>NC_090647.1:104069361-104686686 GCF_040937935.1 Hyperolius riggenbachi | reverse complement strand
CAGATCCATCAACAGTCCTATATCTTTAATCCAGAAAGCCAGCACTTTTGGAAAGAGAAGTTGGTTAGGCATGGTTGGAAACATGGCCTGATGGCAACTGTTCTTCCCAGAGAAAAGTAGAATTGGCAGCTCCTGCTGCTCACCGACAAATAAACTGACACCCTCTCTACTCCATCTAGAAGTTTACAGAATGCTTGGCGTACAGTTTGTTAGTGTGTATATTTTTTTGTATGCATTTATATGGCACTGACATCTTCCGCAGCTCTAAAGGGGCCCATACACTCAGCCGATTTTCTGGCCGACCGATCGATCAAAATCGATCGATTGCAAATCGGTTGGCCAATCGACCGATCGACGGCCGATTTCGATGGATTTCCATCGAACTGGCAGGGTGGAAAATTTAGGTCGAACGGATGAGATTGCTTATTATTTTGCATTGGCCCTAATGGAAACCTGATGGCAAAAAAATACCATCAGATCGAATTTCAATAGATTTCAAACTGAAATCTATTGGAATTCTATCCTGGTAAAAAATGTTCTAAAAACACATCAGATAGATCATCAGATGCATTTCTTATCTATCTGCTGCTAATCTGACGAGTGTATGGGCACCTTTAGTTATATTACTACCTGTCCCTCAGAGGAGAACACAGTCTATACCTTAACATCATTGTAGTCTACTGTCCTCGCCATAGTCAACTGCGAGACATACAGCATATGTTTTTCTGGAGTCAGTACAAAAATCATCCGACTCCGACTCCGACTCCTCAGTTTATGAAACCACCAACTCCGACTCCAGGTACCCAAAATTGCTCCGACTCTTCGACTCTGACTCCTTAGTATAATTTTTACTAAGGCTATGGATTTGATTCAAAAATCATTTAACTCCACAGTTTATTGAAACCACCGACTCCAGGTACCAAAAATTACTCCGACTCCTCGACTCTGACTTCACAGCTCTGTGTTTTTCATAACAGATTTTGATGCTAGATTTGATTAAAAAAAAAAATCGAATGAAGATCTATCAAAAAAGAAGCCTCTCTTGGATTGATATTTGTCTGTTTTGTCAACTGAAATTGAGCAACAACCAACAAACGCTGATTCAGGTGATACCTTTCATGATCATCTGTACATAATTTATTGCATGCTTTGAAAACGATAAGTTTCTTCTTCAGGCATTGTACAGAACTGGATCAGGTCTGAACCGTAACCGCGGTACATTTCTGATCCAAGTCTGTATCACACCTGAAGAAGAAATGCAGCATTTTAAAATGGCTTTGAAATGTTAAAGGTATTACCTGAATCAATGTTTGTTGGTTTGATGTTGGCATATCTGCTCCACGATAAACACTGGACCATACTTCACTTGAAATTGAACAAGAAAGGTAGACTGAGAGGAGTGGAGCACCAGGGCAGAAGGAGGATATTACATTATAATCTCTGCTGAGATCTGATTTAATACTGAGCAGAACACTCACTGTGGCACAGTAGTAAATTACTAATATTACCGGTAGGTGGATATACTGCACCATAAATGAAAATTGTGTGAGTCATAGAATGGTCTCCTATTCAGGGTTAATAACAATTAAAAAGTAGAAGAGTGTGGTAGGGCTTTACATTGGCTAATATTTTTCAGGCTTCCCCCTTCAATAATCTTACTATATTTACCATAACTAAATATGATCACATTTAAACAATCATCTATTTCTCAGAGTATTATCTCTTCTAGATGTGTTATTTTTCAATTTCAATTGTTTACAGTTGTTTCTTTACATGGGTGGCTGGCCTGAAGCCCCATACACACACCCAACAGCGGTCTTTTAGGGCCCTTTTCCACTAGCAGTGGCTAGCGTTCACGCTGAACGCTAGCGATTGCTGAATCGCAATTCCGCCGATTTCCCGACGTTTGCGTCCGCGATTTTGCTATGCTATGCACTGCCTAGCAAAATCGCGGCAAATATCGCTCCGCCGTGCGTTCGCGTTCCCGTCAAAAACGAATTGCGGTAGTGGAAATGACCTACCGCGATTCCTATGTTAAAAAGCAAACCGTAGCGATTGTAAAATCGCTAGCGGTTTGCGACTTTACGATTCGGGTGGAAAAGGGCCCTTATGCAGTACAATTATCAATCAACTTTTGTTGGGAAACAAGTTGAACAACCAAAAAAAAGTTGCTTGCTATTGTTCAAAGGACGGATAAGACGTCAATCCAAATGTTACATTGACGGCTTATCAGTTTTAAGGGCCCATACGCTGGTCGATTTTAGCCATCGATCGATCAGAAATCGATTCTATCAAATCTATCATTTTTTGCCCGATTTCTATGGATTAGATCTATTTGACAGGATGGAAAATCTAGGTTGATCTGCTGCTGATAGCAGAACCATGGCCCATAGAGTTGCATTGGATCTAATGGTCCAATAATGCATTTAGATAGATTTCTGAAAATTCTGAAATCTATTGGAAATATGTTCCTAGTGTGTGTCTCACATTTGACTTAATAGGCATCTGACAGAAATCTATCTGATGGTCAAATCTGCTGCAAGTCTATAAGTGTATGCCCCCCCCCCCCCCCCCCCCCCTTTATCAGTTCTTTGAACAATAGCAAGCAACTTTTTTTTGGTTGTTCAACTTGTTTTACAACAAAAGTTGATTGATAATTGTGCTGCATAAAAGACCGCTGTTGAGCGTGTGTATGGGGCTTACAGTGGCTTGTAAATATTTTTATGGAAAAAGTCCAAATATGATTAAAATGTGAACTGCTGCTAATGCCGTTACTCACACAGCTCTTCTCACTGGAGGATTAACATGAGCTGATCAAGAGGTCAAGTCAACAGTAGCTAAGCCTGACTTAAGTCAAGGATAAGCACAATCATCAAAATATACATTACTGCGTGCTAATTGATTTCACTAAGAAGAATTTAATGCTGTCGGTTTTGTTGTTTTTTAACTTATATTCCCTTTCCCTTTCCCACATTTAAATGTTAATGCCCAAATACAGGCCAGGTTTTAAATATACTGTATGATGCCCTAGTTAGCTCAGTGACCCAGCATCCTTTTTTATGTTAAATGATGTTTCTGCAGCTATAAATCCTACACGAAACAGGTGGGGATCTGAAGTTCCTGTCGTTTTTCCAGTGGGAGAAAAACAAACAATCAGGAGAGTACTGGGAACCCCTTATGGTGTAGCGTGTAAAGCAATGCAGAAAGAAAAGATAACAAATAGGGTACTTGCAAAATCGAGTAGCAGAACAGCAATATAGATTTCTGCTTGAAAGTGGTGGAACTGCCCATCATGAGAGGGTTGACTTGCTTTGGTGTGGTATTGGTATGTGCTCCAAGCCAATTCACTCTTACTTTAAGACACCAATTCACTTATTCTCCTAAGTTTTCTCCTAGGCAATCAATTTTCATCTTCTGTTTTATTTGCACTCTGCAACTGAAAAAGTACCAAAAAGGAGATAAAAGAGTATTTTCTTGCTTGCTGGGGGCTTAAAATGCATTTTATTTGTAATGTGAAAATATCACCTAGGAGAAAAAGTATATTGAACAAGGCCCACTGTTTTATTGACCTGAGGAAGCGAGTGGATGTCGGCGAAACATGTTGTCCAGTGTTTTTGAATAAATTACTTTTTTTATCTTGTATTGGTCCTCGTCTTGAGATAAGTTTTTCTGGCCTTTTTAACTTGTCTTGGGACACATTCCTCCCAGTGAGTGTTATCATAAAAATGTGTTCATGTGACGTAAAACAGCCCAGTGGAAGGCGTTAATAGCAGGCCCTGTGTGTGTGTGTGGGGGGGGGAGAGCGCACCGGCTGCTTGAATGGACATCATCTCGGTGTGCAATCTGCAAAATTTACGGGAGTAGACTGCTGTGTTTAAAAAATTGCATGCTAAAACTTAATACACACTTCTAGTTCTTGTAGCCCAAAATGATTTTTGGAGTATGTTTTGGGCAGCAGTTTTGGAACAAAAACTGAGTGAATATTGACTGTAACTGACTCCTTTCAGTCTTCTGCAATTCTTCGCAGATCTGGCCCAGTTGTTGTGTCACCACAGAGCTTATTTGCAATAAAAAGGAAATATATATATCTGGTCGCCGTGTTTGCATTTTTCAAATTTTGTTTGTATAGAGGAAATCTTTTGTCACAGCTTAACATCCGTGGCAGAAGTCAGATCATTGAGATCATTGTCTCACAACAGAGAGACTTTGGCCCCTTGTCAAAAACATGTATCCTTCCTCTGTCCATCCGTAGATATGGGGCCAACAGCTGGATGCGTCCCACACAGCTGGAGTGTGGGAGATTTCCCCAGCACACCCTGAGGACTGCAGCCCTTATAATTAACTACTTAGAGGCTGCAAACCGAGAAATATGTTATCTCAAAGGATTCTTTCTGTCTTCATAGGAATTCCCCACTACTAACCAGTTTACAAGTCTTCACCGATTAACCATAAAGAGATACTGCAGTCCTCTGTATAGTAGATTTAGCATTTCTATGTTAATCAGGGGGGCTCCCCAGCGATCTGGTGTTTTGACAAACCCTGCCTGAGAGCGCAGGGAGGAAGTGCTGGATCATACGCACTAGGAGGAGAAGCACCGCCGCTGCTGTTTCTTAGCAATGGTTTGTTTGTAGAACACACTAGGTACAGTGACCAAAGCAAATACTCAGCAGAGGGTATTTGTTTTACTGTATATCTTCTTTGTCGCTGCTTCTTTCAACTCCTGAAGAGCAACACATCTTAAAATATAGACAAGAAACACATGAAAGAGGAACAAAACAAAGAAGGCATTGTGCAACGCAGACCATATAAAAGGTCCTAAATAAGAATGGTTCTTCCCCTGTATTCTTAGAACGTGAAAAGGCCAGTGCAATCCAATACTGTTAGGCAATGGGGTGGTATGTGGTAAAAGTGGAACAAATAATGCATGACTCAGCAGCAACAGAGATGGTAAATAAACTAAGTTACTAGGCCCCGGGCCCTGCTTTACTTCCCTTTGTCATACCGTAAAAAGAAAACATGATCTGTTTATTAGCAGAAATGAAAAGCATATTGTCACGCTTGGAGGTGTATTCCCCACGGTCAGCTCGTGATGCATAAGCTGACGTGAAGGAGGTACACACACCAGCACAAGGAATCAGGATATCCCCAGTTTAGTGGAGGGGAGGACTGACTCCAACAGGAGATTGTGGCGCACAGAGCCGGTGCAGATCTGACAGCCACAAACAATGCTTTCGCTATAACGTCTCAGCGCAAAGTAGCGCTGAGCGCACAAACCAGAACTGAAGAGATCAGGACAGGTAAACAGAATGAACGCTTGCTAGCTAGCGGCTACTTAGCGACAGCAAGCGTCCAAAACCAGACAGACTGGAATGAGGCAGCCAATGCGTTGCGGCGATGGCGTGCCTCACAAAGACAGGACAGGAATAGTCAGAAAATAGCAGGATCGAGATAGATGAACGTAACACAGATAAATATACAATAAGTATGTTTTCCTAGCGTATTACAATTACAGCTATCAATGAAACTCTTTGTAAGGTCTGACTAACATATGTATATATCGGCAATGAACCGATATATGACATAAGCAGGAACGCTGACTAGGACTGGAGTAATACAGGGAACAGGACTCAGAAGGATTCGCTATCTCTTCGCAGAGATGAACGCAATCCACAAACAGTAACAGAACAGGATTCAGAAGGATTCGTTATCTCTTCGCAGAGATGAACGCAATCCACAAACAGAACCAGGAACAGGATAACTAGCTCAGCACGGGTGTTCACGGTACGCGCAAACTACCAAAACGTGCTGGAAAACTGACTAACTGAACACAGGAAATAAACAGTTCGTGTACGTATATATCAGCGACACTGATATATCAACGTAACACAAATACAAGGAAAATAATAAACGTGCTGGTATGCATATATATTGGCAATGAACCAATATATGATGCAAAGACCAGCAAAGTATCTTTATAACAAGAAACACGATCGGGGGCTAAAGCGACAGCAAGGCAGGCTTAGCTGAAGCTATGAAAACCCAAGGAAACCCTGCAGGAAGCAGATCTTTATACTGAGGTCATCCAATGGGAGCAGACATGCAGATTCCCACACAGGTGAATGATAATCAGTCACAAGCTGACAGCAGGGAAAGACAGACAAAGCTATGCAGCTTGCATGGAAATAGATCAGAACTGCCTGAGCTGCAGCACTACTTCCAGCAATAGCTGCTGCAGCAGCGATCATTACAGTACCCCCGCCTTTAAAAGCGGATTCCAGACGCTTTTCAAAACTGAAATTCTCAACAAAACAGTCTGACTGATAATTCATGATGACCGGGACAGCCCGGCAAGACCGAATTCCAGAATCAGTCCCCACAAGACTGGACCCATCAGAACCAGAACCTACAGAACCATGCCCATCAGTACTACAAGCCCCAGTGTGACACCCATCAGAACCATGATTTCCAGAAAAAAGCCCTCCGAAATTCCCTGAGCGATACCCACCGCCTTCCAGGAACCGTTCAGAAACGCCAAAGCCTTTGCAATGCCCACCGGTACTGTCTTTACCAACACAAAACCCACTGTTGAACCAGTCCAAGGCACCAGGACAAGTTTTCTCAGAGACCTCCCAGAACACCTTGAAGCTCCAAAGAGATCCCCATAGGTCAGAATGCCCCTTAGGCTCACATGGAGAACTATCAAGAACCCCTATGGAACCTAGGGCAATTCCCGAGTCAGGGCCACAAGGACAAACATCAATATCAGGGCTTTCAGGGACCAGAACCATCTCTGGGCATGCAGGCAGACTGGCAACATCAGAACGTGTTCCCACTAAGGAAGCATCAGAGCACGCTAACACCTTAGACACACTTGGGCATTCTGGCACACAAAGAACATCTGGGCACACCGGCACAAGAGAAACCTCTGGGCATGTCAAGGAACTGTGAGCCTCAGGGTCAGCCAAGACGGGACCAAAACCAGGACCGGCCAAAAAAAAATCATCATGACTAGACTTCGCAACTACTGGATTTTTACACGAGAATGCAGGATCAGACTTAGATGTCGCTGATTCCAGCAAAGTCAGTAACAAATCAGATTCAGGGGCACTAACAAGACAGGACAAATCTTCTGATGTATGCACTGAACCAGATAGGGACTCCACAACTACCTCTGGACTGGACAGAGACTCATTTAATACACTGGATTGGAGCTCATGAGGCGCTGCAGAACAAGTCAGTATTGCAGCAGCCCCCACAGGACTAGGCAAAACTGAGGAATTCCCTGAACAGGAAGGGGACTCTGGAACCTCTGCCACAGCGGCCAGAGAACCAGAATCTTTCAGGATACAAGGCAGGGTTTCAGGAATGCTTACTAAATCAGACTGAAATTCTGAGACTTCTGTTATTTTGACCAGAGAATCAGAATTATCCATGTTACAGGGCAAGACTTCTGAAACATGCAGAGGACAGGGCTGGAGTTCCTCGGCTGTTACAACACTGGAGAGGGACTCAACAACATTGGTTAAATCAGACTGTGTACAGGGCAAGGTATCTGACACACTTGCTGACGAGGACAATATTTCAATGGCTTCTGCTTTGCTGGGCAGAAATTCATCAAGTTTTATTAGAGCAGACTGTAATTCCAAAACAGCTGCTAGACAAGTGAATATTACTGCAACACCAACTGAGGTAAGCAGTGCCTCAGACCCTTCTGCTAGAGGGTTTGAAATATCCAAAGTACTGGGTGAAGCATAAGACTCTGCGACCACAGCTTCACTGGACAGGATCACTGAACAGTCCATATTGCAGGGCAAAACCATGGAAGCACCTGCTGGACAGCATAATGATTCTGTGACCTGAGTTTCATTGGAGAGATCTACAGCACAATTCATGGTACAGGGCAAATTTATTGGAACATTTTCTGAACAAGGTAATAATTCTGCGATTTCAGATTCACAGAGCAGATGCTCTGAGCTATTCACAAAACTAGAGCGAGGTGTAGAAACAGGAAGATCAAGACACAATGTTTGCGCATCTGAATCACCATTCAATTGTAAAATTGGAAAATTCAGATGCTGGGGTTCTGAGATTTCTGGACAGGATTGCTGGGACTCGGAAACTGATGTATTGCATCTATTGGCATCTGCTGAATCAGACAGGAGTTGAACTTTATTAACACGGGTAATTTCTGCAGAAGTGTTTGCAGAGACAGGCAAGATTTTTCTGGTGTCTGTTTCACTGAACAAAGACTCATGAGTACTGGCTAGGCTGGACTCAGAAGTCAGCAGGACCTCTGGATTCTCTGCTGAGAAATTTGTGCAGGGCAAAGTTAAGAAAGTATCAGTGGCTTCTGTTTTACTGGGAAGTAACACTGAGTTATCCATGGTACAGGGTGGAGTTACAGGAACATTCACAAGACATGGCAGGGACTCAGTAACTGGAGAAGTGGGACAGTCTCCAATTGACAGTGTGTCTTCCCTGGTATCAACTGATTGAATCGCATAAAAATCATCCAAAATCATTTTCCACACATCGATCAATGGAGCCACAAAGTCATACCCACACACACCAGTTTTTATTAGGTTATAGGCAGACTTAATGCATGCATTCAATACTAATTCACCTTTTGCACTGTAAAATTGACAAAATGAACTTGAATCATTCTTCCATTCATTGACCAGAGCTTCCATCTCTCCTTTCTCAAATGGAGGATTCCAAGCATACTTAACAGGCAGATCACAGTTTGCAGATATGATTGTGGCAGGGACATATATTGGGTTAATTAGCAGGTGATTGGCAGATTCCTTATTCTTAAGAATCTCTAATACCTGTAGCAAGTGTTTAACTGTAGTGTATGCAAACTTTCCTTGCTTCACAAATAAGTTGATTTGTTCAATACTCTGTATTATCTCCTCATAATCATACTCAGATAATTCTTTTAAACAAAAATCTTTATTTTCCCTAGCCAGTGATGAAAGTTCATTAGTAGTTTCATAAGTCCATTTAACTCCCCTGAAAGACAATTGCATTTCATTATCTGTTAATGGCAGAATCTCATTATAGGTCTCAGTCGCTAAGGATAACGACTCTGCAGATTGGACACGTTTTTTAGAACGTTTGCGTTTTGCCTTTGACCTTGCGGTTTTTGATGATTTATTCAAAGCTGCAGGAAAATTATCAGTAACACTTTCTGCTTGCTGCTCATTCTTGCAAGCAATTGAAGGAGCAGCTGATTGGCCTGCTGCCAGGAGTTCATTAAGAGGAAAAGGCAATGGATCTACGCGCAACCAGTTATGGATCACAAACGCTAGAAATTCCAGCGGTCTCTCATTCAAATCGGAATGATTGAGAACATCACATGCCCACTGAAGCAATTGCCCTTTAAACAAAATATAAACTAGCTGGAGTGCCCAGGTTGAAACAGGAGTCGCTTGGAGATCGGGATTGGCCAGGAACCTGGCACATTCAGAGAAAAACTCATTTTCTGTTTCAGGGTTAAGTTCTTCAAATTTCTTAAAGGAACAGGAACCATAATTAACTGTGTCATACTTTCTGGGAATCCCCCCCACAATGGGGATTGGTAATGGGGTTTTCATAATGTCACGCTTGGAGGTGTATTCCCCACGGTCAGCTCGTGATGCATAAGCTGACGTGAAGGAGGTACACACACCAGCACAAGGAATCAGGATATCCCCAGTTTAGTGGAGGGGAGGACTGACTCCAACAGGAGATTGTGGCGCACAGAGCCGGTGCAGATCTGACAGCCACAAACAATGCTTTCGCTATAACGTCTCAGCGCAAAGTAGCGCTGAGCGCACAAAGCAGAACTGAAGAGATCAGGACAGGTAAACAGAATGAACGCTTGCTAGCTAGCGGCTACTTAGCGACAGCAAGCGTCCAAAACCAGACAGACTGGAATGAGGCAGCCAATGCGTTGCGGCGATGGCGTGCCTCACAAAGACAGGACAGGAATAGTCAGAAAATAGCAGGATCGAGATAGATGAACGTAACACAGATAAATATACAATAAGTATGTTTTCCTAGCGTATTACAATTACAGCTATCAATGAAACTCTTTGTAAGGTCTGACTAACATATGTATATATCGGCAATGAACCGATATATGACATAAGCAGGAACGCTGACTAGGACTGGAGTAATACAGGGAACAGGACTCAGAAGGATTCGTTATCTCTTCGCAGAGATGAACGCAATCCACAAACAGGACGAGGAACAGGATAACTAGCTCAGCACGGGTGTTCACGGTACGCGCAAACTACCAAAACGTGCTGGAAAACTGACTAACTGAACACAGGAAATAAACAGTTCGTGTACGTATATATCAGCGACACTGATATATCAACGTAACACAAATACAAGGAAAATAATAAACGTGCTGGTATGCATATATATTGGCAATGAACCAATATATGATGCAAAGACCAGCAAAGTATCTTTATAACAAGAAACACGATCGGGGGCTAAAGCGACAGCAAGGCAGGCTTAGCTGAAGCTATGAAAACCCAAGGAAACCCTGCAGGAAGCAGATCTTTATACTGAGGTCATCCAATGGGAGCAGACATGCAGATTCCCACACAGGTGAATGATAATCAGTCACAAGCTGACAGCAGGGAAAGACAGACAAAGCTATGCAGCTTGCATGGAAATAGATCAGAACTGCCTGAGCTGCAGCACTACTTCCAGCAATAGCTGCTGCAGCAGCGATCATTACACATATCTTCATTGTTGTAATATATTGCCCACACAACACCCCCCTCCCCCCAAATTGTGTGGAGGGGGAAGGCTAAGGGGGCCCAGGCCCACTCCTGTGGCAATCTTGCAGAGCAGCGGCAGCATGGACGTTACCCTTAACCTGGTTACAAACAAACAAACAAACAAACAAACAAAGAACACTTATATCGCGCTTTTCTCCTGGCGGACTCAAAGTGCCAGAGCTGCAGCCACTAGGATGCGCTCTATAGACAGTAGCAGTGTTAGTGAGACTGGCCCAAGGTCTCCTACTGAATAGGTGCTGGCTTACTGAACAGGTAGAGCTGAGATTCGAACCCTGGTCTCCCGTGTCAGAGGCAGAGCCCTTAACCATTACTCCATTCAGCCACTACTCCAGTGGCAAGACAGATCCTCACTTCTCTCTCCAGTGCAATTCCACACTGTTAAGCTTATAGCCTTGTGGTTTCCATCTCTGTACATCATGTGACACGCATAGGAAGCCACAAGGAGATAGGCTATAATGTGCATGACTACACTGAAGAGAAGAGTGAGTACCTGTCCTGCTGCTGGAACCAGGTAAAGTATCATGCTCCACTGCCGCTGATCTCCCAGATTTGGGAGGGGAACTACATAATACTGTGATCACAGGGAGGAGGTGGTGGCACAAACCTAAATCTTGGATAGCAGGCAGGGCAGGATTTTCGCTTATAGAACTCGAGCTGTCACTCAGGGTACCACAATATCCAGTTCTGAAGGGGCACTCTGGTGTGTGCTCACTGAAGCTCTGTCCCAGACCCTGTGAAGCTCTGCCCCACAAGTGATTGCCTCTGAGAGCCCCCTGCTGGTTGCAGCCACTTGGCAGTGTTGCACAGCTTTTAGCAGAACACAACTGAGAGGTTTGCAACGAAATACAAAGAGGACACCGAGAGCCCAATATAGTGTAGTATATACTGGTTAAGGATGAGGTAATGACAAAGTAAGTATTACACTCACAAACAAGGGTCTACATTCAGGCAACCACCTATGCGAAGGTGGGGAGATTAGACCTGTCCCCACTCAGGATTAAGAAGTTGCTCTCCGTAGATCAGAAAAAGGGGTATCACCCCTCCACCAAGGGTGGACCTGTACAATGCGAAGGTAAACAGAGGCGCCAGTAGAGTAAAATTAGTTAAAAAGTTTAAAACATAGAAGAGGCAGTGGTGGACTTACTTCCTCCAAGTAGACACAAAAATAGTACTGATGTTGGATCAATATACTCCAGGGTTTGGTATAAGGTGTTTCGCAGGAGTGACCCTACTTCATCAGGCAGTAAGGAAGGAGTATACAGTAATGCAGGTCTAGGACTAAGTCAAGCGCCTCTGTTTACCTTCGCACAGCTGAGAGGTTACTCACCTCTCAGCATTCCAGTGGCAGAAGTTCTCTATCAGCCACACATTCAGTGTCAAGGTTTTGGTAAAATGTGGACATTGCCAAGCTATCAGACAGCCTTCAGGTCCCTCCTAGGACAAGCTCCAGTTCTAAAGCCATTTGTCTGCCTTTTTGACCACGAAGTAGTGTTCACGCACCATTGTAATTTAGTTTATTTTGGAACTGATCGCAGGCATGACTTTAGTAAGACATCTTCATACCAGCACTTGAGGAAAAGCTTGGTCTCGGCCAATGCTGAGCAGCTGATACGACGTGGTGAATCAATTTGCCACAAATCTGCCTAGTGCTCAGCTCATGCTGAATGCCACCCAATGTGCCAACCTTTTATGTGGATGTTGTAAGATGTTCAGCCTCGAGGCACTTCAACAGCTTGGCTCAGATTTGAAAGAACTACTTTGCATTTGTCATATTTGCTTAAATACCTCCTCTTGACACCTGTTAATAGCTTTAGTATGAAAACCGATGTCTTGTGTTCTGTTTTTAAAATAGAAGAAAGACTTTAGAAAATTCAGATGATTACATCTTTTACATCATTAAATTTTTTAAAAAACCTAAATGTCAACAACAGAATGCAAATACTATATACGGACAGTCCACTTAGGGCTGGTTCAGACGGACGCTTGCGGAGCGTTTACTGCCAGCGTTCGGGGCTTGGCGTTAAACGCTCCCATTGAAGTGAATGGGAGCGTTTGTATCAAGCTTTCACGCGCGTTTACACGAACGCGGCTTTCAGGTCCCGATTTTCACTGGCGTTCAAGGAGCCCCTGAAAGCTACATGTTGCTTCCAGGGGCAGTTAACCGTGACGGGTAATGTTCCCCTAGGGGAAGAAAAAAACGCAACCGCATCCAAACGCAATGCGAATGCTGCTGAAAGCCCGAACGCATTGCCGCCGCGACGCCAACGAACGTGACGCCTCCAAACGTCCGTCTGAACCAGCCCTAACTTACAATCAATGCGAGTTACAGATTTTAGATACATAAAAATCTGTCTGCATGTACAAAATATACAGTACTGTTGTTCTTGTTGTTACAGGTTACATTATTGTATGGACTGTTGTAAGTAGTTTAAAACACATTAAAAGCACATTGAAAACAACCAAAAAACATTGTTTATGTCATATGTCCAAATCCAGAGTTGTCCAAAAGTAAACGCACGACTGTTAATGTAACCTCAGACAAATACACAGCACATCATCAAGAAAGAAAACTGTCCACTGTCCTGCAATAAGCCCAAATCAGGCTACACTGATATGTATTTATTTTTGCAAAAAAAAAAATTTTTTCCTCATTACTACAGTGTTCCTAGATAGCAAGAGCAGTAAACTCATTGATGGTGTCTGTCGTCTGGCACTACTCTAAACAAGGATCCCTTCTAAAATACTACAATAGACAGTCAGGATCTACTGTTAAGGTGTCCATACTTGGTACAATTTTTCATTTTTTTTCGATTCAATAATTTAGTTTGATTATTCCGTTAGATTGAATATAAAGATTTTTCCAACATGTCTGATTACATTTTTATAGAAAAAACGGGATAATCATTTGTTTTTCTTTATTGAAAAAAAGATCCTTTTCAACTTTAATTCGATTTGATCGTTTTGGTAAAAAAAAACCTGGAAAATCGAACGTTTTTATTGTACCGTGTATGGGTACCATTAGATGTGAAGCACATCTCTGGGAATGATATTATACATCGAAGCAGGAAAAAAGGGCGCAGGAGCCCATTCGGTAAAAACGGTACCACCATAGGCGCCTATAATATAAGCCGCATTTTGCGGCATGATAGGGAAATTTGGGCGCACGCCTAATTTTGCCTTCTCTGCCAGATAACTTTTAGTTATCTGTAAGCCAACTTTTTTTTCTGCAAGCCTGTTTTCAGAAATTGCCCCCTATTGCCAATAATTGGGTGCCTCTGGGTGCCAAAATGTACCTTCATAGCCACATATTGCGGCTTTGTGGAAGAGAGGGGTTAGCTTTAGGAGGGGTAATTAGGGTTGGGCGCCACCAGGGGGGTTAGGTTTAGGCACCACCAGGGGTGAGTCTTAGGGTTAGGTACCACCGGGGGGAGCTTAGGGTTAGGCACTAGAGATGTCGCGAACCTCCGATTTTCGGTTCGCGAACCCTGTTCGCGAACCTCCGTGAAAGGTTCGGTTCGCGAAAATGTTCGCGAACCGCAATACACTTCAATGGGGAGGCGAGCTTTGTAAAAAAGAAAAAATTCTGACACCTAGAAAAATGATGGAAAACATGTTTCAAAGGCTCTAATACCTGGAGGCTGACATGATTGAGTGAAATACACATCACTGCTGGAGGACCCGCCCACCCTCCCTCCCTCCTCCTCCTCCTCCTCCTCCAAGCTAGGTCCTTATACCATTTGACTCAGTTGTCTGCCTACACTAATTAGTTATGGGACAGCTGCTACACACTCTGCTAGGGAGATTTTAATTAGCTGCTTGTGGGCTTACCCCTCCTCCCCTTCTACCTATTCCCTCCTCCCTCCTACCAGAGGGAGGAGGGTCTCATCTGCCAGGGAATTCCAGTATTTCAAAAACCAGCTTATATACCATGATAGGGATTTGAACCCAGGCCTCAGTGTATGGTAGGCAACTAACATATCCATTGTACCACCAACACTACTAGCTGAAAGTAGCTGAAAGTAGCTGAAAGTAGCCTAGCATGTACCATTTATGCTTAATGCAAGAGAAAAATTAGACAAGACAAATAACATTTATATCACACTTTTCTCCTGGCAGACTCAAAGCACCAGAGCTGCAGCCACTAGGGCACACTCTATAGGCAGTAGCACAGATATGTAGCCAGACATGGCCTTGTAATTTGTGTTCAACAGTTGTCAAGAGAAAAATTAGACAAGATAGCAGTTTTAGGAAGACTTACTGAACAGACAGAGACAAGAGTCGAACTCTGGTCTCCTGTGTCAGATGCAGAGCCCTTCACCATTACACCATGCATCCACTGCTTACAGATCTGTAGCCAGGCATGGCCTTGTCTTTTGTGTTCAACAGTTGTCCAAAGAGAACCTCAGATAGCCAGGTAGATTCATATCTCTCTCTCTCTCTCTAGTAGGGATGGTCACCGCTTTCCGCGGAATTGTATTTTGAGCATAAATGGATTGAGCATAAATGGTACATGCTAGGCTGGCTTCAGCATGTAGTGTCTGGCTACATGTCTGTAAGCAGTGGCTGCATGGTGTAATGGTGAAGGGCTCTGCCTCTGACACAGGAGACCAGAGTTTGAATCTCGTCTCTGTCTGTTCAGTAAGCCAGCACCTATTCAGTCGGAGACCTTAGGCAAGTCTTCCTAACACTGCTATCTTGTCTAATTTTTCTCTTGACAACTGTTGAACACAAAATACAAGGCCATGTCTGGCTACATATCTGTGCTACTGCCTATAGAGTGTACCCTAGTGGCTGCAGCTCTGGTGCTTTGAGTCTGCCAGGAGAAAAGTGTGATATAAATGTTATTTGTCTTGTCTAATTTTTCTCTTGCATTAAGCATAAATGGTACATGCTAGGCTACTTTCAGCTACTTTCAGCTACTTTCAGCTACTTTCAGCTACTTTCAGCTAGTAGTGTTGGTGGTACAATGGATATGTTAGTTGCCTACCATACACTGAGGCCTGGGTTCAAATCCCTATCATGGTATATAAGCTGGTTTTTGAAATACTGGAATTCCCTGGCAGATGAGACCCTCCTCCCTCTGGTAGGAGGGAGGAGGGAATAGGTAGAAGGGTAGGTGGGAGGAGGGAGCCCACAAACAGGCTAATTAAAATCTCCCTAGCAGAGTGTGTAGCAGCTGTCACTTTACTAATTAGTGTAGGCAGTATAAGGACCTTACTTGGAGGAGGAGGAGGAGGAGGAGGAGGGAGGGAGGGTGGGCCTCCAGCATTAAGAGCAGTTTGTATGGCAATAATGTGTCTGCTGGCTGTGATATAGAGAGTCAAAGTTTTGCTCAATAGAGCTTTATGGGGCGAATCGAACTTCCGGGAAAGTTCGCGTTTGGTAGGCAAACGCGAACCCCCGAAGTTCGCCTGGAACCGTTCGCCGGCGAACAGTTCGCGACATCTCTATTAGGCACCACCAGGGGGGTTCTTAGGGTTAGGCACCACTAGGTTGGGTCTTAGGGTTAGGCACTACCAGGTAAGGGTTCTGTGTGAGAGTAGGGTTAGGTTTAGCCGTAGTAAAATATTGGTAAATATTGGTGGGCAGCACGGTGGCGTAGCTCTTGCCTTGTAGCGCTGCGTCCCCGGTTGGAATCCCAGCCAGGTCAACATCTGCAAGGAGTTTGTATGTTATCCCCATGTCTGTCTGAGTTTTTTCTGGGCACTCCAGTTTCCTCCCACATCCCTAAAACATACGGATAAGTTAATTAGCTTCCCCCTAAATTGACCCTAAACTATGATACATGCACTACACAATACATACATAGACATATGACCAGGGCCGAATTTATTCCAAGGCCACCGAGGCCATGGCCTAGGGCACCACAGGAGCAAGGGCACCAAAGCAGCAGGCTGAACTGGTGCAGCATTTGCAAGCTTGCAAATGCTGCAATGCAGGTAGATCAGGCGAGGGCCTGACAGCAATACTCTGCTGCTAGCCGCCTGTCCAGCAGCCACCTTGCTCTCTGTGCACGTTTGCATTGTGGCCGGTGGCTATGGGCTTGGACAGCATTGGAGAGGGAAAGGAAGAGGAAGCTTCTTCACTGCAGATGAGCTAAGAAATGAGTGACGCTGATGGCTGCTGCGGTGTGAAGGTGAGCTGGCTACCTATACTGAAAGGGGGGTGGGAAAAGGAAGGATTAAGGGAGTCATCTGGCTACCTATAGTGGAGGGGAGGGGGAATGGTCATCTCGCAACTTATACTGAAGGGGGGCAGCTGGTGACAGTGGCCTTGGGTGGTAAAGAGTACAAAGCCGACCCTGCATATGACTATGGTAGGTACTAGATTGTGAGCCCCTCTGTGGGACAGTTAGTGACAAGACAATATACTCTGTACAGTGCTGCATAATGTGTCGGCGCTATATAAATACTTAAATAAATAAATATTACCAATATTTTACTATCAAAATGCAGCAGTAGAATATTGCTAAGTTTAGCAATATTTTACTAGCGGCAAGCCCCTGCACCCTTTTTACCAGGCGTCTTTTTTACATGCAAGCATTATACATGTCTGCATTTCCATCGAGCACAACCTATATCTTCTTTTCACACTTCATTTTGAAAACAGCAGTAAATCACGCAGATGGGTTATACATAGCTGTCATGCTTTCCCAATGCCTAACTAACGATGAACACTTTGTTCCGGAACATTCAAAATTCCCATACAAAAAATATTTCAGGCTGTTCATGCTGCTTTGCTGGCCTCTGATTGGTTGTCTCAGGTTTAGGCGTCACACAGTATGAAATTTCTGTGATTCATTTTCTCTTGCATTTTCAGTTCTTCCAAATATAAACAAGTTTCTCCAGCTAATAACGTCTAACTTCAGCCCCTATTTGGATATAGTCCTCAGGAGGGAAGCATGCCTATCTGCACAGTGAGGGCAAAGGTTGAGAGAGAAAGTGTGGCAGAGGCAGCAGACAGCTGACTGAGTGACTCACAGCACTACTTGTTTAACTCTTTTACAGATCACGCTGAATATCTGTGTAATGATGTAGAAGGAAATGGCTTAGTCATTTGTATTCAGTCTGCATGTTCTGTCTGTTCTAGGATTCAAGGGGGATATTTTAAGTCATACATAGTCTGTTACGTCTACAGCCCGCGTAGATCATTAGTACAGTAAACATCAGTGGCCATGTATCATGTAAGGCCACAGACAAGGACAGCTCAGCGAAGACTAACTGGCTACTTTATGATTCACTAGTTTGCTGGATGATTATTACCTGTCTGGGGGTGGAAGGGGGAAAAAGCTTCCACTTTCAATAAATCACATGTGTCTCAGTATAGCCTCTGATGACCATATCTAAGCTCCTAGGCTTCTCGTGGGACTCAGGCTGGGTAAACCCGATAAGTTTTTCCACTCGATTTTCCATCCGATCCGATCGTTTTTTCCGTTCTATTCTGCACTCGATTCTCTTATCTTCCGCTCGTTTTTCTTATCTTTTTCCATTTACTTTTATGAGAAATTGACCTAAAAACGATCAGAAGGAATATCGGACATGTCAAAAATGATCTATCGAACCCATCTATCGAGCGGAAAAAACGTATGGTGTATTCCCAGCATAAGATATTAAGCTGGGCACAACTGGAGATGGGACAAAGATGGGTCATTTGCATCTAAACTAGTTGTTTAGGCAGCTGAGGCTCTTTAGCATAGGATGGGACCTTGCAAAAATAAAGCACCTCATACCTCCAGCATCTCTTCCAACAATAGTTCATGTCTTCATCACATCCCGGCTGGAGTGTTGCAATGTTCTATATACAGGCCTTCAAAGCAAAGATTTTCAATTAGTACAAAATACACCTGCAAGGCTGTTAACAAGCCAATTGCCACATAATACTAATCCTTTGCACACTTCACTAGCAACTCATGAAATGGAGAATTTTATATACGATTGCCATTTTGACTTTCAAATCCTAGAATAATCTGGGCCTTAAATACCTGAAGGATTTGTTGCAACTGCATCAAACCTCAATCTTAGATCAAAAGGATCAAATAAAAAAGTCACCCCCACAGTTTATCTCAAAGCCTTTGGAGTCAGAGCCGTCTGTCATGCTGTCCTTATACTTTGGAACTCCTTGCTACACTCAGTCAGGACATCTCCATCCCTGTAAGCATTTAAGTCAAAACTGGAAAGCCACCTGTTTAGTCTGGCATTCATGAACACCTATTTTCCACTGTAACCCACAGTCCACCCTGCGATTATATTGATCTGAGACATATCTATGCACTTTGAGTCCTATGGGAGAAAAACACTTTACAAATGTTATTGTATTGTGCCTAAAAGGGGGAATCTTTGACTTCAAACCTCTGCTGCTTTGCGGCCATATGTATTTGAGGGAAAGATTTATGGACTCAACACCGAGGAAGAATCTGGTATTAGATTTTCTAAAACTGCTGCAAAACTTTATCAATTCCTGCTGTTTCTCTGGCTCCATCACCTGCATGGAAAGTCTGATGTATGGGCAATATCTCGCTCTCCATAAAACCTTTCCCAGATTTACAGCCAGACAAAGCAACCTCTGGTATGGAAACAACACAGGAAGTGGCATCTACTGCTTATAAGCCTCTATACTTAATTGGCTTAGAGCACAACTTTTGATGGCAAGAGATATTTCAGGAACTCACAGGCCAGCTACCACCTGTCTTAAATGTGCCCACTAATAGCACAATCTTTTTTGTCCAATCAGGTTTTACTGGCAGGAGAGGGCGCAGAGCAGGAGGGGGGAGCAGCGGACACACACAGCGGCGGTTCCTCCTCCTTCACCTCGGGCTCACCCTTTAGCGCTCCCCCCATCACCAGAAATTACAGCAGGAGCAGCTGGCAGGGAATGCAGACCCACCTCTTGCAATCTATGCGACGTCCGGACTTCTCTGCATCGCTTCACTCTACTTCCTGTGCGAATCTATACCGGGGGCACCTATAGCTGGCTACCAATCCTGGGGGCACCTATAGCTAGCTACCTATACTAGAGGCACCTATAACTGGCTACCTATCCAAAGTTTTGCAGGGGGGGGGGGGGGCAGTGATTTCTAGTTTTGCCCCTGTTTGGGATGTAGATAATATACCCAACCAGCACTTTGTAATTATTAAATCTGACAGAAAAAAAAAAAAGACATAGATCAGCTTAAAAACAGGAACCTGGAATGTACTGTACAATCCTCAAAACATCCATCACAGCAGGAAGACAATCATAACAAATAATGAGCTCAGCAGACCACAAATATATCTAGAAGGCTTTCGGGAAGCATAGCTATCAGAATAATTTGTAATAAGAATATTTTACTGTTAGGACAGACACTGATGAGCCTAGAAAACAAGTAGTAGGTTTTGTTGGCATTACAGGCATTGGATGAATTAGGAAGCAGCGGTTCTGAATTATTCATCACACTCTGTCTTAGATAAGGAACACCAAAGGCTCTGTCACCAGAAACTAAAGGCCCATACACATGTCGGATTTTAGCGAACGACCCGTCGTTTGAACGTTCCGTCGTTCGGACGTTTTCGCGTCAAATCCGACGTGTGTACAGACTATCGTTCGGGTGATAAGACTGGTTACCAGCGATCCGCCCGGCGGATCGTTGGTAACCAGTCTTATTACCCGAACGATCAAACGACGGGTCGTTCGCTAAAATCCGACGTGTGTATGGGCCTTAAAGATTGACTGTAGTCCAAAACATTAGTTCCATCACACTAAAAAGCCAAGGACACCACACTCTGGCCCATATGCTTTTTCTCCTGAGTTTTCTCCTAGGAGATAATTTTTCATCTTGTATTTAAAATAATTTTTCAGCATTTTGCAATTAAAAAAGTACCAAAAAGTAATTGAAAAACTACTATGAAAATTATGTTGGGCATTTTCTTGCTTGCTGGGGATTTAAAATGTATTTTATTTACAAGTTGAGAAAATATCACCTAGGAGAAAACTCAGGTGAAAACTCAGGTGAAAAAGTAAATTGCATATATACTAATGAGTTTTACAAGGTGGACTACCTAGATTACACAGGATTGCTTTGCAGACATCTTCATCAGAAATATTTGGGATTTAAAAAAAATAAAAAAACAACCATCAACAGTGGTACCTTATTTTTAGGCAACACTGACTGACCAGCTAAAGTACTGACATCTTGGACTTCCATTGAGAGCACAGTTGTCATAAAGAGACAATGCTGATTGCAAAAGCAGGAGTCTTTTATAAACACTGGTACTGTGCATGAGCCTTATACCAGAAGTATTCACTCATACCTTAATTAATGAATGTAATATGTATTCATTCGTACCTGAATGAAGAATGTTAGCATCATTATGAATTTATATATTGCCAGCATCTTTGGTGGTGCTTTACTATCATAGGGGATATGCAGCACAGTGGCATTGTGGTCAGCGCTCTCACCTTGCAGTGCTGAGTCCCCGGTTCAGATACCAGCCAGGTCAACATCTGCAAGGAGCTTGTACGTTCTCCTCGTGTCTGTGTGGGTTTTCTCTGGGCATTCCAGTTTCCTCCCACTTCCAAAAACATACATATAAGTTCATTGGCTTCCCCCTAAATGGGCCCTAGACTATGATACATACACTACACGATACATACATAAACATATGACTATGGTAGAGACTAGATTGTGAGCCTCCTCTGAGGGACGGTTAGTGACAAGACAATATACTCTGTACAGCGCTGCATAATATGTCGGCGCTATATAAATAAATAAATAAATATAATATGCAAAATATCTTGGAGAATTAAGTACAAAAGTGACTGCTTTCTTTGAGCAGTAATGGCAAAAAAATGATTAAAATAGGTTGTGCAGGTAATAACGATTGTCATCATCGGGCCTATGGTTTCTACTAAACACCACTGTTCCCACAGAAATGGTCCAAAACCGAAAGCACACTGAAAGAAATGCAAAGGGAACAAGGAAGTGAGTATTGAGGTTGCCTGAAAGCAAAATCACACAGGAAGTGGTTTATGACAAACCATAAAACGGTAGAGCTGTAGAGAACAGGAAACTGAATTGATGCATAACATTTCTGTATACTACAGGCGGCCTACAAGGGAAAAAATATGGTAATATTTATTGTCAGTCACACTGGTAATATTTATTCAGTCACAATTCTGGGATTATTTCTTCCATTCTTCGCAGCTGGCAAGCATCCATCACAATTTAGTCTCTTAAAGGAGACCCTTTTCATGTGAAGACAGCATTTATCTTAAGCACGTCTTTGCATTTTAATTATTCATTCCTACTCAAGCTATTTATGGGCAAGAGATTCACTCAACAAGAAAATCTCATTGGTCTAGATCAGGGCTTCCCAACCCTGTCCTCAAGTACCACCAACAGTCCTTGTTTTTCAGAAAATCACAAACATTCACAGGTGAGGTAATTAGTGTCTCAGTAGAGCTGATTAACTACCTCTGTGGATCTCCACAAAACATGCCCTGTTGGTGGTGCTTGAAGACAGCGGTTGGGAATCCCTGGTCTAGATCAGTGCAGGTGGCAGTTAATACTTTGCTGCAAGGTTAACGCTTCACACTGAGAATTGTTGTTGTTGATTATGAGCTTCTCTGAGGACAGTCAGTAAGTGATATGACTTGGTACTAGGTACTCTGTAAAGGGCTGCAGAAGATGTCAGTGCCATATAAATACATACATAATAATAATAATATGGTAGGGCATTAGACTATGGTAGGGATTACATTGTGAGTTCCTCCGAGCACAGTCAGTGTCATGACTATATACTCTGTAATGTGCTGCAGACGATGTCAGTGCCATATAAATACATAATAATAATAATACGTTAGGATATTAGACTATGATTATGGTTGGGATTAGATTGTGAACTCCTCTGAGGACAGTAAGTGACATGATTATGTACTCTGTAATGTGCTGCAGACCATGTCAGTGCTATATAAATACATAATAGTAGTTGGACTGAGACAATGTAGTTTTTTTGGGGGGGGCGGGGAGGTTAAGACAGAGACATGAGACACACTTCAGTGAGAAAAAGAGGCAATTGGATTTAAGAGGGTTATCACATGAGTGGCCTATGAAGAGTCACTAAGTGACGATACAGATTGGGCGGAGCTTGGATGGACGAGCAGGGGAGTGAAGCTGGATACACGTGTAATGCAGTTTTAAAATATGATATATGCATTTTTATGAGAGACATGTGCGTTTAATTCCCAATATGATATATGCATTTTTATGAGAGACATGTGAGTTTAATTCCCAGTTCTTTTAACCTTTTTATGCACTTTGTTTTTATACAATAAACAGTACTACTCTATAGAGGTTCTCTCTGGAGATTTTAAGGGTCTGATGTAAAAAAGGTTATATAGAGGAGGGGAATCTGCATATACTGAGAGAACTGAGCGTTGTTTTCTGGTCGTATGAATGACCTAATGAAAGTGTGCTGTGCCAAGCACCTTACCTTAAAGAGACTCTGTAACAACAAAAATCTCCCCTGGGGGGTACTCACCTCGGGTGGGGGAAGCCTCCGGATCCTAATGAGGCTTCCCACGCCGTCCTCTGTTCCACGGGGGTCTCGCCGCAGCCCTCCGAACAGCCGGCGACTGTGCCGACTGTCAGTTCAATATTTACCTTTGCTGGCTCCAGCGGGGGCGCTGTGGCGACTTTCGGCACGGAAATAGACGGAAATACCCGATCTCCGTCGGGTCCCCTCTACTGCGCAGGCGCCGGAAACTTGCGCCTGCGCAGTAGAGCAGACCCGACGGCGATCGGGTATTTCCGCCTACTTCGGCACCGACAGCCATCAGAGCGCCTGCGCAGGAGCCAGGAAGGTAAATATTGCGTCACGGCTGTACGGAGGGCAACAGCGAGACCCCCGAGGGAAGCAGGACGGCGTGGAAAGCCTCATTAGGATCCTGAGGCTTCCCCCACCCGAGGTGAGTACCCCCCAGGGGCCGTTTTGTCGTTACAGTTCCTCTTTAAGTGTACCCTAAGGCGGCATTTGACATGATGAGATAAACACGTGTATGTACAGTTCAAAGCATATTAATAACCAGGCTGTTTTTCTTTTTTATATATTGCTTCCTGAAAGATTTGATTTTCAAGTGACAGCTTCTGTCTTGTTGGTACCTTGTCAGGAATATAGTGAACATCGCTGATAAGCAAATTACAGTCATGGAAGTTTTTCTGTCAGAGAGCTCCTAATACAGGCACTGTATGAACCTGAAGTAGCAGGCCAGCAACCATGAAATGCTTTGTCCCTTTTAGTGCTTAAACAAATAAATACGTTTTTTTTCCAGTAATGGTTCATCCTTCAAGATACCTTCATATATACCAGACGCCTCTACTAGTGTTGGGCGAACATCTAGATGTTCGGGTTCGGGCCGAACAGGCCGAACATGGCCGCGATGTTCGGGTGTTCGACCCGAACTCCGAACATAATGGAAGTCAATGGGGACCCGAACTTTTGTGGTTTGTAAAGCCTCCTTACATGCTACATACCCCAAATTTACAGGGTATGTGCACCTTGGGAGTGGGTACAAGAGGAAAAAAAAAATTAGCAAAAAGAGCTTATAGTTTTTGAGAAAATCGATTTTAAAGTTTCAAAGGGAAAACTGTCTTTTAAATGCGGGAAATGTCTGTTTTCTTTGCACAGGTAACATGTTTTTTGTCGGCATGCAGTCATAAATGTAATACATATAAGAGGTTCCAGGAAAAGGGACCGGTAACGCTAACCCAGCAGCAGCACACGTGATGGAACAGGAGGAGGCGCAGGAGGAGAAGGCCACGCTTTGTGAGACACAACAACCCCGGCCTTGCATGAGGGCAAGAAGCGTGCGGATAGCATGCTTTGTACCGCCATGCAGTCATAAATGTAATAAAGATAAGAGGTTCCATAAACAGGGACCGGCAACGCTAACCCAGCAGCAGCAGCAGCAGCACACGTGATGGAACAGGAGGAGGCGCAGGAGGAGAAGGCCACGCTTTGTGAGACACAACAACCCAGGCCTTGCATGAGGACAAAAAGCGTGCGGATAGCATGCTTTTTACCGCCATGCATGCAGTCATAAATGTAATAAAGATAAGAGGTTCTATAAACAGGGACCGGCAACGCTAACCCAGCAGCAGCAGCACACGTGATGGAACAGGAGGAGGCGCAGGAGGAGAAGGCCACGCTTTGTGAGACACAACAACCCAGGCCTTGCATGAGGACAAAAAGCGTGCGGATAGCATGCTTTTTACCGCCATGCATGCAGTCATAAATGTAATAAAGATAAGAGGTTCTATAAACAGGGACCGGCAACGCTAACCCAGCAGCAGCAGCACACGTGATGGAACAGGAGGAGGCGCAGGAGGAGAAGGCCACGCTTTGTGAGACACAACAACCCAGGCCTTGCATGAGGACAAGAAGCGTGCGGATAGCATGCTTTGTACCGCCATGCAGTCATAAATGTAATACAGATGAGAGGTTCAATAAACAGGGACCGGAAACGCTAAACCATCCCAGATGTTCATTGGTCATGTTACTTGGTTGGGGTCCTGGAGTGTTGCGTAGTCGTTTCCAATCCAGGATTGATTCATTTTAATTTGAGTCAGACGGTCTGCATTTTCTGTGGAGAGGCGGATACGCCGATCTGTGACGATGCCTCCGGCAGCACTGAAACAGCGTTCCGACATAACGCTGGCTGCCGGGCAAGCCAGCACCTCTATTGCGTACATTGCCAGTTCGTGCCAGGTGTCTAGCTTCATGCCCGGTTTCAGGTCCAGCGGTGCCAGCCACAAATCTGTCTGTTCCTTTATTCCCCTCCAAATTTCCTCCCCTGTGTTCTGCTTATCCCCAAGGCAGATCAGCTTCAGCAACGCTTGCTGACGCATGCCAACAGCTGTGCTGCACTGCTTCCACGATCCTACTGCTGCTGGTGCTGGGTTAGCGTTTCCGGATGAGGTACAGCTTTGAGATGCGTTGGAGGAGAAGGAGTCAGAGAGGTAGGTGCTGCTGTTGTTATCCAGTGGGAGGGACGGCGGTGCAGCTGTTTGCGGCGTGGGCAACACCCGCGCCGTAGCAGGTGAGGAATCGCTGCCAGGCTCCACAAGGTTCACCCAGTGCGCGGTAAGGGAGATGTATCGACCCTGGCCGAACGCACTCGTCCAGGTGTCAGTGGTGAGGTGAACCTTGCAGGCAACGGCATTCTTCAAGCTTCGGGTTATTTAGCTGACCACGTGCTCATGCAACTCAGGCACTGCAGAGCGCGCAAAGTGGTAGCGGCTGGGAACCACGTAACGTGGGATGGCCACTGACATCATGCCCTTGAAGCTGTTTGTCTCCACCACTCGATATGGCAGCATTTCGCAGGCCAGAACCTTGGCTATGCTGGCTGGCTGTTACTGCCACGGCCCGGGGGTCATTTGCTGGCAATTTCCTCTTGCGCTCAAACATCTCAGAGACAGACAACTCAACCGTAGGGCTGCACACCGAAGGGCTGTTGGTTGTTGTGTTTGATGAACACTGGGAGACCTCAAGAGCACTAGTCCGGAAAGTGACAGTGTCAGCATCGTCTGATGTTTGTGAATGTTGTGAACCACGCAATGGCTGGACTACTGCTGCTGCTGAGGCGGGTCTGGTGGTGAGTCTGGTGAACCCAAGGGAGGCAGTGTTGCTGGTGGTACCCTGTCCTGCCGCGTTTGCCCACAGTGTGGGATGTTTGGATAGAATGTGGCGGCTCATGCTGGTGGTGGAGAGGTTGTTAATACTTTTCCCCCTGCTCAGGCGGGTCTTGCACACCTTGCAAATCGCCATGGTAACATCCTCAGTGCAGTCTTCAAAGAAAGCCCAGACTTTGGAGCACCTGCCTTGCTGGCGATTTCTGTTTGCGCCTCTTTTGCCTCTCACTTGAACCATGCTTGCGGTGCCTGAAATTGCGCGCCGCCTACCTTGTGGCACAAGGCGAACTCGTGCAGCAGTGGGTTCCTCAACAGACTCATCTGTGCTGCTGCTACGACGGCGATGTTCTCGTTCACAAACAAAATCTGGGTCTATGTCCACATTGTCCATACCCTCCTCTTCCATC
Source organism: Hyperolius riggenbachi (assembly GCF_040937935.1). Taxonomy (NCBI): domain Eukaryota; kingdom Metazoa; phylum Chordata; class Amphibia; order Anura; family Hyperoliidae; genus Hyperolius; species Hyperolius riggenbachi. Next base: position 104,659,816 of record NC_090647.1, on the reverse strand, counting down.
TCCTCAAACTCGTCATATGTCATTGTGGGGGGCCGCCGCCGTGGAGTAGAGCTCCCCAGAACAACCTCTGCGCAGCTCACTCCAACGTCGTCTGGTTATCTGGCAGTTGTGTGCGTGGTGTCGCTGCCGGTTGTGTCAGCTTTGTGCCCACTGGCTCCTTGTAACTGGCTGAGGACTCGGACCTCGTGCGTGATGTGCTGGTGCTGCTTAACCCACTGCTGGACGCTTGAGAGGTCATCCAAGTAATTATCTGGTCCTGTTCTTTTGGATCTGTGAGGGTTGTTGTCCTGAACAACATGGGCGGTATTGAGTGGGTTTTCTTGGGTGCTCCCCTGTGGCCTGTACGTGAACCGTCAGGGGAAACACCTCTTCCCTTGCCCCTCCCTCTTTCACCGGATTTCTTCCTCATTTCACTTATCCTTAAAGTATACGCTGACTGGCAGCAGTACAGTGGCAGTACAGAAATGCTATACAGTGGTGGGTGAGCGGTGTACCACTTTTGTCAGCAGCGACACAGAGCACAATGCTATACAGTGGCGGGTGAGCGGTGTACTACTGTTCCCAGCAGACACAGAGTGGAAGTAAACACAATGCTATATAGTGTGGCTGAGCCGTGTACACAGAGTGGCATTAAACACAATGCTATATAGTCTGCTATATAGTCACCCCGAACAGGGTGATGTTCTGCAGAACCCGAACAGTGGCAAACACTGTTCGCCCAACACTACTGGGAGGGAACGCAGATTTTAGTACCTAAACACACGATACAACATGTTTTCCGGGGTCAGACTCTGAGGCACATACAGATGGTCCCGATCATCATCCTCATCATACAACTCTTCTCCTGAGTCTGACCCACCCACCACCTCTGCCACCCCAACATCCCCAGACACAGACCCCTCATCGTCCTCAACATTAACTTGGGATGCTGGCCTGAGCCAGACCTCCTCCTCCGCTCTGGCGCCGGACCGATGGACACAACGTTCTCCTCCGGGGAGGGCTGCTGCTGACCACTGGCTGCTGGGGTGGATGTTATAGCTTGCGTGGGGCGTTGGCTGTTGCTGTTGTTGGGAGTGCTGCTCACAGCGGAGGTCTCTGGGGAACTCATGTTGAGCTCATATAGTGGTTGACGGTGAGTGGAGTATTACTGATCCCAGCAATATACACACTGACTGGCAGAGTACGCAATGCTATATAGTGTGGCTGAGCGGTGTACACAGAGTGGCAGTAAACACAATGCCATATAGTCTGGCTGAGCGAGCGGTGTACTACTGTTCCCAGCAGAATCAGAGTGGCAGTAAACAATGGTATATAGTCTGGCTGAGCAGTGTACACAGAGTGTCAGTAAACAATGGTATATAGTCTGGCTGAGCGGTGTACACAGAGTGTCAGTAAACAATGGTATATAGTCTGGCTGAGCGGTGTACACAGAGTGTCAGTAAACAATGGTATATAGTCTGGCTGAGCGGTGTACAGAGAGTGTCAGTAAACAATGCAATATAGTCTGGCTGAGAGGTGTACACAGAGTGTCAGTAAACAATGGTATATAGTCTGGCTGAGCGGTGTACACAGAGTGTCAGTAAACAATGGTATATAGTCTGGCTGAGCGGTGTACACAGAGTGTCAGTAAACAATGGTATATAGTCTGGCTGAGCGGTGTACACAGAGTGTCAGTAAACAATGGTATATAGTCTGGCTGAGCGGTGTACACAGAGTGTCAGTAAACAATGGTATATAGTCTGGCTGAGCGGTGTACACAGAGTGTCAGTAAACAATGCAATATAGTCTGGCTGAGAGGTGTACACAGAGTGTCAGTAAACAATGGTATATAGTCTGGCTGAGCGGTGTACACAGAGTGTCAGTAAACAATGGTATATAGTCTGGCTGAGCGGTGTACACAGAGTGTCAGTAAACAATGGTATATAGTCTGGCTGAGCGGTGTACACAGAGTGTCAGTAAACAATGGTATATAGTCTGGCTGAGCGGTGTACACAGAGTGTCAGTAAACAATGGTATATAGTCTGGCTGAGCGGTGTACAGAGAGTGTCAGTAAACAAGGCAATATAGTCTGGCTGAGAGGTGTACACAGAGTGTCAGTAAACAATGGTATATAGTCTGGCTGAGCGGTGTACACAGAGTGTCAGTAAACAATGGTATATAGTCTGGCTGAGCGGTGTACACAGAGTGTCAGTAAACAATGGTATATAGTCTGGCTGAGCGGTGTACACAGAGTGTCAGTAAACAATGGTATATAGTCTGGCTGAGCGGTGTACACAGAGTGTCAGTAAACAATGGTATATAGTCTGGCTGAGCGGTGTACACAGAGTGTCAGTAAACAATGGTATATAGTCTGGCTGAGCGGTGTACACAGAGTGTCAGTAAACAACGGTATATAGTCTGGCTGAGCGGTGTACACAGAGTGGCAGTAAACACAATGCTATATATAGCGTGGCTGAGCGAGGTGCACAGTGGCAGTACACACAATGCTATATTAGTCAGGCTAAGCCGTGTACACAGAGTGTCAGAAAACACAATGCTATATATAGCGTGGCTGAGCGAGGTGCACAGTGGCAGTACACACAATGCTATATATAGCGTGGCTGAGCGAGGTGCACAGTGGCAGTACACACAATGCTATATTAGTCAGGCTAAGCCGTGTACACAGAGTGTCAGAAAACACAATGCTATATATATAGCGTGGCTGAGCGAGGTGCACAGTGGCAGTACACACAATGCTATATATAGCGTGGCTGAGCGAGGTGCACAGTGGCGGTACACACAATGCTATATATAGCGTGGCTGAGCGAGGTGCACAGTGGCAGTACACACAATGCTATATATAGCGTGGCTGAGCGAGGTGCACAGTGGCAGTACACACAATGCTATATTAGTCAGGCTAAGCCGTGTACACAGAGTGTCAGAAAACACAATGCTATATATATAGCGTGGCTGAGCGAGGTACACAGTGGCAGTAAACAATGCTATATATAGTGTGGCTGAGCGAGCGGTGTACTACTGTTCCCAGCAGCGACACACAATGACTGGGGGGGACCCTGGCTAGCGTGGCTGGAGAGCGAACTACCCTGCCTGCCTACCCAAAGCTAAACCCACAGACAAATGGCGGAGATATGACGTGGTTCGGGTATTTATTTACCCGAACCACGTGACCGTTCGGCCAATCAGAGCGCGTTCGGGCCCGAACCACGTGACCCGTTCGGCCAATCACAGCGCTAGCCGAACGTTCGGGGAACGTTCGGCCATGCGCTCTTAGTTCGGCCATGTGGCCGAACGGTTTGGCCGAGCACCGTCAGGTGTTCGGCCGAACTCGAACATCACCCGAACAGGGTGATGTTCTGCAGAACCCGAACAGTGGCGAACACTGTTCGCCCAACACTAGCCTCTACCAGTGTTATAGTCTAATCTTATACCCCTGAAAGGGGTGATAGTTTTTAATTCCCCTAAAGAACTCAGAGGAGAAGCGGCCAACAAGCGCCTGCACTGCAGACCTGGAACCCGAGCGTGGACGGTTATCTCCCGCAGACACTGGTGGTGGTTGCAAGTTATTGCAAGCCACCTTTGTGAGTATATACTTTCTTACATTGCACCATCCAACAACCTACAATACTGCACCATTGGGCTACTGGTCTTACTTATTCTCTAGGTTACTGCTAACCACCAAGAACAACAACAACTCCGTTATTATGTCCGAATACAACTTTTGAGGGTAGGGGAGAGATAAAAAAGCTCAATAGTTCATGTATTTAACTCTATGACACTTAATAGGCTACCATTGAGCAGAGACAGTAAAACCTCATCTACACGTTACAATTTTCCATCAGATGGATAATCTACTAGATAGAGCTAATAAGAAATTGCATCATGTGTAGACATCCAAATTGTTTCAGATCAATTTTGCAATAGATTTTGCTTTGATAAGTACCCAAAATCTATTGCAAAATCTAACACAATACGATTGGACCGGTTGGAAATAATTTAATGGATCCATCTAATAGATCCGATCTGATGGAAAGTTGTACTGTGTAGATAACGAGGCTTAAAACATTCAATCTACCTTGTAAATGTGTGAATATAAAATAAAACCATGGCATATCATAGAGGATAAATACTGAGAAATGGGGATCGGGCCCCCGTATCTCAGACAACATTGCAGGGTCTAGGCCAGGGGTCCCCAAACTTTTTCGGTCAAGGGCTGGGTCAATATACTTCAGACTGCTGGGGGGCCGAAGTATACATGAAATGTAGAAAACATTACATTGAGCTTAGGTAGTGTAAACTATTACCTGTTAACATGTGCAGTGCAGCCCTTATATCTCCCATTTAAGCAAATCCGATAGTATGCCCCCCCAACACAGCATGTGCAGATAGTATGTCCCGCAACACAGAGAAGAACTCCTCCGGAGGAGAAGCAACCATTTATGTGGTGCCTGAAGAACATCTTTGCTATAGACAGTGAAGCATACCCAGGTGACAACCTGCAGTCCAATTAGACCCATGTGGATGGGTGGTGCCAGCACTGCTATTCTATATGTGGGTCGCAGATATTTAAAGATGCAGTGGACCGCATCTATAAATAATAGATTTTGAGAGTGGGGGGCCAGTGAAAAAGCCTCAGGGGACCGCATTTGGCCCATGGGCCTTAGTTTGAGGACCACTCGTCTAGGCTGTACAGACAGGTCACTTACCTCCAGGCTTACTTCTACTTCTACAGACATACTCTAAATGCAATAAATATTTCACAGGATTTTTCAATCTTCTCAGTCTACCATAAACATTCATATTGATGTTTATTTTCTTTTTCGTGAAGATATAAAGACACCAACTCTAAATGAAACTTTTAAAAAAAAGGTTGAATTCCCAAAGAAATAACCAAGCAAAGCATTGAACCTTGTCCTAGACCTGGTACACCGACTATGAGATCATCTGTTTTGTGTAGGCTCAGTGTTTGGGCATACAACATGATAACCAATGTTACAGCAATGTGTGCAGTACTGTAATAGCTGATACATAGCTATGTCTGTGTGCAATCGACAATGCACATAAAACAGATACCTCATTATGATTAATTGTGTCTTCAGCTGACTTTTGGTTCTCATGAGTCACAGCAGTGAGATGGACAGAACATTACACTTCCCTGAACGTTTGCGATCTTTTAGTCATAAAGATATAAAAGGCTGCAAATCCCCTGAGCAATTATTCACATTGCTTCTATGTCTTAACCATTTCCTCTTATTTTTGGTGGAAACATTTCTAATGTATTTTAGTGGTGGCTTCTCTTACCGTTAAAGTGGAACTGACCTCTCAGAATGAAATTGTTTCACGTAGTTGATCCCTTAAGAGTAGATGTGGAAAAACATTTTGTTCACAAGTGTTCCAGTAGTCCAGGACTTTTTGTGTGTTCTGACTTTTTTGAAGTTAATGTACTGCAAAATAACAGGTCGGGGGCAGGAGGAAGAATTTTTAGTGGTCAGGTGACCACAACTTCATTATTATTATACTTATTACTATTATTTATATACCACCATCATCTTCTTTGACAGTCACTGTAGAAAATATCTGCAATAAATGCTTAGTTTCTCAACAACAAATTTCAATACTCAGTTTATCAACATACTTTGTAAATTGAAAAAAAGAGATGGAATAATAAATATAATTCAAGTAATACCAGAAAAAAAAAACATTTTTCACATATTGGCCCACTTTTCACCTGAGTTATCTCCTAGGAACCAACTTTTTTAAACCAACTTTTCAACATTTTACAACTGAAAAAGTACCAAAAAGTTCATGAAAAAGTACTATCAAGTTTATTTTGAGTATTCTCTTGCTTGCTGGTGGCTTAAAGAGACACTGAAGCGAAAAAAAAAAATGATGATATTATGATTTGTATGTGTAGTACAGCTAAGAAATAAAACATTAAGATCAGATACATCAGTCTAATTGTTTCCAGTACAGGAAGAGTTGAGAAACTCCAGTTGTTATCTCTATGCAAACAAGCCATTAAGCTCTCCGACTAAGTTAGTCGTGGAGAGGGCTGTTATCTGACTTTTATTATCTCAACTGTTCCTGGACTATTTACTTTTCCACTGCTAGAGGAGAGGTCATTACTTCACAGACTGCTCTGAAAGACTCATTTTGAATGCTGAGTGTTGTGTAATCTGCACATATTATAGAATGATGCAATCTTAGAAAAAACACTATATACCTGAAAATAAAAGTATGAGAATATTTTCTTTGCTGCTAATCTGCTAGTAATTATTGATAGTACACAACCAATTCACTATATCATATTTTTTTTTTCGCTTCAGTGTCTCTTTAAATTTGATGACAAGTTCTGAAAATATCACCTAGGAGAAAACGCAGGAGAAAAAGGGGCCACTATCTCTTTTTAGTTTGTTTTCTAATTCCTAACTTACGGTAGTTATTAATAACTTCTGGCTTTGCCCGTGTGGAAGAGGGTACAGTTTCACGACTTGCAAAGCTGCACACACTAATCCCTAATTATTAGTTCAAGGTAAAGAGACCACACATGCTGAAGAGGAAGTTAGATACAATTATAATGTTCTAAAAATTGTGAAAGTGTGGCCATTTGCTAGCTATGCATGATATATGATCTTCTAATGTGTTAATTTCCAGTTTTTCCCACTATATCTCTGCAGAATGAGGCCTAACTGGAAGATATGTGTGGTAACGACTGATGGTGCTTCATCCATCTATAATTATGGTGGAATGCTATGTCTGTAACCCATTGCCTTAACCTTATAATTATTCTCCTGTACAAGCCACCTTAGTGCAATGACCTTGAGTGCTGACTGAGGTCAAACATGCTGGCCTTTCAGATGTGGTATTCCATTTCCAGCACAGCTAGGAAGAAATAATGACTAATGAATCAGGTCCAGAATACAGTCTGTCTAAGATTTTTGCTGAGGTCTATATTCTGTTTCTATAAATAGGGTGGGCTGGTGGTGCTGACAGAATTTTGACACTAATTTGATATAATAATGCATTTAGACATTGATATTTGTTGTTCAGTCGCTATTCATTGTGTCTGACTCTTTGCAACCCCATGGACCACAGCACTCCACTCCCCTCTATCCTCCTGCCTCTTAAAGAGAACCTAAACTGAGAAGGATGTGGATTTTTCCCTTTAAAATAATACCAGTTGCCTGACTCTCCTGCTGATCCTGTGTCTCTAATACTTTTAGCCACAGCCCCTGAACAAGCATGCAGATCCGGTGCTCTGACTGAAGTCAGACTGGATTAGCTGCATGCTTGTTTCAGGTGTGAGATCCAGATACTAACACAGCCAAAGAGGTCAGAAGGACTGCCAGGCAACTGGTATTGTTTAAAAGGAAACATCCATATCCTTTTCAGTTAAGGTTCCCTTTAAGCTCATGTTTGCTACTTCTGTGATACTATATGGCCATCTTATTCTCTGCTGTCCCCTCCTCTTTTTGACCTAGATCTTTCCCAGCATCAGTGACTTCTATACATATATTTAAGACTGGCTTATTGACATTCAAATCCTTGCAGAATTTGGGCCCTGGATACCTGAAGGGCTTGTTGCAACTGCTTCACACCCCTACAATCTAAAATCAAAAGGATCTAATAACTTGGTCCCCCCCAGAGTCCACCTCAAAAACCTTTGGAGACAGAGCCTTCTGTCATGCTGCCCCTACATTTTGGAACTCTTCGCCACACCCAATCCAGACATCTCCATCCCTGGAAGCATTTAAGTCCAAACTGAAAACCCACCTCTTCAGTCTGGCATTTATGAAAACTTGACTATTTCATCTGTAACACAGTCCAGCCTGTAGCCCTGTATTGTTCTGAGACATATCTATGCGCTGTGAGTCCTATGGGAGAAAAGCACCTTACAAATGTTATTATTATATTGTATTATTGCATACATCTGTTTAGATGGGGCATTTGAGCAAAGTTCTTCAAAAGAACTAAAAAATCCATTTTACACAAGGATGACAAACTGAGAGGGATATTCATTGGAACAACCCTCCTGGCATATCGACAGCCAGCCAATTTAAAACAGCAGATTGTCAGTAGCATTTCTCTCCCAGAAGATGTGAGACCTGCACCACTGGCGCAACTAAAGGGGAGCAATGCAGGAGGGCCTGGGGGAGGAGAGGTCCCAGACTCCTTCCTTCCTCCTCATCCACCTCGCTCCGCCACTCAGGCCTACAGATCAGTGTGGTGGCAGTGATGGAGCTTACCTGTTTCCCAGTTGGGTCTCTCCAGTGCTCCCGCTGCAGCCACTAGGTATCACTGTCCTCTCTGCTGTCTGCCCTCCTCTCGGTCTGACGCACGTCGTGTGACGTACAGAGAAATTCAGACTGAGAGGAAGGCAAAGAGGAGCATGAAACCTAGTGGCTGCAGCGGGAGTATCGGACAGAGACCCGATGGGGGATTAGGTAAGCCCCGCCACGCTGATTGTAGTTCTGAATGGCAGGGCAGGGGAGCATGGGGGGGGGCTGTTGGACGAAGGAAGAGGTCCGGGCCCCTCTTCCCCACTTGGCAATAGGATAAAGGGAGGGTCTGATTGTAGAAAAGAGGACCCCATAAAAGTTTCACAGGTTGGCCTCATCAATCCTTCTAGTTCCCAAGCCTGTGTCTCATGACTCTACATGCAAGGGAACGGGGAAAGGCAGGTGAGGGAAATCACTGTGTGTGTAATTCCTTATCTTAGTAGCTAAAACTCTAGTTTATTGGCTAATTTAAAAGAAACACAGTAAAGGTGCGTACACGTGCACTACGGCCGCCAACGACGGGTCAGTCAGACCCTCCCGCTGGACAGACTTTTAGCCGACAGTAGCGCATGTGTACGTGCTGTCAGCGCCTCCAATCGCTGAGTCACCTCAGCCTTGCTTGTAAACACAAGTGAGCAGGGGATTGTGTTTCAGATAAGCAGCTAAGCAGGGAAATAAAGGGAAGAGGAGGAATATATTATAGATAAAAAGAACCCACAACATGCAACTGTTTGGCACTGACTACTAAAGAGCCAGTGCGCCTTAAGTATGAGATAACTCCAAATCATGACAGCAGAAAAACTTTTGAAAGTTTTGAATGCAGAATTAGCATCTTTATCACTTAATACACTCAGACTAGTTGCTGTTGAAATTTGATTTTTATGGTGACACTCCTGCTTTAATGCCTACATAGACTCAGGCTGACATGGAGAGTTTTTTACAGACCCTATCCTGTACAGTGTACGCTGCTGGAGCCTGGAAACAGTTAACTGTATATTACTGAGCGAGGGAGCACTCAAAGGGGCACAGTGATTCCCGGGAAGCAGTGGCATAGCTAAGGCGCTATGGGCCCCAGTGCAAGTTGTACATTGGACCCCCCCAAGCACTCTATACATAACAATTGATACGGCGCACCAAAACCTGCCAAGGTCAACCACAGTGTCAGAAGTGCAAGAAGGGGATGAGGAACAGTTTATTATTGACTACTACTATTCAAAGCATCTATAGAAGTGATCATTACCAGCATAAGACCAACTAAGAGCTAATACTGTGGTTGAGGGAGGGCCCCTCTTGCCCAAGGGGCCTGATGTGGTCGCAACCTCTGCACCCCTTATTGCTATGCCGCTGCCGGGGAGGGCAGTGCCCCAGTGTAGCGTCACCACTTGGGCAAACACTAAGTTATTAATACATGTGAAAAAAAGCAATTTATTAATAACATAATATTCAGTAAAGTAAACTGATGGCTAACACGGTACAATACTCTACTGCTATTGTGATGTGGTTGATGAGCATAAAATAGATGTATGCAGTCTTTTGTGAACAGATACTTACTGCTGTAAAACGCTAGCAGTGCTTTTATTGTCGTCTGTGAAAAGGCATTGCATGTACTGTGTGTGTGCAAAAAAAGTTAATTTGCATATGTAATTTAAACCTGCTTAGAATGTACCGTATTTTTCGGACCATAAGACGCTCCGGACCATAAGACGCACCCAGGTTTAGAGGACAAAAACTGGGTAAAAAAAAAAATACTAAACATAGGGCATCTATGGTGCAGGGGCGTCTTGTGAATCTTCTCCCACCCAAGCTAGCTCTGTCTAAATTAAAGTAACCACCACCTACACTGATCCCACTGCCCCCCAAGCAGCAATAATCCCACCTACACTAATCCCACTGCCCCCCAAGCAGCAATACCCCTCACTTACACTAATCCCACTTCCCCCTAAACTGCAATACCCCCCACTTACACTAATTCCACTGCCCCCCAAGCTGCAATAACCCCACCTACACTAATCCCACTGCCCCCCAAGCAACAATAACCCCACCTACACTAATCCCACTGCCCCCCAAGCAGCAATACCCCTCACTTGCACTAATCCCACTGCCCCCCAAGATACAAACACCCCACCTACACTAATCCCACTGCCCCCCAATCAGTGGGAAGTGCCCCCCTCCCAGGGCTCTTTCTATTGTACAAATTAGTCCTCACCTGAATAATGGCTGTTCCGAAGTGAGGCATGCCTGCAGAGTGTGGCATGTGTCTCTACCTGAGGCCCCAGCACGCCTGGCTCCTGGCACTCTGTGAACACAGGATTACGATAAGCAGCGCTGACACTAGGACACCGCTCCGGGAGGAAACTTCACTCACGCTCACGATCCTCCAGAGAGACATCGCTAATCTCCAGTGTGGGTCTTGATGTGATTAAAGCACTTCCGCATATGTTATCAGTTAAGCGGGCAGATCAAACCCCGGAGAAAGCGGCACCTCGGACCGTCTGAAGACTGCACGTGCTGGAAGCACTTCCGCATATGTAATTAGCTACAGCGGGAGAGAGCGAGAACACGGACCTATTACAGACATACTGTCTCTCCCGCTGTACGTGAGTTTGACCAGCCCGCTTACCGTAGCTAATTACATATGCGGAAGTGCTTCCAGCACGTGCAGTCTTCAGACGGTCCGAGGTACCGCGTTCTCCGGGGTTTGATCTGCCCGCTTAACTGATAACATATGCGGAAGTGCTTTAATCACATCAAGACCCACACTGGAGATTAGCGATGTCTCTCTGGAGGATCGGGAGCGTGAGTGAAGTGTCCTCCCGGAGCGATGTCCTAGTGTCAGCGCTGCTTATCGTAATCCTGTGTCCACAGAGTGCCGGGAGCAAGACGTGCTGGGCTGCAGTAAGTGTCCTCCCTTCTCGCTGCATGAGAGGGGAAGGATTCAATGATTGCGGTTGCCGACGGGGACTAGTAAGGGGACACTGGCGCAGGTCCAAATGTAGTATTCGGACCATAAGACGCAGTGACTTTTTCACCCCACTTTGGGGGCAGAAAATGTGCGTCTTATGGTCCGAAAAATACCATGAAACACTGAAGACCTGCGGAACAATCTAGTTTGGAAAGTTCAGTTCCACTTTATATTGATTTTGGAAACTTTGTTTATGTGCTTTATAATTGTGTGAACATCTAAGACATCTTTATACTCAGGAGAACTATACCAATACATTTTGATATAAATGTTTGTGGCCGTGCTACATATGTAAAAGCAGATCTGGGGGAAAACACAGGAAATTATATTTTTTTCCTATTGTAATTTTTAAGTGAGTGAACCACATAATACTATAGAATAAAGGCTTTATTGATTCAATAAAGCTTTGCGCTATGTTATTTAGTGGTGTTGCCTGCTTAGGACTTGTGTTTTATTCATTTTCCATGACTATATTCTTCAGCCTGGTCTGGCATGCTGTTTTTTTAGCTTTTTGCCTTGATAAATTTTTTCCTAAGGGATACTTTTTTCCCCCTCTAAGGGCCTGTTCCCACTATGCATATCAAAGCACACAGGGAAAAATACAAAAGTTTTTCATGTGCGCTTGCTACTTTGTTGTACTAAAATGCATTTGAACCAAAATTGCTGCGGGTGGTGGTGGGGGTTGTGTTTGTGGTTTGGTAAAAATTGCTTCACACTAGTGGGGACTATGAGTAAGCCTGTGCTATAGTGATTCTATGATCCCACCTGATCCAAAATGAAGATCAGGTCGCATACAATGAGCCCTTTAAATTATGTCTGAAGGGGGAAAAATAAAAAAGCAGATATTTGCCTAAGGAGAGGGAAGGCTCTGGGTCCTCTTTCCCTGCAGGCTCCTCCATTTGAACCTCCCGCCATGGGAGGCTTTGAAAGTCTTCAGAAGTACTTGAGCTCCCGAAGACCGGCAGCTCTGTATTGCGCAAGTGTGAGTGTGCAACAGAGGGTGCTCACGTGTGCAGTGGCAAGCGGCCCGTCTTCGGAAGCAACCCAGAAGTGGAAGAGAGCAGTTTACGACCCATGGGTGGATAACAGGGAAGCCTGCAGGGGAACGCGGGGACTGTGAGAAGACAGGGAAGGCTTCATAGGACCCAGAGCCTTCCCTCTCCTTAGATAAGTATCTGTGTTTTTGTTTTATTTTTGGCTTCAGACTCCCTTTAAGTTCCTCACTTCATCACCCACACTGCTCCTTTGTTTCCCATTGACCTGGCAAGGTCCCTAACCGCACAACCTGTAAGCTGGAACCACATCCTTCCGATCATCCCAATTAGGGATGGAAAATAAGTCACACCCCCTCCACCTGGAGTACTGACTGGAAGGAGTAGAGCTAACAGCTCAGTCACACAACCCCCTTTCAGATGTTGACGTAAAAACCGCATAGATGCCTGCTATGACTAAATGATTGTATCTATCTTCCACCTCCTAAAAATTCCTTTTTAAGATAATCCACGGTTATATTTTATATTTGTTTCTACTTTTTACTTTTTAAGTTTTAACTGTTTTATTGTTTTTGCTCAAAGACACAGTCATTGAAGTATGCCAGAGCTAAAATCTATGAACTATTGACCCTTTTTATCTATTTCCTGCTCTTAGAAGCCATTTTCTGCTAGGAAAGTATTTTATAGTTGGAATTTCTTGTAAGTGAGGGTCACACTGTAGTCACTTCCTGTCTGAGTCAGGACTGAGTCAGCCACTTATGTACCTGATATTTAACTCTTTCAGGCAGAGAAAGAAAAAAAGGAATACAGCATAATTATTTGTATGCTAGGCAATGTACATACTCATGTCTATCACATGTCACCACGGGTATCCTTTGAGCTCCACCCAATTATAAATGTTTAAACAGCAACTGCTCTGGAAAGCTGTAGTGGTTTGACTACAACAATATAGCATTAAAGTGAACCAAGCACCATTTTTAGCACCCAGGGCATCTCAATAGCACATGAAAAATGCATGCCAACAATATGTCTCATAATTAAAATAAACTTCCATTTTACCTTACCTTAGTTTACATTTAAAGTTTAGCGCTTAGGTTTTATTAGCCAATTTCAGGCCTGCGGTCCAGCCGGCCTGTCCACAGAGGTTTCAGACAGCTAAGGGGGTGGGTAATCAGTACAATTTCTTCAAAGAGCTTAGAATGTGACCCTTCAGTAAATAAAAACAAAAGTTTTCTTTCTTAAAACAGAAAGAATTTGCGATAATTCAGGTTGGAGTGAGCTTGAGATGTCTCCCAGGGCATCACTGCTGAATATATGCAAATTAACCATTGTACCCTTAGAAGCTAAACACACCTCCAGAACCGCTGGAATGCAATGATGTGTCAGCTTGTTAATTTGTACAGAGCCATAATAATCCAACATGCATACAGACTGTTTCATATTGTTTGATCCTCATCAGTGCATGGCATGGATTAAGTTGGCTTTATGCAGTAGGGCTTGTAACACCGAGAGGTACAGACTAACCAGCAAGCTCATGGTGACCCAGAACTCATTGGGGTGTGTAAGGGACTACAATGGTCCTAAAAGCCCCCTTACTAAGATGTTAAGAAAAACAAAAGTTTGCTGTCTTAAAACAGAAAGAATTTGCGATAATTGAGGTTGGAGTGAGCTTGAGATGTCTCCCAGAGTAAATAAGGAAGGGGAGGGGGGAACATGGCAGCTCCTATAGTTATTACAATACAGGGGAAATTCCAGGGTAGGAAAGGGTGCTTAGTTCCCTTTAAGCAGATTGGCTTCCCTTCATACTTGCTTTTGCCAATGATTCAGCCACATGCTGATTGGCTCCCAAGCGTACAGGTACACTTAACTGAAGAGGAATGAGGAGGACCTGTCCCGCTGCTGGGAGAAAGTATACGCTCCCCTGCCGCCTCTCTGCATTTAACTCTTTATTTGCACACAGGACCGGGCACCTTAGCCTCAGGGCTCTCCCGTGAGGGTGGGGGTCATGGGGCTATAGTTATGCCCTTGAATGCAATCATATCATTAGATATATTCAATTCTACATATTACAGACTGTTAGAATCAATCTTTGTCAAAATGGGTATGTTTAGTGTTACCGCATGTTAATTTGGGCACAATATATGATCGATATTTAAAATATCAGTAATATCTCAGCACTCTCCCTTCCTTACACTAACTACTCTCTCCCTGCCTAACTCCTTACACTGGATTCCCCTATTGTGTGTCTAAGTCTAATGGTGGCCATACATGGTACAATTTTTCATTTTTTTCGATTAGATAATTTAGTTTGATTATTCCGTTAGATCGAATATAAAGATTTTTCCATCATGTCTGATCAGATTTTTTTCGAAAAAACGGGATAATCGTTCGAATTTCTTGATCGAAAAAAAATATATATTTTCAACTTTCAGTCGATTCCATCATTTAGATAAACGGTGTAATCAAACGTTTTTATTGTACCATGTATGGCCACCATAACACTAACCTCCCCCTCTCTTCTGTCTAATGGTGGCCATACATGGTACAATAAAAACGTTTGATTATCCCGTTTATTCGATCTAAATGATCGAATCGAATGAAAGTTGAAACTATTTTTTTTTTTCGATCAAGAAATTTGAACGATTATCCTGTTTTTTCGAGAAAAATCAGATCGGACATGCTAGGAAAATCTTTATATTCGATCTAATGGAATAATCAAACTAAATTATCTAATCGAAAAAAAATGAAAAATTGTACCATGTATGGCCATCTTAACACTAACCTTCCCCTCTCATCTGCCTTATGGTGCCCATACACGATACAATAAAAACGTTTGATTTTCCCATTTATTCGATCTAAATGATCGAATCGAATGAAAGTTGAAAATATATTTTTTTTTCAATGAAGAAATTCAAACGATTATCCTGTTTTTTCGAGAAAAATCTGATCAGACATGCTGGAAAAATCTTTATATTCGATCTAACGGAATAATTAAACTAAATTATCTAATCGAAAAAAAAAATGAAAAATTGTACCATGTATGCCCACCATAACACTAAACTTCCCCCATTCATGCCTCACACTAACCTTCCTCCTCGCTACTGTATTGCCTAGCATTGACCCTTGAAACTCGGCTATATTAAAGCTGAACCCTTTTCCTATCCCCTTACACTAATCTGCCCTCCCTGCCATTATGTGAGTTCAACTACAGTGTAGCCAAACTCATTGTCCCTCTGTGCACTTGGCTGTATTATGGCTAACCCCAAATCAACCCCTCGGCACCCTATTGCTGCAATTTTTCATTGCAGTTTATGGAGGTGCCAAGTAGCGTAGGCGCGGATGCACCAAAACTACCCGATTTACCGTTATAGGGCTTGATTCATCAAGCAGCGCTGCTAAAGCAGCTCAGCTTAATGAGCTGTAGTGTGCCCTATGTACACCTTACAAGAATGTGCGTAACATTAACTGCGGGTGGCCCTGCTTCCGTGATGTATCGGTACTGCAATACTTCACTCATGGCCGCTACTGTATTAATTTGCATAGCAATGCTTCAGCGTTGCTAAGGAAGCAATGCGCATAAGGAAGGCAGGCTGCATAGGGTGCACTACGGCTCATAAGCTGCTTTAGCAGCGCTGCTTGATGAATCAGGCCAATAGTGCCAAAGAACAGTTCATTCTGAAACTGAAACAGAGCACTGGGTGGAATCTCAGGTCTAGGAGCTCAGGTGCAATATGTGCATTTCTCATTGGGGTACGTGTGTGTGGAAAGGGGGGGGGGGAAGATTAACAGTGAGGTAAGTAAAAGTAAATGCCTTCTGAAACGTCAGATTTTGACATGAAGTCTTTCTTATGTGACAACCAGCTGTATTTAGGGAACCCTTCACATGTGTAAGAAGCTTGTATAAAATTATAGACCCATTACACGTCCCACTGGTCAGGTGATTAGTAGAAAATTATATTTTCACAGCTGAATCCCCTTATCTGTCCACAGTCAGCCATACATAACAGTGTGAGGAGTTTCTGGGTGCCATGGTTCTGCAGTGTTCATGTGATTTACTTCCAAGATGAATCAGTATTAAGTTTAACATCACATGTTTGGCCCATTCACTATTTTCAGACAAAGAATCAGTCTTATCTACATTCTCAAAATAGACAATATTATCTTCAGTTAACTCAAGTATCTTGTGATGACAATCTTGTCTGCATTTTCCTCAATCAACTGCCAGCTGACTGTTCATTTAAATCAAAAGAATAGCAAATTGTTATCAAATATTACAGTCTCCCATGTGGTCTGAGATGGGCAGGATTGATTAAATGATACGTTTACACCAGGCTGTTTTTCACTTGAATACAACTTAAAAATAGAATACGTTATGTATATGGGGCAGGTTTACAAAGCTATAAGGAGAGCTAATTCATGAAATAAACAGATAAGCAATAACTCATGAGATACGCATAAGGAGAGATAACCATGAGATAAGTCAGATAAGGAGATGAAAGATAAATCCTGAGTTAGTATAATGAGGATAAAGAGTTAAAAGTAGGTGGGACTTTAATGTGCAGACAAGCAGCAGTGCTGCTCAATATCTGGTGGAGTAAGTCTAGCACAAGGAAGCCGTCAAACAGAACAAAGCAATGTAGTGCTCACAATAAGAGAAGGAAACCCTTCTAAAGTAGGCTGAAGAACCCAGGAATATTTTACCACAGGAAGTAACTACCGGTATGGCAAACTCTGTATATATATATATGCATATACATTAGGCTCAGTAGCTTTTGTTGCATTGAAGAATAATCACAGCCATAATTACCAGGTATTGCAATTCCCAGCAGAGATGATCCAGGGATTTTATTTGACTGCCACCTGGAATCAGGAAGGAATGCTTTCTCTTGAAGGGTTAATTGGCTCGAGCCTTCTAATACTGGATCCACACCATACAATTTTTTGGCCGATTTACCTGGCCGATCGATTATTTCCAGCATGTCCGATCTGAGAGTCGAATTATTTTTTTGTGCGATTTTCTGACCGATTACCAAAGAAATGAACAGAAATCGGTCAGCATAAGGGTTTTTTTTGCCTTCTCCTGGATCAACTGAAAAATGTGAGCGTATAGTACCTTGTTTTTTTTTCTCCTGATTTTTTTCAAACAAACTATGTAACTGTATAACTGTTATTGTATTATATAGCTGTAGTGCATAAGAGCTTACATCTTTTCTTGGGCTGCATGAACTTGGTTTGGCACAAATTTATATTTCAGGATGGTATGATAACCTCTGCTCCCCTCACTCAAGCTAACTCAGCTCTTTAAAGTGCCACTGTTGCCCCTTAAAGGGATACTGTAGGGGGTCGGGGGAAAATGAGTTGAAGTTACCCAGGGCTTCTATTGGTCCCCCACAGACATCCTGTGCCCGCGCAGCCACTCCCCAATGCACCGGCCCCGCCTCTGATTCACTTCTGAAATTTCAGACTTTAAAGTCTGAAAACCACTGCGCCTGCATTGTCGTGTCCTTGCTCCCGCTGATGGCACCAGGAGCGTACTGCGCAGGCCCAGTATGGTCTGTGCCTGCGCCGTGCGCTCCTGGTGACATCAGGGAAGCGAGGACACGGCAACGCAGGCGCAGTGGTTTTCAGACTTTAAAGTCTGAAATTCCTGAAGTGAACCGGAGGCGGGTCCGGAGCATCGGTGAGTGGCTTCACGGGCACAGGATGTCTGCGGGGGACCATTAGAAGCCCTGGGTAATTTCAACTCATTTTGTCCCGACCCCCCTACAGTATCCCTTTAACAACTACATCTTTGACTCAAATGTACTCTATAGACTCATAGATAAACCAACCCCCACTTTTCCCACAAAAAAAGTGGAAAAACAGCATGACCCTCGGATATGCCCACCTGCCAACCTAAATGGCCAGCAGATGAGGTGAAAGGAGATTTAAAAAAGCAGTAGAACAGTCAGATGTGTCCCCCAAATAATATTAATTGGTCAGAGGTGCCCCTCAGTATAGGCAGTCAGTGGTAGTTCCCCCACTATAGGTAGGGAAAAGTGTCCCAGCCTGTATAGGTAGCCAAAGGTGAGTCCCCGCCAGTCTTCCCAGAATATGTAATAGGTGGTAGCCCCCTGTAAAGGTAGCCAGAGGTGTTTCCCCAGTAAAAGGTAGTCAATCGTAAACCCCCCTTCCCCTCGTATAGGTAGCCTAGAATGTGTGCTCCCACCCAGTGTAGGTAGTCAGTGATAGGCCCTTTTATAGGTAGCCAATTGTGTGCCCCCCAAGTATAGTCAGCCAAAGGTACCACACTCAAGAATTAGGCAGTCAGAGATGCCCCCCATGCAGAACAATGACTCACCTCTCCAGGCTCCAGCGACAAGACCACTGTCCTTCCTCATCCAGAGTCCTAGTCTCTATGGGTCCAGGCAGCAGTAGCCTTAAAGTATAATATTTTCTCCCTACAAGTTTTTTTTATGTTATTTAAAATAAAAATAAATGTTATAAATAATAATAAAAAATGTTAAATAATAATAAAAATGATACTAATAATAATACTGGAGTCAGGGAATGGAAAACATTTTGTTCCACCTGCTGTGGGTTGCTCGCCCTTTCACACCCGTTCTTTGCTTTGCCAAATTGAAAAAAGTCTCTATACATTTTTAGGGAATTCTGAGGGGGCTTCAATCGTGGACTCTAGTGACCCCTGTGGCTGCATTCAAGACTGTATTCCATTCATAGCAGCAAAAATAATCATACATATACAGAGTTTTGTTAAGAAACTCAAGCTCACATAATACTGGTGAAAGAGAAGAAAAGAAAGAATTGCATATTCCTTAAAACAAGTTTCCTCCAATGACGAGCCAAGACTTCTGTAGTATTTCTTTACACTTCCCCGGTGCCTCATAACGCGATGCATTATTACCAATCTCCTGCTCAGATTTCAAAATGTTTAAACAGGTTCATGCCAGCTGGCCATTTCACTGATGAACAGAATGCAGCCAGTGTCATGTTGTTGCAGAGTTTTTGCAGACTTCTATAAACTTTCACTGCCTTGCGCCGCGTGTTTGAAATATAAATAATCGGAAGGTCGTCTTATCAGCATGTTTCTACCAGTTAATAGCACCATTTTGGAATGGGCATTTTAATGAAAGCTCATTGTTTGTTGACATGTCTGCGTTGAAGAAAAAAATATCCCACCCACCCCCATATTCACAAGAATTCATAGTGAGAGTTGGATACTATGCGGGATTGCGAGTTGCTAGACCGATATAACAGGCTATGCATAATCCAAGAGGTCCGCACAGTCATCTGTAGATAAGTTCTGTTTTTACACATAAAGTGCCAGATCTCCGTTCAGCGTACCAACCAACGTTTCGGGGCCAAGGTGGGTCCCCTTTGTTAAGGCTTATACAGAATGGTTAAATGCATTTATCAATGAAAAAAAAGTTTTATTGATATTGGTTGGCTCGCCCGTCGTGTCTGCCCCACTCCCTTGCTCGCTGCGGCCCGGTAGGGGGGGGGGGCGGAAGTGGCCGTGCGCTGCGGCCGGATTGGCCGGCGGCCGACACATAGGCGGCGTGCTAGATACGCTGGGGCGCGCCTCCTGAAGAAGCCGGTAGTAGCCGGTGAAATCGATCGAGGACGCCGTCCTCTTGCATGGCGGCGTCTTGCCCGAGTGCCATCTGACCTTGGGGACCCATTACCTCCTCCCAGCCTACAGCCATCAGCCACGAGGATACAGTAATGGCCCAAACTCACGGGCTACAAATGTCGCCGCAACACGCGGCATGCGTGTGTTGCAGCGACAGGTCGCCCGTGAGTATGCGGCATTGCCCGGGTGCGCACCCCGAACTGTCGCTCGTCGCTGATGTCACCGGGCGATTGAACCGCTCAATCGCCTGGCGACAGTCGCAACTCCGCCGCAACTGTCGCTAGTCCGCGTGAGTACGCGGACTAGCAAAAGCAACAAGATAAAAAATACATTGGGCTTCCGGCGGGGGGAGGCGCAACAGCGACAGCTTCCGCCGCATCAGTAGCCAGGTCCCTCCGCCGTGTGTATGCGGAGGGACCTGGCGACGAGCTGTCGCTGGCCTGTCGCGCACACGCTCACGTGTGCTGGCGACAGGCCAAAAAGTTGCCCGTGAGTATGGGCCATAAGAGCCCGTTGGGCACACTCCACCATTTATAAGCAGCTTGGATGCCTCATGACAGTAGCTAATTGCTTTTGCCTCTCACACAGCTGAACGTCACAACTGCAGCTTGGCTGTTCCCTGCTCACAGTGAATGTGCTGGTGCTGAGTGCTGACGCTACTGTTGCATGCATGAACCTGCTTATGCTTATGCCACTCATCTTTGCTTGATCTATCGCTGGTGAGCAGAACTGTTTGACAAATTGGTAGATGCTGAGGACGCCTATCAGATGGTGCTTTGTTTGTTTCAGCGCAACTCCTATGTCTCAGTGCATTTTCTTTACCACATCAGCTGCACTTTTCATAAGCATTATTGCTGAAGATCACAATACGGTCTGTATGATTATCCTGGCTGGGAGTGGAGGACACACAGCACCTGAGGTTCCCACACCTTCCTCTGGAGACTAAGTGCAATCTTGTGGATCTCTCTCTAAATATTTTTTCTTCCTGCATTGGTCAGGTTGGACTACCGGTATATTTTTGAGCTGCGCATCCTTTATTTAGATTCATGTGCACATGAGTTACAATTCATTTGGAAGATCTAGTGGGTACTGAATTGGGTGGTATGTGGGTCTGGGTGGGGGTGGTGAGAGGTTGGGGCAATTTGCTGCTATGTATGATTTTATATTTAGCCTTTTTTGCAAGTGTTCAATAAAGTTTTGTATTTTTATATTAAACACATTTGTATTCAATCAGGCCATACCCCTCCTATATTCTATCTCAAAAGGCTTGTTTCTAAAAAAAAAAAAAAAAAAAAAGTTTTGATGTTACATTGCTTATTTTTAATTGCTAATATTTTAAAAGAGTCCTTATTTAAAAAAAATATGAAAATAAGATGCAAAAATAAAACTATAATCCCAGATCCTCTTGGTGCCCTCCATTACTCCATTACAGTGTTGAGATGCTCTGAAAATATTCAACAAGAGAAGACGGCCATACTGTGCCAGCACAAGTACTGTCCTCGCATGCCCAGTAGAATGAAGCCGTACCATCTTGCATCTAAGCTGTGTTCAGATGCAACTCAATGCAGTGGCCAACTCTGCAGTGCCCTTGCCAAATGCTAAAACGCTTGATGTACATAAGCAGCTAACAGGTGGTGGATTGGGATAGGGGTGTCGCAGCGCAGCACCCTATGAAGAAAAGGCTGTTAACAAACCATTGTTGTGTAACATTATTCACTCACACTGATGGATGTCCATTAAATGGAGAGACTTTTTTAAGCTACTGATATTTAAATCTTTACATAATGTATTTCAAACGATTGTTGCAGTCACACTGCATCTACCACAGCCTCAGATCAACAGCATATAATAGTCTAGTTATCACTGCATGCCTATTAAAAACGTTTGGTACAAGAGCCTTCTGTGATGTTATTCTTTCCCTATGGAGGTCCTCACCTTATTCAAAAATGACAGCTCAATCCCTGGCAGGGTTTAAAGGGAGTGTCCAAGGAGATTAAAAAAAAAAAAGATCCACTTACCTGGGGCTTCCTCCAGCCCGTGGCAGCCGTCCTGTGCCCTCGCTGCAGCTCTGGAGGCTCCTGGTCTTTTCCTCTGCAGAATGCTTGCGCAGTACCATCATGATGACGTCGGCCGGACCACGTGACCTGCGCGTGGAGTGCTGAAGACGCCGACCCGGCGAGGTCGAGTTCTGCAGCAGAGAAGACCAGGATCCTCCAGAGCTGCGGCGAGGGCACAGGACAGCTGCTACGGGCTGGAGGATGCCCCAGGTAAGTGGATCTTTTTTTTTTTACTTTAAATCCAGATTAGAAACCCACCTCTTCAGTCTGGTCTATCCAGACATGTAGTGTTACACTGTCTGACAAAATCCATTCTGTCACACACTTGTACATGGAGACATGCTAGTGCAGAAAAGCACTTTACAACTCATGTTGTAGTGATGTATATTACAATTTTAACATTTGCGCTATAAAAATAAATATTTCAACTGTAGAAGAGACTGTATAAAGGATTAAAATTTCAATTTCATGGGTCCCCCCACTTCCTCAGAGGCCAAAAGGACACGTGACCCCCCTTCGCTTCCTCAGAGGCCAAAAGGTCAGAGGCCAAAAGGACCTTTTGGCTTCGGAGGAAGTGGGGAGACCCGTGAAACTGCTGTCAGGCCGCTTTAACCTTTTTGTGCTAAACGGCTGTCAGGCCGCTTTAACCTTTTTGTGCTGTATATTGATTGATGTATCTGCCGGATTAAAAAGTCTGTTTGAGCAATACACTGGTGCCCTGCTTTCTGCAGTCTCTTCTATGGTTGAATTGTGAATCCTTTTGGTGGTGAGCACAGTGTTCATAACTCAACATCCAGCCTGCACTGTTTTCCAGCAGCATTGGGTGCCAATCCCCTTTTTTTCTTTTTCTTTGTGGACATAAAAATAAATATTTCTGCATCAGAAGACCACTTCATAATCAATTTTCCAACAATGTTTTCGTGATTGTGGCCTTTTAACCTCTCATGCACTGCCATTATTGAGAGACCGCCTGGTTAGGAAGCATATCTTGGGTAGGTAACCCATTCATCTCTTTTAATTTGTTAAACAGCAATATTTCTCAAATGGAGAGATTGCTCGGTAAACAGTATATCCCCCCCCCCCTTTATTCCTTTGAATGTTTGTGTTTTGCAAACCCATGGCAAAGGGAGCGATCTCAGTATTAAGTGAGTATTTGACCACTAACTTGTCCACTTTTAAAAAGTTGTATGTTAACATGGGAATCAGACCTAAGTGTAACATTTTTAGAAAAAAAATGGCTCAATATTTGTGCACAAATTAAAAAATCCTCCAGGTCAACTTGCACATAAGAGGAACCTCTGTTAAGGTCCTTTTTCATTTAGAAACAACAGCAACATTACGGTTATACGTCTCTTTCTATTTCCACTGCCACGATTCCACCGCGACCTAACAGTTGTATGGCGTGGATGTGGCGCATTTGCGATTTCCACCGAAAAAAAGAAAAACAGATGGGAAAACATTTTTAATTGCCGAATCGTGGCAAAACCGCATAGCAGCATAACTGCTCTGCAATTTTTCTGTGCTCCTACTTTGAATAGGAGCTTTATCCTACAAAAATGGAGCTGGGCAGCTGGCATGACGATTTCGATTAGGAAAAATCATGTTGCCAATGCAGTGCCATAATGGCAACATCCCAGCGCAGTTCCCATGAATTGCGTGAGTACCTGGTGTTTTGCGATCTGATAGCCATCAGAATCACATTGCTCAACACTGCTAGTGGAAAACAGCTCTTAAAATATTCTTACGCTGGTATAACAACCCTTATAGGCTTTACAAGATATGTACCTCTCTTTCACCAGCCTGTTTTCATAATTGGGAGTCCAAATGAGACCTAGTACATACATTCTGGCATTGTAGAGTCGTTCAAGTGTTTCATTACTCTTAAGTCCGAATTCAGAAGTCCCTAAGGCCTTTAAAAGGCTTTACACTGCCTTTTTGCTAGCTGCTACATTAACAATAGCTAGAGAATGGAGGCCTTCCTCCCTTCCTATTCCTTAATTTCAGTTTGTGAATTTGATTGTGTCAAAAGAGTTGGCACAATAATGGAAACTGATAAGTTGGCCTACAAAATTTCAGGCACCTTTCCAAAATTTCAGTTTGATTGACAGGCATGGGCCTCAATTCACTAAGCTTAACTCCTGTCTTTAATAACTCTTCTGAGCTGTTTTACAGTTATCACAAGTATATAACACAGTGGTGATAACTGTAAAACAGCTCAGAAGAGTTATTAAAGACAGGAGTTAAGCTTAGTGAATTGAGGCCATGGTCTGAATATAGACAACGTTCTTCTGGAGTCAGGTTGGCTTTCTGTTAGTAGTTTGCTTTCTGTTAGAGTTTGGGCAGCTTACTTGGATTATTTATGTGTTGTTTTGAACTTAAGTCTTTGGCTAGGTTCCGTGAGGAATATAGCAAGTTTTCATTAGATTTTTGGAGACATAGAAAATTGAAACATTTTGTGGCGGAAAAGAAGAGAACTTTCCGTAGTAATATGGATTTGACAGAATTTGAAAAACTTTTAGTGCGAGGGACTCCTCCTGTACATTTGGTATCTTTATTATACAAAATGTTTAAATGATACTGGGGATTTTCCAGGTTACTTAAATAGGTGGGTGTAGGATCTTGACATCTCTATAAGTGATGTCCAAAAAAGGAAAGTTTGTCTTCTAGCTCATGCTACCTCTATAAATTCTAGGATTAAGGACGTTAACTTTAAATTGTTAACAAGGTGGTATAGAATGCCTGATAGATTGGCTTCTATATAACCGGGTGTAAGTGATAGATGTTGGAGAGGTTGTGAGGTAAAAGGCACATTATTGCATTTGGTTTCGGAGTGTCCTATAATGTCGAGTTTTGGGGAAAAAGTTTTGGAATGCATCAATAAGATTACGGACGTGTGTGTTAATCGGGATCCTTCTACAGTGTTATTGAAAAATATGTTGAAATCTATTAATAATTACAAGAGATTGTTGGTTCCCCAATTATTGATAGCTGCTAAAAGCTTGATTCCAGTTAAGTGGAGATGTCAGGATCCTCCAACCCGAGATTGAATTGGTAAAGTTAATTTATTGAAGGATGCAGAGAACCAGATTGCTCTTCAGCAGGATAAATTGGGGATTTTTAATGATAAATGGAATAGATGGTTTCAGTTTCAAAGCTCATCTGAATATGAAATTATAATGAGGGTGTAGGGGAGGAGTCTCTTTTGGAGGGTAAGAGGGAATTGTGATGGTATTAGTTGTGGGACAGGTTGATTTCTCAATGTTGGATTTGTGTTGCTGTATGAGATTCTTAATATAGACGAATGTGGGGAGAGGAGAGGAGGGAAAGTCTTTATTTTTTTTTTAGATTTGTATTTGTATTTTTGTTATTAATAGGAAAATGTGGGAGTGGGGAAAGGGGGCTGTATTCCATTGTATCTTTTTGCATTTTATGTGAATTTTCCTCTTCTCCAATAAATTAAATTATATGAAAAAAATGTGTTGTTTTTTAATTCATTTTATATTTTATGAATATACTATTATGTTGTTTGGTATAGCATAATATTTTGGATATTAATTACTTCATGTTGTTTGAAAGAACTTTTATGTTCTTACATAACTTCTTCATATATTCTTACTTTTATATTCTTATATTTTACTGTATAATTGTCATTTGTTTATAGTTTTCTAGTTTGATAATATGGTTCTTCAAAAGTCATAACTACTTTATACTATGTTTAGCATGCAATAAACATTTTGGTAAACTAAAGCTAACCTGGACTGATGCAGGGTTCACACTCAGCAAAGTTTGCATGCATTTTTTTGCATCACGAATGTTAATGTTCATGGTGGTTCAGATTTTAAGAGATTTTTTTGTTTGCATTGTATGCACAGAAAAATGTGCACTGCATGCATTCTTTCTATTGTTTTTTTTAAGTAGTGCTGCTTATGTACGAAGGCAATGTACACTAAGGCAATGTAGCGCATGTGAAAATATGTGTTCAGTCTTTGCAAATACAAGTGTTAACGTACTCCGAGAGTAATATGGAAGGCTTCTTTGCTGATTCCCTGTTGGAAGATGCTCCGTCATGCGCCTGGTGCTGCACATTGTCCCTCCTTTCTCCTCCATAGCAACAGATGCATTTTTTGCCTATAAACTAGCGATGCATCTGTACAGCACTTGACCCTGTTGCTATAGGAATGTAATTCTTATCCCTATGGGCAACAGTACTCATATGTGTATGAATACCTGAGAAGGCTGGACCTAGCATGTGTATAGGTGAAGCATGTAATTTGGGCCCAATTTACCACCCAGAAATTGGGCGCCGCTATAGACGTCTAAGATAAATAATGAAATTACCGGCTGCAGCTAGCAATTTGGGCAGTGGAGGCGCTAGAGTTTGGTACAGTTCAGGAGCGCTGGTGGAGTTCAGCTACTGTATAGCTGAACTTTGTAGTGGCAGGGATAGCAGAAATAGCAGTAGTGGAGTTCATGTACAGTGCCGATTTTCTACTATCGATAACAGGTGATAGTAGAATATCGGTGAAATTACAGATATTCTACTATCGGCAATATCTTGCGTCTCAATTAACATGTGGCGCTTTTAAAGAGGAACTGTAGTGAAAATAATGTAATAAATAAAATGCTTATTTTTTTTTTTTACTATATTAATTTATAGATTAGTTAGACAGTGTTTTCCCATTGTTAAATCTTTCCCCTCCCTGATTTTCACTCTGAAATTTATCACAGGGGGCAACATTTTTACTTCCGGCAGGTGCATTTCTGCAGAATGTTTGCTTACTCTGGGTTCCAAGGCCAATATATATAATACCTGCTCTCCCAGAATGCTCTAAGAGGAAAAATCTGCATAGCTAAACAGCCTAGACTGTGACATTAGTGAGAGGAGGGGGCTACATACCAACATATTGCCATAGCCGGCCTTTGATATGAGCGACCGGAGCGGTCGCTCAGGGCGCCAGCTTCCAAGGGGGCGCCTCTAGCTGGTTACCTATACTGAGGGCACCTACACCTGATTTCCTATACTGAGGGCACCTATAGCTTTACTGAGGGCTCCAACACCTGGCTACCTTTACTGAGGGCTCCAACACCTGGATACCTATACTGGAGGCACCTACGCCTGGCTACCTTAGGGGGGGATGGAGACCTTTAACTGACTTCCTATACTGGGGGCACCTATGCTTGGCAACCTATATTAAGGGCACCTACACATGAGATCCTATACTGGGGGCACCTATACCTGGCTACCTACCTATACTGAGTCTGAGGGTGTTTTTTTTTTTGGGGGGGCGCACTGCACGCGTTGTCAGCTATAACGCAAATTGTCAGTGCTGTGCTATCATTCTAAATGGGGGGAAGGCGGCGACTATTGTTTTTATTAATATTCCTAAAAGGTTCTAGCCTTCATTTTTAAGTGTATTAAGGATAATGCACTCTTTCCATGCATTCGTGGTTATTAATAGGATTTCTTCCATTATACATACGTGACACAGAGATCTGAGCATTTGGCGTGATGTGTCACAACGTCAAAAAGGTTGGGAACCACTGTTCTAGGAGATATCTCAGGAGAAAAGGGGAATTGCATATATGTGTGTGTGTATACGTGCGTGCGTGCGTGTATATGCACATGGGAAAAGGATGAAGGGGGGGGGGGGCGCACAAAAATCAGGTTTCGCTCAGGGCGCTGTGAAACCTAAGGCCGGCCCTGCATACTGCAATCTATAGATATAGGAAGTACTTCTGATGCTAAAACCAAGATAATTAACATAAAAGTGGGTGAATAATTTACTACATTCTACTTGATGGCAGTACAGTGCCTCTTTAAAGAGGAACTCCAGTGAAAATAACGTAGTAAAAAAAGTGCTTCATTTTTACAATAATTATGTATAAATGATTTAGTCAGTGTTTGCCCATTGTAAAATCTCTTAAATCCCTGATTTACATTCTGACATTCATTACATGGTGACATTTTTACTGTTGGCAGGTGATGTAGCTGCTGCATTTTGGCAGTTGGAAACAGCTGTAAACAGCTATTTCCCACAATGCAAAAAGGTTCACAGACAGGAAACTGCCAGGAGTACCACGGTCCTCAGCGTTTCTTGTGGGAAGGGTTTCACCACAATATCAGTCATACAGCACCCCCTGATGGTCTGTTTGTGAAAAGGAATAGATTTCTCACGTAAAAGGGGGTATCAGCTACTGATTGGGATAAAGTTCAATTCTTGGTCTGAGTTTTTCTTTAAAGTAAACCTGAGATTTAATAAAAAGAATAAATCATACATAACTGGGGCTTCCTCCAGTCCCCTTTGGCATGGTCGTTCCCTCGCTTCCTGAATCCTCCGCTATTGCTTCCGGTAACTTCAGGAGTAGCAGCTTACTGCACATGTGCGGCCGTGGGAGCAGGACGGGGATGGCTAGTCAGCGCAGTGTGGCTCCCCCATTACACTCCCGTAGCCGGGAGTATTCTGCACCTGTGCCGTAGTACTGAGTCTGGTGCAGTAAGCCGCTACTAATGAAGTTACCGGAAGCGATAAGGGAGGATTCAGGATGATTTTTTCTATTTACAATTTTTCCTTTTTATTTCATCTCAGGATCACTGTAGCGAAAATCTTAAAAGGTAAAATACATGTAAACACATACAAATAAGAAGCATGTCTTTTCCAGAGTAAAATAAGCCATACATTACTTCTCTACTATGTTGCTGTCACAGTAAGTAGTAGAAATCTGACATTACTAACATGTTATGGGCTAGTCCATCTCCTCATGGGGAATTCTCAGCATGGCCTTTATTCTTTACAAAGACACTCCCTGAAAGAGATTTATACAAAGATGCTGGCCAGCCTCCCTGCTCACCGTACACTTTTTTGCCGTTGGACCAGTGGCGTTCCTATCGTCAAGCGGCAGGAGCGGCCCGCCCCGGGTGTCTTCATGGTGGGGGTGACACCCGGAGTCCTGTGCTGCCGCCCCTGCCGCTGTGCTTGGCTCGCCTGTGGCCTCAATCCCTGCAGGGGCCTCGGGCTGGGCTCCGCTGGCACCCCCCCCGTGTTCCCTCCCATCATCAGACCAACAGATCAAGCGGCGAGCACCGTGACACAGACACCGCGGGACCCGAATACTTCATATGCGGATGTGACGTCACTCGTCACCTCCTGCATATGAGCCGACTCGAGCGGCTGCACAGTGTGCGCCGCTCTGTCAGCCGGGTCCCACGCTGATCTGAGGTCTCTGCTCCTGTTCGCCGCGCTGATCTGCAGGTCTGATGGGAGGAGGAGGGAGGGAGGGAGAGAGAAACACTACCTACCACCACCCACTGCTACCTAAACCTTACCTACCTATCTACCTAACCACCCACCCAAACACTGCTACCTACCTACCCACCCACTGCTGCCTACCTACCTACCTACACCTTACCTAACCACCCACCGCTACCTATACCTTACCTACCTATCTATCTACCTAACCACCCACCCAAACACTGCTACCTACCTACCCACCCACTGCTGCCTACCTACCTACACCTTACCAACATACCTAACCACCCACCCCTACCTAAATTTTACCTACCTATCTACCTAACCACCCACCCAAACACTGCTACCTTCCTACCTACGCACCCACTGCTGCCTACCTACCTAAACCTTACCAACTTACCTAACCACCCACCGCTACCTATACCTTACCTACCTATCTACCTAACCACCCACCCAAACACTGCTACCTACCTACCCACCCACTGCTGCCTACTTACCTACCTACACCTTACCAACTTACCTAACCACCCACCGCTACCTAAATCTTACCTACCTATCTACCTAACCACCCACCCAAACACTGCTACCTACCTACCCACTGCTGCCTACCTACCTACCTAAACCTTACCAACTTACCAAACCACCCACCGCTACCTTAATCTTACCTACTTATCTACCTAACCACCAACCCAAACACTGCTACCTACCTTAAACCCCACAAACTGTTTCCTACCTACCTACCCACACACTGCTACCTACCTAAACCCAAACACTGCTACCTACCTAAACCCACATATTGCTACCCATTTATCTAACCACTCTACTACCTAACCACCCACTGCTGCCTACATACCTAAACTTACCAACCTACCTAACCACCCACCGCTACCTAAACCTTACCTACCTAACCACCCACGCACTGCTACCTACCTACCTACCTAAACCCACACACTGCTACGTTACTTAGCTAAAACCCCACAAACTTCTACCTACCTACCCACACACTGCTACCTACCTGCCTACTTACACACACACTGCTACCTACCTAAACCCACACACTGCTACCTATCTGCCTATCTAAAACCCCACAAGCTCCTACCTAACTACACATACACTGCTACCGGACTACCTAAACCAACACATTGCTATCTACCTACCTAAAACCCCACAAACTGCTACCTACCTACCCAACCACTGCCTGGGGACACCCTGCTACCTATACTGGGGGTCACCTTACTACCTATACTTGGGGGGGTCACCTTACTTCCTATACTGTGGACGCTTAGCACCTATACTGGGGAAACCTTCCTACTTATACTGGGGACATCTTAACACCTATACTGTGGCACCTCACTACCTATACTGGGAGCTCCCTACATATTTATGTGACTTGCCGCCTATACTGGGGAGCTGGTACCCACATCTAGTTATATAGTGGAGCCCCACCCATGGCCACACCCACTTTGCCTCAGAGGAGCTCACAATCTAATCCTACCATAGTCATAGTGTAATGTCCTACCATATTATGTATTAATTTAGCTCTCACATCTCCTGCAGCACTTTACAGAGTACATAGGCATGTGACTGACTGTCCTCAGAGGAGCTCACACTCTAATCCTACCATAATCATAGTGTAATGCCCTACCGTATTATTATTATGTATTTATATAGCACTGACATCTTCTGCAGCACTTTACAGAGTACATAGTCATGTCACTGACTGTCCTCAGAGCTTACAATCTAATCCTACCACAGTCATAGTCTAATGTCCTACAATATTATTATTATTATGTATTTATATAGCAGCGCCATCTCCTGCAGCACTTTACAGAGTACATAGTCATGTCACTGACTGTCCTCAGAGCTTACAATCTAATCCTACCACAGTCATAGTCTAATGTCCTACAATATTATTATTATTATGTATTTATATAGCAGCGCCATCTCCTGCAGCACTTTACAGAGTACATAGTCATGTCACTGACTGTCCTCAGAGCTTACAATCTAATCCTACCACAGTCATAGTCTAATGTCCTACAATATTATTATTATTATGTATTTATATAGCAGCGCCATCTCCTGCAGCACTTTACAGAGTACATAGGCATGTGACTGACTGTCCTCAGAGGAGCTCACACTCTAATCCTACCATAGTCATAGTCTAATGTCCTACCATATTATTATTGTGTATATATATAGCACTGACATCTTCTGCAGCACATTACAGAGTACACAGTCATGTCACTGACTGTCCTCAGAAGAACTCACAATCTAATCCTACCACTGTCTCACTGTCACGCTCACTAATTTTCATCTTTTTATTTGGGGGGGGGGGGGGGGGGTGTCTGTGGATAATCAGCACCGGGTGTCAAATACCCTAGGTACGCCACTGCGTTGGACAGAGCAATTGCCATTCACTAAGTGCTTTTGAAAATAAAGAACTCTTTGAGAATCCCCCATGAGGAGATGGGCTAGTCCAAAACCTGTCGGTTCTGTCAGATTTGTACTACTTACTGTAAGTGACAGAAACAAAGGAGAAAAGTAATTTATAGCTCATTTTACTCTGGAAGAAATGTACTTCTTTTATGAATACATGTCAGAGATGGTGTAGTTACCTCTGCTGGCGAGGTGCTGTGGGAAGCGGCATCGCCGCTTCCGCGTCTGACGTCACCTTGCCCGCGGCCGCATCGCTGCAAGCTCCGCTCGCTCCCTCCGGCA
The DNA here is from genome assembly GCF_040937935.1 of Hyperolius riggenbachi. NCBI lineage: Eukaryota > Metazoa > Chordata > Amphibia > Anura > Hyperoliidae > Hyperolius > Hyperolius riggenbachi. The sequence continues at coordinate 104,627,931 of NC_090647.1, read as the reverse complement.
GGCCGGGCCTCTCTTCATTACACCGGCATAGATTAGCACGCGAACGTGCAACAGGCGGCATGATCTTTATGCACTAAGGAGGCGAGTCAGCTGATATACAATACAATACAATACAATAACATTTGTAAAGCGCTTTTCTCCCATAGGACTCAAAGCGCATAGCTGTGTCTCAGATTAATACAGGGTTTCAGGCTGGGTTGTGTTACAGAGGAGATAGTCAGATGTTCCTGAATGCCAGACTGAAAAGGTAGGTTTTCAGTTTAGACTTAAATGCTTCCAGGGATGGGGCTGTCCTGATTGGGTGTGGCAGGGAGTTCCAAAGTGTAGGGGCAGCATGACAAAAGGCTCTGTCTCCAAAGGTTTTGAGGTGGACTCTGGGGGTGACCAAGGTGTTATGTCCTTTTGATCTAAGATTGTGGGGGATGTGATGTAGTTGCAACAAGTCCTTCAGGTATCCAGGGCCCAGATTGTGCAAGGATTTGAATGTCAGTAAGCCAATCTTAAACAGAATTCTCCATTTTATCGGTAGCCAGTGGAGTGAGCTCAGGGTTGGTGTTATGTGGCAATGGCGGGGTTGGCTCGTTAACAGCCTTGCGGCGGCATTCTGTACTAATTGCAGGCGGCGTAAGTCTTTCTTATGCAGGCCTGTGTAGAGGACGTTGCAGTAGTCTAACCTTGATGTGACGAAAGCATGAACTAGGGTTGGAAGATCCTCTGAAGGAATTAGGTGTTTAATCCTTGCAATATTCCTTAGGTGAAAGAAGGAATGTTTCACAACAGCTGAGATTTGATTCCTGAAGCTTAATTTCCCATCAATCAGTACTCCCAGGCTGCGCACACAGTCTGAGTTGTTCAGGTCTGAGCTCCCTATCCTTAGCGGTGTTGGTTGAGACTGGAGCTGCTTTGCTGTTGAGCCCTGGCCCTCGATAACAAGAACCTCAGTTTTGTCAGCATTAAGTTTTAGCCAATTATTATTCATCCACTCCTGAAGCTCAGCTAAGCATGCGTTTATTTGTGGAGTAGGGTCTGTGACATCAGGTTTGAATGACAAATATAGCTGGGTGTCATCAGCATAGCAATGATATGTCAAGCCATGTTTTTGTATGATTTCTCCAAGTGGCAGCATGTATATGGTGAACAGTAAAGGGGATAATATTGTGCCCTGAGGTACACCGTATTTTAGTGGTACAGGGTTGGAGAGGAAGGGCCCTAAGGCTACCCTTTGTGTTCTGCCATATGCAGGTCAGCTGACCACGGCTGCTGCTTCCGCAATGCTGATTGGCTGGCTCGCCTAGGGAGGGTCATGGGGATCATCCGTTTGTATTTAAGTTCAGAGCTTTCAGTAGCTCATTGTCTGTTGTTGCTGAAACTTTGCAGTGAAAGCTCTCAGACCTTAGTCAGATCCGTGTGTGTTTGAACCGGCAGGACCCCGGGGATTCGCACTTAGCTTAGGATATTATTATTATTACTGTATTATTATTATTGTGTATGAACCTTGCCTGAACCTTTGACTATTCTCTGCCTTTCGATTCTGTACCTCTGCCAGTCTGATCTGTTGCCGACTCTAGCCTGAACTCTTACTCTGATTTAGCCTCCTGATTCTGTACCTTGGCCCATCTGATCTGCTGCTGACCTCGGCCTGTTTTACGACTACGATTTTGCCTGACGTTTCTGTACCGCTGCCTGACCGACCTGTTACCGACCTCGCTTGTACGACCATTCTCTGTTTGGTGATAGCCCTTGGTGGTGTACTCTTGGTGGCGTACTTAAGAGTACTCCTGTTACTACTGTACACCGAATACACGTGTGATCACTCTGAATAAAGTACTGACTGTAGTTCTGATAGAGCTCGTTCTGATCTGCAGACACGCCACTGATCATTACAATACATTTATATATATTTTAAATTTTATGATTTTCGCGACAGTGGTCCTTTAAATGTACGTTGTATAGGTAATAAAACACCATAGGAAACAGACATAAATCACTCTATGTATGGTGTAAAGTGCTTCATAACATATTGTCAGTTAATATATAAATACAGGATATACGGTACATAAATAAAATATGTAGACAACGTTCTAAAAACAGGGATTGCCCCTAGCAATCTAGGCATGCTGGGTAACTGTAATGTTGTAAGCGGTTCTTGTTTTAATCATCAAATTCATAAGTCCAAAGTTTTTTTTTAAGATTTTGATTTTAAACACAGATGAGAAAACATTCCTTCTCTTCCCGGGAGATACATGTAAAGTGGACCAGCTCTGTTTTCTATCTCTAGGCAGCTGGCCAACGTTAACGGTTAGAAATATCTGTTAGACAACCTCTAACGTGCCAGCAAATTCTATCACATCCAGCACGGTATTATTGTTTAAAACGGTTTTGTGTGCTAATTATGGGGTATAAAGCTAGGGGAGATACAATGCCTCTCCCTGCATCACAGGATGGTGCCTGCACAAGAGGAAAACCTCATTGGCCTTACCTTTTATAGTATTGTCTGGTGTATACCAACATCACCAGGAAGCTTGCTCTGAGAATCCCAGATGCTGAGTCATGGGATGTATCTAGTAGTCCAACATGACTCCATGACTTTCAGCCGTCACTTCAACGGGGATGTGTGTGGTCCCAACACATTGCAGCTACAGAGTTCAAAGAATTGTAGAATTATTGTTGATATTGCAAAAGTTTTAGGTACTTGTAAATAAAAACTGTGGAGTGAAAATATTTTGAAAAATAACAAATATAATTCTACGGTTAAGGACTTATCCTTGACTTTTTTTTACCTTAATTAGCTGAGGTTTTCCCTGAGAAAGTTACAAAAAAGGAATACCATATACCAGTATATATATATATATATATATATATATATATATATATATATATATATATATATATATACACATATATATATTTATGCCGAGGGATGAGCATATATATATAAATATACAGTATATACACCCATTGCAGAAAGTAACACCCATTTTTTACAAGATTTTCAATCCATTGGTTGTAGTAGCATCATGCGCCTCACCTATGACTTTGAAGGATTGAGATGGGGTGGCTTCATGTTAATGCTGCTGAACACACAGTTACCATAATTCTCCAGCCACATGAAAAATGGTGCAGGGAGAGAAGAGGTTAACCTGACAGTTAGATTACACAGAAACAGTACCTTTTGTGGCAGATAAAATGAAACAACTATGTACAGTGGCTTGCAAAAGTATTCGGCCCCCTTGGAGTTTTCCACATTTTGTCACATTACTGCCACAAACATGAATCAATTTTATTGGAATTCCATGTGAAAGACCAATACAAAGTGGTGTACATGTGAGAAGTGGAACAAAAATCATACATGATTCCAAACATTTTTTACAAATCAATAACTGCAAAGTGGGGTGTGTGTAATTATTCAGCCCCCTGAGTTAATACTTTGTAGAATCACCTTTGCTGCAATTACAGCTGCCAGTCTTTTTAGGGTATGTCTCTACCAGCTTTACACATCTAGAGACTGAAATCCTTGCCCATTCTTCTTTGCAAAACAGCTCCAGCTCAGTCAGATTAGATGGACAGCGTTTGTGACCAGCAGTTTTCAGATCTTGCCACAGATTCTCGATTGGATTTAGATCTGGACTTTGACTGGGCCATTCTAACACATGGATATGTTTTGTTTTAAACCATTCCATTGTTGCCCTGGCTTTATCTTTAGAGTTGTTGTCCTGCTGGAAGGTGAACCTCCGCCCCAGTCTCAAGTCTTTTGCAGACTCCAAGAGGTTTTCTTCCAAGATTGCCCTATATTTGGCTCCATCCATCTTCCCATCAACTTTGACCAGCTTCCCTGTCCCTGCTGAAGTGAAGCAACCCCAGAGCATGATGCTGCCACCACCATATTTGACAGTGGGGATGGTGTGTTTTGAGTGATGTGCAGTGTTAGTTTTCTGCCACACATAGCGTTTTGCATTTTGGCCAAAAAGTTCCATTTTGGTCTCATCTGACCAGAGCACCTTCTTCCACATGTTTGCTGTGTCCCCCACATGGCTTGTGGCAAACTGCAAACGGGACTTCTTATGCTTTTCTGTTAACAATGGCTTTCTTCTTGTCACTCTTCCATAAGAGCCAACGTGCAGTGCACGACTGATAGTTGTCCTATGGACAGATTCCCCTACCTGAGCTGTAGATCTCTGCAGCTCGTCCAGAGTCACCATGGGCCTCTTGACTGCATTTCTGATCAGTGCTCTCTTTGTCCGACATTTGATTTTAGGTACACGGCCTTGTCATGGTAGGTTTACAGTTGTGCCATTCTCCTTCCATTTCTGAATTATCGGTTGAACAGTGCTCCGAGGGATGTTCAAGGCTTTGAAAATCTTTTTGTAGCCTAAGCCTGCTTTAAATTTCTCAATAACCTTATCCCTGACCTGTCTTGTGTGTTCTTTGGACTTCATGGTGTTGTTGCTCCCAATATTCTCTGAGGCCGTCACAGAGCAGCTGTATTTGTACTGACATTAGATTACACACAGGTGCACTCTATTTAGTCATTAGCACCCATCAGGCAATGTCTATGGGCAACTGACTGCACTCAGACCAAAGGGGGCTGAATAATTACGCACATCCCACTTTGCAGTTATTGATTTGTAAAAAATGTTTGGAATCATGTATGATTTCCGTTCCACTTCTCCCGTGTACACCACTTTGTATTGGTCTTTCATGTGGAATTCCAATAAAATTGATTCATGTATGTGGCAGTAATGTGATAAAATGTGGAAAATTTCAAGGGGGCTGAATACTTTTGCAAGCGACTGTAGGGGAGGCATAATCAAGGAGGCCAGAAACTGTACTTGTCCTGGCTGACCCCAAGGAAGATGCGGCAACCCCCATCCCTCCCTGCAACCATGGATGTGTGCCACAGAGCAGTCCAGAGAGAAATAGTAGAAATAGCTTTGGAATAGAGGGAAGTGTAAAAAAGGAGTTATATGTAAAACAAAGCACTGATAATGGGGGGTATAAATGTGGACACTGTAGGGGGGGTGATATAATACAGGACACTGTAATGGTGGAGGTCATAATGCAGATCACTATAATATTGGGGGCTGTGAGGGTGATAGAAAATGTTGGCACTGGAGGCACCACAGAGCTTTCGGTGCCCCATAGGTGGGCGATCAGCTTGCCTGCGTAGTGTACCCACACTCAATTATGTATGGAAGTGCAGCTACGAAGAAGAAAAGGGTACCGGCCACCAGCAGTGGGCTCAAGTAGGATTTAAGGAGCCTCTGGAGGATCCAGGGCTACCCTCTATTGAGATAAGTATCTAATTTTTTAGTTTTTGTTGATTTTTTTGTGATCAATATTTTATTTATTTTCAAAACAATTTACTCTACAAAAGAGGCCAACATGGCCAAAAGTAGTCATAGACACAGCTACTCAGAGATAATATTTTTTTTAAATCACTTCAGCTAAATTCCAACAATAACCAGATGATGATAACCACATCTAAAGGTGCATACACACACACTACTGTAATGAACGACGGGTCCGTCAGACCCTCCCGCTGGGCGGGCATTCTGCCGACAGTAGAGCGTGTGTACAGTCTGTCGGCAGACTGATAAGGCTGTTTCTGAATGATCCGCTCAGCTCAGCGGATCGTTCAGAAACAAGCCTTATCAGTCTGCCTGACAGACTGTACACACGCTCTACTATCGCTGGAAAGCCCGCCCGGCGGGAGGGTCTGACGGACCCGTCGTTCATTACAGTAGTGCGTGTGTACGCAACTACGCACATTAATTGACAGCCAGAGTCTAGTGATAGACAGACTGTAGTGTGTACAGATAGTGATAAGGAGATTTTAGTAAAAGGAAGGCAAGATATGTTGTCTGGCAAGGATCTGGACTCGATCCTTTAGGTGAAGTTGCAGTGCCAAGGCTGTACAGACGCGTTGCTAGCCTGCAAGTTGCTATGCGGGAGGGGAAGAGGGCCGACAGATCGGCATGAAGGATGTGTCATGCAGCAGGCGGCTTGCATGGGGAAAGCAATGTTCTTGACTAAGACACTGACGCTGAGCCAATCGCTTGTCGAGATGTCAGGGGGTATTGGGGGCCGCTGCGCATTTGCTTGATTCTCGACAGAGTCAGTCATTATCAATAACGTAATGTAGAACATAGGTGCCAAACGGATAAAAACAGTTATTAAAAAGTTTAACCACTTCCCGACCGCCGTATAGACAAATGGCGGCCGGGAAGTGGACCCCGCAAGGATCGCCGTATAGACAAATGGCGGCGGTCCTTGTAGGGGCATGGGCGGAGCGATCGCGTCATCAGTGACGCGATCCTCCGCCTCCGCCTGGCGCCGCTCACCCGCCACAACATCCCGCCGGCCATACGGAAGCGCCGGCGGGATGTTAACCCGACGATCGCCGCATACAAAGTGTATAATACACTTTGTAATGTTTACAAAGTGTATTATACAGGCTGCCTCCTGCCCTGGTGGTCCCAGTGTCCGAGGGACCACCAGGGCAGGCTGCAGCCACCCTAGTCTGCACCAAGCACACTGATTTCCCCCCCCCCCTGCCCCAGATCGCCCACAGCACCCATCATACCCCCCCCTGCCCACCCCCCAGACCCCTGTTTGCACCCAATCACCCCCCTAATCACCCATCAATCACTCCCTGTCACTATCTGTCAACGCTATTTTTTCTTATCCCCACCCTGCCCCCTGCTCCCTCCTGATCACCCCCCACCCCTCAGATTCTCCCCAGACCCCCCCCCAGACCCCCCCACTCCATGTACTGTATGCATCTATCCCCCCTGATCACCTGTCAATCACCTGTCAATCACCCATCAATCACCCCCTGTCACTGCCACCCATCAATCAGCCCCTAACCTGCCCCTTGCGGGCAATCTGATCACCCACCCACACCAATAGATCGCCCGCAGATCCGACATCAGATCACCACCCAAGCACAGCGTTTACATCTATTCTCTCCTCTAAACACCCACTAATTACCCATCAATCACCCATCAATCACCCCCTATCACCACCTGTCACTGTTACCCATCAGATCAGACCCTAATCTGCCCCTTGCGGGCACCCAATCACCCGCCTACACGCTCAGATTGCCCTCAGACCCCCCCTTATCAATTCGCCAGGGCATTATTTACATCTGTCCTTCCCTGTAATAACCCACTGATCACCTGTCAATCACCCATCAATCACCCCCTGTCACTACCACCCATCAATCACCCCCTGTCACTGCCACCCATCAATCAGCCCCTAACCTGCCCCTTGCGGGCAATCTGATCACCCACCCACACCAATAGATCGCCCGCAGATCCGACATCAGATCACCTCCCAAGTGCAGTGTTTACATCTCTTCTCTCCTCTAAACACCCACTAATTACCCATCAATCACCCCCTATCACCACCTGTCACTGTTACCCATCAGATCAGACCCTAATCTGCCCCTTGCGGGCACCCAATCGCCCGCCTACACGCTCAGATTGCCCTCAGACCCCCCCTTATCAATTCACCAGTGCAATATTTACATCTCTTCTCCCCTGTAATAACCCACTGATTACCTGTCAATCACCTATCAATCACCCATCAATCACCCCCTGTCACTGCCACCCATCAATCACCCCCTGTCACTGCCACCCATCAATCACCCGCTGTCACTGCCACCCATCAATCACCCGCTGTCACTGCCACCCATCAATCAGCCCCTAACCTGCCCCTTGCGGGCAATCTGATCACCCACCCACACCAATAGATCGCCCGCAGATCCGACGTCCGATCACCTCCCAAGTGCAGTGTTTACATCTGTTCTCTACCCTAAACACCCACTAATTACCCATCAATCACCCCCTGTCACTGCTACCTATCAGATTAGACCCCTATCTGCCCCTAGGGCACTCAATCACCCGCTCACACCCTCAGAATGCTCTGACCCCAGCCCTGATCACCTCGCCAGTGCATTGCTTGCATCTATTCCCCCCTCTAATCACACCTTGAGACACCCATCAATCACCTCCTGTCACCCCCTAACACACCTACCCATCAGATCAGGCCCTAATTTGCCCCGTGTGGGCTCCTGATCACTCGGCCAAACCCTCAGATCCCCCTCAGACCCCCTTCCGATCACCTCCCCAGTGAATTGATTGCATCTATTTTCCCCTCTAACCACCCCCTGAGACACCCATCAATCACCTCCTGTCACCCCCCCTAGCACTCCTATCCATCAGATCAGGCCCAATACAACCTGTCATCTAAGAGGCCACCCTGCTTATGACTGGTTCCACAAAATTCGCCCCCTCATAGACCACCTGTCATCAAAATTTGCAGATGCTTATACCCCTGAACAGTCATTTTGAGACATTTGGTTTCCAGACTACTCACGGTTTTGGGCCCGTAAAATGCCAGGGCGGTATAGGAACCCCACAAGTGACCCCATTTTAGAAAAAAAGACACCCCAAGGTATTCTGTTAGGTGTATGACGAGTTCATAGAAGATTTTATTTTTTGTCAAAAAATAAAAACTTGTGACAAAAAATAAAATCTTCTATGAACTCACCATACTCCTAACGGAATACCTTGGGGTGTCTTCTTTCTAAAATGGGGTCATTTGTGGGGTTCCTATACTGCCCTGGCATTTTAGGGGCCCTAAACCGTGAGGAGTAGTCTTGAAACGAAATTTCTCAAAATGACCTGTGAAATCCTAAAGGTACTCATTGGACTTTGGGCCCTTTAGCGCAGTTAGGGTGCAAAAAAGTGCCACACATGTGGTATCGCCGTACTCGGGAGAAGTAGTATAATGTGTTTTGGGGTGTATTTTTACACATTTCCATGCTGAGTGGGAGAAAGATCTCTGTAAATGGACAATTGTGTGTAAAAAAAATTAACAAATTGTCATTTACAGAGATATTTCTCCCACCCAGCATGGGTATGTGTAAAAATACACCCCAAAACACATTATACTACTTCTCCTGAGTACGGCGATACCACATGTGTGGCACTTTTTTGCAGCCTAACTGCGCTAAGGGGTCCAAAGTCCAATGAGCACCTTTAGGCTTTACAGGGGTGCTTACAATTTAGCACCCCACAAAATGTCAGGACAGTAAACACACCCCACAAATGACCCCATTTTGGAAAGTAGACCCTTCAAGGTATTCAGAGAGGGGCATGGTGAGTCCGTGGCAGATTTCATTTTTTTTTGTCGCAAGTTAGAAGAAATGGAAACTTTTTTTTTTTGTCACAAAGTGTCATTTTCCGCTTACTTGTGACAAAAAATAATATCTTCTATGAACTCACTATGCCTCTCAGTGAATACTTTGGGATGTCTTTTTTCCAAAATGGGGTCATTTGGGGGGTATTTATACTATCCTGGAATTCTAGCCCCTCATGAAACATGACAGGGGGTCAGAAAAGTCATAGATGCTTGAAAATGGGAAAATTCACTTTTTGCACCATAGTTTGTAAACGCTATAACTTTTACCCAAACCAATAAATATACACTGAATGGGTTTTTTTTAATCAAAAACATGTTCGTCCACATTTTTCGCGCTGCATGTATACAGAAATTTTACTTTATTTGAAAAATGTCAGCACAGAAAGTTAAAAAAATCATTTTTTTTGCCAAAATTCATGTCTTTTTTGATGAATATAATAAAAAGTAAAAATCGCAGGAGCAATCAAATAGCACCAAAAGAAAGCTTTATTAGTGACAAGAAAAGGAGCCAAAATTCATTTAGGTGGTAGGTTGTATGAGCGAGCAATAAACCGTGAAAGCTGCAGTGGTCTGAATGGAAAAAAAGTGGCCAGTCCTTAAGGGGTAGAAAGCCCTAGGTCCTCAAGTGGTTAAAAGTGCTAAGGAGGCAGTGGTGGACTTACGGTACCTCCTACAAGCAGACTCAACAACTGTGTATTCAAGACAAGAAAAATGTTTTTATTGGTACACTCCAGGGATTATCGGACGCCTTGGCTAAGTTTCATAAAACATGTCTGTAGGGGCGTAATTATGGGGGAGCAACCTTTGACTGCGGAGGGGGCTCAGTGGTGTGTGTGGGGGCCCCAACTACTAACCTTCCCTTTCTCTGGTACTCCAGATCAGGTGTTTTTGTGGCTACACTTGTTACGGGATGAGAAGATTCTAAAGGCCACACTTGTTTTATGACCCTTGTAAGATGGGTCCCCAGGCTGTGAGGGTCACCAAGGAAAGGGTTGTGAACATTTAGGGGTCTCCATCAAAGTTTTGTTGGGGGCCCCTTGATTTGTAGTTATGCCCCTGCCTGTGTGAATTTATGGTCACTGCCCTCTTTATAGTTTTGTCTTGTGTGAGTCTTTAATTATACTGTCTTCTACTTAAGCGCGGCTTGCTTAAGCATTACCATCTACAAGCATTTCTTCTGCAGTCAACACAGATCATAAGTCATCGATCAGACCATTTACGTTGAATAAAACAAATGAAAAGAGTTGCTTCATCACGCTGATAAGTATCTGCAGAAACATAAATCTGGAAGAAGCTGAACTGCCAGGATTCCAATTAAGGTCACCTTGGCACTTGACAATAAACCTGCTGCTTGGGACATACAATGCATTGTACATAATAGGTAATCCCGGTGAGCCAGGGCACATTTTGTTATGGTGAGCTGTTTTTGGCTGTTTATACACTGCTGTATGTCATGTAGAGCGAGTGAGACTGGGGGGCGAGCCAGGCGGGAAGACGGGATTGTCAGCTTGTTAAGATAAAAATGAATCAAGGCTTTGCTTACAAAAACAACCCTTTCTTTTACAAGAAGCTTAAATGCCTAAAACAGAGGTGGACTGACTCTTGTAAAATGTAGGGCCCATTCTAATCTAAATGTCAGGAGATGACACAGCCATACGCAAGAAGTCCCCTACTTACAGATTCCATTACAGGAGATATTTTGTAAATTTAATTTGTTTGTAAGTTGTAGGGATGCTTATTCAGATTTAGCAGAATTAAAATTTCCAATCGAATATTGGCAATTCCGATCAGAAATCGGAAAACTGATTACAGTGGGTATACTGTACTGCAACTCAGTAATGTTAGCCTAATCACAGAATTCGGAAGCATTGGGTCAATCAAAGAATGCAGAGTCAACTCAGAAGCAGGCATGGGCTTTCAAGTAGAATACGAAATTTTAATGAATCTTGATGAAGGCAGGTGTGAGCATGGGAGACCAGGGGGTTACTAACCCAGAAGTCCGACGGGCTCCTATGCCACTATGCATATCACTCCACTTGCACGCGACCTATGGGATGCACTTCCTCCTTCAAGCTGAAAGGAGGAAGTGTGGTAGTGAGTTGTGGAACGCATCCCTTAGGTCGCGTACGAGTGGAGTGATACGCATTGGAGCCTGATGGAATTCTGGGTAAGTAACCCCTCATCTACCATGCTCACACCTGCCTTAATCAAGTTTAATTACAATTTCGAATTTGAGTGGCTTTCTACTTGAAAGCCCATCTCTGCTCAGAACTATTGACCAATCAGAGAAGGCAAAAAAGGACCGAAAATAAAGACTCCTTGACTGGGACGTAACTAGAGGGGAGCAGCCCCTGGGATTGCAGGGGGGCCCCAGAGCTGTGCGGGGCGCCAATTACTAACCTTCCTATCCCCCAATACAGGGGACTATACTTCACATCAAGTGTTTTTCTGGCTACACTTGTTATGGGTGTGAAGATCATGATGGCCACACTTATGACCCCTGTGAGATGGGCCCCAAGGACGTGAAGGACACCGAGGGGAAGCAAGGCAATGGGTGTGAACATTGGGAGGGGTCCATCAAAGTTTCCCTGGGGGGCCCCTTGAATTGTAGTTATGCCATTGCTCCTCAGAAATCGGAAATCCGCGGAATTGGTGAAAATCAGAATTTCCATGGAATTGAAAACCAGCATTTATGACCATCCCTAGCAGGTTGAGTCATGTGTCATACATTGTGAAATGGTGAAATGTGGATAAATGATTTACTTACTGTCAACTCTAGATTTGGACATAGAGTATAACAATATCATGTGTTTGTTTTCAATGTGCTTTTAAAGTGTTTTCAATTAATTATAGCATTTTATATAATATTGTAATATGAAACAGCAAAAATATGTAAGAACAAAAACAGAGCAGTATATTTTCTACATGAAGACAACTTTGTTGTATCTCTGAAATGTTGTAACTGTGTGTTGCAACATCCTCAAAGTCAGAGCTTGATCTGCATTATATTGAGTGAAATAAGTATTTGATCCTCTATAAACCATATGGAAAGCTTACTGAGCTTTATGCAATCTACAGTGCATAACATGAGTTGCACAACTCGCACTATGCATGGAATGCCTTTGTTGCCTGTACAACGTGCGTTAGTAATACATCAGTAACCTACGTATGGTAATTCCCACAAATTTCAATTAGTAAGATAGTGGACCCTGTGAAATAAAGACACAGAGACAGCAGATTACACAACTCTGGGCATGAAAATTTCTGGTGTATGTAAATAGGCATCATAAGCACAGCAAATAAGAGCCATGAAAGTGTTGAACGGGGAAGAGATAAAACTCAGAAGTGAAGCTAGCAGTGCATTGCTTCTAGTAGAGTAAGATGTCTGAGTTATTGTGATTTTATGTTGGGCACTCCCTTCTGTCATCACCATGCAGGGGAGTTTTTAGGCATAGGCATTACAGGCCACTTCCTGGAGTGCCATTGGTCCTGAAGGGCACCATGCCCCTGATTATGCCCTGCCCCCTGAATGAAGCCCCACCTTCAAATGAAGCCAAGCCCCCCCACTGGCGGCTGTCCCTACTTCTGTCCCCTTGTGCCTCCTTCTGTCTTCTTGTGCCACCTTCAGTCCTCCTGTGTCACCTTCAGTCCCCCAGTGCCACCTCTGCTCCCTGTGTGTCCCTCCGTCTCCTCCTGCCACCTTTAGTTCCCCTGTGCGTCCAGAGATGGATTAAAGTGAAATGGTGACATAGGCAAGCAATGACTTTGGACCCACACATAATGACCTGACCACCTAGCTTTTTTTTGGCAAGATTTGTTGGGGGTTAGCATAAACTGGGATTCAAGACTCTCTCCAGGCCCTAGGCACCGGCCTAAGTTGCCTTGTGGATGATCCGGCTCTGTGTGTGTCCCTCTGTGCTTCCCTGTAGCAGACGGGGGATGCACAGCACTGGACTCCAATAGAAAAGTGAGAGTACAGCTTCTGCTGCACTATACCCTGCATTCATACACTAAGCTGGGGTAATGCTGGAAAGTGTGCGCAACAAAATGCGACAAGAATGGTGGGTTGTTTGTATCTCAGGCTCTCCTGGCATTATCCATCCACCCTATACGGCACATGGTTTATATTCGCTAGTGTGTGGTGGGTTTTTGGGGGGTGGGGGGGGGGGGGTGACACATGACTTCTTGCCTGAAATGCCCCTGTCACCATGTTCCCACAATGAAATATGGACAAAAAACTTGAGCTTTACAACCAGGGACTCTCAAAACAATGATCTTAATTTCTAAACTGGACTAGGACAAAAAAGAAGTTTCAGGTGTTGCTTATTACACTTACTTAAAGGGAACCAGAGAGGATCAATAAAAGATTTTATACATACCTGGGGCTTCCTCCAGCCCCATACGCACGGATCGCTCCCACGCTGCCGTCCTCTGCTGCCTGGATCCGCCGGTACCGGGTCCCGTCATTACCGCCAGTCGCGGCCAATTCTCTGCATCACAGGGGGCTCCCTCCATACAGTTACGCGTGTGGCTGCCTACTGCGCAGCCGCATGCGTACGTGTATGGAGGGAGCCCCTGTGATGCCAACAATTTGCCGCATCTGCCGGAAGTGACGGGCCCGGTACCGGCGGATCCAGGAAGCGGAGGATGGCGGCGTGGGAGCGATCCAGGCTTATGGGGCAGGAAGAAGCCCCAGGTATGTATAAATTCTTTTTTTTCTATTTTAACAAATCATTCCTTTCTGGTTCCCTTTAATCCTCTTTTTTTTTTTAATTCTGTGGACTATTTTGTTTATTTGCTTTATTGTTTTTCATTTTTTTCTTTAAATAATAATGAACTCTCTTTTTTACTTTTACTAAATGGTGATTATTGACACACTTCATATACAAATGGCAGTTACACCCTCCCATGTCTATAGCTATGTCCTCATCTATCAAACGCAGCCCACCCCATCCCAAAACACAAGACAGCAGAGCATTATAGGAAATCAGTCATATTCATCCAGCCCTTCCTTGGATCTTCTCCAGGTTTCCTCTGCAGCATCTGTGTCTACATCTTGCTGCACATCAGTTGGTCCTGCATGGTGTGTGCCAATATATGAGGAGGATGTGCCACAATGAGAAAGGGTGAAAAGAACTCCATGAAAGCACCAGAAAATATTAATTCTTCCTTGAGGCTACCTCTTTTCTAGGATTGGAGAAATAGTATTGGTAGCTGAAGCAGGGTCCCACTCAGGGCCGGCGCTACCATTAAGGCAAAGGAGGCAGCTGCCCCAGGGCCCCAGAGCTTGTAGAGGCCCCCAGTGGCTACAAGAGGAAAAAAAATTTTTGAAATCGGCCTTATAGTTTTTGAGAAAATCGATTTTAAAGTTTTGAAGGAAAAAAGTATACTTTTAAATGCGGTAAATGTCACTTTTAGTAGCAAACCTAACGGTAGTGTAATTTTACATGCATCAAACGAAAGCGCAATAAATTTCCTGACGGGGTTTCCAGGGGGTCTATACGCAGCCGCATCGCTTTGGCCAGGGATCGCAATATGGCTGTATGAAGATCCCTGGCATTTTTTCCTATTTTCCCAATTTTTTTTTTATGTTTAGAGTGTGGGAATTAAAAAAAAAAAAAATTATGTGGGGTCCCCCCCTCCTGAAACTTTTTAACCCCTTGTCCCCCATGCAGGCTGGGATAGCCAGAATGTGGAGCTCCGACCGATTGGGACTTCACACCCTGACAATACCAGCTGCAAAAAAAGGTCTCCTAATGGCGATTTTTGTTCCGGAGTATATGTTGGGGGGGCCCCCCAGGTTTATTTTGCCTTGGGGCCCCATTGTTGCTTAAACCGGCTCTGGTCCCACTTGGCTCTCTCACACATTAGCAGTCGTGTCCTTTACATTCCTTGGCTGCTGGAACATTAAAGATAAACCGAGCTGAAGCTCAGGTTCAGAAACAAATACTTACCTAAGGAAAGTTAAGCCTCTGGATCCTAATGAGGCTTCCCTCAGCATCCTCTCATGCTAACACGAGCGCTGCCATGCTGCAGCCCATCATACATCACTCACCAAGGCCCTCCTGCTCATTGGGCCCGCGCCCCTATGCTAACATGAGCGCTGCCATGCTGCAGCCCATCATCCACCGCTCACCATGTCCCTCCTGCTGATTGGGGCCACGTCCTATGCTAACACGAGCGCTGCCATGCTGCAACCCATCCGCCACCGCTCAACACAGCCCTCCTGCTCATTGGGACCGCGCTCCTATGCTGACATGAGTGCTGCCATGCTGCAGCCCATCATCCACCGCTCACCATGTCCCTCCTGCTGATTGGGGCCACGTCCTATGCTAACACGAGCGCTGCCATGCTGCAACCCATCCGCCACCGCTCAACACGGCCCTCCTGCTCATTGGGACCGCGCTCCTATGCTGACATGAGTGCTGCCATGCTGCAGCCCATCATCCACCGCTCACCATGTCCCTCCTGCTGATTGGGGCCTTGTCCTATGCTAACACGAGCGCTGCCATGCTGCAGCCCATCCACCACCGCTCAACAAGGCCCTCCTGCTCATTGGGCCCGCGCCCCTATGCTGACACGAGCGCTGCCATGCTGCAGCCCATCCTCCACCGCTCACCATGGCCCTCCTGCAAATTGGAGCCCGCGTCCCTATGCTGACACGAGCGCTGCCATGCTGCAGCCCATCATCCACCGCTCACCGCAGCCCTCCTGCTGATTGGGGCCACGTCCTATGCTGACACGAGCGCTGCCTTGCTGCAGCCCATCATCCACCGCTCACCGTGGCCCTCCTGCTGATTGGGGATACGTCCTATGCTAACACGAGCGCTGCCATGCTGCAGCCCATCATCCAGCGCTCACTGAGGCCCTCCTGCTGATTGGGGCCACGTCCTATGCTAACATGAGTGCTGCCATGCTGCAGCCCATCATCCACCGCTCACCATGTCCCTCCTGCTGATTGGGGCCACGTCCTATGCTAACACGAGCGCTGCCATGCTGCAACCCATCCGCCACCGCTCAACGCGGCCCTCCTGCTCGTTGGGGCCGCGTTCCTATGCTGACATGAGTGCTGCCATGCTGCAGCCTGCATAGTAGCACAGAGCAGCTCACGAACGAGCTCTGGCTTAATGCGCAGGCGCAGTATAGAAGTGCGTGTGCTTGAGAGGAATACAGCCCCAATCATATTACAGACAATCCCTTGTCGGTAATCTTTAGAGGGCCTGTGCTCGGTGACAGGGGACCGGAGGACACAGAAAGAAGCCTCATTAGGTTCCAGAGGCTTCCTTCTCCTTAGGTAAGTATTTGATTTTGTACTTGAGCTTCAGATCGGGTACACTTTAAACATTAGTTCCCCTTTAAATTTTGGATTTGTTATGGCGACATTTACTGCTCTAGTGTTTCAAATAACCTACGGACAGCTTACACATTGTACCCCTATCCCACACCTTCCATGTCCCCCATTTCCCCTTGCTTTGGCAATGCCTGTATGAATCTTGGTCAGGCCAATAAAGCTATTTTTGATTTGATTTGACCTATTGAAAATATGCTTTCATGAACAAACACAGATTGTATCTCTGTGACACGGATAGACACTGTTGTTAGTATCTTAGATAAAAAGCAAAGTTACAATGCCCCTTTGACGTATTTATAATCGGCCAGTAAAAATCAGGAGTGTGCGGCTCACCCTGGGTTGCCTAAACACAGTGTAACACATGAGAGGGTAGGAAAGCCATGGCTTGCAGGTGGTCACAGCTTTCAAGGAATACTTCATCCCTGTTACTGTAACAGTACAGATGTCAGTCTGGATGCAGCCAAAGGGAGTCACAGGCAGAGCCAGAACAGATGTAACTGCGTTTATACACGAGACATGCTGGATAAACAGTGCTGTTCCGGGCTGCTGTCTATAGCACACAAGGCCAATATTTGTTTAAAGGAGCAGTGATCTGTGGGGATGCCTAGCGTGGAGGTAAATGTAGAAGACAAGCAAGGTGTTCAGGAAGGATTACAAATGCACATCTAGTTATCATACACGTGCAGTGCTTACACTATCCTCAGCATCATCAATGGCTTTTTGTCTCTAGAAACCTACGGTTTAGAAAAGCAGATTTTGAAATGTGCAGTACACTGATTTCATGGATATCTGCACTATTTTCAACACCAACAAAAAAAAAAGTCAAAAGTTATTTCTTCTGTTATTTCTTCAATTATGTCCCCATAGCTTGATGCGAAAAAGCTGATCTGAGAGTGCCACAGAAGAACAAATTCGTCCATCTCTTTTATTACTCAGCCCTAGATCCAGAATCGTTTTTAGGCATAGACAAACCAGGCAGGTTCCTGGAGTGACAACAGCAGGAGAAGGCACCACGGAGCTATTCTTTGCACATTGAATTATGGGATTTTTATGCACAGCAATTACTTCCACCTGAGAAGTCATCTCTGGTGAAATGAAAAGAGAATGGTTCATGCATGTGAGTTTCTCCATTCCTCATCTGGCCTAACGCTGCCTCAGCGGCTAGTCACTCACATTTTTCATTGTAAGAATGGGCAGCTGCATTGGAAGGCGATGCATGGCATATATTTCTTACACTCCATGCATGCATGGATGGAGGTAAAAAGTGGCCTCTGTCCAAAGACTTATTAACCATCATGCAGGCCGGGTGACCGGGTGCAAGTGTTTAAAAAAAAAAACCTCTGCCCCGTACTATTAAAAGTCTTAATGAACTGTGCAAGCACAGAACACTGAGCCCAGCCATGGATGCATGACCAAGGACGGGCATGGCTAGGTCCACGCTTGTGCAGTAGTCCCCGGGCTGAAAGTGGAGGAACAGTGCAGCCTGGGAGCAGAGCAAGGGAGCCCATGGCCTACAAGGGGCTGAAAGAAGCCCCTGGTAAGTATACTTTATTGTTTTTATACCTCAGGTTTCCTTTAAGTTTTTAAACATAAAGTAAGATATCTAAAAAAAATAATTGGAGTGTGACCTCATCATGGGCACTAGGCAGCAAAATTCTTTGGGGACAAAATGGTGAAAACCTTAGAGTCCCCTCGCCCAGTTGCTGTCCGCTCAGTAGGGAAGTAAACATGTTGATCAGTGGCATAACAATTAAGTAAGATGTGCTCATGTCTGCAGAGAGGAGGCTGTTTTTTTCTGGGCAGATACAATATCTGCAATTCAAAAAGAACTGAACCAGTAAATTGGAATTTTGGGCCCTTTGCTGTTTTACTCAAGAATTGTGACAGTGACGTCCTTTACACCTGTGAGCTCTGGCCAGTCAATGGATAGCATACAAAGAGCATGCCACTTTTACCAGAGTTTGATCAGTTTCAAGATTTTGAGCTTGGCCTACAAATCTGTGCACAAGACCTGCCCAACCTACATCTCTGAGATCATGCACAGATATAGACCCAACAGCCAACTTCGGTCCTCCAATGACCTCCATGTGACCACATGTATTTCTTACTCCCATGCATGCCTGCATGAGTTCTAAAGAGCTGCCTCCACCCTATGGAACCCCCTCCCACCCCCCCCTCCTCCTTAGACTTGCCCCCTTCCTTCAACATATTAAAGCAAGCCTTCAAAACACACCTTATAAAGATGGCCTACCCCTCCTCTACCACACCTTAACTCTCTCAGCCAAGCACCTATTCTGCAGCCCTACCTAGTGTGTCCCTAGCCACTTCCCTTTAAATTGTAAGCCTATAGCAGTATCCCCCCCCCCCCCCCTTCCTTATTGATCTTGCACCTCAACCAATAACACCCTACCCATGGACTGTCTCGGACCTGAATTGCTTGGCCTCTGTAAAATTGCATGATCATGTATCTGTGTCTTATATTCTGTTTGTGTGTATAGCCGTGTGCTACCTCTCTGTCTGACACCCCTTGTTAACATTGTATGTATCACTATTTATTTTCCACCACTGTGTAATATGGGTGCACTTTATAGATACAATAAATAATACCAATTACCGAAAATTAAGGGAAGAACTTTATGCTTCCAGTGAGCTAACTACCCTCAGAAGGAGACACTAAATATGAACCTTTTTTATCAGTTCCTTGAACAACTCATTCCCAACAACAAATCCAGGATCCGCAGTGAAGACAGGCTTGTTGAGAATCAGCCCAATTTATTCAGCATAATAACCAAAAAATACTGAATGGCAACAAAACTAAGATGTTGAAGTTACAGAAATAATGACTTCACAGAATCTCAGCAAAAACAGTGAAATGTGCAGTGAGCCAGGAAATAGTATAGATGCCTTGGCTGCAAACTACAACACTATGCTAATCCCTGGACCATCTGCAGCTCTTGGATGTTAGAGGCCTAATACTGTCTATATGCTTAGTGATGCAATCTACATAAACAGGAGTTCCACAATGAGGTTGTGTTCTATAAACCTGTAGATAATTCGGTTTTAGCAAAGTGTAAGGTACCAATTACCCTTTGGAGTCAACGGACGTTTCTTTGATTGGTGCTGCACACGCATACATTTACACCTTCTTATACTTAGAGAATACTATTATTAACATTATTGATTTATAAAGCGCCAACATATTCCATGGCGCTGTACAAAGTAAGAAACAAACATGGGGTACATAATAATACAGACAATGGTGTACACCAAATATACAAAATACAGGATTGGTACAAAATACAGAACAAGTAATTCTAGTGACAAAAGTAACATGATGAATAAAATGTATAACAATTCAATGTTGTCGGCTTATTATAGAGTCTGAATCCACCACATCAAATTGTTGTTACTGTTGGAAAATGTTGATTAGGTTAAAGAGGAACTCCAGTGAAAATAATGTAATAAAAAAGTGCTTAATTTTTACAATAATTATGTATAAATGATTTAGTCAATGTTTGTCCATTGTAAAAGCTTTCCTCTCCCTGATTTACATTCTGACATTTTTACTACTGGCAGGTGATGTCACTGGAAGTAGCTGCTGTTTGTTTTTTTGGCAGTTGGAAACAGCTGTAAACAGCTATTTCCCACAATGCAATGAGGTTCATAGACAGGAAACTGCCAGGACCATGGTCCTCACAGTTTCCTTTGGGAGAGGTTTCGCCACAAAATCAGCCATACAGAGCCCCTTGATGATCCGTTTGTGAAAAGGAATAGATTTGTCATGTAAAAGGGGGTATCAGCTACTGATTGGGATGAAGTTCAATTCTTGGTCACGGTTTCTCTTTAATCACATGTTCCTCTTAGTTTAGGAATAATGTTCTGTCATAAACAGACATTTATTAATGTATTTACTAATAGTTCGGGTCAACGTTTGGCCTAGTGGGTGAGGCATTAGCAACAAATAAGAGTTATTATGATTTTGTGGGTATTCTTGATTTTGCATAGTTTTTGCAAAAATGCATTCACACAATCTACCAATGAATGTTTGCCTGCCACGTGTCTGCTTAGTAGTGATGAGCAAATATGTCCCGTTATGTTTTGCCATAATTTTCTCAACAAGGTCATGTTTTTGAGAAAATTAGTGAAAAAATATGGGCGCAAGAAAACATATTTTCGCCAAATGCACTGAAGTTTAAAGAGATGAGTATATGTGCAAAAACTTATGGACAGGCATGTAAAACTACATTTTTACCAAATGGACTGAAGTCAACGCACCTATTTTCAGGTTGTTATTTTCAAGAAAATGTGTCTTGTGTGGAAATTCATGATATTTCTGTGAAATTACGCATCATAATTGTTATTACATGCAAAATTAATTTCACAATAGTTTGAAATTTTGCAGTTGTGATACATTTGTAATTACAAATTTCACTGCAATAGTACTACAGTTCTATGCAAAATTTACGCTCATCAATACTATAGAATTGAATGAGACCTGTCCTCCACTCCTACAAGATGGTTTGATTCAATTTATGGTTTGTGATTGGGTGGTTGGGGCAGGAAAAGGGACTGTTGAGCTGTATAAATGCTCACTAAGGCCAGGGGCAAACTGAGAGCTGTAATGTTTGTGCTTACTAAAGTGCTTTGTGCAACGTTTTTGGCAGCGTTTTGGGGCCCGATTTGCAGGCGATTGCGAGCACTGCACCTGGGACTACACAGTGCTTGCAACTTGCCTTCTGTTCATTTGATTAAAGTATTAGTAAAGTGCTGGCGCTCTCTGCGGCTTCCGGAACATTACTCAGCCCCCTTGCACTGAAGTGATGACATTTTGTCCAACAGGCGGAGCAATGGGTGGGGCAATGGAGAGACCCGGCATATAACTAAAACTTTATTCCAATTTCAATTGTGGCACAAAAAAAATCACTGCAAAATTGCTTTTGCAGCACTCCTATAGCCAGGGCCGGTATTAGGCCAAGGCCAAGGTCTAGGGCACCACAGGAGGAAGGGCACCAAAGCAGCATGCTAAACTGGTGCAGCATTTGCAAGCTTTCAAATGCTGCAATGCAGGGACGTCAGGCGAACGCCTGACTGCGGTACTCTGCCGATTGCTACCTTGCTCTATGTGCACGTTTGCATTGCGGCTATGGACTTGAACAGCATTGGAGACGGAAAGGAAGAGGAAGCTTCTACACTGTAGAAGAGCGGAGAAATGAGTGACACAGATGGCTGCTGCAGGGTGAAGGCGAGCTGGCAATCTATACTGTAAGGTGGGGGGTGGCAAAAGGAGGAATTATGAGAAGGGTCATCTCGCTACCTATACTGAAAGGGGGCGGCTGGTGACAGTGGCCTAGGGCAGTAAAGAGTATAAATCCGACCCTGCCTATAGCTTGCATTGGAGCGTAATCACTCCCAAAATGCTGCAGGAAATGCAATTGTGATCTGGATGTGGGTTCTCCTCCATTGGCTTTCATTGGCAAAGTGCTTTTTGGAATGGTCAGCAATTGTCAGTGATCCAGAAATGCTGGCCAAATCACTCAAGTGGGTCCCAGGCCTTAGCCCTTAACCTCCCCCCCCCCCCCCCCCCATTAGCTGCTCATGTGAGCTAGCCCTGGCTGCATTCTGACACATTCCAGCATCCTCCATATACAGCTGCATTACTAATTTCAAGCCGCCTGTGTAATTAAACCTGACTTGGCTTGTAGTGTTATTCACGCTCATGTAAACTAAGCAAGTACAGCGGGAAAAGTCTGTAGCGGCTAAGATAAACAGGCACATAAGGACAATTGGAGTGGTGGTAGTACACTACACAAATACATCAGTTTGCCGTATCACAGATCGCTGCCATAACTGAAGAATGACGTGATTTGTTTGTGAATTTGATTCCTTAGGTACATTCTTTCCCTTCTATAGCCTAGAACATTTCTGGAATTGTTCAATGAGCTGATACTTCTTCGTAGCTCCATTGGGTGAACTCTGCCCTGCCTAATTCTATTCTGACAGGTCTCAGTGAAGGTTACCCCATTGCATTTGATAAGAATTGGCAGTAATGGCTTGTCCTGAAAGCAACTCTACTCTGAGGATGTGGACGCCTTTATTGGGTGCACGCCACTGTTGTTTCTGGGAGATGATCGCCATCTGCTACTACTGTATGAATAACTTCTATTTCCTCTTCTCTCACAGTAGTGAGCAGTACCTCTATCCAGAGCAGGGACAAGGTCCGCCAGCACCCAAGGCTGAGACACCAAAGTGCGCCCCTCCATCCCTCCCACCCCAGCCGTCACACACTGATTGCTATTAGACTAAGAGGGCCACAGGGCCCACAACCTCCCCAACACCTTTATATCTAGTTATCTGGCTTGCAGTCACTGCTATGTATCCCCTTTTCTTATTTCTTTCTGCTTCATACACAATTAGGAATGACAGCTGAATGAATTGTGCGCCCCCTCCTACACTGCGCCCTGAGGCTGGAGCCTCTCCAGCCTATGCCTCGGCCCGGCCCTGCCTCTATCAATGTAATGTAATAAAAAAATGTTTTATTGTATTATTACATTAGCATTAAATGGGGACTGTAGTGAAAATAATGTAATAAAATTGCTTATGTTATAAGATTACTTTATAAATTATTTAGTCAGTGTGTGCTAGTGTTGGGCGATTACCTAGATGTTCGGGTTCGCGAACGTTCGCCGAACATCGCCGCGATGTTCGGGTGTTCGCGCCGAACTCCGAACATAATGGAAGTCAATGGGGACCCGAACTTTCGTGATTTGTAAAGCTTCCTTACATGCTACATACCCCAAATTTACAGGGTATGTGCACATTGGGAGTGGGTACAAGAGGGGAAAAAATTTAGCAAAAAGAGCTTATAGTTTTTGAGAAAATCGATTTTAAAGTTTCAAAGGGAAAACTGTCTTTTAAATGCGGGAAATGTCTGTTTTCTTTGCACAGGTAACATGCTTTTTGTCTGCATGCAGTCATAAATGTAATACAGATAAGAGGTTCCAGGAAAAGGGACCGGTAACGCTAACCCAGCAGCAGCACACGTGATGGAACAGGAGGAGGGTGGCGCAGGAGGAGAAGGCCACGCTTTGAGACACAACAACCCAGGCCTTGCATGAGGACAAGAAGCGTGCAGATAGCAATTTGCATTTTGTCGCCATGCAGTCATAAATGTAATACAGATGAGAGGTTCAATAAACAGGGACCGGAAACGCTAACCCATCACAGATGTTCATTGTTCATGTTACTTGGTTGGGGTCCGGGAGTGTTGCGTAGTCGTTTCCAATCCAGGATTGATTCATTTTAATTTGAGTCAGACGGTCTGCATTTTCTGTGGAGAGGCGGATACGCCGATCTGTGACGATGCCTCCGGCAGCACTGAAACAGCGTTCCGACATAACGCTGGCTGCCGGGCAAGCCAGCACCTCTATTGCGTACATTGCCAGTTTGTGCCAGGTGTCTAGCTTCGATACCCAATAGTTGAAGGGTGCAGATGGATTGTTCAACACAGCTATGCCATCTGACATGTAGTCCTTGACCATCTTCTCCAGGCGATCGGTGTTGGAGGTGGATCTGCACGCTTGCTGTTCTGTGTGCTGCTGCATGGGTGTAAGAAAATTTTCCCACTCCAAGGACACTGCCGATACCATTCCCTTTTGGGCACTAGCTGCGGCTTGTGTTGTTTGCTGCCCTCCTGGTCGTCCTGGGTTTGCGGAAGTCAGTCTGTCGGCGTACAACTGGCTAGAGGAGGGGGAGGATGTCAATCTCCTCTCTAAAGTCTCCACAAGGGCCTGCTGGTATTCTTCCATTTTGACCTGTCTGACTCTTTCTTCAAGCAGTTTTGGAACATTGTGTTTGTACCGTGGATCCAGAAGGGTATAAACCCAGTAATTGGTGTTGTCCAGAATGCGCACAATGCGTGGGTCACGTTCAATGCAGTCCTAGGCTGAAGAGGTCATAGCCTAGGGTCACAAAAACCTGTTTATTTGGGCAATTTCAATGGTAGTGATGCTGACGTACATAAATCTCAGCCATGGCCGTTAGCAACGTCTGAATTTCACGAAATGTCTCATGCAGGTAGAAGACATATTGTTAGACTTGGATTCCAAAGATGGGGTCCCTACATCTCTGCAAACCAGAGTTACAGGGGTCCAAAATTGGTAAAATTCCCCATAAGCTTTCATTGCCTCCCTATTTCACTTTCCAAAATCTCACATCTTTTCAAAGGGCAATTGCTCAGCAGTGGCAAATTTTCTAGCATTGTAAGGACCCTTAGGGGGAACATGACTGGTGAGTTTCGGGCCCTAGGCCGAAGAGGTCATAGCCTAGGGTCACAAAAACCTGTTTATTTGGGCTATTTCAATGGTAGTGATGCTGACGTACATAAATCTCAGCCATGGCCGTTAGCAACGTCTGAATTTCACGAAATGTCTCATGCAGGTAGAAGACATATTGTTAGACTTGGATTCCAAAGATGGGGTCCCTACATCTCTGCAAACCAGAGTTACAGGGGTCCAAAATTGGTAAAATCCCCCATAGGCTTTCATTGCCTCCCTATTTCACTTTCCAAAATCTCACATCTTTTCAAAGGGCAATTGCTCAGAAGTGGCAAATTTTCTATCATTGTAGGGACCCTTAGGGGGAACATGACTGGTGAGTTTCAGGCCCCTAGGCCGAAGAGGTCATAGCCTAGGGTCACAAAAACCTGTTTATTTGGGCTATTTCAATGGTAGTGATGCTGACGTACATAAATCTCAGCCATGGCAGTTAGCAACGTCTGAATTTCACGAAATGTCTCAGCAGCAGCAATTTTTTAGAAATTTGCCTCAGGCGGCAAAAAGTGTAGGGCCGGCCCTGGGTACAAACACAATGTTCCAAAACTGCTTGAAGAAAGAGTCAGACAGGTCAAAATGGAAGAATACCAGCAGGCCCTTGTGGAGACTTTAGAGAGGAGATTGACATCCTCCCCCTCCTCTAGCCAGTTGTACGCCGACAGACTGACTTCCGCAAACCCAGGACGACCAGGAGGGCAGCAAACAACACAAGCCGCAGCTAGTGCCCAAAAGGGAATGGTATCGGCAGTGTCCTTGGAGTGGGAAAATTTTCTGACACCCATGCAGCAGCACACAGAACAGCAAGCATGCAGATCCACCTCCAACACCGATCGCCTGGAGAAGATGGTCAAGGACTACATGTCAGATGGCATAGCTGTGTTGAACAATCCATCTGCACCCTTCAACTATTGGGTATCGAAGCTAGACACCTGGCACAAACTGGCAATGTACGCAATAGAGGTGCTGGCTTGCCCGGCAGCCAGCGTTATGTCGGAACGCTGTTTCAGTGCTGCCGGAGGCATCGTCACAGATCGGCGTATCCGCCTCTCCACAGAAAATGCAGACCGTCTGACTCAAATTAAAATGAATCAATCCTGGATTGGAAACGACTACGCAACACTCCCGGACCCCAACCAAGTAACATGAACAATGAACATCTGTGATGGGTTAGCGTTTCCGGTCCCTGTTTATTGAACCTCTCATCTGTATTACATTTATGACTGCATGGCGACAAAATGCAAATTGCTATCCGCACGCTTCTTGTCCTCATGCAAGGCCTGGGTTGTTGTGTCTCAAAGCGTGGCCTTCTCCTCCTGCGCCACCCTCCTCCTGTTCCATCACGTGTGCTGCTGCTGGGTTAGCGTTACCGGTCCCTTTTCCTGGAACCTCTTATCTGTATTACATTTATGACTGCATGCCGACAAAAAGCATGTTACCTGTGCAAAGAAAACAGACATTTCCCGCATTTAAAAGACAGTTTTCCCTTTGAAACTTTAAAATCGATTTTCTCAAAAACTATAAGCTCTTTTTGCTAAATTTTTTCCCCTCTTGTACCCACTCCCAATGTGCACATACCCTGTAAATTTGGGGTATGTAGCATGTAAGGAGGCTTTACAAATCACGAAAGTTCGGGTCCCCATTGACTTCCATTATGTTCGGAGTTCGGCTCGAACACCCGAACATCGCGGCCATGTTCGGCCCGAACCCGAACATCTAGATGTTCGCCCAACACTACACGTGACCCGTTCGGCCAATCACAGCGCTAGCCGAACGTTCGGGTAACGTTCGGCCATGCGCTCTTAGTTCGGCCATATGGCCGAACAGTTTGGCCGAACACCATCAGGTGTTCGGCCGAACTCGAACATCACCCAGACAGGGTGATGTTCTGCAGAACCCGAACAGTGGCGAACACTGTTCGCCCAACACTAGTGTGTGCCCATTGAAAATTCTTTCCTCTCCCCAATTTATACTCTGAAACATCTTTAGTACTGGCAGGTGATCAATGCAGAATGTTGGTTCCTGAAGCCCCATCTACACCATACAATTTTTTATTCGATTAGATTCATTGATTTTATTCAATTCAATCCAAATGATCGGACATGAATCGAATCGAATCAATGAATTGAGTCGGACAAAAAATTGTATGGTGTAGATGGGGCTTAAGATTTCCAAAGCCAGTTCAAAATATACCTGGGCTCCCAGAATGCTCTGGGGTGGGAATTCTGCTTATGTAATCAGCCTAGGCCAAGCATCACTGGAAGGGTGGGGTTACATACAATATACAGCAATATATGGTTATAGGGAGAGTTTCTGAATTTGAAACCAGGATAATTAACGTAAAATACATACATGTAAAATGCACATTTTCCCAAGAGTAAAATGCAATATAAATTACTTTTTTCCTATTTTGCTGTCACTTACAGGAAATGGACTAGTCCAAAACCAGTCAAGTTCTGTCAAATTTTCACTAACTACTATAAGTGATAGATAGGAACGACATAAGAAAAAGATAATTTATTGTGTATTATACTTAGGAAGAAATCTACATTTTATATGTATGTATGTTAAAATTTCACAATAGCTGTCTTTTAAAAGGGCACTACTAATAAACCGTGCACTGGATTCTGAACAAGATGAACAAAGGAGGGTAAGTATTGGGACAACGTGTCTTTCCTGCCACCATCCAACTGCCAGTGTTAGTGGTTATTGTGCTGCGTTTACAGAGAACATCTCAAGTGACTGGTCTCTCCCATCATTCCGTCTTGGAATCAATTGTCATCTTAACACCTCTTGTAGTTTGGCTATGCTTTGAGTCCTTCATATTTTTTACATCTCTTGATTCCCCGACACACTTCTGGGAACAAGTCAAAGGTTTTGGGTAATGGAGTGCTCTCACTGGTCCAGGTAATCACGTGAAAAAGCTGTTTGCTAGCATACTACTGTCCCTGTATAAATTACTTGTGAGACCACATCTGGAAAGTGGAATACACTTTTGCAGTGGTGCTCGGATACCCCCGATCCTGAATTCAAGTGATTTCGATCACGGCTCTACCCACTTCCGGATTGGCCAGGATCGTAATTACAGATAGAATCGGAATTCCGAATTCGAATGCGGTTTTGAGTCGGAATTCTGTATTAAACCCGGAATCACGAATCAGAATTAAGAATGGTCTTTAAATATATTTTCCAAACCTTTTTTTTACATGAAATGATGCATGATGCACCATGTTTGTTTAAAACAAATAGCAATTATATATGTGTGAAGGTCTATAAGTGAGAAAAAAAGTTATATTAATCTAATCCATGATGTAAGCTGTACTTCTTCTTCGCCAACTTCTTCTTCATTCTTCTTTATCGTCTTCTTCACCTTCTTCGCCATCTTCTTCTTCACTTAATCTTGCTTCTCTTAATTTTTTTCTTGTTTTTTTCTGTGGCATGATGTATGTTACATTAGCATGAGTAGCAGACAGATTCGCTGGTAGCTGAGAAGGCCATGGAACCTAGCGGTGGTACCACAGCAATAGCAAAGAAATGCGGATGAGGAATTGGTGGCTGCAGAGTAGGCCATGGAACCTGGCAATGGTACCACAACAATAATTGCAAGAAATTATTTTAACAGTATAAGAATGAGGAATTTGTGACAGCAGCTTAGGCTGTAACCCCTGGTGGTGGGAGCAAAGCTGTAAATAACAACACCAGGAGGTTCCAGACAGTGGAACTGGGACAGCTGGGACACCACAGTGTTCAACCCAGGCACCTCAATTTTTTTTTATAACAACAGCATAGCTATTTTGTGGTGTAATAGCTAGTGGCATGTGGCAACAGCGCCTTGGACTGTGGAACTTGGGGGTGGGAGCACAGACAGCAGGAGGTAAATGCAGAAGCAGGAGGAGAAGTAGCATGTGGCAGCAGGCAGCAGAGTAGGTCATGGCACCTAGCGGTGGTACCACAGCTGTAAATAAACACCCAAAATATCAATAAAATAATAGAGGCGCCTCACGTGATCTTCTACTGGTATTCTGTAACCAAGGATACAAACTGCAGCCACTGGAGAGGTAAATCCTCAGCCTCCAAAGTAATAGATATGTCAACAGATGCAGCAGCGCTGTATGGTACACCCTTGGATAAGATGATTCCACCTCCAGAGATCCCAATAATCTTCCTCTCCTAAAAGTGCAGCTCAGTGCACGAAAAAAGAGGATATGGATTCTCTCAGTGGAGTAATAAAATATCAGATTTTATTGGAATATATGGATTAAAACAAAATGCGATAACTCACATCTAGGAGGGTCCTACTCCAGTAGGAACCCCCTCGGCAATAAGCGCTTCCCACTCCGTGTGGTACTACATAAAATATCGATCAGTGTAGTGTTGCCCGCTCTCGTCCCGACTAGTTTCGGCTTTCCGCCGTCATCAGGGGATACGAGAGCGGGCGGGCAAACCACATATATATACCTGAGTAGCCATCATTACCTTTCCCCAAGTCAGCATAGTTGCGAGTGGCATCCGCCGCTCGTGGTGGGCACTTCCGGATCCCACAAGTATCGCTTCCGGTTCAAACAGGTGAACTCAGCCGTCACTGGAGCGCACATGCGTTTCAACATCGGATAGAGTCGGACGCCGAAATCTAAGCGTCACTAGAACGTGCTAGCGTCTCAACGCGCCTGCGTTCCCACATAGTAGGCGGCCATAAAGCCGCTCATTGCGTCTTTACCCGTGAATTCACTTGCATATAGATGAAACCATCCATATGCAATAATATACATGCTGACTTAAAAGGGAAGCATTATTTCATTTAGCATAAGCTATGCTAAATGAAATAATGCTTCCCTTTTAAGTCAGCATGTATACTAGCACGTTCTAGTGACGCTTAGATTTCGGCGTCCGACTCTATCCGATGTTGAAACGCATGTGCGCTCCAGTGACGGCTGAATAGCAGTAGTGTGAAGCAGCAGCAAGGTAGGCCATGGCACCTAGTAATGGTACCACAGCACAAACTAACCAAAACAACCATGAGGTTCCAGGAATCGGTCGCACAGCTGCAGTTAGGGCCTCTACACAACTCCGACAGCACAGTTTCCATCCCAGACACCTCAAAAAAATGTTTACTTTTTTTTTTAAAAAAGCACAGACCTCATATGCACACTCCAACCTGAATTATCACAAATTCCTTCTGTTTTAAGAAGGCAAACTTCTGTTTTGCATAGCAGTTTCTGTAAGAGGGCTTTTTGGTTCTTTTTAGCCCTTACACACTCCTAGGAGTTCTGGTTCACCATGAGCTTGCAGGGCAATATGTAACTCTCTTTATTTGGAAGGAAATAGACTCCAGCATTCCGGATCAGCATTATAATACACAACCTTCTATGAGTTGTCAAGGACAGGATGTCCACACAAATTCAGCCGCTAACATTTTATGGTGTAATTGAGTGGACTGAATGCTACGGAACCTTTTAATTTTAACATGTTGCAGATTGTGACACTGGGAGTTGTTTGCTGACCAGCCTGCCAAGTTTCTGCACAGCGTTACTCTTCTGACTCAGACATGACCGGCTGATTCGTTTGCTGGAGGATTTTTTTTCAAATGCCAAATACGGTGTTTGGGGCAGCAGAGTACATGGCTCCTAATATGGGGAGCCGAAATATATAAGATGACAACAAGTCAGTGACTTGTCTGTTACCAGAGAAAGGGACATCAGTAATAAGAGCCAGTTCCCACTTCCCCACAAATAAAAAAGGATCTGTTTGCTGCATTTTTAAAAAAACCAAATGCAGACCCTGAACTTGCTATATTTTTCCAGAACAGCCAGGAAAATGTATGCAATGAAAGCCTATGAGAATGGACAGTGTGGGTTCTCACTAGGCTGGTCGCCACATCCGCTTCACCCGCTTTGATCACCACCATCACACACACACTTACATGTCTCCCTGACAGGGTCGAGTGGAGAAGGAGGCTGGGAAAGTACCAAAGGTGATATGTAGAGCAATGCAAGCAGGGCATAACATACCTCAGCATCTCTTCTCTGCATCGCATAGTTCAGCGTCTACTCTCATTACTGGAACCGCTGGAGGAGTTTAGAGAGGAGACGTTGAACTATGTGACATGGTGGAGATATGCAGAAGTTCTTGGTGGTGCTGACAGTTGAATTGTACCCACGCACCACTCTGCATATGGGGGGAGGCTCCATGGTGGGCACATCTGGCTATCCATATTGGAGGGGGGTTCTACCTAATCCTGGTCGCACATAAAGAAGCCAGCGCAGGAGACTTGGGAGCAGCCGGCGCCACCATAGGCCGTAATATGTATTATGGCTATAGCAGCGCACAGAGTGTAACTTCGGTGGCGTCAGAAGAGGGAGCTGAAGTTACAGTTAAAACACTAATTCAGCTTCCAGCAATAGCTGGAAGCCGAATTACATCATTCCCCACTATCCAGGGCGGCCTGGAGGGGAATAGTAATTAACACGGCCGGGACTTGTGCGGCAGCAGGATCAGCCATATACTGCTTCTTGTACGCATCCTGGTAGGCACATCCAGCTCTCTATACTGAGGGAGCTATCTAATCCTGTGAGGCACATCTTGCTACCTATACTGGGGTCTAGGGGTCTTCCTAATCGGGGAAAATTTGCTACCTATACTGGGGTGGGCACAATTCACGGGGACTCACTTTGGAATCTTCACCTCTAGTGATGGAGAACCTTGTCCTGGCCCTGCTCGCCGAGCCCCGGGTGATCCCTATAGGGCTGCAAATGACCAATGGGAATCCTCATCAACAGGAGGAGTCTCATTGGTTCATGAAGGACCAATGCAAATTCTCCCTCTTGGTTGGAAGAATTGGTCTATTGTCTACTATGGGGAACCTCATGCCCCTACTGGCCTCCAGGCTGTGTACAAGGGACCGAGTGGAGCAGTAATTAGCTTCGGAACCAGAAGGACATGTGAGTGGCTATTGCAATTAAAGCGGATGGGCAGACAGTGGAGCGAATGGAGAAGATGGCTTAAGCGGATGTAAAATAGATGGAGTGCTTACCGTAATCATTTTGCATCCACTCAAATAGGCACCGTCCCTATCACTGTATCAATATAGCCTAGGCATTTACTGTAATATACAAAACGTATAAAAGCGCTCACAAAAACATTCAGAATAAACGTTGTAAACAACAATAGAGGCCCCTTAGGGCAAACTGGAGACTGGATAAAACACCAGGGCAGGACTTCCGGATCCGGCGCCTGGATGAGGGGGTAACAGTCAGCTCGCTCCGCTCACAGAGTCCGCTATAGAGGCCAGAGAAGCGATCAGAAGGAGACGCTGAGACAGGGAAACAGCACTGGAAGGCACGTACCGTACTCCGGGACCCGACTGCCCAACAATGGACCGCTATTTGACCCGTTCCGAGTCTAAACGGGGAGAGCGTGGCCGCACTGCTAAAGCCAAGATGGCCGCCGATCACAGCAGCCAGAGAGAAGCGGGCAGCTCACCTCGCTCCTGCACCTCTGCCGACAACCAAGCACAGGACTGGGGATCAGACGCTGAGGAAAACGCCGACAATCGTGAGTGCAATGACCACACAAACTATGACGACATAGCTGCAGCAGTCGTCCAGCAACTCACACCACAGCTACAATCCATGATACACTCAGCAGTAGCACAATCCCTAAAACAAATGCAGAAAGAGGTGCAGGCCCACACTAGACGCATACAGCAAGCGGAAAAACGCATTTCCAACATAGAAGATGAAAACACGCAGTGCAAATTGAAAATGGGCAGGCTATAAATGGACAACACAGCAATGTACAATAAGATACAAGACCTGGAAAATAGATCCCGCAGGAGCAACATCAGAGTAGTAGGCCTCCCGGAGACACACCCGCCAACCACCCTCCTACAATTCAGCTCCACTGAACTACCTCAACTACTAGGCCTTACACCCCCGTGCAAAGCTGAAAGAGCACACAGAGTAGGCCCGCCGAGAGATGAATCAAATGCCAATAAGCCCCCTAGGGTCGTCATGATAAAATACTTAGACTATGCAGAGAAGGACATGATTATGAGAGCCTACAGGCAGTTAAAGCAAAATTTGGAATATCAGGGCTCCCATATTAGACTGTTCAACGATTATTCATTAGAGGTGTCGAAACAAAGGCAAACTTTTAATAAAGCCTGTGCCATGTGTATTGACAAAAAACTGCGTTTCACATTGGCCTTTCCTGCAGTCTTAAGGATAACTGACCCTAGCGGAAAACAACGAAAATTTAGAGACGCAAAAGATGCGGAAAACTATCTCTCGCGTTACACGCCTAAAGAGCCAGAAATAGGAGAGAGAGAGATGAACCGACGGCCCAAGAACCCAGTGACTGACCTAGTCCAGCAGAACCTGCACATCGACACAGAATCCTCATACCCTCTACACAAATAAGGAAAATTCATACCAAAATAAAAAAACAGGACTCTCAAAGCGTAAAATGCTATGAACAATCCTCATAGCCCCAGGGAAGAAGTGAAGTCGCACTGTACAAGTGCTTACTGGTTGTTTTTTATTCTTTATTCATTGTTTGAGTTACCAGTTAAGGGAAATATCGAAAATAATTTTATCATAACTACCAGAGGAATTGGGTTTCAGGGGGAGGGAAAGCTAAGGGTGGGAAAGAGGTTGCTAGCTCGCGGCTCAATCAAACAGAAATGTCTCTCTTTACATATATGTGCTCAATATAACCCTCCTTGAACAACACCATGACTCTACGAATAGTTACCTGGAATGTCAAAGGGCTCAGGTCCCCCAATAAAAGATCTATGATCCTTAGACATCTGAAAAAGTTAAAGGCAGACATTGCACTCTTACAAGAGACGCACTTAGATGACATGCAAGCTAAATACTTGAAAAAATGGTGGGTAGGCGAAGTATACTGCTCCCCAGCAATAAAAAGAAAGGCAGGAGTCACAACATTAATACATAAAAGAATAGCTCAAAGAATAATAAGTACCAACCACGACACAACAGGCAGGTGGGTAAGCGTCACAGTGAAACAATCCTCAGACACCATTGACATCTTTAATGTATATGCCCCCAACGATGACAACATTGAATTTCTCCAAACTTTAAATTCAGCAGTTAGTACATCAAGGCATTCAAACTGCATCATAGGGGGAGACCATAACGCTATCCTAGATCTAAGAGAAGACAGGTCACAAAAACAAAATCTCAATACGCTCTACAGGAAAAAAACTAGACAAATACAAACCTTCAAAGACAACCTAAACTTCCATGATATCTGGAGGCTACTCCATCCGTGTGACAGGCAATATACGTTCTATTCGCCACCGCACGACATGTGGTCTCGTATTGACTACTACCTAATATCAGCATCTCTAGTTAGCAGAACCATTGATGTGGAAATACAGGACCTGATATTGTCCGATCATGCCCCAACCACTGTAGATATATCAGAAACCACACCAAGAGGCTCAGACATATTGTGGAGATTCCCGACGCAACTCTACGATGACGAAGAGTTCAAAGCCGCAATAAAACAATGGTGGATGGAGTATGCTTCAGATAACAAAGCACATATACATCAACAATTTCTATTCTGGGAAGCCTCCAAGTCAGTTATGAGGGGGAGAATAATTTCCTATCTAGCGGGGAAAAAGAAACGGACTCAGCAACACTACCTAGAGGCCATAACTAAATTAAGAAAAGCTAATGCAGCTTTCCAGACCAACCCCTCGCCCGCTAGTAGGACAGCCTGGCAACTAGCCAAATCGCAACTAGATGAATGGCTTAAAATGAGAGAAAAACTACACGTCACAGAATAAGTTAAAATTCCATAAATGGGGTAATAAAATGGGGAAACTTCTAAGCAGATTGACAAGAGACTCCAAACAAAATGGTAGACATCCCTGCACTAGTAGACAACTCAAACAAAATCACCCATAACCCCCAAGAAATTAACCTAATATTCCAACAATACTATGCACAGCTCTACACCGAAAACAACCCAAACCCAGACCCAGCAGGCGTTACGCATTTTCTAAAAGAAGCCAAACTACCATCTATCTCGGAATCAGACTTTCAATACTTGAATGAAGAAATATCACCACAAGAAATTGAAGCCACCATAAAAACATTAGCTAATAGCAAGGCACCAGGCCCAGATGGCCTAACAGCCGAATATTATAAACTATTATGCCCAGAGATAACACCCCACCTCTCACAGCTATATAATTCCATTCTCCAAACAGGCACAATCCCAGACACTGCGAACAATGCATACATCAAAGTACTACACAAACCAGGAAAAGATACGACGCTCCCAGGTTCTTACAGACCCATTTCCTTATTAAATCAGGATTTAAAGTTACTAACCAAAATCATGGCAGACAGGCTAGCCCAAATTATACCTAAACTAATAGGCCCCCACCAATCAGGTTTCATCAAACAGAGGTCAGCAATATCAAACATCAGGAAAGTGCTCCTAGCCATGGACTATACTAAAATCTATCCACAAACGGCAAAAAATTATGCAATTTTACTATTGGACGCTGAAAAAGCATTCGACAATGTAAATTGGACATGGCTAGGGGCAGTTATGACACAGATGAAATTCTCGGGTAAAATTATTTCACTAATAAAAGCCCTGCAAAAAGCCCCAACAGCCCAGATATTCACCCAAAATTTCCTATCCCCAAAGTTTAATTTATCAAAAGGTACAAGACAGGGATGTCCACTATCACCCCTCTTGTTTAATCTAGCTATTGAACCCCTAGCTAAAACATTCTCCTCTACACTTGAGGGCATCAGGATAGGATCAGAGACCCTAGTCCAAACAATGTTTGCGGATGACGTACTACTATTTCTCTCGCACCCTCAGACCCAAATATCAAGTATTTTTCAAACTCTGGAAAAATTTGGAAAACTGAGTGGCTTTACAATTAATAAATCCAAAAGCGAGTTACTATGGCTCTCATCGCTAGCAAACCCACAACTACCACCAGAATGTTCAGATATAAAACTAGCCAAAACAGTCAAATACTTAGGTATCACACTATCCAGAGATTCAGCTACTACATACACACTAAACTATGCCCCTCTACTGTCGTCCCTTAAGCAGCAGATGAAACATTGGGAAAAATGACCCATTAATTTAATGGGAAGAGTAGCACTGCTGAAATCCGTAACCTTCGGGAGACTGCTCTACCCCCTACAAACTATCCTGCTACTGATCAACCATAGTGACATAAAAGGGCTGGAGAAAGATTTCTCAGTACTTATGGGCTGACAGGAAAGCTAGGATTGCGCTACACAAACTAAAACTTCCAAAAGAGTGGACAGGACTGGGCATCCCCTGTATCAGAAGCTATAATCTAGCCTGTCTATTTCGACACGCTAGAGATTGGATTTGCGATACCAATCACTTCTCCAATACCCAACTAGAAAAGGCATTCACGGAGCCTTGGTCCTTACCCACAATCCTACACACAAAATACAAATTACTACCCATGAAAGTCAAACATAGCAAAATAATAAAAGACACATGGATAGCATGGAAAGAAATACGTAAAAAGTTCAAAGTGCCAATGCATATATCTAAATATATGCCACTGTGGGGACATCCGGGCTTCCCTGCCAGCATATCACACTCAGGATTTGGAATTTGGGAAGATAGGGGTTTAAAGAATCTGGGACAATTATTTGACCTAAACAAAAACACATGGAAACCATTCCAGACGTTAAGACAAGAATATAATTTGCCAAGACAACATTTCCTATACTACGCGCAAATAAAATCTTACACAATGAAAGAAATTAGAAATTTAACAAAGGTCCAAACAATTAACGATTTTGATAGTTTCTTGAGACCAGGTCTCCAAAAACTCCAGTTATCAACCATTCAGAAACAGCTTAACTCAGAAAACCTAGAAGGCCTAGCATTGAACAACTTCAAAGCGTGGATAAAAATAACAGGAGACCAAAATATTGCCAAACATATTATAGAGGGTAACAACAACTTTAGGCAAGTAATCAAGAATGAGACATGGAGAGAATCACATTTCAAGTCCATCCACAAGGCCAAATATGCCTTCGATATAAAATACACGCAACCACCACAACACTACCAACCATGGTGTCCCAAATGTTCAGCACCAAGTGCTGGTCTCTTCCACTGCATGTGGGAATGTAAATCCATCAACTCATACTGGGAGAAAGTGCGAAACTTCATACAAAAACTAAGCAACAGAAACCTACCACTCTCTCCACAACTTTACCTGTTCAATTCCTCGGAAACAACTGCAACGTCTGAACAACCAGAGAAACAGAATCCCAAACTTTCCCAAGCCCCATCAAACTTAGGACATTTAATATTAGCGGCTGCCAGAAAGGTGATCTACAATAAATGGATATATACCGCCCCACCAACAATTTGGGACTTAGAGCAAGAACTTCTCCACCTGTTCAATCTAGACAAGATGGATGCCATACAGCACAAAGACAAGCTCTCAAAGTCATTTCTTGAAAAGTGGAAACCATTCATCAGCCACCACTTTAACAACCAGGAAATACAAAACATAATGAGACCATTTCAATACATGGAATGGTATGCCACCATGGACCTATTAGACAAACTGGGCCCCCTACGACTAACAGGATGAAAACTAGGACTATTTATATTGTAGTTGAGCAACACAGAAGATATGGAGGGAGGGAGTCGCGAGCTAGCAAATAGAGGGACATCAGTCAATCTTGATAAAGCCTCAAAATTTTATCCATAGCCAAATTAAACGAGGGAAAGGAATAAAGGGGGGAGAATAGATAGGGGTGGGGAAAAGGGAGGGATAAGGGAAAAGGGGAGAAAAAGGGGAAAATGAGAAAATCATCTAAGGAAATGCAGGACAGATTCCAATTCATAGCCCAACAACAAAAACAAATCGGGGAAATAACTGGAAAAATGGCAGAAAGATTGACTGATCTTAAATGATAACTAAAGCATCTTATGCCTAAGGTGCTCAGTCATAAAGTTACGATATACTTTCCCGAAATCGAGACAATTATACGTATCTACCCAGAGAGAAACCCCATTGCAAACAGTAATGTTATCTGAACTGTGTTAACACTGTTTTAATATGTTTGTCACTTTGATAATTTTTCTCAATAAAAATAAAAAAAAAACAAACAAAAAAAAAACACCAGGGCAAAATAGATACGGTGGAGCGCTAGCCTATTAAACAGTTCAGGTATGGATAAATGGTAGAGATCAGCGCTCAGAGATCCAGTCCCTCAGGCAACAGCCTTAGTTGATCTTCATAGTTATAAGTAAACAGTTCATAAAAGAGGGTGAGTGGTAAAATGAGGAGAATGATACCCCCCCCCCCCCAAAGCAAAACGACTCACCAGATGGAGCGGCCTGAACGGGCCCGTCTGCGCCTTAGGGGTATAAGCCACCCCTCAGCTTCTCCTGGCAAACACCTCCGCTGTACTCCTCAGACTTGCAGTGACTTGAAACAAAAGCAAAGACGCTTCACATAGCGTAAAAGGGACAAACTCCCACGTTTTATTCAATAAAAACAATTAAAAGCAGGCCAGCAGTAACTATTGCGGTGTAGGGCTGGTCAGTGATCGGCAAGAGTACGCCTGTAAGCGGTGAGAACTCGCTTATCACCCAGACTAGAAACCGCAAGGCAAGCCGCCGCTGGTATACAAGATAGCGTGCGCCGACTAGTCACCGCGTCCGATGACGTCAGGCGTAACGTTGCTCCGTAGCTCCGCCTTACGCGTTTCGTCGCTATGGCGACTCATCAGAGGCTACGGAGCCATGGGAGCAGCGTATATTTATAGTAAACAGGCATGCGCTCTGGTGGCAATCTCTGTCCACTCCCGCACCGCTTACATAATGTTTAAAAACACATAACACAGCCCAATATTAGGCAAATGCAACTTAATAAATAGACAAAGACAAGACAAATAACATTTATATTGCGCTTTTCTCCTTGCGCCAGAGCTGCAGCCACTAGGGCGCGCTCTATTGGCAGTAGCAGTGTAAGGGAGACTTGCCAAAGGTCTCCTACTGAATTAGTGCTGGCTTACTGAACAGGCAGAGCCGAGATTCGAACCCTGGTCTCCTGTGTCAGAGGCAGAGCCCTTAACCATTACACCATCAGCCAACTGCTATAGACAATGAATGAAATTCTATTACAATAAAACAACGCAGGTCATAAAAAAATCAATGTTAAACAGACTGCAATACCTATGAAAAACCCTTGGGGTCAGCAGCAAGCATACTCAAAATAAGGTCATGTAAACTAGGTCAAACATTCAAATGCACATACAGGTTTAATGTAGATTTCAGTGATCACAGCCAAACATAATGTAATGTTATGGGCATGATCAGCAACCAAATGTATATAAGAGTATTGGACAGCCACCAAGACATGAAAACTTGAATTTAAATTTAAGATTTGGCCTTCAATTTGTTCACCAGGCAAATCAAAGGCTTATAGATAGTACAATAGCATGCACAGTAAACCAAACACCACCTAAGCTGCAACACCCCCAGCAGACCAAAAACACAACGCACCAAAAATGCAGTTGGTCTTAGCTGTTGCTGATGTAGCAGTTGAGGTCTATATCTATGTTCAAGCCATTTGGCTCCAGAACACCCATTCTGTGAATCCATTGGGTCTCCAGTTTTGAAACCTCGCGTGTGCGGTTGCACCCCCTCCAATGTGCTTTAACCTTTTGGATCCCACACACTCGCAAACTGCGAGAACAAGAACCATGATGGGTAGAGAAGTACCTCGGCACACTATGTTGCTGAAAACTCTTCCCAATTTTATAAATGTGCTCTCCCCACCTCTTGTGCAGTGCCCTCGTGGTTCTCCCAATATATTGTAATCCGCACCCACACCAAAGTAAATATACTGCATAGGGGGTGCTACAGGTCAAAAAATCCCTAATCTTGAAAGACAAGCCATTAGCATGGGATTTGACTGATTTAGTTCTAACAGTTAGTCCCTCCCTGCAGGCACGACAGTCCCTACAGGGATAAAAACCAGGGGTCTGCCATGGATTACTCAAGGGTCGGGGTGGGTTCACACAGCTGGGCGCCAAGTGATCTTTGAGATTTTTGGCACGTCTATATATAAAACGGGGAGGCTCAGGTATGTGACTCTTAAGGGTAGGGTCCTGATGTAATATGGCCCAGTGTTTCCTGAAGATCCCTTCTACTGCCCTAAATTGACTATTAACCACCCTGGCGTTCTGATTAAATCGCCAGGGTGGCTGCGGGAGGGTTTTTTTTAAATAAAAAAAAAACTATTTCATGCAGCCAACTGAAAGTTGGCTGCATGAAAGCCCACTAGAGGGCGCTCCGGAGGCGATCTTCCGATCGCCTCCGGCGCCCAGAATAAACAAGGAAGGCCGCAATGAGCGGCCTTCCTTGTTTTGCTTATATCGTCGCCATAGCGACGAGCGGAGTGACGTCATCCGCCTCCGATCCAGCCCTTAGCGCTGGCCGGAACTTTTTGTTCCGGCTACGCTGGGCTCAGGCGGCTGGGGGGACCCTCTTTCGCCGCTGCTCGCGGCGGATCGCCGCAGAGCGGCGGCGATCAGGCAGCACACGCGGCTGGCAAAGTGCCGGCTGCGTGTGCTGCTTTTTATTTGATGAAAGCGGCGACCTCCGGCGGTGTTGGACGAGCTGAGCTCGTCCAGACCGCTCAGGTGGTTAAACCCTGTTAAAAAAGCAAAATCCATTTGGTGGTCACGTCCACCCCTGGATGAAAACGTGGTGGCCCTATCAATAGCCCCTACGGCCTGCCTATGCTCCTGTACAGTAGTAGGGTCATACCCCTTTTTAATGAACCTATTGGCAAGGAGGCTGGATTGTGTCAAGTAGTCTTCTTGCCTGGTACAATTCCTACGGAGGCGAAGGAACTGGCCTCTGGGAATTCCTTTGAGCCAATTTGGATGATGGCAGCTCCCCATGGGGATATAGCTATTACGATCAGTAGCCTTAAAGTGAGTCCTAGTCCATAATTTGGTCCCAGTTTTAACTATCTCCAAGTCTAGGAATACCACCTGATCAGGACTGCTAATGGCGGTTAGCTCAATCCCCATCTCGTTATTGTTAAGTAATTTGATATACTGATCAAATTCGGTCTCCGAGCCCTCCCATAAGATGACCAAGTCATCAATATAGCGGGCCCATTTAATGACCTTACTAGACATAGGTGTACCGAGGACCTCCTCCTCCCACACAGCAATAAAAATATTGGCAAAGCTGGGTGCGTACCCGGCACCCATCGCGCAACCGCGCTTTTGCACGTAGTACGCCCCAGCGTGCCAAAAATAATTGTGTGTTAAGGCAAACTTCAGCAATGTCAAAATAAACTGGCACTGTTCAACCCTCATATCAGTTTTACCCAAATAAATACCAACTGCCCGCAGCCCGTGATCATGGGGAATGATGGTATAGAGCGACGACACATCAGCAGTGCCGATTATCGTCGCTTCAGTGACCACCACCCCCTGAAGGACCTGCAGAGCATGCTTGGTATCACGTAGTAATTGAGGAATAAGTGTCACAGCTGGCTGCAACATATCATCAAGATATTGACCCAAACGATGGGTGACTGAACCCATCCCGCTAATGATCGGTCGACCGGGGGGTTCAGTCAGGCTTTTGTGAATTTTAGGTGTTTGATAGATGACAGGGATACGCGGTGCGCTGGGCAATAAATGCTCAAACTCCCTGTCATTTAAAAAACCTTCACGCAAGCCAACTTTCAAAAGCTCCCTCAGTTCATCAGAGTAGCGCTTGGTTGGGTCACCAAATAATTTCTTGTAGGTCAACTCATCACCCACCAGTCTATCTAGCTCCCCCTGATACTGGTCTTTATTTAAGACACCCCCCCCCCCCCCTTGTCAGCGGGACGAATGACCAACTGTTTGTCCTCCAGAAGACTTTTGGCCACTTCCTGGACATTAGTGGCATTGCGAGGCACCTGGATCTTCTCCAAGTCATGCAACACCATTTTCTTAAAGGTGTCTACTGTGCTACCAGTGCCATTGTCCTGGGGGTTAAAGAGGGACCTGTTTCTAAGGGTTGTGTGTCTATAAAGCTCAGGGGGGTTAATTCTAGTACTGGGTCCTTCTTTAAGGAAATATTTTTTATGACCTGCGTTTTATTGTAATAGAATTTCATTCATTGTCTATTTATTAAGTTGCATTTGCCTAATATTGGGCTGTGTTATGTGTTTTTAAACATTATGTAAGCGGTGCGGGAGTGGACAGAGATTGCCACCAGAGCGCATGCCTGTTTACTATAAATATACGCTGCTCCCATGGCTCCGTAGCCTCTGATGAGTCGCCATAGCGACGAAACGCGTAAGGCGGAGCTACGGAGCAGCGTTACGCCTGACGTCATCGGACGCGGTGACTAGTCGGCGCACGCTATCTTGTATACCAGCGGCGGCTTGCCTTGCGGTTTCTAGTCTGGGTGATAAGCGAGTTCTCACCGCTTACAGGCGTACTCTTGCCGATCACTGACCAGCCCTACACCGCAATAGTTACTGCTGGCCTGCTTTTAATTGTTTTTTATTGAATAAAACGTGGGAGTTTGTCCCTTTTACGCTATGTGAAGCGTCTTTGTTTTTGTTTCAAGTCACTGCACGTCTGAGGAGTACAGCGGAGGTGTTTGCCAGGAGAAGCTGAGGGGTGGCTTATACCCCTAAGGCGCAGACGGGCCCGTTCAGGCCGCTCCATCTGGTGAGTCGTTTTGCTTTGGGGGGGGGGGGTGGTATCATTCTCCTCATTTTACCACTCACCCTCTTTTATGAACTGTTTACTTATAACTATGAAGATCAACTAAGGCTGTTGCCTGAGGGACTGGATCTCTGAGCGCTGATCTCTACCATTTATCTAGGCATTTACTGTGCCAATCTGAAATTTTCTATAGTATCTCACAAAGGGCTAGATTCACAAAGCAGTGCTAAATTGTTAGCATGCCTGTGAAAAGCCCCTCAGCGCGCCTAAAGTGCCTGTGTGCGCGCTACGACACGCGCAAAAGTTTGCTCGCACAAAGCAATGCGCCAAAAACGTTGCACAGTGCGCCATTAACGTTGCATCGTTCACGCGAACG
The DNA here is from genome assembly GCF_040937935.1 of Hyperolius riggenbachi. Taxonomy (NCBI): domain Eukaryota; kingdom Metazoa; phylum Chordata; class Amphibia; order Anura; family Hyperoliidae; genus Hyperolius; species Hyperolius riggenbachi. The sequence goes on along the minus strand of NC_090647.1, from coordinate 104,584,914 downwards.
ATGTGAAGTTTCGCACACAAAAGCAAATTAGCGAGCAAATGGTGCAACGTTAACGGCGCACCATGCTACGTTTTCAGCGCACCGCATGGCTTTTTCGCCGCAGCGCGTGACCAGTAATTGCTTTGGGCATGCAAAGGCCCATAGTCTTTAGGCATGCTAACTAGGTTAGCACCACTTTGTGAATCAGGCCCAAAGTGAGTACACCTCTCACATTCTTGTCAATTTTTTATTTTATCTTTTCATGGGACAACACTGAATATATGACACTTTGATACAATGTAAAGTAGTCAGTGTACAGCTTGTATAACAGTGTAAATTAGCTGTACCATCAAGATAACTCAACAGACAGCCATTAATTCAAGAAACAGTCTGCTTCACTGGAAAGTTAAAAGGTCCAGTCTATTGAAAAACATCTTGGGAACAGGCATGTTGGCTCACACGTATCAGAGTACCAATCATCACTCCTTAGCCACATAAAAATTCAGTACACCCCCACATAATGAATGTCAAAGTTATATATATTATTATTTGTGTGCCAACCATTACTTTCCAGCACTGCCTTAACTCTCTTGGGCATGGAGTTCAGGGGTCTAGTCCTGGGAAAAGAGGTGAGTGGACTCACCCCAAAAATAAGCATAACGTGAGCGTGGTCATGGGTGGGGCCAAATATACATGACTTTAGCAGTGATGTAGTGATGTGAAAGGTCTGCCGAGGAAGTTTGAGCTCTGCCGTAGTGAATTCCCCAAAAATAGATGTAATCTGACAGCATTTCACCAAAAAGACACGTAATCTGGTAGAAGTTCTTCCAAAATACAGGTAATATGGCAGTGGTTCCCCCAAAATAGACAATGTGGCAGCAGCAGTTCCCCCAACATACACATAATCTGGCAGCAGTTCCCCAAAATACGTGAAACCTGGCAGCAGATCACCCAAAATACACGTAACACCCAAAATACATGTAATCTGGCAGCAGTGGTCCCCCAAACATACACAATCTGGCAGCAGTGGTCCCCCAAACATACACAATCTGGCAGCAGTTCCCCAAAATACACGTAATCTGGCAGCAGCCATTCCCCCTAACATACACATAATCTGGCAGCTGTTCCCCAAAATACACTTAGTCTGTTAACAGCGGTTGCCCAAAGATGCAGATAATCTGACAGCTGTTCCCCCAAAATAGGTACCCCCAGCATAGGTAGCCAGGTCTATAGGTGTCCCCAGTATAAGTAGCCATGAGTATAGTAGTCCCCAGTATATGTAGCCAGAGGTGTAGGTGCCCAGTATATGTAGCCAGGGGTATATGTGCCCAGTATATGTAGTCAGGGGTATAGTAGTCCCCAGTATATGTAGCCAGAGGTATAGGTGCCCAGTATATGTAGGTAGCAAGGGGTATCGGTGCCCAGTATATGTAGTCAGGAGTATAGTAGTCCCCAGTATATGTAGTCAGGGGTATAGCAGTCCCCAGTATATGTAGCCAGAGGTATAGGTGCCCAGTATATGTAGCCAGGGGTATATGTGCCCAGTATATGTAGTCAGGGGTATAGCAGTCCCCAGTATATGTAGCCAGAGGTATAGGTGTCCAGTATATGTAGCCAGGGGTATATGTGCCCAGTGTATGTAGTCAGGGGTATAGTAGTCCCCAGTATATGTAGCCAGAGGTATAGGTGCCCAGTATATGTAGCCAGGGTATAGGTGCCCAGTATATGTAGTCAGGGTATAGTAGTCCCCAGTATATGTAGCCAGAGGTATAGGTGTCCAGTATACGTAGCCAGGGGTATAGGTGCCCAGTATATGTAGCCAGGGGTATACAGTAGGTTCCCAGTATATGTATTCAGGGGTATAGTAGTCCCAGTATATGTAGCCAGAGGTATAGGTGTCCAGTATATGTAGCCAGGGGTATAGGTGCCTAGTATATGTAGTCAGGGGTACAGTAGTCCCCAGTATATGTAGCCAGCGGAATAGGTACCCAGTATATGTAGCCAGGGGTATAGGTGCCCGGTATATGTAGTCAGGGGTATAGCAGTCCCCAGTATATGTAGCCAGAGGTATAGGTGCCCAGTATATGTAGCCAGGGGTATAGCAGTCCCCAGTATATGTAGCCTGAGGTATAGGTGTCCAGTATATGTAGCCAGGGGTATATGTGCCCAGTGTATGTAGTCAGGGGTATAGTAGTCCCCAGTATATGTAGCCAGAGGTATAGGTGCCCAGTATATGTAGCCAGGGGTATAGGTGCCCAGTTTATGTAGTCAGGGTATAGTAGTCCCCAGTATATGTAGCCAGGGGTATAGGTGTCCAGTATACGTAGCCAGGGGTATAGGTGCCCAGTATATGTAGCCAGGGGTATACAGTAGGTTCCCAGTATATGTATTCAGGGGTATAGTAGTCCCCAGTATATGTAGCCAGAGGTATAGGTGTCCCGTATATGTAGCCAGGGGTATAGGTGCCCGGTATATGTAGTTAGGGGTATAGTAGTCCCCAGTATATGTAGCCTGAGGTATAGGTGCCCAGTATATGTAGCCAGGGGTATAGGTGCCTAGTATATGTAGTCAGGGGTATAGTAGTCCCCAGTATATGTAGCCAAAGGAATAGGTACCCAGTATATGTAGCCAGGGGTATAGGTGCCCAGTATATGTAGTCAGGGGTATAGTTGTCCCCAGTATATGTAGCCAGAGGTATAGGTGTCCAGTATATGTAGCCAGGGGTATAGGTGCCCAGTATATGTAGTCGGGTTTAGTAGTCCCCAGTATATGTAGCCAGAGGTATAGGTGCCTAGTATATGTAACAAGGGGTATAGGTGCCCAGTATATGTAACAAGGGGTATAGGTGCCCAGTATATGTAGTCAGCAGTATAGTAGTCCCCAGTATATGTAGCCAGAGGTATATGTCCCCAGTATATGTAGCCAGAGGTATATGTCCCCAGTATATGTAGCCAGAGGTATATGTCCCCAGTATATGTAGTCAGGGGTTTATGTCCCCAGATTAGGTAGCCAGGTGTCCCCCCAGCAGGAGGGGAGCAACGCAGTTCAGGGGAGCTGTGGGCACAGCGTGGGGAAGGGGGGACGTCCCCCACTTCCCTCACCTTGGGGCTCCCCTTCTTTACTCTCCACTCCAGAACTAAAATGTGCGGGAGGCTGGAGCGGGCGGGACTTACCTCTTCCTCATTCCCAGAGGGAGCACTCCACTGCTGCTAGTCTGGTCTGGTCTAGACCAGAGCAGCGCCACGCAGAACTTACCTGGCGCTTGGATCGAGGAAGAGGTAAGTCCCACGCGCTGCCTGCCGCCGCAGCTAAGAAATAAAACATTAGGAGCAGAGACATAAGTCTAATATGGTTTCCAGTACAGGAAAAGTTAAGAAACTCCAGTTATCTATGCAAAAGAGCCACTGAGCTCCACAACTTTAAAAGTCGCAGAGAGCTCTGTCTTCTGAAGCTTGTTATCTCCGTCAGTCACAGTATTTTCTTTTTCTCTGCAGAGGATAGGTCAATAGTTCACAAGACTGCTCTGTAAAAACATTTAGAATGCTGAGTAGTGCGTAAACTGCAAATATTAGAGAATGATGCAATGTTATAAAAAAACACTATATAGCTGAAAATAGAAATATGAGAATATTTTCTATGCTACTAATCTTCTAGTAATTATCCGTACTACACAACCAATTTATTATATCACGAGTAGACCTAAGCCCGTTTAAAAACGGGCTGTAGGTCTGTGTTGAAACCCCGCCTCCCTCTCCTCCCCTTCCTTCCCTCTCATCCTCCCCCGTAACCGCCGCCACCGCCGCACAGTCATTGTACATGTGTACGCACGCCCGCCCCCTTCTGTCCCCGTCCTTCCTCAGCTCTCCTCAGTCTCTGCGTCCCTCCCTGCACATGCGCAGTAGTGCAAAACACGGGACACACACACACACACACACACACACACACACAGGAAGTGCAGGGATGGGACGCAGAGACAAAGGGGTTTTATTATAGAAGATAATTTTATTTTTGCTTCAGTGTCTCTTTAAGGCACCAGTGCTGCTGAGGTGGTGTGTTTCCACCAGCCCCACACTATCCCCAGCATCACTGACAGTTACAGCAGCTCAAGTCATACAGCTGCTTCTAGGCTGTGGTTTTTGTAAATGTAGATTTAACAGTGTCCATAGTGAAAGGCAGAGATAGTCAATGAGATGCAAATACATTTGACTGAAAACATGTAGGTTGTATGCAGCTTGAACATGGACCAATCAGAATAACTTCCTGTCCATTTTGATGTGTTCAATTTCAAGCTGCATAGAATTTATATATGTATATACATACACTGGTTATATAGAATACAAGTCAAAATTATCTGCATCTCATTGACTATTTCTGGTGAAAGGCAGTTAGGCAGATTCAATTACATACAAGAGTTGTGATATAGTATTTGGCAGGGTCGGACTGGGACACTAAGCCCCCCCCCCCCCAACACACACAGACACGCGGCACGGGATCGCCCCCCCGCGTACGTTAAGGGGCGATGGGAAAAAAGGGCGCCGGGTTTTTAACGATAAACATGGATTACGTTTAAAAATGTATTTCGTTTAAAAGTAATGGTTTTAAACGTTATAAATCATTAAATAATGTGTATTAAATCGGCAATTGTAAAAACGTTAATCTTTCGTTTAAATAATGAAACGCATAATAACGTTTAAAAAAAAAATTACTAAGTAACCCTCCCTGTACCTACCCCTAACCCCTAGACCCCCCTGTTGATGCCTAAACCTAAGACCCCCCCTGTTGGTGCCTAAGTAACCCTCCCTGTACCTACCCCTAACCCCTAGACCCCCCTGTTAGTGCCTAAACCTAAGACCCCCCTGTTGGTGCCTAAACCTAAGACCCCCCTGTTAGTGCCTAAACCTAAGACCCCCCTGTTGGTGCCTAAACCTAAGACCCCCCTGTTGGTGCCTAAACCTAAGACCCCCTGTTGGTGCCTAAACCTAAGACCCCCCTGTTAGTGCCTAAACCTAAGACCCCCCTGTTGGTGCCTAAACCTAAGACCCCCCTGTTGGTGCCTAAACCTAAGACCCCCCTGTTGGTGCCTAAACCTAAGACCCCCTGTTGGTGCCTAAACCTAAGACCCCCCTGTTAGTGCCTAAACCTAAGACCCCCCTGTTAGTGCCTAAACCTAAGACCCCCCTGTTGGTGCCTAAACCTAAGACCCCCTGTTGGTGCCTAAACCTAAGACCCCCCTGTTGGTGCCTAAACCTAAGACCCCCCTGTAATTGTTTTCGTTTAAAAATAATGTATAAAAAAAAAAAAAAAGTAATGTTTTTCGTTTAAAAATAATGTTTGGGAAAAAAAAAAAAGTAATGTTTTTCGTTTAAAAATAATGTTTGGGAAAAATATTGTACTGGTTTTCGTTTAAAAATAATATTTAAACATGTATAAATCATTAAATAATGTGTAATCATGAGAAACAGTAATAAAACATTAAGTCTCCGGGCGCCGCTTTTAAAACGTTAGTTTTCTCCGGCGCCCTTTTTTCCTACCGGGCGCCCATTAAACGATATTTATTATAGAAGTGAATGGCGGCGCCCGATTTGTCCACTAGCCTCAGGCGCCCGAATTTACTGTTTCCCGCCCCCCCACCATTTTGAGCTCACTCACGCATGTACTACAGAAATTTTGCACTATATAAATACAGTCAGTTGTTAGGAGTCATTAGATTATGGTAGGGAATAGATTGTGAGGAACTTCTGAGGACAGTCCATAACAAGGAGACGAACACATGCGGCGCATGCAGCATTCACAAAATACGTAGCGGTGCTATTGACAGAGAGTGGGTCTGACCAGATAAACTTTAGATGAAATAATCAAGTAGTTACATGCCTCATGATAATTCATCAAGTAGTCAAATGCCGCTAAATAAAAATATTCAATAGTCACACACCTACAGATAAAATACTGTAATTAAGTAGCCAGGTGCCTTACAATGAACAAAATAAATAGCCAGGTGCGTCAAAATAAAATAATTCAGTAGCCAAATGGGCCCTGTGTACATAAATTAAGTAGCAATGTTCCCCAGAAAACAGAATTAAGTAGCCATGTGCCCATATATATCAGTATGAGGTAGCCAGTGCTGGCTGGTGAGGGCTGGGTGCTTTGCTGGATAATACTGCCAGCAATGCAGGAAGGCCTTCGAGTATGCAGGACCTGAGGCAAGTGTCATATGAAGGGCCTAGAGCCTGAGTATGGTTGCCCCCAGCTATAAGTGTCCCCAGTATAGGTAGTTAGATATAGGTGCTCCCAGTATAGATAGCAAGTTATAGGTGTCTCAAGTATAGGTAGCAAGTTATAGGTGTTCCCAGCATAGGTAGTTAGCTATAGGTGTCACCAGTACAGGTAGCCAGGTCTATAGGTGTCCCCAGTTTAGTTAGCCAGGTCTATAGGTGTCCCCAGATTAAGTAGCCAGGTCTATAGTTGTCCCCAGATTAAGTAGCCAGGTCTATAGGTGTCCCCAGTTTAGTTAGCCAGGTCTATAGGTGTCCCCAGTTTAGTTAGCCAAGTCTATAGGTGTCCCCAGATTAGGTAGCCAGGTCTATAGGTGTCTCCAGTAAAAGTAGCCAGGTAGGTGTCCCAACCCAGTTTAGGTAGCCAGCCCAGTTCTATAGGGATCCCCAGTTTAGTTAGCCAGGTCTATAGGAGTCCTCAGTATAGGTAGCAGGTCTATAGTTGTCCCCAGTTTAGGTAGTCAGGTCTATAGGTGTCCCCAGTTTAGTTAGCCAGATCTATAGGTGTCCCCAGTTTAGTTAACCAGGTCTATAGGTGTCCCCCATTTAGTTATTCAGGTCTATAGGTGTCCCCAGACTAGGTAGCCAGGTCTATAGGTGTCCCCCCCCAGTTTAGTAAGCAAGGTCTATAGGTGTCCCCTGCCCTGTAGCCTGAAAGGGGGAGCAGCGGGCACAGAGTAGCAGGGAGGGCGGGCAGTCTCCCCCCTCTCCCTCACCTGGGGCCTCCCCTTCCACACTTCCCCTCTCCAAACCAGAATGTAGCACAGGCAGCAGCAGCGAGCGGGGAACAACTTACTTCTTCCTGGTCTGGTCTTCTCTGCTGTCCAATCACGCTCTCACAGGAAGCACAGTGAGAGCGTTATTGGACAGTAGAGAAGACCAGACCAGAGCAGCGGCACGCAGAGCTGGAACCAGGAAGAAGTAAGTTGTTCCCCACTGACTGCAGCTGCCTGCACTACATTCTGGTCTGGAGGGAGGAGCGTGGAAGGGGGGGGGGCCCAGGTGAGGGGGGGGGGGGAGACTGCCCCCTTCCCTGCTGCTCTGTGCCCGCCACTGCTCTGTGCCCGCCACTGTCATGCTGGGCTGCTGAATAAGACATTACATCATAAGCCACATGTAAACAGACGAGGAACTGCCGTGAGGTTGAGGGTGAGACTGAACAGGTCCCTTTCTGTAAGGTTAATCATACACCGAGGCTAGTCAAATTTCAGCTACATAAAAGGACAAATGTCCTGGGAGTTTAGAGAGAAAAGCTTTGTGAAAAGCATAACGACGACCACCATGTGCACGGAGTCTACCTTCCAATGTAGGAAAAATTACACAAAGCAATGAGGGGTTTGTACTGCTCCTCCTTTCTGCGCTGTGCCCCCTCCTGCAGTGCTCGGTGCCCCAGGGACACTGACTTTACGTGACGTCAGTGTAATTAAATGGCCTACTGGGCAAAATCCCGAGCTCCTGCCGACCCAGTCCTACCCTGGTATTTGGCGTGTACCTGAGGTAATCTTTGGGTTAAAAAACACATATTTCCTTAAGAAGAAGGAAGCCTCTGGATCCTGTCCTCTCTTGCCGCTCGCAGACCCCCTAAGGAACTACGACAAGGGCTTGGCAAGTTGAAGATCAGGGCTGCACTCTTCTTCAAGATCGAGCACGGCTGTGCTGTGCCTGCACGAGTACAGGCGAGCCTGCGCAGAAAGCCAGAGTGACTCATCCACAAGCAATTGCACAGGCACTGCCGTACTTGTACATGAAGAGGAGTGTGAACCAGTCCTTCTGGAGGATCCTGGCGAACGCTGGCTTGGAACACGGAAAGCCTCTACAGGATCCGGAGGCTTCCCTCTTCTGCAGTATGTTTTCTTACCCAAGGTTCACCTTGGGCTGTCTTTAACGATTTTTGTGCCTATAGGTTCCTGCTGCTGTGTACCTACCGGTACAAACTATGGTGCCTCCTTCGGCTGTGATGACCCCACAGTCAGAAGGGCTCCACTACCAGGAATCATATAGCAAGTGTAAATACCATGAAGGCCCCAGTCCCCCCAACAAACGTGGCCACAATAGGTCCTCTGTAGGGCCGACCCCTGTATTTGAAGGATAAAAAGTTGGGTCCCTACAGCACCAAGCCCTCTGTTTTCCCTATAAGTACATCGATGTGGCCCTGCTAATGCCCATATCACACATACAAACCCCTCAATGCTTTGTGTAATTTTTCCTACATTGGAAGGTAGACACCCCGTGCACATGGTGGTCGTCGTTATGCCTTTCACAAAGCTTTTCTCTCTAAACTCCCAGGAAATGTGTCCTTTTATGTAGCTGACATTTGACTAGCCTCGTGTATGATTAACCTTACAGAAAGGGACCTGTTCAGTCTCACCCCTCAACCTCTAACAGTAACAAATAAGAAATATATACTTATCCCCCCAAAAAACTCACGCCAGTTCCTCGTCTGTTTACATGTGGCTTATGATGTAATGTCTTATTCAGCAGCCCAGCATGACAGCCTTAACTTGCACTGATTGTGACCTTAAGCAGACAGAGGGCTAGAGCTGTGCAGAGGTAACAGAGCACAGACCTCCCCTATTCCCCCATCCATCAAGGATTATTGGCCCTTTTAACTGTAAACTACACAGCTTTCACTGACAGCGTGCAGGCCGGGATATTGCCATTGTGCCACTTCAGCATTAATAACATCACACCGCTTATAATACTTTAAAACTCTGAAGACACGTACTATACATAAATGGAATACTTTATTCATTTTGTAGAAACTCTTCTGCTATAACTGAATATCGTGCATGGATCCTATCTGACAATAGCAAAAGCTGAAGTGAGAGTGATATGGAAGCTGCCATATTTATTTCCATTTTAACCTCCTTAGCGGTATGGACGAGCTGAGCTCGTCCATTACCGCCGGAGAGTGCCGCTCAGGCTCTGCTGGGCCGATTTTATTCAAATAAAAAGGAGCACACGCAGCCGGCACTTTGCCAGCCGCGTGTGCTACCTGATCGCGGCGATCCGCCGCGAGCAGCGGCGAAAGAGGGTCCCCCCAGCCGCCCGAGCCCTGTGCAGCCGGACCGATCAGTTCCGGCCAGCACTAAGGGTTGGATCAGAGGCGGCTGACGTCAGGACGTCCATGACGTCACTCCGCTCGTCGCCATGGCGACGAGGAAAGCAAAACAAGGAAGGCCGCTCATCGCGGCCCTTCTTGTTACTTGTGATCGCCGGAGGCGATCAGAAGTATGCGCCAGGAGCGCCCTCTAGTGGGCTTTCATGCAGCCAACTTTCAGTTGGCTGCATGTAATAATTTTTTTTTTTTATAAAAAAAAAAAAAACTCCCGCAGCCGCCCTGGTGATCCTAATAGAACGCCAGGGTGGTTAAATAATACCAGTTGCCTCTTGCCTGACATCCTGCTGATCTTTCATGTAACCTTGCAATGCAAGTTGGCTATCAAGTTTTAGGACACAATAAACACATTTATTTACATAAGATTTGCACATCAGCCCTAAAAGGGGATAACGGAGTCGGGACGGAAAAGAGTTATTTGGTTCTAGAAAAAGGGACCGTTTTGAGATTCAAGGACAAGGGATGCTAAGTTAAAACAGTCACTGTGAAATAAATTAGTAGGTTACTATATTTACTGGATAGTGTACTGGTTAAAGTGAACCTGAGCTCTTGCACAGGACAGAAGGAAAACAGAGAGAAATGCATCCTGTGTATGTATTCATAGTAAAGTAGAATGAACTTCCAGAAGATCCGGAGGAGCGTTCAGAGTTGTGCTGTGTATAGTTGGTGCAGCTCTCAATTTCCGTGCAGGATGGCTAGGATATATGGAGACAAAGTAAGAGAAAGCGCACTCAGTGTGTGAATTATGAAAAGTGGCCAGCCGACCGTAGAATCATCTCACCTCAGAGTAGTGCTGGTGAGCCCATATGGGTGTACCAGCTCACAGGCTTTGTCCCTTTGAGCCAGGGACCAGGCTAGCGGCAGTGGTGATTCCTTCGTTCCTTTCTCTCGCAGCTGTGGATGGCACCACTCGCCCTGCAATCATCAGCGTTCTGCACTATGCAGGTGTCCGGTGGCCATGGCGGCCGCCAATTGAATGAGTATCTTCCCTGTTGTGGAGGGATCAATGTGCAATCTTCCAGCACAAGCGGTTCCTGCACTCTGCGGGCGCTCATTAGCTAGTAGCGTATAATAGAGTTGTTAGGGGTGAGGTGAAAGTCTGTGCAAACATCGATACACGGGGAAGCCGTGTAATGTAAAAATCTCTTTATTGTAACGCGTTTCGAAAGAGATATAAACTCGCCCCTTCTTCAGACAGATTTGTGCAGAATGCTGATAATTGCAAGGCGAGTGCTGCTATCCACAGCTGAGAGAGGAATGAAGGAATCCCGACTGCCACTAGCCTGGTCCCTGGCTCAGAGGGACAGAGCCTGCGAGCTAGTTCACCCATACGGGCTAACCAGCACTACACTGAGGTGAGATCATTCTACGGTCGGCTGGCCACTTTTCATAATTCACACACTGTATGCAGGGGTCTAGTCCTGGGAAAAGAAGTGAGTGGACTCACCTGGAAAACCCCGCCAAAATGGGCGTGGTCAAGCATAACGCGGGCGTGGTCATGGGTGGGGCCAAATATACATGACCTTAGCAGTGATGTAAAAGGTCTGCCGAGGAAGTTTGAGCTCTGCCGTAGTGTATCCCCCAAAAATAGATGTAATCTGACAGCATTTCACCAAAAAGACACGTAATCTGGTAGAAGTTCCTCCAAAATACAGATAATATGGCAGTGGTTCCCCCAAAATAGACAATGTGGCAGCAGCAGTTCCCCCAACATACACATAGTTTGGAAGCAGTTCCCCAAAATACGCGAAACCTGGCAGCGGAAGACCCAAAATACACGTAACACCCAAAATACATATAATCTGGCAGCAGTGGTCCCCCAAACATACACAATCTGGCAGCAATGGTCCCCCAAACATACACAATCTGCCAGCAGTTCCCCAAAATACACATAATCTGACAGCAGCCGTTCCCCTAACATACACATAATCTGGCAGCTGTTACATAATACATAACAGCGGTTCCACAAAAATGCAGATAATCTGACAGCAGTTCCCCCAAAATAGGTACCCCCAGCATAGGTAGCCAGGTCTATAGGTGTCCCCAGTATATGTAGCCAGAGGTATAGTTGCCTAGTATATGTAGCCAGGGGTATATGTGCCCAGTATATGTAGCCAGGGGTATATTTGCCCAGTATATGTAGCCAGGGGTATATGTGCCCAGTATATGTAGCCAGGGGTATATGTGCCCAGTATATGTAGCCAGGGGTATATGTGCCCAGTATATGTAGCCAGGGGTATATGTGCCCAGTATATGTAGCCAGGGGTATATGTGCCCAGTATATGTAGCCAGGGGTATATGTGCTCAGTATATGTAGTCAGGGGTATATGTGCCCAATATATGTAGTCAGGGGTATATGTGCCCAGTATATATAGCCAGTGAGATATGTGCCCAGTATATATAGGCAGGGGTATGTGCCCCAGTATATGTAGCCAGAGGTATATGTGCCAAGTATATGTAGCCAGGGGGATATGTGCCCAGTATATGTAGCCAGGGGGATATGTGCCCAGTGTATATAGCCAGTGGGATACAGTATGTGTCCAGTATATATAGTCAGTGGGATATGTCCCCAGTATATGTAGTCAGGGGTATATGTGCCCAGTATATATAGCCAGTGGGATATGTGCCCAGTACATATAGCCAGTGGGATATGTGCCCAGTACATATAGGCAGAGGTATATGTGCCCAGTATATATAGGCAGAGGTATATGTGCCCAGTATATATAGGCAGAGGTATATGTGCCCAGTATATGTAGCCAGTGGGATATGTGCCCAGTATATATAGCCAGGGGTATATGTGCCCAGTATATATAGCCAGTGGGATATGTGCCCACTATATATATTTAGAGAGTTTATCCTGTTTAATTCTCCCTCATTTGTGTCTAATCACAAGTTGTAATTTGTTCTCTCCCTGTGTCACATGCCTGCCATGGCAGAGATGGCAGATAAGCTCATTTGAAAGCACAGGATGTTAACAATATGTCGGCTTCCATGAATCAGGAAGTAGAAACAGATTTATTTTAGGATTTGTATCAGCTGTAACAAATAAATATTTTTTTGTTTAAAGGTTATGATGCTGTTGCATATCTTTTAGAGCAGGAACACAGTTGACATTCATTGATCTAATTTCCCATGTGAATGACTGCCACCGTCTATGAGACAGCGCCGCCATTCACAAAAACCGATACTTACACATCCACACATAGCTTCCTGTATGCATAGTAATACTACGGATAGGGAAGTTATGCGCGAGTACATCTTGTGGCCAAATAGTAAAATTATATCTACACACCTTTTTTGTCATTAAAAGATATTTTTTAACATTTAAAATTAACGCCTTACCTCCCACACTCCACACTAGTTACCCATAACATTTTTTTGTAAAAAAAAATAAAAATAGAAAAAATACATAAATAGTTATCTTAGGGTCTGAACTTTTTAATATGTATATTACTATTACTTTATAAATTATGGACTTGTAGTTAGGGATAGACGCAAAACTGAAAACATGCACCTTTATTTCCAAATAAAATATTGGCACCATACATTGTACTAGGGAAACATTTTAAATATTGCAATAGCCGGGACAAATGGGCAATTAAAATGTGTGGGTTTTAATTATGATGGCATGTATTATTTTAAAACTATAATGGCTGAAAACTGAGAAATAATGATTTTTTTTTTTCTCTTATTTTTCCTGTTAAAACACATTTAGAATAAAATATTTCTCAGCAAAAAGTACCCCCAAAGAAAGCCTAATTGGTGGCGAAAAAAACAAGATACAGATTGTTTCATTGCGATAAGTAGTAATAAAGTTATATGCAAATGAATGGAAGGAGTGCTGACAGGTGAAAATTGCTCTGTTTTTTGAAGGGGAAAAACCCTTGTGTAATGATCTGCTCTGCTGTCTGCACAGACAGACAGCTTTTTGACCATTTTTTAGGTCTGAATGCTGCAAGTCTCTGGAAAAGAGACCTGTCTTCACTCTGCGAGTTGCAGAGCTGCTCTTCTGGTGAGGAATTTGCATCCACTTGTCATGCAAATTGCTTAGCTGCTTCCTTTGATGGCTTGCAGTATAAATACCATTTCTTCCCAGAATTCCTTGCTGGTCATGATGGTTTGTTCCTGCTAACTTGCTTGGAAGTCTCAGCCCTCTGCTCATACCGTAGTAGGCTATTATTGCTAGCTTAGAGTAGTTACCCTTTGGGAGTGCTCCTTGCACTTCTATTTAGCGTAGTCAGGTTGTATTATATGTTTCGTCTTGTGCTGTCTATCTGTTGCGATTGTCTTGGCACCAGCGCGGTCGACAGGAAATCGTTCTGTCTGTTGGGATTGCATTCGCCCTAGCGGTAATGGCGGTGGTTCCTTCTGTACTCTGTCTTAGGGGTGCAAGCCAGAGCAGCGGTTGCTACTGGTTGCTCCTTCTGCCTGTCTTGTCTGCAACGAACACTTGCTGTAGGCTCGGTGAGGTAACAGTGTAGCAAGCATTCGCGTTCTCTATTCTTTCCTCTGTCTGGGAGTGTAGGCCAGAGTTGCAGTTGCTACTGGTTGCTCCTTCAGTCTGTCTGGTCTGGAACGAATGCTTGCTGTAGGCTCGGTGAGGTAACCGTTTAGCAAGCGTTCGCGTTCTCTATTCATTTTCGTGTTTCACTGGTTAGGGTTGGCGCGTTTTTGTCTGTTGCTTTTCTCGTGCGGAGACCACGCCATTAGCTTGCTTTGTCGCTGTTGCGCTTTTCATGCGGCGACCGCGCTTAGCGAGTGCGTTTGTTATTTTCCTTGGCCTTCTGATCTTTGTTATTTAATGTGTCTTTTTTGCTACACTTGTGCTCTGACTCGGTCTTGTGTCACTATTGGCAATCGCCACTCTTGCGATTGCGTTTCCACTTGTTTTCCGCTGTTGTGTGTTCACCGTCGCCGGGTGGCGACTAGATTGGTAGACACACATACATTCTGTCCCTGTGCTCGCTCTCTCTCTCTCTCTCTCTCAGGGCTATCTTGCCCTGCATTGCTTCAACTCGTACAATTCCCATTGGCATCTGTGGCAGTGCAGAGGCTATGTTCCTCTGCACTCCACAGCTCCATCTGCTGGTGGGAATTCCCCTCTACAGATGCATTGCACGACCGCTGGGTTTTGTTATTTTATCTGCTTGTGAGGGATTTCCACAGTGTCAGCACGGGTCTTGTGTGCTGACCACAGAAATAATTCCACAATAGTTACACCTTGGAGGTGAAGTGGTTAAAATACTGAGTGTGGTTTGTAAACTGTAAATATGACAAAATGATGCAAGGTTATAAAAAAACAAAACTATATAACTGAAAATAAAATTGAGACTGTTTCCTTCGCTACTAATGTTCTATTTCTTAGCTGTACTACACATAAAATTCATGAAATCATATGTTTTTTTCGCTTCAAGTTTGCTTTAATATCATTCACTAGTCAAACTAGCTATTCAGTTTCAAAATGACACAGTAAACTGTAAAGATAAAATGTAAACCATGAGAAGGAGGACGATGAAACTAACCTGCACAATCTGCTAATCTTTCTTCTGAAATACAGAATACTGACAAAAAGTATATTAGATTGGTTTATCGAGCATAGCGGAGAGGGTGAGGAAATGACAGTGTCTAGAGAGAATGAGGTCATGTTTTCCATGCAACTAAAATACTTTATTTAAAAAGGTGAGTGTGTATGGCTAGGATTAAAATTGAGAGGGGGAGGTGGGATGAGGTCAGAAGTTTGATTATGTGAACTAAGAAAACCCAGTGACTTAGTGTAGTTTTTTTTTTACTTCTGTTTCTATAAAATATCTTTTGTAAAGAGAAGACCTTACAGAAGGAGTAAATGTATACAATATATACTGTAGCTCCATAGGGCATAAAGCCTGAATACAGTCAACAGTTTAAATTGAACCTTTACTGTCTACTAGATAAAAATAAAGAATTGATTTTTGATTTTATGCCAAACAAGTAATAAGGATGCTAACCAGGCAATCCAAAAGTTAAAATCACTATTAACATTTTCTTGTTGATAAATGATCATTCCCCAGTTTACCTGACTTATTTGGTACAGACAAAATTTCCCTTTTTTTTTTTTTTTTTTTTGCTTTTCTACTTTCCCCCCAGACTTAACTAATGCAGCCTGATTAGCTGAAGCTCTTTCCTTCCTGTTTTCCCCTCCCACACCTCTGTTCCTCTCTGATTTGCCAATATTTCTCATGCTGAGACAATGCACTTTCTATAGTGGGGAGCAGGCAATGCATACACAAGCAGGCAGAGGAAAGTAAGGGAGGAAATGACATCAGGATTGGCTTAAAAATAGCCACAGTTAAAATGGGAAATGCTAAGATGATTTTTTCTTTTTTTACTGTAAATCGCTAAAATCAAAACATGGACAGTGCAATACATATGTTACGTAAGTAGAGCAAGTATTTATCTACTAATGTGGGTTTTTCCTGAGATAGTATGGTTGACAACTCCTCTTTAAAGGACAACTGAAGTGGGAAGAATATGGAGGCTGCCACATGTATTTCCTTTTAACCTTCCTGGTGGTAAGCCCGAGTTGAGCTCGGGCTATGCTGCGCAGGAGGATATCTCAGCCCCATTTAAAATGCTGTACGCGCAGCTAGCACTTTGCTAGCCGCACGTACAGCTTGATCATCGCCGCATGCAGCGGCGGAAGAGGTGCCTGCCCCCGCCAGAGCCCTGCACTGCCCGGACCAATGAGTTCCAGGCAGCGCTAAGGGCTCAGATCGTCGCCATGGCGACAGGAGAAGCTAACCAGGGGGAACGCGTTATATATACGCATCCCAGTTTGCTATTGATGCCGGTGACGATCGTACTAGAGGGACACATGCGCCCTCTAGTGTTGTTTCATGTAGCTACCACTCAAGTAGCTTTACATGAAACAAAAAAAACAAAATATAAAAATGTATTTCTGCCTATTTGGCAGAATAAATAAACCGCCCGGAGGATTAAACAATTCCAGTTGCCTGGCTGCCCTGCTGATCTATTCGGCTGCAGAGTCTAAATCACATCTGAAACAAGCATGCAGCTAAATCTTGTTAGATCTGACAATAATGTCAGAAACACCTGATCTGCTGCATGCTTGTTCAGGGTCTATGGCTAAAAGTATTTGAGGCAGAGGATCAGCAGTAGGGATGCTCACCGCTTACCGCGGAATTAATTTTTCCGCGATTCCGGATGGAATTTGGTGGTTCCGTTGCATCGGAACGGAATTGCCATAGCTCTATAGCGGAAACTCCACGGAACGATGCGTAATTCCGGCGGAATGCGGATTTTTGTACGCCAATCACAAGGAAGCCCCTAGAAGAAGCTTAAAGTGAGAACAGGATTTCTTCATGAAAATAGGAATTTCTACACCAATCAGAGGCTTACAAAAACCACCCAAACAGATTTCTGCATGAAAATTGGAATTATTTCAGCATTCAGCAATTAGAGTCTTAACAAAAACCAATCAATCCTATGTTAGAAACCAGCTCCCTAGCTATCTCACCTATCCCAACCATTTTGTATAGGTCCCATAGCCTACGCAACACCTCCTGCGGTGCCAAAACCACCGCCATGGGACCACCGCAAGGTCCATGGCGTAAGCGACACCTCCTGCGGCGCCAAAATGACTGCCGTGGGACCACCGCAAGGTCCTATAGCATAAGCGACACCTCCTGCGGCGCAAAAACCACCGCCATGGAACCACCGCCAGGTCCCAAAGCTTACGCGACACCTCCTGCGGCGGCAAAAGCACTGCCATGGGACCACCGCAAGGTCCCATGGCGTAAGCTGCGCAAAAAAATTACTAGTGGCACAGCCACTAGGTCCCATGGGCTACCATTTAGCAAAAACGAGGTTTCATTTGCAATTACTTTAATGTTTCCGCCGGAATGCGGAATTCCGCAAAATTCTGCAGAAATGTAATGGCGATGGAATTTAGCGCTGGCAGAATTCCGCAATTCCGGCAGAACAGAATTTGCTCTTTCCAATCATCCCTAATCCGCAGGATAGTCAGGCAACTGATAGTTTAAAAAGAAATAAATATGGCAGCCTCCATATTACGCATGTTACAGTTGTCCTTTAAGTGAAAATAAACTTGAGATAAACAATTTATCTATCCTACTACTAAAAATGACTTAGATATCCCACAGTTTTTTTTTTAAATAACAAATTTAAAGTACATAATTTTTTTTTTCTATCCAAAGCCCAGTTCTCTGCCAGTCTGAAAAATGTTAATCATGCATTCTCCTCACAGAATAACACAAACTTGGATTACTGGGGCTGTTACTCCAGTGTATGATCTGGAATTGTGTACCTTACTGCTTACTGTCTGTATTATTATCAGTGTCGGTAACCACGCTATATAAATCCTATAATTAATACATTTGTGTGCATACAAGGAGGCCCACAGGAAGTGCGGTCACAAGGCTGCCTGAGCAGACTGCAAATGCACAGCCCTGTATGTCCGGGTCAAAGGACAGCAACTTTGTCGACTTACAGCAACTAATAGGGCAGCAGCAAACAAGAGGTTCGATAAGTATCTGCACACCTCCCCACACATACATATAGCCTCCTTTTTAGATCTAAAGCTTGTCTCAGGTATACTTTTAGGCTTCTTTCCCACCAGGACGTTGCGTTTTAGGGGACGTTATAGGTCCCATAACGTGCCCCTAACGCAACACCTGGTGGCGCTGGAGGAGGACGCTACCAAGAGCTGCGTTATGCAGCTCTTGGTGCGCCTTTTTTGTGCTGTGCGATGCGGAGACCACGTGATCTGCATCACGTGATCCCGCCAGCCAATCGCCGCACAAAGCGGCCGCTCCAGGAAGTAAACACTGCACGTCACAGTGCAGTGAATATTAATTAGCCATGTGGCTGGCAGCGGAGGAGGGGAGACCTCCTCCTCCAACATCACTGAGCATGTGCAAACAGTATAACGTACAGTATGCAGCACTTTCTTTTAACCTGCTGCGTTACAATGTAACGTGGGCACTGTGAACAGCCCATTTCTGTGCGGTGGGCTGCGTTACAGGCTGCACTAACATGCGCCTGTATCGTCTCACTGTGAAAGCAGCCTTAGGCATTTTTACCACAAGATTTAATAAAGAAGACTTATAGGACAATAAGCCATGAAAAGACTTGGATATGATAGAGAAGCATAGGTGGTAGTCATGCCTTCTGCTGCCAGTTCATAATTTTCACTCACTAAAACATCCTCACCCACTGGCAATGCCCGAGTATAATGCAATCATTTAACAGAGCTCCAATTCCTAGTGAGGACAAACACTGCATTTCCATGGATATCACCATGCCATTGGTACAAGGTGTACAATATATTTTCAGAACAGCTCTAATTACTGAACTTTTTCCTTCCCTGACTCATGGACAGTGAATTCATGCCAAGGCACAGATCCAGAGTATAATGTCTTATAAGAAGATTACAAAGTGCCACGCAGCAAGCAAAATACTGCCACCTCTCTTTTCTCTAATGCCTTCCAAATTCATCTCTTAAAGCACATTCTATGTACAGTATTTTACTGTGGTGAGTTAAGTAGAGATTGTAAGTCAAAGAAGTGCTGTGTTATTCTGCAGAATATGTACCGCAAGTGATGAATTTTGGGTGACACTGTAAATGCTGCTGATTAGCCTGAGCTGTGCTGGGGATAAGGGAGGCTTACCTGTCAGGGAGATGAGTAGTTAAAGTGAACCTGAAGTAAGAAGTATATGGACAATGTAACCGGGGTACAGAGGCGCCAGAAGAATAAAAATGTCTAAAAAAAAGTTTAAAAATTTGTGGAGGCAATGGTGGACTTACCTCCTCCAAACAGACACAAGATATGCCAACAAAGTTTAGCAAAACAAATTTATGTACATACTCCAGGGAAAAATGCAACGCGTTTCGCAGGTATGACCCCGCTTCATGCATGCTAACTCAGGGTCTATAGTTAAAAGTATTCGGCTGCATTTCCACTTGTGTGGTGGGAATAGTCGCGGGAAAAATTTGCATGCGGATGCGAATGTCGCATGCGGATCTATGCGAATTTTCATACGAATTTGCATGGATTACGATGTATGCAAATTTAACCATGGCAGTGCTGGTGTAATTTTCCATTGTTTCAATGCGAATTCGCATTAAAAACCGCATGCGAATTTCCTGATTACATTGTATGAGATTCGCATAGCGGTATGCGAATTCTGATGGCTCTGCCATGCGATTTTTTTCTGCACAGAAAAAACCGCAAAGGAATCCTGACAAGTGGAAACAGTCCCATTCACTTGTATCACTATGCAAATTCGCATGCGAAAAACACATGCAAGTTTGCGATAGTGGAAATGGGCCCTTAGAGACAGAGGATCCACAGGACAGCAAGGCAAATGGTATTGCTTAACCGTGGGCAATAGTACACGCTCCCATGCCGCCTCCTGTTAGCCCGGTGATCACTGAATGGGAACATAGTTCCCATTCATTGATCCAAGGCCCCCTTAGAACAATCGCTGGCTTCTATGAGGGCACAGGACGGATGCAGGGGGCTGGAGGGAGCCCTAGGTAAGTGGATTTTTTTTTGTTTAAATTGCTCGGGCCTTCCCTTTAAGGTGATACGCGTAGTGACATTCTATCCCATTAAAGCTAAAAATGGAAGCTGAGGCTTGGCTAGAAGCTTGACATGTGAGGATGTGTCCTGAGTGAGCTCCTGCACTTATTTCCATTCCCACAACAGCAGCAAATCATGCTGCATTCTCAGTTTACCCCCTAGAGCAGGGGTCCCCAACCCCCGGTCCGCGGCCCAATACCGGTCCGCGGGACGTTTTGCGCCGGGCCGCGGCAAATCCCCTGCCTCACAATGATTTTCTTACTGGTGCCTGGTGTAAACCTACCGTCCCGCCCCCTCCTTCATGTGCACGCGGCTATATTTCCGCCTGTACGCATTGTAGATGCAGAGCGCAGCCACGCAAGCCGGAAGTCACGCCTAGCCCATCCCATCTTTCTCGAGAGTGGCGTCAGCGTGTGTAGCCTGTGCAGCTGCGCTTTTCCCGGGCAGTGTGAGGCAGCGCGGCAGCGAGACAGGGAGATAGCATGGCCGTGGCGGACGGAGTATTCCAGATACATTCTCTTCTGGGTAAGGCGGCTGACAAGTCAGTTTCTATATGCCTATTAGTCAGCGTTTTTCTACCTTTCCTTTGAATGTAGCCTCACTACCTTTCCTTTGAATATAGCCTCACTATACTACTGTGCTGCATAGGGCAGGCCCTAGGCCTGGGATTATTGTACATGCATTTTAATACTTTGCAGTGATCATAATTATGTGCAGTTTTTGATCCACCTCTTGCTGGCTTGTTTTTTGAAAGGTATCCACGACTGAACAAAATGCATTATTATTATTCATTAGGCCCTAATGAATAATAATGTATTTTATTCAGTCATGGATACCTTTCAAAAAACAAGCCAGCAAGAGGTGGATCAAAAACTGCACATAATTATGATTAGGGGTTGGGAGAGAGAGAGATGGTGTTTCTGTGGATTGCTTGGGGAGGTTAAAAAAGGTAAAAAGGTATCCATGATTGAACAAAATACACACCATTCCTTCTATATTTCAGTCTTAACACAAAGTTTATTAGGGACTTATCCCAAATAGAGGTTTCATATACTAACTGAACTATACTGAGCTAACTGTACTTGCTATACTGGGCTAACTGTACTTGCTATACTGGGCTAACTGTACTTGCTATACTGGGCTAACTGTACTTGCTATACTGGGCTAACTGTACTTGCTATACTAGGCTAACTGTACTTGCTATACTAGGCTAACTGTACTTGCTATACTGGGCTAACTGTACTTGCTATACTGTGGTTACTGTACTTGCTATACTGGGCTAACTGTACTTGCTATACTGGGCTAACTGTAGTAGCTATACTGGGCTAACTGTAGTAGCTATACTGGGCTAACTGTAGTTGCTATACTGGGCTAACTGTAGTAGCTATACTGGGCTAACTGTAGTAGCTACACTGGGGTAACTATACTAACTATACTGGGGTAACTATACCTAGATATCTACTCACCTATATACTACACTCAAAATCGGGGAAAAAAGGGGGGGGGCTGCCACTAACCACGCCCCCCCAACCCACTACCCCGCCTCCCCCGGGCCCCGGAGAAAAGTTTGGTTGGGATAGTGGGCCCCGGGCTCAAAAAGGTTGGGGACCCCTGCCCTAGAGCACTCCCAGCAATTTTCCCGACCATGACCAACTGTACAATGGAAGTGGTGGCCAAGTTAAATAAATATTGGCATCAGTCCCAAGATGGCGCCGATGGTCCTGAGGAAGAAATTCCTGCCATAGAGACAAGTTCCCTGACCCAAAAACAAATAGCTTTGGGGATCACCAACTGCCAAACCAAACTCTACGGCCTCAATTCACCAGTGGTTACCGACCTATTTATCTCATGGGAGGTAATTTACCTCCTGTGATATCTCCAAATAGCAATTCTTCAGAAGTATAGGGTGAAATATCGACAGAGAAATCCATGCGATAAATAGGCGATAGTTAGTCGTTATTTTTCTCAAAATCACAATTCACCAGGGAAAAAAGGGGGTGTGGCCATTCGATATTTTTTCCATCTATCCCCTGAATGTACCTGGAGATATGTAGTTTTTCTCACAGCTGCTGCAGCTCACTCTGCAGCTAGTTTACTAGCAGCACACAGTAACAGCCTATACTGTACATATTCCAGGCACCAGAGAGCAGCCCATTTACAATATTAAGCATGTTAAGGATTTACAATATTAAGTGGATGGGCGAAAGGAAGGAGGAATCTGGATACATTTTTAATCGGGAGCGAGTTTGAAAATGTATCCAAATACCTCCTCCGTTTCACCCATCCACTTAATATTGTAGATGCTTAATATACTTAATATGCAGAACGAAGGGAGTGATTTGTAATGGAAGGAGAGGGTCAAAAACATGGAGGGAATTGCAAACAAAGTGTTAAAATACCACATGAGATAAAATACCGATCTTTTATCTCTTACTAACTTTTCTCTGGTGAATTGAGGCCTACTTGATTAATCAAAAGCTTGATGAGGTTTAGGCCAACTTCTCCTTGCGCAAAACTTACCAGCGTAAGCAAGATGGAAGCCCGCATAAGTACACCAGGGGACGATGTGAGGTCGCTCCAATTCTTCTATTACAAGCTCTCAGCAGTAACTACTTTCTTTGTACTTTTATTCTCAATCTCCTGAACTACCATGATAGAGATACTCTGCTTCATCATGCAGCCCATGCCAAAGGTATGATGAACTTTTAGAACACCCTCAAAACAAATTTGCCCAAGTTGGGCTGGTATAGAGGGAAATTGTACAGCAGATTGCATATCAAAAAAAAGATTGAGGTATAATAAAATATGTACCGTATAATGACATATTTTCATATTGGATAAGAACACATCTCAATAGTAACAGTATAATAAAAAAAAAAAAAAAAAAAAAAAAAAAAAAAAAAAAAAAATCGGAAACCGTTAAATAGGCAGATAAGGTTTCTGTATACTATACCAACATTATTTGCATAAAAGATCTAGGGGTCCAAACTTAGTTTTTTTTTTTTTTTTTTCAAAGTGCTGGATGTGGTCATGCGCAATAGCCAACACATTCATTTGTCAGGGCTTCATGGATCCCAGCAGGGGTTAAGTATGCTCAATGGTAGAACTTGATATTGGTCTCCATAAGGGAAGAGTAGAGACTACCCCTCATAAGGGATGTAAAGCAGTAAGGACAGTCCTGAGAGGAGGGGGGAAGGGGGGCACCCAAGTCCTTATCACCCCTATCCTATGTATCAGTCGGTGATGAGCCAGATTATAGGATGGAAGTAGAGCTGTATAAAAGCCATATGTTCCTGGTTGGCACATTCATAGTAATAAAGTTAATGGAATAATGGAAAAGGGGAACAAAATAAGGAAGTTGCTAACTGATCTATATTCTCATACTTTAAGTTACCAGTAAGAAGAAGTATGCAAAAATGCTATACACACAGTTCTGTATTGAACAAGTTACCTATCCTTTTCTATTCTGTGCGTGACACTTCAAAAAAATTGGCTCAAGACAGAACTATTACTAAAACAAAAAAAGCCTACAAGACCTTGTTGTATTGAAAGGTATGGCAAGGGCTCCCTCTAGTGGTCATTATGTAAAACAAATACTGTAGCAGATTCTGTGTACTTATTGTATTTATAAAGCACCAACATATTACGCAGCACTCAACATTAATTTAGGTTACAGACAATATTTATGGGTGACATACAGCAATATGACAATACAGGAATACAAGAAAACCAGATCACACACCATAGTATGAGTACCAGGTACTGCTTAGTCAGTCACTGGATGGAGCATGGAGATTAGGCAAGTTAGGTTCACTCAGATGCATAGCATGGGTTCACAGTAATGGAGGTGCAAGATCAGGTAGGACACAAAAGGAGGAGGACCCTGCCCAAAGGCTTACAATCTAGAGGGAGAGGTAAGAACATGAATGGTAGGGGACCAGAGTTCAGCTGTAGGTTTAGAGCACTTGTGAGGGGTAGTAGGCCAGAGTGAAAAGGTGAGTTTTGAGGGCTTTCTTGAAGATGCTGAAGGAGGGGGCTGCCCTAATGGGTGGAGGTAGGGAGTTCCATAGTGTTGGAGCAGCTCTTGAGAAGTCCTGGAGGCGTGCATGGGACTGGGTGATGCGGGGGCGGTTAGGCGAAGTTCATTGGAAGAGCAGAGTGAGCGGCTAGGTGTGTACCTCTGAGTAAGATCGGAAATGTAGGTTGGACAGGTTTTGTGGACAGATTTGTAGGTCAGACACAGTATCTTGAATCTGATTCTGGACTGGATAGGAAGCCAGTGGAGGGATTCTAGGAGGGGATCTGCCATGGTGGAGCGATGGGAGCAGTGGATAATTCTGGCTGCCGCATTCATGATGGGACTGCAGTGGGGCTGTTCGGGTCATAGGGAGACCAGACAGCAGGGCATTGCAGTAGTCAAGGCGGGAAATTATGAGGGCATGGATGAGGAGT
Organism: Hyperolius riggenbachi; assembly: GCF_040937935.1. Classification (NCBI taxonomy): domain Eukaryota; kingdom Metazoa; phylum Chordata; class Amphibia; order Anura; family Hyperoliidae; genus Hyperolius; species Hyperolius riggenbachi. The sequence goes on along the minus strand of NC_090647.1, from coordinate 104,560,492 downwards.
TTGGTGGTGGCAGAGGTCAGGAAAGGGCGAATCTTACAGATGTTACGAATGTGGAAGTTGCAGGACTTTGTGAGGTTTTGGATGTGGGAAGTGAAGGAGAGTGCGGAGTCCAGGGTGACACCCAGACAGCGGGCTTGAGAGGTAGGGCGGATGGTAGTGTGGTTAACAGTGACATGCACATCTGGGAGGTTCGTGGATGGCCGGGGTGGGAAGATCATAAATTCCGTTGTCTAGATTTAGTTTCAGGAACCTAGCGGACATCCAGGAGGAGATGGCTGATAGGCAGGAGGAGACCTTGTCCATGGTAGTGGTAGATAGGTCAGGGGTGTGGAGGCAGATCTGGGTGTCATCTGCATACAGATGATAGTTAAAACCCATGGAGGAGATAACCTTGCCAATGGAGGATGTGTATAGGGTGAACAGTAGGGGGCCAAGGACCGAACCTTGGGGGACTCCCACCGAGAGGTGGTTGGGGGTGGACGAGGACTCGAAGGCGGTCGTGAAGGAGCGGTTGGAGAGGTAGGATGAAAGCCAGGACAGGGCGAGATCGTGAATGCCCAAGGACTGGAGGAGTAAGGGATGATCTACTGTGTCAAAAGCTGCTGACAGGTCAAGGAGGAGGAGAATGGAGTATTTACCTTCAGCTTTAGCTAAGGCAAGGTCGTTGACCACTTTGGTGAGAGCAGTTTCGGTTGAGTGGGCAGGCCGAAATCCAGATTGGAGTGGGTCTAGTAGTGAGTTGGCATTGAGGTACTGGGTCAGGCGTTTGTCTCAAAAGTCCTTGAGCGTCTGGTTCACAAAGGGGAGGAGGGAGATAGGACGGTAGTTGGAGGGTAGCGAGGGGTCGAGTGAGGGTTTCTTGAGCAGGGGTAGTACAGTGGCCTGCTTGAAGTCTGAGGGGAAGGTGCCTGTGGATAGGGAGAGGTTGAACAGGGTAGTGAGGACTGGGGCCAATTCCGTGAAGTGAGGCTGGAGTAAATCAGAAGGGATGGGGTCAAAGAGGGGGGGGGGGGGGTGAAGTAGTGGTATGGGAAGTCTGCAGTAGGTGGTTGACTTCCTCGGTGGTAATAGGAGTGAAGGATGTGAGGGGAGGATAGGGTGGAGGAGCTGGTTGGGAGGGGGTGGGAGGTGAAGATTGGATATTTCCTTGCAGATGGAGACAATTTTGTTGGTGAAGTGGGTGGCTAAATCTGTGGCAGAGAGGAAGGAAACGGAGGGTGGGGGGGTGGGTTTAAGCAGGGAGTTGAAGGTGGCAAAAAGACGCCGGGGGTTGGAAGCTTGTGCTCCGATGAGTTTGGTAAAGTATTCCTGCTTCGCATGAGCAAGGGCAGTGTGGTACTTAATGGAAGCAGGAAATTTGGGCACATGAGGCAAGTGGACAAAAAGGGCACAGTCATTGACTCATGTTAAATATCGTTTAAAGGGCACCCAACTGCAAATGTTGGCGCCTAGTTCAATACCGGCGCATAAACTGACCGTGTATGCCTAGCAGAAGTCAAAAAAGCAATTTCCCTGTAAAAGTCACCACTGTCATAATTCCTTGATCAAAAGAACAAAGAACCAATTCAATACAATTATATTCAAAAAGTAACAAAAGTTTCATAGTCAAAAAAGTGTAATTCAACTTTTAACCACTTGAGGACCCACCCTTTACCCCCCCTTAAGGACCAGCGCTGTTTGTTGTGATCTGTGCTGGGTGGGCTCTGCAGCCCCCAGCACAGATCAGGGTGCACGCAGAGCGATCAGATCACCCCCCTTTTTTCCCCCCTATGGGGATGATGTGCAGGGGGGGGGGGGGTCTGATCACTCCTGCGTGCAGGCTAGTTGCGGGGGGGGGGGGGGCACCGTACAATGTAAACAAAGCGGATTATTTCCGCCTGTGTTTACATTTAGCCTGCGAGCCGCCATCGGCGGCCCGCAGGCTATTCACGGAGCCCCCCACCGTGAATTGACAGGAAGCAGCCGCTCGCGCGAGCGGCTGCTTCCTGATTAATCAGCCTGCAGCTGGCGACGCAGTACTGCGTCGCTGGTCCTGCAGCTGCCACTTTGCCGACGCACGGTATAAGCGTGCGGTCGGCAAGTGGTTAAAAGCAGTTAAAATATAACCAGGACTGGACAGCCCATGTCAATTCAACCACAGAGGATAATCCAAATAAAACTAGGACAGAACCTCTCCAGCAGGGGCTGCAATAGCCCATGCAGGAATGTGACCCGGGTCATACAATAAACATACTGTGTACAAAAGTGCTAGATGAAGGCATCAGCCACCAATTATTAAATGATAAATAGTAATAAAGTGCAACAATATTCATATAATAATACAAGTGAATGAGCCCCAATGCAATGGCAGTGCAAATACTAGGATATGATACTACCTGCTGTATAACCATACAAACCCATAGGAAGAATGAGGATTGGAGAGGAGTCCATGCAATAATAGTTCCTTAATGCATAGTATGGCTAGACCAGCCACTTCTTCAGAAGGATCTGTGTGAATAATAAGGTTTTCAAACATACTATATAACATTTACAAACATACTTACCATTTCTATCTACGTAAAGTTTAATAACTAAAACTATATTATCTGGAAAATAAAAATACTTCTTAAATAACTAAATATATTGATTTAAAAAAACTATTTGATAAAAGATTTGGGAGTTTTAGGGTTAGGCCAGTGTCTCTCAAACCCAACGGTGCATGTTTTGCAGGCAACCTCACCTATGTACAGGTGGGGAAATTAGGGAGTCAGAGGACAGGTTTGAGAAACACTGGGTTAGGCACTACTAGGGGAATAGACCACTTTACTTACGGTAAAGTCTTTTCCAGTAGTCATGAGGACAGCACCCCTGGATGAGACCTGTCTCCCTCCCCACTGTGGACAGGAAACTGTTAAAAGAAGAATTTGCATAAGCAATAGGCAGCCACATATAAGATACTACACCTGACACAGTACCTCAGTTAATAAAAAGATGACACGGACATTTAATGATGCTTACACAAACTTATTTCTCTTTCCTACCCAAATAAGGGTGGGTTGCAGGGGTGCTGTCCTCATGACTACTGGAAAAGACTTTACCGTAAGTAAAGTGGTCTTTCCCAGAACGTCATTTCGGACAGCACCCCTGGATGAGACGATATACAAGAGTTAAAACCTTAGGGTGGGACCACAGCTTGCAAAACTTTCCTTCTGAAGGATAACCCTGCAGAGGCAGATACATTAAGGCGATAGTGCTTAACAAACGTATTGTGACTTGACCAGGTCGCAGCTCTGCAGATCTGATCTATAGAGGCCCCTGCCCTCTCTGCCCAGGAAGTCGAAATTCCTCTTGTGGAATGAGCCATGATAGAATTGAATTGCTTCCCCTGTGTCTGATATGCTAATGAAATAGCCCAAACAAATTTATAATCTGTGTAGGATTTAATTAAGGAAGATTTCTCCCAATTAATGATCCAACCTAGATCTTGTAGTAAGACTTGTCGTAACAATCTGATCTCTTACCGAATTGGGAGATGTCCACCAAAACAGAAAGTCAAGGTAACCCAAAATGTTAACCTTTCTCTGTCTAAGTGTAGCCAGAACCCCAGACATTACCTTCATAAACAACCCTGGAGCTGAGGATAATCCGAAGGGCAAAGCATTAAACTGATACATTCTTACCTCTTCCTCCATCTGGATGGCAAACCTTAAGCATTATTGAGAAAACAGATGCATCGGTAATTGAAGATACGCATCTTTTCAGTCTAGAAAGGCTAGGAAATCGTCCTTCTGTAAAAGATGAATAATAGATCAAATCCATCCTGAATTTTCTGTATTTTACCTTCTGGTTTAGACTCTTTAAATTTAGTATGAACTGATAATTTCCCTGTAGCTCCTTTACTAGAAAAAACACAGGGCAATAGAATCCCTGTCCTCTGACATTTCGGTACTTCTCGAATTACCCTTTTTTTCCTAAACAGGGAAAGGACTTTCGATTGTAGGGCTGAAAACTTTATTTGGTCCTGCAAGCGGGGAGTAATGCAAAAGCTCTTAAAAGGAGGCTGGCTGCACTCTATTCTGTATCCCTCCAAAAAAAAAACACCTTAAAGGCTCTTTCCCACTAAGACGTTGCGTTAGATGCGACGCTAAGGTCACATAACGTGCCCCCAGCGCAACGCATGTGAGCTTTGAAGTTGGATGCTATTTAGAGCCACGTTATGCGTCTCCTGATGGGTCTGTGATGCGTACTTTTTGACGCATACTATCGGACGAAAACGGCACATGCGGCAAAGACTGTGGAGACCACGTGATCGGGAAACTCCGCATCACGTGGTCCTGCCAGCCAATAAGCGGCCGCTCCAGGAAGTTAACACTGCAGTGCATATTAATAAGTCATGTGGATGGCCACAACAGCGGACTCTCCCCTCCTCTCCTGCAAGAAAAAACAAAAAACACACATTATTGAGCATATGCAAACAGTCTAATGCGGCTAAAACCGTGTATAACGCACAGCATGATGCACTTTCTTTAAACGTCCAGCGTTAGGGTGTAACACAACGTGGGCACTGTGAACAGCCCATTGATTTTTCATTACTGTGAGCTGGGCTGCGTTACAGGCTGCTCTAACCTGCGCCTGTAACGTCCCACTGTGAAAAGCCTAAATAACCAATATTTTGTGCACTGTAGTTGCCATGTTTTGAAATTTGCAATTCTCCATCTCACTGGAATACTAGCGTCATTGCTTATCTGACTTCTTAGTAAAAGTGAAGTTGGACTTAGGGCCGGTTCACATTACAAACGCGGACGGCCACGCATGCGGAACGCAACGCGTACGACATTGCGTGGCTGATCCCATCACTGAAAAGTGAATGGGACAGCCGCGCGTTTTTTGCTAAATCTGCGTGCAGCATGCGTTCCCGGACCGCACAGGTCCGGAACTCATGCAGTGTGAACATCAGGCAGTGCACTCTATGCACTGTCTGATGTCGTGCGTGTTGGCCTTCTGCACGCGTTTCCAAAACGCAGCTGGAAACGTGTGCAGTCTGAACAGGCCCTTAGGCTTCTGTGACTTGTAGAGAGCCCATCTCCTGCCCTTAGAGGACTAGGGATCTGACTTATTCTTAGAAGGAGGGACGAAAGGACCGTTTACTTTGAAAAGGTCCTTTCTTAAAGGAATACTATCAATACCCAAGTGTTCTAAAATGACAGTGTGCAAATAATGTCTAAGTAGCTGTGTAAACATTTTCGTACTTTTCATGTTAAATATCAGAGGCAAAAGCTGTAATTTATTGAGGGTAGGATTTAGCTATATTGGGACAAATCAATTGCAGAAGGGGTGTCTACTTCAATGCACAGCCAGAGTTGCATATCAGACTACAGGAAGCAAATATCAAACAAACTCTGAAAGTATTTTGCTAACAGTAAACAAAGAAGTTGCTACTAAAATGTATACACCAGTACTTAGCAACACTTCCCAAACAATTCCTGTGTCAATTGAAAATGTGAATCGATAGAATTCCTTTAACAGGAATCTTTTTTTTTTTTTTTTTTTTTTAACATGTGTGTCTGCCGTTCTGTCTAGAGGGTTGTCTAACTGACTCAAACAGCAGACCCCCTTCACAAGGTACACCACATAACTTGATTTTGAAGAATTGTCATCATTCCAAGTTTTTACCCATACACCTCTTCTGGCTGAATTAACTAATACCGTAGTTCTGGCCATAAGTTTAACCGTATCATCTGAAGCGTCCACTAGATAATTGGAAGCATTCCAAACTTTGGGGAAATCATTCAAAATTTCCCAGAAATCCTCAAAAAAGTAGGTCAGTTTTGTTTGATACCCTTGAAAAATATGGTTCTAATTTAGGTGGGGTTCCCAAAAACCCTGATCTTCAGGAGAAAAACAACATTTAGATAATGATCTGGGCCAAAAAAAAAAACCTTTTCCTAGGATTATCCCACTCCTTAATCCTAATCTTAAAAGTAGAATGGACTGGAATAAACCGAGAATGAGGATCCGCCAAACTCTCATACATTTGATCCAAAGGTGTCAAAGATTTCTGCTCAGACTTAATACCTATTAGTAAGTCTTTCATTAATTCAGGAAAAAACATTGCGGTTAGGGCTCTTTTCCACTATGAAATGCGATCGCAACAACATTTGCGATCCCAATCGTACTTCAATTTCCACTATGCGATTGCGCTACTATACTTCTAGTACAGCTCAATTGCATACAATGCAGGAGGATGACGATTGTGCTTTGTCCAAATCGCATCGCAATCAGATTGCACTAATGGAAATTGCTGCTGCAGTTTCCATTAGTTTAACGTACCTCGTGATCAGAATCAAATCTTAACTCGCAGGGTAATGAAAAAAAGGCCCTTAGTCAGTTTTACTCAAATCTTCCTCCTAGTTTGATACATTTTCTCTGTGCAGAGAGAGTTACTATAAAGGAGGCAGCCCCAGCATTCCTTTACATGTGCATTTTTGTTTAAATTGCCTCTCCTTGCCCTGAATCTGTCTAGTTCTTTTAAACAATCTATTTAATTGCTGCAGCTTAGAAGAACTTCAAGAATGTTACACATGCAGGCTTTCTGATGTGAAATTTATCTGAAAACAGGTACCCAAGGGGTTAAAAACACAGCCTGGGTATTCTGGGATGCAGTTTGTTCTGCTCTCACTGCAGCTGCCCGGGAGGACTGTCTCTCTATTAGCTTGCCTGTTATTGCTGGCTTATCGCCTTCTCTAAACAGCCAGGGTTTCTCTGCTCACATTTGCCTGCTTTAATTTTTATGAATTAACCTTCAGTGACCTGTGTGATAATCTCCACACAAGGTGTTAATTTCCCGCACCTGCTCAGGAATTATAGATTTTCATGCGGACACAGGTTTTATGAATGCACACTTTACTAAATGGTGGGTAAAGTCAGCTGTTTTGAGCATTACCGCATGCAGGAATGCTCAATAAATAGAGGCCTATGTCTCTTGGAAGCAGGAGGCATAGTTAGAGGTGCAGACAACATAGGAGATGATGGATTAGCTATAACAGGTAGATAAGCCATAGCAGTACTAGTCCCAGGCCCATCTGAAGCAGCTGAGGCGGTAGAAGCAATAGCAGAATCTTTAATTTCCTATTGCTGTGGGCCTTCTCTGTACAATACTGGCACCATTTCCATTCAGAGTTGCCAATCCATGCTGACTGGACTGAGTAGAAGATTTTTCAGACTTTTCAACCTTCTCAGTCTTATGTCTTTTGGGTATAAAACATAATAAACGATAGCCAGCCATTAGACAAATCCCTCTATACATAACATACATTCAGCCAAGCAGAAGAAACATAATCACATCTACTTGCCAGAGAGGGATCCTGGGCAGATTCAGCAGATTGTGCAGGAGCTGACCCAGAGGCGTCCTCCATGATCCCAGCCACAAACCAGAGTGCATCATGGACTCTACAAACTTATAGCTGTGCTGCTGATTTGATGCAGCTGATCCAATTATGCATGCGGCCCCTGCCGGCTAAGCATATGCTTAATCAGCTTCTTACCTTAAGGAATCAGCTGTATGCCGATTCCTAATCACCGCCGCGGCCCCTGCCGCCCGGCTCAGACTTCAGATCACGTGGGACGCCAGCGCGTGACTACTTCCGGTTCAACCGGAAGTGAACTCTCTCCAATGCACGCACATGCGCGCATAAAGTTGCTGCCTCCGATGGAGAAGCCTCCTCCACGCTGCAGGGCTCCTGACTGTTCACTGAACAGCGCTGCTTGGAGCCCTGGAAAACGCTGCCCCTGCCGCCTGACATGGATGGCACTCCTGGAGACCTCTCCCATGCATCCCGTCCGGGACAGGAAACTAAACTGAGGTACTGTGTCAGGTGTAGTATCTTATATGTGGCTGCCTATTGCTTATGCAAATTCTTCTTTTAACAGTTTCCTGTCCACAGTGGGGAGGGAGACAGGTCTCATCCAGGGGTGCTGTCCGAAATGACGTTCTGGGAAATTAAGGTTTAGGCACCACCAGGGGGGGGGGGGGGGGACTTAGAGTTACACACCAAAAGGGGGGGGTCTTAGCGTTAGGGTTGGGCACCACCAGGTATTTTTTTAGGGTTAGGCACCACTTGTGATCAGACCCCACCAACAGAGAGCTCTGTTGGTGGGGAGAAAAGGGGGGGGAAATCACTAGTGTGCTGTGCAGCCCTGCAGCTTGGTTTTAAAGCTGCAGTGGCTTAACTAAAAGTAGCCTGGTCTTTGGGGGGGGGGGGGGGTAGCACTGTGGTCCTCAAGAGGTTAACTTATGTTTCACTATAGTCATTACAAATGTCTTTCTATATTTTTCATTGCTCTAAACAATATTTTCAGATTACATGAAGAAATAAAATAAGGTCACCCCTCTATATACTGAATGTGCCTAAATTGAAGCAATTAATTAAAAAGGTTAGGATTTTTTTTTATTCATGGTATACTGCAGATAATTAGAGGGCAGAAATGCTGCCATTTATTGTATACCTGCTATGCACAAGCTTTAAATGTGCACATTCTAAAATAAATCAGTAAGTCATGGTCTTCTGACATTAATTGTTGAATATGAAAAAACACACACCAGACAGTTCAATAAAATAATTTTATTTTTTACATATCAATGAATATTAAAATTCAGAGAACACTGATTGCTTCTTGGGTAAAATTTGATTTCAAAGTGCACTTTGTTCTTAAAAAGCAAAGCAGACATTTTTATACAAAAACAAAATCGCTTTTCTTTGATAACTCAAGCAGTGGTAGAACATTCTCAGTTTCACAAATGTTTCTCTAGCCATCTGATTCAATCAGTGCTGCTCAGCATCAGGCCCACTGGCTAAAATGGAGAGTTTGGCATATTCCTCTATTAGCCAAAAGCCCCCCAATCACCAGACAAATAGTTTTACAGACACTGTTTTGGGGCAATTTAGTATTTGAAGTGCACTTTTTGGATATGTACAATGACAGTAATGAAATGTATGCTTGGCCAAAGTAGGTGATAAACACCCAGTGAGAGTCACCCTTACAGGACTTCACATTTACCAGGCAGCTTGTAAAACAAAAAAAAAAAAAAAAACACAACCTTCCAACAACTATCCAGATCTATGCAGTGATTGCTTACAAAGCAGATCTATAAATAACTATGTAGAAACACATAAAAAAAAGGACAAACAAGACATTAAGATGCCCTTTATGTTGAAGGAAAACCTGTGACAGAGGTCGGTAAAATTCAGGATACTTGCCTCAGCAGTTGGAAGCCTCTGAACGGTCCAGAGGCTTCCTAGATTCTCCAAGATCATCACTGCTAACCCCCACTTTCTGCTCATGCCCCAGGCTACATACAAGCACATCTCAACTGGGCATGCTCAAATAAGGCTTGTACATGCCCAGTAAAATGTAGTGCTCATGCACAGAGGGAAAGCTGTGCACAAACCCTTTGTTCTACTGGGCATGCGCAGACCACCTCCATACATGCCCAGTAGTGATGCATTCAAACGTGGCTGGAGTACAGCCATAAAAAAAAAATTAACATTGGAACAGTAGGCTGAAGGATCTGGAAAGCTTCTGGACTATCCAGAGGCATCCCACTTCTGAGGCAAGAATCCATTTTTTTTTTTTTAAATCTTATTCTCACTTCAGGTACACTTTATGCCATCCAGTATCGAATAGCTAGGCAAAGTACAGCCAGTCTACAAAATGTACAACTTAAAGGAAGAATCATTCCCATGAACAGTTATATAGGCAAATAAATGGGCCCTGTTAGAGGTTAGCTCAGAAAAAAAAAAATGTTGTTAAGGTTAATGTGCATTTAGGCCCATGTCATAAGTGCTCAAAATATAAAAACATTTAAATGACAAAGATAAATATCAAAACATATGAAATGCATTTGTATCAAAAGCAGCTCTCCCTGAAGAAGCACATTCTCAGCTTTCCTTCTGCTGTACGGCTCATTCATCAGTTCCATTCAGATTCCAGTTGTGTACATTCAGAATAGGTTACTTCCCAGACAGTGGCAGCTTATAGTCACAAGAGTAACTTCTAGTGCATTCAAATTTGCAGGGATACCATACTGGCAAAGGACAATTCCCAATACCTAGAGTTCTCAGCACAGTACCGCCTCTAGTTTTTAAAGCCTCCACATGCTCCAGCATTGAATATAAATGTCTTCAGCAGTTTGCCATCCATATGCCAGAATGCTGCTGTCTGTGTTACTTCTGTCATGTGACTCACACAAAATTTAAAGCAGAAATCTTCCAAATCCTGAAGTATATTAAAAAAAAAAAAAAAAAAAAAGTGAATAGGGGGACACTTTACCAATCTTGCCATGCTCCTAATTTCCCTAATTTTCTGAAATCCCTGTTCTTCCCACAGCCTCCTCTAGACTTCCATCCAGGACCCTCTTGAAGAGATCTGCACTCCATGCATGTGCACGGTGATGCTGCACAAGACACCTGTACACTCGTACTGAGCTACTTGTGGTCAAGAGCAGTTGCTGAAATCTGCATTTCCACTGGAAAAACGCAACAGCACTTTAACCTACCTGGCGCTCAATTTCCCCAGGATTTTGTGCAAAAAGTGATCCAATTTTCATAACTTTTTTCCTGTAACTTGCCAAAAATGTGTCAAGCAAGGGTCTACTTTACAATGCAGGAGAGTATTAACGTGTATGCACATCAATACTGTTTCCAGCATGTTTTGTATTGACGTGTATGTCCGTCAATACCGCTAGGGAGGTCAGATGAGTCCCTAAGCACAGTATTTATAGCCAGTTACTAAGAACAAGCAACAGATTTAAAACTAGCATGCCAATTGCTACAAGCTGTGCGACACTTTACTGACCTGAGGAAGCGGGTTGACTCCCATGAAATGCATGGTCTGTACAAGGGAAAAAACCTGCCTCTTTACAACAAACAAACAAAACACAGAACATTTATATTGCGCTTTTCTCCTGGACGGACTCAAAGCGCCAGAGCTGCAGTCACTAGGACGCGCTCTATAGGCAGTAGCAGTGTTAGGGAGACTTGCCCAAGGTCTCCTACTAAATAGGTGCTGGCTTACTGACCAGGCAGAGCAGAGATTCGAACCCAGATCTCCTGTGTCAGAGGCCTCTGACACAGGAGACCTGGGTTCGAATCTTAACCATTACACTATCCAGCCACTTTACATTAAACTGTGTGTGTCAGACTGAGACTATCACCATTTAAATGGTTTTAAAGGTTTATACTTTTTTGTGGCCTCCCTGTTGGGCTTCTAACTTTTCCCCCTCCTTCTCTGGTCACCCCAACTACACCATTTGAGGAGAGCAACCCAACAGTTTGAAGACATACATCCAAGTGTAATCTGATACATTACACCCAAAGCTTACCGCATTTTTCGCTGTATAAGACTCTCCGGAATATAAGACGCACCTAGGTTTAGAGGGCAAAAACTAGGGAAAAAAAATATAAAAACCTAAACCTGGTGCGTCCATATTTCTGGAGTCTTGTTCATGTCCTCCCGCAAATCGTGGCCTCCTGTGCCACTCCTGTCACCCCCAGGTGCCACTCCTGTCATGACCATGTGCCCTGTACCCCGCCCCCCCCCGGTGTCCTGTCTCCCCAAGTGTCTCCCCCCCCCCCCCCCCCCACCTTCCAAGTGTCCTCCAGTCAGCCCTATGTGTCCTCTCCCCAAGTGCCTCCTCCACTGTGTCCACTATGTGTTCCGCTGTAAGTCGTCGTCTCCCCGCTTGTCCCTACCCCCTCCTGTGTCGCCGGGTGTACCCCCCCCCCCCCCCGTGAAGCAGCTGTGGCAGAAGCTTATCTCCTCCATCTTGCCCGCGGCGATTGAGGACATCAGTCTCCAGTGTGCGGCTTCCTCTAGTGCCGGCTTCTAATGACGCGTAATTGATGACGCATCATTAGAAGCCAGCACTAGAGGAAGCCACACACTAGAGCCGGATGTCCTCAATCACCACGGGAAAGATGGAGGAGGTAAGCTTCTGCTGCTTCTCACATGGGGGGGGGGGGGGAACCCGGCGACACAGGAAGGGGTAGGGACAAGCGGGGGCAAGGGGGAACGCAGCCACAGCGGAACACAGGCAAGGCAGAGAATCCCTGATGACAGCGTATCGGCGGGCATCCTCTAAGTCAGGGATTCCCTGCCTTTGCCGTATAAGATGCAGGGACTTTCTCCCCATTTTTTGGGGGAGAAAAAGTGCGTCTTATACGGCGGAATATACGGGATACACTGTGGTTGCGGTTCTGCAATGCGCACCACTTTTATTGGTCTTATTTATACTATTTGCATAACATACTACACCATAAAGGTCTCCTGTGTTTTCCCCCTTTCTGGAAGATTCCAGGTTTTCCAGACCTCCACAATACAGCTAATGACTTCTAAGAATTACCTTGGCATCATACCGGATTGCTGCAGACAGTAACAGGAAAGCATTTTCTACAGTGATCCCCCTCTTGATTATATACTGACACATATTCTTTAATCTTTTCTCACAGTAGGAGGTTGCAAGATCTAGCAGACCTAAAAAGCAAAATATAGATTTTTTATATATACACACACACCCCAAACCACACATTTTGACTCCCTCTTTTCCATACTAAAACCATTAAAGGGAGACCCCTCATACTCACACAAACCATAAAGTTCCATAGGAAAATACGTGTCATCACAGCAGCCTAGCATGTCACTGAAACTTTAACAAAGGAGTGTGGACTTAGGGCACACATTAATTCCTCAAGAAGAGCCAGCCTCTGAAAAGTTGAGATGGTCAATAAGGGGCAGATCATTTGGCTTTCATACGAATTTCATGCAGACTCCATGCACCCAGGAACCGGGCCAATCAAAAACCAGTAAGTGCACTTAATGAATAGCCCAGATCCAATCATCTGCATACAATCCAGAATGGATTTCATCTTAATGACCATCTCTACTGAACAGAGAGCCAAGTAGGGATACTTTGAGATGTTCTAGTTTACAATAAGATTGAAATTTAGGGTTGTAAAAAAAACTAAAAAAAAAAAAAAAAAAAAAACCTAAAGGACCACTCCCGCGAATCAATACATTTTCAACCATCCAACAGTAGCTATATCTAGTACATAGGAGCCTTGCTGTGTTTTTTTTGTGAATGGGAGCAGCTAGGTGAGGGAGGAAGGGGTAGTTACAATTTTTTCCATGAAAGGGTAGATGCAAAGTCTGGCCACTTCGGGTTCTGACCGGCCAAACTGCGAAGTGGCTCCGATACTGCGGCCAAAGTGAGAAACAAATTGTTTGGTGGCTCCGGCTCCACCCCTGCCCCCTCAAGGCTCTGGCTGATCCAACAATTTACAATCGCACATGATTACCTGAGAAATAAAAAGCCATTTACCATCAGACAACCAGGTCAGCAAATAGAGCACGCTGGGAACTGTATTCCCCAATGACCAGCAAAGTTTTTCCCTCCCAACTTCTATATCTCTCCAGTGTACGACACTACTTGCCACTCTGCCTGAGAGCCTTCTATTCACCTTCAGCAACTTATATAGCTCTGCCGCCATCCGCTTCTCAGTACTTCCCATCTCCCTCAGCAGCACCGCATGATTGGCAGGACTTTACCTTTTCTGTAAGCCTATTGGTCTTAATGGCCTCACCAGTCCCAGCCTAGCTTGTTGATTGGTGTGCACTTGTTTTCTGCTACTCGCTGCTATTCACTGGCCGTTCTTCTGTTGGCTGCTAAAGTTCAGCTGGAGAACCGCACAGTCCTGGAGAAACAATACTGCCACTGATTGCTGCCAGTGGTGAGAAGAGGGGACAGAGGGAGGAGCCAGAACCACCAAACTCAATTGGTTTCTGACATTGGCTGCAGTAGCTCAGCCACTTTGCGTTTTGACCGGCCAGAACCTGAAGTGGCCAGACTTCAGGTTCTGGCCATAACATACACCTGAAATACTCTGCCCCAGTAACCTACTAAGTCTGCCGTTTGCAGACTATCCAACAGCTTTGTTAACCACATTTCAAGATCTGAAAAGGTAAGGCAATTAACCTACTGTAGTACCTATTGCATCCTCTGGTGGCAAGTCCACACTGTCCGTATACAGGTATTTTAAGAAGGCGTAATATACCGGGTATGAAAACTGGTCAATTTCTATAACATCCTTACAGCTTTCACTCCAATGAGACTGGAACATTGTGCGGAAGTGCTCACATCTAGAAAAAGATAAAAAAGGGAGAATTTAGTTTAATGTGAGCCCATGTTGCTCAGGGACCACTTTATCCACTAGTGAGTAAAACACTTATCTGGCTTCCCCCAAACTCAGACTGTAGGGAAGTTGGGGTTGCAAAAGGAAGGAAAGCGGGGAAGCGAACATAATAGAACATTTGAAAGGGCATTCCCAGTGCGCAACATATGCCTTCTGTGCAGAATGCATTACAGGCTTGCTCATCTCTGGCTAATTGGCAAATGCAATTATTCCCAGCAAGAATCTTTGCCCGAGTCTTCACTCTGCCCCTCTCCTTTTTTGCTGTTCCAGATCTAAGCCTGGCTTCACGGGCATAAAGAGATAATTTGTGAAAGAAAAAATAAAAAGGAATACTTGGGGAAGCTTTCAAAATGTTTTATGCACCCAAGAGTAGTTACTGAAATCTTGGTTGTGGGACTATAATCACACTTTATATCAAAACTTTAAACTAGACTTGTTATAAACTTGTATGCCCAATTTATTCATTTGCCGATTTATAAAACTTATAATATCAGCTGGCTATGGATTTCCATGACTAACCGTAATCAATCATTCTTCTATCCTGAAAGCTATACTCTGCTGTGAGCTTTCAGTACAGACAGCCCAGGCATGTTTTGCAGGAGAAATTAGCCGCGCAGAACTGAAACAATTGGTACTTTGCCAAAAGTGCACACAATGAAGTAAGCTCTAAAGGTGCGTACACACATGCGACTATAGTCGTTTGAAACGATCGTTCCCCGGTCGTTTCAAACGACGGTCATTTAAAAAAAAAAAGCAACCAAGATCATTAAGTCTAACGACGGACGAGCTAGATCGTTAAAAACGAACGATCTAGCTTGGCAGATTTTTACCAACGACGATCGTTTGCAAAAGTAGTACATCGTTGGAAACGGTCGTTCGTACTAGGCTTGACATGCGCATTTCGCTATTTCTCCATGAAACTTCTCATTTTTATGCGCAAGCGCAATAGTTGCTTTAAGTGATGTAACGTTCGTTCTAACAATCAGATCGTTACAAATTTTAAAACTAACTTTACTTAGGTCGTTCTTTCATCAATTAAAAGTTCGTTTGTCGTTCTCAACGAACGATCGTTGTCGCATGTGTGTACGTAGCATTACACTGCCTGTGTTGACAGTGTTGTGGTCAATGTGTTGCAGCCAAACATTTGAAATCCTATTTAAGGGATACAATCTAGAGCATGTGACTTCAAACTCAGTAATCTCTAGAGGTCGCCTTCTTTGCAAAATGAAAATTTCACTTTCATTTCAAGCCAATATGGTGCATATAGCAGCTAGAAGACATTACCAGCAGGCAAGCTGCAGATTTTTTAGAAGAAAAACAGCTGAAAATATATCTACAGATAAGCAGCATTTGACTCAGTCATGTACGGTTATGTCTTTGGGTTAAAATTATTGAATAACTGTAAAATGACAGTTAACTACAGCCTTTCTAACAAGGAAAATGGGAGAGATAAAACACCATACACTTCCTAAAACTAGCCATGTATGTCCTTTGTTCTTTTTCATTCAGTGTTAAGATTACTGCATAAAAATAAACTTCTGGTAACTTTTGGCCCGGTTTATCCCATTACACACTCCTAGGAGTTCTGGTTCACAGCTTCTCATCTTGTCATATCTTCAGCATGGTCCCATAACAGATAAAATATTTACAGGTGTACTTCCTTTTAAGAGATACTGTACATTTTATAACTTCTATCTACAGCATAACGTGTATATGAGAATTCTGATAAATGACTGCTATTCTCTTTTCTCTCAGGATGGCAGGGAAGACGGGCAGTAGTACTTTGAAGCCACCATAGCAGGAAGTGATGTGTTCAAAGCTGGCTGTTCGTGTGTGCTTTCGGACTGCATTCGTGTTTACATACCTGTACTTGTTCTATTAGCCCACACTAGATCTTATTCTTGATTTAGCTAATAACTTCAATACTGGGATAAAAATTCACTTACACCTGAACTGTAAGGGATATGAAAGCTGCCATATTTATTTAATCATGCCAGTTGCCTGGCAGTCCTGCTCATCTATTGGGCTACAGTAGAGTGCAGAGACCTGAAACAAGCATGTGGCTAATTAAGTCTGAAACATCTGACCTTCATGCTTGTTCATGGTCTATGGATAAATGTACTGGAGGAAGAGGATCAGCAGAACAAGCAGGCAATCTGCAGAGTTTAAAGGGCAATATGGCAGCCACAGTTCAGGTGTGCTTTAAGATTGTAATTAACACTAGCAGTGTGAGGGCTAGTGCACACCAAAATCTTGTAAAGCGACTGAGTAATTTTTGAACGAATGAACTTTTTGCACATTCAAGCTAAAGCACTCATTCTCCAGCCTACCATAACCCTTTGGGCTGATTCACACTGCGAGAGCTTTTTAAACACCAGAGATTTTAAAAGCTCTTGCTAATGCAATCCTACGGGGGATTTTTACAAAATCATATCGCTCCAGTGAGAACACTCATAGGATAACATTAGCAAGAGCTTTTAAAATCACAAGCGCTTAGAAAACTCTTGTAGTGTGAACGAGCCCTTAGAAAGGTTCAGGACAGAGTTTTGATTTTTACGGCCATCACATCTCCCACCCCCCACCACTTTCTCTCTCAAAGACAGTCACTGACAATAGTAAGTGAGGAGCAAAAAAACTTTCAATGAAGGATTTTAACTACAAAATACTTAAGGCTTCAGGCATTGCACATACTACTGAAGACAAATTATACTTCATGGGTACAAATACTTGAAATATACTTGCCGTATTTTTAAGACCGCCCTATGAACAAGTATCTCTTTTCCATCAACTCTAAATCTTACATCTGAGGTTTCTTCACTATCAAATTCCCTCTTCAGACACTCTGCAACAGTCGAATATTCTTCAGGTTCTGCATGGAAAGAGCAAAGTAATGAGCTGATGACTCTGCAGGGTTACTAATAGATCAGACACTTTGGCATCAATTCATCAAGGCTGTTCGGGGAAGAAGAAAAAAAAAAAAAAGCGGGAAAATACCGCATTCAGTATTTTAGACTTGTGTGCAAATTCATCAATATTTTCACAGGTGCGGTAGAAGTTTGGTTATTTACCGGAGGCCATTGTCTGTAAGAGCAGAAGAGTATGCAGAGACAGCATTACAAGTAAGACATTCCTTTAAAATCTACATGTTTTGTTATACTGTCTCTGCTCATTTTGAATCTGTCCATTAGTCTCTTAATGTTTTAATTGCCACAGTTTAGGTGAACCAGAAGACTTTACACATGCCCTACTTAGATGATTTGCCCACTAGCTCCTCTGCATCTTCAAACAGGAACTTAAGAGGTTAAACTGCAGAGGGAGGCAGGGGAAGCTTCTTTTGTTCTGTGAGGGGGGGGTGGAAAAGTTAGAAGCCTGCGGGTCTTATCAAAATGCATCATCCGACTTTTCCATGGTGGGAGATTCAAATGGAGGAGGCTGCAGGGAAACAAGGACACCGGGAGGAGAAAGGGAAGGCACTGTAGGACCCAAAGCCTTCCCTCTCCTTAGGCAATATTTTTTTTAAATCTGCTTCAGACTCCCTTTAACATCTTGTGTTTACAAATGAGATCTCTGCTGTGGCAGTCAGCTGAGGGATCAAATTACAATGTGTGCTTAGTCACAGATAAGGGGGAATTAGAAAGGCTAAACTCTCGAAATACCTACAGGATGCATTTCTCCGGTTTCCTTCTGTCCAGTGCAAGAGTTTAATAATGCAGTCAAACTATAGTTTGAGCACCTGATGTACATCTACTGGGTCAGTGGCTATAAAAAAAATAAATAAATAAAAGAAAGTTGTAAGCACTGTAAGAGGAAAAGCCTTACCCACAGAAAGCACTCTCCACATTACAGGTGGGTTGGAGAAGCAGGCAAACACATCATCCGTGCAGGTAAAGTTTGTGAGATGAGGGGTTAGAATGACCTGGCCTCGGCATGGGCCCCACATGTATATCTGGCCACCTAGGGACTTGGCAGCAGAAGTATGAGACGAGTGGCAAGCAGCAATCTCCACAATGCTATACAAGAGAGAAAAAAAAACCCCCACTGTAAAGAATTCTACTTCGAAGTTTCAAAAGCTACATGTCAGTTTTATCTCGTAGAGCACAAGGTATGAAGTCAATGTTTTTATGAACAGTAACAGTTCATTCTGACCTAGACACGACTTATGCTCAGGATGTCGCGCCTCAAGAAATCTTAATAGGGAAACGAGAAGCTTCCTCTTGTCAAATGTGCCATCAGCATTATGTAGGTGAAGACTGAGCACAGATTAAGCCATGACAGCAGCTCGGCCTGATAAAGGGCAGATGCATACATCTGCCCTTTATTTCAATAGATATTTTAAAAACTGAACAGATAAAATTGTAATATAGCAGATTAACATTTTAAAGCAACCCGGTGTAAAAAAAAACAAACGAAAGTAGCTGGCAGCGGGGGACCAGAGGATTAGTAAGTGGCTTTGAGGGCACAGGACTGCTGCAGGGGGCTGGTAGAAGCCCCAGGTGAGTAATAAAAAAAAAATAATAATTTCTGGCTCAAATAAGGCAAAAAAAAATAAGGCAGTTACTTACCTGGGGATTCTACCGGCCCCCTGCACATGTCCTGTGCCCACGCCAGTCCTAAACAATACTTCAGTCCCACTTTCGGCAAATGAGCCTGTCACCAGCCACTGCGCGTCCTCTTTCACACTCCCGTTGCCTGGAGCGTCCTGTGCAGTAGAGATTCTCATACTGCACCTGTGCAAGATGCTGTTGACTGAAGCGAAATCCAAAGTAAACCTGAGCCGCAGCAGGAGAACGGAGTATTGTTTAGGAGCAGAGCAGGCACAGGACTTCTGGAGGGGGCCTGTAGTAACCCCAGGTAAATAAAACTGTCTTATTTTTAAGACTAACCTTTTTTTCCCCACAAGCTTTAAGACCTTAAAGGGATACTGTAGGGGGGGGGGGGGGGGTCGGGAGAAAATGAGTTGAAGTTACCCGGGGCTTCTAATGTTCCCCGCAGACATCCTGTGCCCGCGCAGCCACTCACCGATGCTCCGGCCCCGCCTCCGGTTCACTTCTGGAATTTCAGACTTTAAAGTCTGAAAACCACTGCGCCTGCATTGCCGTGTCCTGGCCCCCCCCTGATGTCACCAGGAGCACACGGCGCAGGCACAGACCATACTGGGCCTGCGCAGTACGCTCCTGGTGCCATCAGCAGGAGCGAGGACACCAATGCAGGCGCAGTGGTTTTCAGACTTTAAAGTCTGAAATTCCAGAAGTGAACCAGAGGTGGGGCCGGAGCATTGGGGAGTGGCTGCGTGGGCACAGGATGTCTGCGGGGAACATTAGAAGCCCCGGGTAACTTACACTCATTTTCCCCCGACCCCCTACAGTATCCCTTTAAAGTGAACCTCTGGACTAAAAATCTACTCAGATCTGAAAAGAAATGGTGTTTAACAGTTTCACAGCATCAGAACTTTGTTTTTCTTACCAAGCATAATTTTTAGCTAAGCTCCACCCATCAAAGAAAACTGCCTGGGCTTTTTTTCCCTGATGCTGTGCAAAGCATGATGGGATTTCCTATGTTATTCACATTGCCTAGCAACTGGGAGGGGTGATCAGCACACAGGACAGTTAGAACTGTATCATGCTCCGTCACATCCTTTCAACCAAAAAGATGGCTGTTATGAAATCAAACATGTGCCTGTTCTTTTAAAAACAGGGTGGGTAAGAGATAACCTATTTTAATTAACATAACTAATGTAACTTAATGACAGTATGTTTGTTTAGGCTGAAGTTCCTCTTTAAGAAGAATATACCACAGCTCCTGTATATAACTCGGGATTACTGCTCTGAGCTGTGGATTACCATCCCGACTCGGGATTACCGCTAAGGAGGTTAAGACTCCCTTTTTATGTGGAATACTTGTTCTTTTTACTATTTTATACACACACAAAGCTGAAGGCAGTGTATGCCTCACCATTAGCGGCTCCCATGCATCAGCTGACGTCCGTCGCATGGAGTCACACCTGGGCGTGGCTGCAGCCACACTCAAAACATGCCTTGGTGTTTTTTGCTGTCCGTTAAGCACGCCACACATCAAGCACCAACATGCAAGGGGTTACCAACGTTGCTATAGGGCCACAATGAAGTCCAGCCTGAAGACACCCATAGCCAACAAATCAGAGGCTGAATTGTGTGAAAAGTGTGCAGTTCAGCCTCACATGTGGAAGAGTGCTTTCACATATGGACATGCATAAATGCCTTGCACATGAGAGCCTAGGCTAGTTTTTATCAGGGCTGTGGAGTCTGTACAAAAATCCTCCGACTCCCAAGGTTAGGATTCAGACTCCTCTAATTTGCATATTACAATCTTGTTGATTGAAAGTATGTAAAATAAAATGCATCTCTTAACTGCTTAGGAATTTCAAAAGACAACTGAACTGAGAGGGATATGGAGGCTGCCATATTTATTCCCTTTAACACAATACCAGTTACCTGGCTATCCAGCTGATCTTCTGCCTCTTAACACTTTTAGTCAGACTTCGTCCTCGTTCACATCATACACACTTCTGTGCGCATTTGGAAGCGCGTATGACGTGGTAACATGCAAGAACCGCAGAAGGGTATAGACAGCCCTTCTGCCGTTCACATCAAATGCATTGCACTGCAGTATCATGCGCTTTCATACTGCTGCATGCATTCTGCCCGCAAGCGCAGAGCTGACCCATTCACTGTCAATGGATGGTATCAGCAGTGCAGCGGGTAGCAGCGCAGATGGCTTGCGATTGTACACAATGCGTTCCGATTACACGGCCATCTGCACTGCATAGACGCGAACGAGGCCTAAAATTAGTCCTTGGTAAGAGTACTTGTAGAAGGTACAGACAGGAACAAAGAACATCAGGCCCTAGGCAATGTAACTGTGGGTACATGTAAGAGTGATGTGCAGGTACTCCGCAGGAAAATGAGGCTATTCTTCCTCTATTAGGCCTGGTGCACACCAGAGGAGTTTTGCTGAGCGTTTTGAGTTTTTAAATCTGCTGCTAATGTTATCCTGTGTCTGTGCACACTGGAGCAATGAAGTTTTGTAAAAAAAAAAAAGAAAAAACCAGAGCATTACATTGGGAAAAGCTTTTCAAACCTCTAAAAGCTCTTCTCAATGTAATGCTATGGTTTTTTTTACAAAACCTCATTGCTCCAGTGTACAGACACATAGGATAACATTAGCAGCAGATTTAAAAACTCAAAACGCTCAGAAAAACTCCTCTGGTGTGCACCAGGCCTTACACAGTCTTCATGCACAATCTGAACCAGGTTTATGGGTGATAGACAACACCTCTGTGTTCAATGTGCACAACATTCTCAGTGAATTCCCTGCAGCTCTGTGGCGAGTGCATAAGTATAGTACTACTGTGTAACTTAAAGGGAAACTAAACTGAGAAGGCTATGGATTTTTCCTTTTAAAATACCAGTTGCCTGACTCTCCTGCTGATCCTGTGTCTAAAAGGTGCATACACACAGACCATAGTCTTTGGAAAATGAAAGATCACAGACCAATTTTACCTCCTTCCATGTAGTATGAGAGCCATACCTACACAGTCTATTCTATTGAGCTGAACTCTCCATCAGATAGAAATCTTTGCATGATGCTGCACACATGCAAAAGATCTGTTCCTGCAAAAAGCATTCATAGGGCCTGATTCACAAAGCGGTGCAAACTTTTTCGCGGACTTTTGCGCACGCAATTTGCGGCAAATTGCGCGCGCAAAAGTCCGCAATCGCGCGAATCGCGGCAAATTGCGCGCGCAAAAGTCCACGAAAAAGTTTGCACCGCTTTGTGAATCAGGCCCATAGTCTGATATCTGCAGATCCTCACACACCTGCAGGTGAATGTCTGTTAAACAAGATCAGACAATCATCTGCAGGTCTGAATATCCATCCTGGTGGATCTGATCTGCAGATGAATGTGTGGTAAACAAGGTGTGTATGAGGATCTGAAGATAGACTATGAATGCATTTTGCAGGAACGGATCTTTTGCAGGAACAGATACTGATATTTTGCATGTGTTCAGCATCCTGCAAAGATTTCTATCTGATGGGGAGTTCAGCTCAATAGAATAGACTGTAGGTATGGCTCTCATACTACATGGAAGGGGGTAAAATTGGTCTGTGATCTTTCATTTTCCAAAGACTGGTCTGATGTGTGTATGTGGCCTGATACTTTTAGCCACAGCCCCTCAATAAGCATGCAGATCAGATGCTCTGACTGAAGTCAGACTGGAATAGCTGCATGCTTGTTTTAGGTGTGCGATTCAGCCACTACTGCTGCTAAAGAGATCAGCAGGACTGACAAGCAACTGGTATTGTTTAAAAGTAAACATCCATATCCCTCTCAGTTAAGGTTCCCTTTAAAGTAAACAATGAAAGTTTTATACATACCTGGGGCTTCCTCCAGCCCCCTTCAGGCTAATCAGTCCCTTGCTGTCCTACGCCCCCTGGATCTTCTGCTATGGGTCCAGGCACTTGAACCAGTCTTGCACAGTGCGCAAGCACACACTCCGCCGCGAGCGTACTACACATGCGCAGCACTATTGGCAGTGGAAGCGGCACGTAGCCTCTGACCGAATGAATTACTGGGACTCATAGCAGAAGATCCAGGTGGTTCATCAGTCTCAGTCACCCTTTAATTCGTAGACACCAAACTATAACATACCAGATTTCATTTCCTGAGCAAAAGAAGTGCATACATTAGCAACGCAGAATTTGCATCTCATCGACCATCTCTATTAGTGACACAGCTACACATCAGGCTTTATTCTTACAGCATAGATGTTTACTATATATAGAAGATTCCCGTGTACACATATATACAGTCACAATCAGATATGTACTGTATATCTGACTTTAATACGGGGACTTCTTTATTGAAGCAGTACAACTATTTTTGATTGGTCTATTTCATTTGTGTGGGTTATGCACAGCTATTACTGTATATATAACTTATGACTATATGACTCTGAGAAATAGAACATTTTATCATATTTTCTATTTTAATTACAGTTTAAATTCATTATGAGTCGGTGCATTTTTTCCCGACTCCAGGTACCCAAAAATTGCTCCAACTCACTCTACTCCTCAGCCCTGGTTTTCATCTCACAGGAAGATGTATTCTAGGCCAACTGAAAACTTATGCCACAAGTCCAGTCACCATCATCTGAGGAAAGATGGAGGCAGTTGGTCAATGAAAGCAGCTCAGAGAGGCAGGTAGCAGTGAGCACTAGTGATGGTAAAGGAGATGTACAGTAAAACACTCCAAGTTCATACAGGCTTGTTCAAATACTTATACAAATTTACGCAGCTTGAAAAATGGACCAAAATCTGCTGAGGTGGTATTATGACTGATCATTTTCAAGCTGCCTACATGTACACAGGGCTGTGGAGTCGGAGCAATTCTGGGTACTGGAGTCGGAGGTTTCAATAAACTGAGGAGTCCGAGTCGGAAGATTTTTGTACCGGCTCCACAGCCCTGCATTTACATAAACAATTTGAATAAACCTGCATAAACTCAGACCATCCCAAGTACAGATTATGCCGGTGTCTCACTTCCCCCAGTGTGGGTGTTTGAATTTGAGACCAGGTTTTTCGGCACCTAGATACAGTCAGCACTGAATAGCACGATTGGGTGAGTTTCATTTAACTCCGATACTTCCTCCACCCCGCTTGCAAGGAGGAAGTGTCTGTGCTAATGAAACGTACCCTGTCCTGGTGTTCAGTGCTTAATGCGTGCGTTTGGGTGCCAAACCACATGGTCCTGAATTCAAAATACCAAAACTATTCTCGCACAAAACAAAGGCCCAGCATGGAACCATCACAAGACGAACCAGTAATGTTTCCAAAAAGTTATTTCATGGACTTGGAATGGACTCAGGCTTGCTTCAAAGCGGACCTCTAGACACCTTCCTGGCTTTCAGTTTGCATTCCAAGCATTATAAGGGTTTAGAATAAATGCAAATTAATTAACCCAGGAAGAGTTAGATTTATCAAAGCCAGTGCAAAGAAAATTGAAGTAAACTTTCCACACAGCTAATCAGTGTCTATTTTTGTACCCAACAGCTGAAACTTGCGCTTCCCCTTTTCTCAAATTTTCCTTGCACTATTTCTGGTGAATCTACACCAGTGTTCACACAGACTTCTAGCAAAAGAAACTCCCTTTAATCAGTGGTCACCTGAGGCGAGTTTCTATTAGGTTTCCCAAAGGTCTATGGGTGCCAAACGCACAGCACAACTGTAAAGGCTGCTTGAGGTAGTGCTGACCTTTAATACCTTCATTGCAACTAATTACAACATATATGTACAAAGACATGGTGTGAAACAAAGTATTAAACACGGCCACACTAAACTTCCCAACCAAAGTAATTTACAACGCTTGACACAGACTCCTTCACTGCATGCAGCCTGCACTAAATACAGGCATACTATTATAAAATAATATTCCCAATAGTATGGAGGAAGTAATATAGTACCGTTCTCTTGTTTCAACTCTCACAGGAGAAAGCTGGTTACTTTTGTTGCCAATACCCAGCTGTCCATTCCCATTCGCTCCCCAGGAGTAAAGATGACCCTGATCAGTCAGCCCCATAGTATGGCTATAGCCACACACAATCTGCAAAGAGGAGATAGATAAGTCAATACTTTGTATCAAACACTAAAGATGCAGGGGGGTGTCGGGGGGAAAGGAGTTGAACTTACCCGGGGCTTCTAATGGTCCCCGGCAGACATCCTGTGCCCGTGCAGCCACGATGCTCCGGCCCCGCCTCCGGTCCACTTCTGGAATTTCAGACTTTAAAGTCTGAAAACCACTGCGCCTGCGTTGCCGTGTCCTCGCTCCCGCTGATGTCACCTGGAGCATACTGCACAGGCCCAGTATGGTCTGTGTCTGCGTAGTCCGCTCCTGGTGACATCAGCGGCAGCGAGGACACGGCAACGCAGGCGCAGTGGTTTTCAGACTTTAAAGTCTGAAATTCCAGAAGTTGACCGGAGGCAGGGCCGGAGCATCGGTAAGTGGCTGCGCGGGCACAGGATGTCTGCCAGGGACCATTAGAAGCCCCGGGTAAGTTCAACTCATTTTTCCCCAACCCCCCTACAGTATCCCTTTAAACATAAGCCAAGACAAGGATACACTTGAGAAAAGAAGTTTATGCTTCTGCAAGGCTATGGTTAAAGGACAAATATCGTGAAAAATGCACTATTTTACTATGCCGCTGTGATGTACAGTAGGCACTGACAATCTGACAGGTTTCAGACTCGTCCATCTGCTCATGGAAAATTCTCAGTTATTTAAAAAAAGCACTTACAGAACTGTTGCTAACTGTTTAGTACTACCTACTGTAATTGACAGCAACAGAGGTAAAAAAGGTAATTTGTAATGAATTTTATGCTGAGAGAAATTACATTTTATATGTATGTAGTTTTCAAACACTAAAGGAGGGGGCGGACTCTTCCTTCCCCCCCCCCCCCCCTTTACTGAGGTTATGTTTTACACCCCAATTTTAGCCCCTTGTGTCTTGGCCTATCACTAGGGCAACAATTCAAGGACCCACCACTGTAGCTATGTTGTTGCCTAGCAAAGTATCTGTACAGGACTGGGGTCCGCCTAACTGTGCACCCCAGTGATAGCATCCAGTTGCTACAGATTTACAGGCTGGCAATAATGACATATGCTCAACTAGTGATGAGCAATGGCATATATGATAATCCATGGCATTTATCTGGCGAAAATTAGAAAGGGTGAAAGTATTTTCTGCATTTACCCTTCTTTTTCCCC
The DNA here is from genome assembly GCF_040937935.1 of Hyperolius riggenbachi. Lineage (NCBI taxonomy): Eukaryota > Metazoa > Chordata > Amphibia > Anura > Hyperoliidae > Hyperolius > Hyperolius riggenbachi. The sequence goes on along the minus strand of NC_090647.1, from coordinate 104,534,468 downwards.
TCTGAAAAATGCCTATTAAACAATTATTGGTTAAAAAAAAAAAAAAAAATTATATTACCCAAAGAAAGCCTAGATTGTCCCAAAAGAAATATAGACTTGTATCACTTTGATGGCATAAGTAAAAAAACATATTGCTGTATCTATAGCCATACAGCCGCATGCCAAAATGGTCAGTATTATTATAGGGTAAAAACCCAGGGATGCAACACTTAATGGTTAATGAACAGAATGAGGGGACCTCTGTTGCAAAGGTCAAGTTATCAAGTATTAAAGCAACACCTGGAAGTTAATCAAGGGGTGAATTTAAGTTTGCAACTATTTAAATGCCAATCCTTTTTTTACTCAAGTTTCATCCTATGCTGAGAGAGACCAACGTTGGTATGGAGCAGGTATAAAATGCAGTGTTATTTCTAAACAGCAATCACTTAACAGGAGATTCTTATAACCCAATTTAGTGAGGCATCGCCAAGCCGGAGCTCTTTCAAAATCATAGGTCATCCTAGAACTGTCTTAAAAATACACAAAAGAAAATCTGTTCTTATTTGTCCAGATACAACTCTTAGCAAGTGTTGCAAAGTCTTCCTACTGCTGGCAATAGCCGATAGTGGAAGATGTGACATACCTGTACCACACAAACTTGAGGGGCAAACACCACTCGACAAGGAATCAACTGGTTTCCAGTACTGCCTAACCCAAGCTGACCAGTGCCATTGTAACCCCAACCGTATAACTGAGGGAAGAGGGAAAGAAAAAAAAAAAAAAAATTAATTAACCATTATGGCAGCATTATAAAACTTGTAAAAAAAAAAAAAAATATAATAATTTTAAAGTTAAACAAAACTGTACTAGAAGAATTGTATTACTCATTCTGGTTGGACTTTACAATCCCAGGGCTGTAAAGTCGGTACAAAAACCAGATCCCATTTAGGATTCCACTGACTCCTCCAATTTGCATATAACAATCTTGTTGCTTGGCAGTGATGAAATGCCTCTAAAGGAGCCCATACACCTAACAATTTTCCGCTGATATACAGCAGATTCGATCACTGATCGAATCTGTTGTGAAATCGTTGCGCAAACGCTGACAGAATATAGATTTCCGTCCGAAATCAATTGTTTCCGTCGGTCCATCCATGCAGAAGCTTTTGCTCGATCGCTGGCGGGTCGGGAGTACGACGATAGCGGCGTTCGAATGCCCGACTACCCACTCTACCGGCAATACATTACCTGCCCCGGCCGGCGCGACTCCCCTGGTCTCCGCTGTCTTCTTTGCGCTGGTCTCCGGGTCCGGCTGGCTTGGCTTTACTGAAGTTCCTGTCCCAGCAGGAAGTTTAAACAGTAGCAGACGGCGGAGACCGGGGGAGTTGCACCAGCCGGAGCAGGTAATGTATGCAGGGGGTGGAGGAAGGGAGGCAGCCAGGCAGCACCACCACAGATTGTGAATCGGTTTCAGCATGAAACCGATCACAATCTGTTTGCAGTAAAGGCAGCCATACGATCAGATTCGATCAGAGTGGGATCTATCTAAATAAATAGACCAGTGTATGGCTACCTTAACCTCCTTGGCGGTATTGACAAGCTCAGCTTGTCAATGACCGCCGGAGGGCGCCGCTCAGGCCCAGCTTGGCCTAATTTGATTTTTTTTTTTTTTTTAAAACACGCAGCAAGCAAAGTTTGTAACGATCGCCGCAGCCGATGTGCCGCTACCAGACGCAAAAGAGGGCCCCCCCCCCGCAGACCCCGTGCACAGCCTGGCCAATCAGTGCCAGGCAGCGCTGAAAGGTGACGATGACATCATGATCATCGCCATGGCGACAGGGAAGCCCTAAAGGAAATCCCGTTCAGAACGGGATTTCCGAACGGGCTTGATCCCCGGCGGCGCTCGGAAGGGTGGGAGGGAAGGAGCAGGGAGGGGGGGAATCATGTAGCTAGCGCAGCCACCCTGGCAAAATAAATAGAACGCCAGGGTGGTTAATGCTGGGAATACACCTTACAATTTTCTGTTAAGGCTCATACACACGTCGGATTTCCGCGGACGGGTCGTTTGAACGTCCCGTCGTTCGCCCGCTAAATCGGGCGTGTGTACAGGCTGTCGTTCGCTTGATAAGGGTGAGTTTGAACTCACCCTTATCAAGCGAACGCCAGCCTGTACACACACCCGATTTAGCGGGCGAACAACGGGATGTTCAAACGACAGGACATTCAAACGACCCGTCGTTTGCGGAAATCCGACATGTGTATGGGCCTTTAGCCTGCCGGATAGATATATTTCCCACATGTTGGACTTTATCTTACCATCTATCTGCCTAGCAATTAGGCATTGTTCTACTCAGCAGGAGATAACCAGAAAACAATGCACCAGAGATTATGACCAGTTTCTACCAGTACTTTACAGAAAATAATCCAATTACAGAAAAATCTAACAGAAAATTATATGGTGTGTACTAGGCATTGTTACACACTTTCAAAGCTTCGAGCTTTTAAAGCTATATTAAGATAGCATTTGCTTTTTGGAACCAAACGCTCCTGGCCAGGAAGCCGACTCTACCCTGTCAACCATCCTGGCCTGTCACTGCCAATGTAAATCCTGCGGCACAGTCTGTATAAGGAGATTCAGCAGAGCCCCATATGAGCTAGGTACTGGTGTGTAGCCCTGCCCCCTTGCAGAAAGAGGGCTGTCTTATCTAAATCCAATACGGAAAAGGCCAGGGCCATTTTCTGCAAGGCAGATCTATGCACCAGAACCTAGGTGATCCAGCCTTCCAGATTAAAATATATGTGGGTGATAAATCCCAAACTGATTCCATGCGCAAAGGGAGTTTGGGGGGGGGGGGGGGGGATGGTTGCAGATGAAAGTGAAAAGCTACCCGGTTTCATATTTTCTGTGATTGTAGGTTACAATTTACACATGCCAATTGCCATAGTATTCGAGATGACCATATTTGCCCTTAGACAAGATGTCACAGGCAGTAAGAATGCAGACAGGAGATCATATTCATATCAAGCACTGAATGGATGGGGAGGGACATCAGAAGTCAGTGATCAGTACAACATTTTTAAAATCAACTTTTCTATTTTAAAAATTCTACTGAAGTGCAATCCAGAGAATTCTCAGAATTTAGCACACTGTGGGGAAAGTTCCTAGGGAAGTCGATGGACACAGGTGTGCACTTGACAATTTAACCTGCAATCGCCAAACAATGCAGACTATGAGAAGGCTGCTCTTCCTTGCTACACTTATTTCAACAACTCATTAAAGTGAACCTCCAGACTAAAACTCTACAGAGCAGCACTGAAAAGCCTTGTGCTTAACAGTGTCACAGCATCAGAACTTTGTTTTTCTTACCCAAGCCTACCCAAGGGTATAAAGTCAAATGCAATTTTTTTTCCTTTCTGCAATAATGGCCCTTTCAGAGAAAGGAATCAATAGTAATGGAGTGGCAGTCACCTAGGTGTCAGAAGGAAGGAGCTACTCGTGTATGCTTCAGCTGCCCCTTGAGTTGAAGCTGAAGCCTACAGAACACAGGTGACTGAGAAACTCTGCTGGTAATCACTCCATTGGCTGCAACTTCACAGCTGTGTTAGGCTTAACCCTACCTGTCCCTTGCTAGTTGGGTTCTGCAATCAGATGTATATAATTCTGAGTTAATGCGGGATTATGTAAATTTTGGATGAAAATATATGCAGCTTGAAAACCGACCAAGTGTCCTCAAAGTATAACATTTGGCTGATCTTTTTAAGCTACATGCAGAGTTTACATGTATCGAGTCAGAATGCTTTGCATCTCACTGACCATTCCTACTTGCCATTATCTGCTCTCCTTTCATATCAGAAGCCTAAATGTATATTTACCAGGCCAAGGCACAGTTTTCCCCAAACAGCTGGCCTCTACCCCACCTGTTTACTTCCTGTCTTTGGGTAAATGGGTGACATTACCATTTACAAGTATCAGAGGGGACCGAGGGGCACTGGGCCAGTGGCCAGATCTCCATTTTACAGATATCCAAGACAGGTTTAAATCTCATTTTCGCTTTTCATGAACTCTGGAGGACAAACTCAAGTTTACTCCAGACAACTACTGGTACAGGGGAGCTGCTCAGTCACTCACCTGGCCATTCTCAGTTATTGCCATAGAAGAAGTTGGCCCAGCTGCTATAGCTACTGCCTTGCACTGCATCTGGGCAGACACCCTCCGAGGAACTGGTTGATTGGTAGTGGTCCCCATACCAATCTGTCCACAGTTGTTATAACCCCATGCAAATACCTACATTAGGAGAAACCAAATGATTTAACAGTTCGTGCATGTCACTTGCCATTTGCAGTTCAGTGGATCAGTTAATGTTGAATGCGTTCCCCCCCCCCCCCCCCAAACGCATTGTGATAAAGAAAAAATACAGACTACAGGCTGCAGATTTCTGCACCAGGCACTGCCCTGCATGCAAGTTAAGATTAAGGGTCAGTTTCCACTTAGCCAGTGTGAGTCTTGCAAGACACACGTTGCCACTAGGGATGATCAATGAGATGCAAATTGTTCAGAAATTATGCAAATGTATTGATTGGTCCATTTTCAAGCTGCATACATTTGCATCAACTCAGAACAATCTGTATATCTGATCATCCCTAGCCGCCACTTGCAGTGATGAGAGCATGCAGCTGATACCGCTTTGCACAGTTAGGCCTAGTGCACACCGGAGCGTTTCCACTGCGGTTTGCGATCTGCTTGCGGGTGCGGATCCGCTAGGGTAATGTATTTCAATGGGCTGGCGCACACCAGAGCGGGAGGCGTTTTGCAGAAAAGCATACTCCCGGGCTGCTGCAGATTTTGGATTGCGGATGCGTTTCTGCCTCAAAGTATAGGAAAAACGCAAACCGCTCTGAAAAACGGCACTTTAGAGCGGTTTGCCAGGCGTTTTGTTACAGTAGCTGTTCAGTAACAGCTTTACTGTAACAATACATGAAATCTACTACACCAAAAACGCTTCACAAAACCGCAAAATGCTAGCTGAAACGCTACAGAAAAACAAAAAGCGTTTCAAAATCTGCTAGCATTTTGCGGATCTGCTAGCGTTTTTTGGTGTGCACCAGGCCTTATAGGGATTCGGGCATGTGCTGCAGGAAACTGCAGCAAGTCATTCTGAATCACAGAGTGCCATTTGGAAGTCAAGGCATTGGAGGGGATAGGCAGTTTCCCTGCCTGAGGCACCTGCAAAGTCGGACCAGGTGGAAAAAGGCCCGGATGAAAGTTAACTTACATGAAAATTTGTTTTGATGCAAGTTTTTGCATCCATTTTTCCATCTAAAAAAGGTGCCCATACATGGTACAATTCATTTTTTCTGATTAGATAATTTAGTTTGATTATTCCGTTAGATCATGTATCAAAATTTTTTCCAACATGTCTGATCGAATTTTTGTTTTTTTTATTAAAAGTACCATAACATACTTCCTGTTCCCTTTGTAGTCACAGTGATGTCATGTTGCTATGGAGATTAAATATCTAATGAGAAAATTTGCATTCAAAAACTATGCATAAAAATGCATACCTTTTCATTAAAAAATTTCACATTAACCTCTTGACGACCAGCTAACGCCGATCGGCATAAACTGGTTGTCTGCGGGCTTCCATGGAAATTGCTGCTCGAAGTTCACGGAGGGCGTCTCCGTGAACTGCCTGCAAGCCTCTGATCGCGGCTCGCAGGCCAAATGTAAACACGCGGGGAAGAAATCCCCGGTGTTTACACTGTACGGCGCTGCAGCAGCGCCGTAAAGGAGATAGACGATCCCCGGCCTCTGATAGGCCGGGGATCGCCGCCGTCTGATAGGCTGAAGCCTATCAGAGGCGGTACAGGATGTATCCTGTACCGCCCACAGAGCCAGGGAGAGGGAGGGAAGGAGAGGGAGGGAAGGAGAGGGAGGGAAGGAGAGGGAGGGAAGGAGAGGGAGGGGGGGGGGGAATAGCGCTGCAGAGGGGGGCCTTGAGGAGCCCCCCCCCACAAGGCACAGCAGAGCGGTGACGATCATCCCCCTAATGGGGAAAAAAGGGGGGGTGGGGAAGTCTGATCGCCCTGCCTGCAATATGATCTGTTCTGGGGGCTGAAGAGCCCACCCAGCACAGATCAATGGGAAATCACTTGGTCGGCAAGTGGTGTAACAAAAAAAAAAAAAAAACACCTCACGTCCGCAACGTTACTCCAGTCGCATGCGAGATGGTTAATACGAGCCCTGAAAAACACTCCGTACAAAACTGCCAAATCTTTATTACCTCTCCTTCCCAAGACAGTGCCAGAGAGTGATGGGAGCCACAAGCCACTTGCACCACCTTCTTGGACAGCAGATCACCACCTATCTGGATGGGAACGGTGCCCTGCATTGTATTGCCATTGCCAAGCTGGTTATATCCATTGTGTCCCCATGCATACAACTCACCATCTGCAAAAAGAAAAATGGTTAGCATTAGCACAACGCAGCAATGCTATCCATAAATACCTATGAAGGCCTAGCAATTCTAGGAAGGACTGAGGTCTGGAACCCACTGGAGCGATTTTATGAGCGTTTAGGGAGCAATTCAAACCGCTAGTGATTTCCCTAAACGCTCAGCTATTGTTACTGGATGGGCCAAATTCCACTGGAGTGATTGAGATTACCAAGTCGCAAAACGCAGGACATACAGCATTTTTAGTGTTTAGCGTTAGCGATTACTGTTTTTGCAAAGTATATAAACGCTGGCATAATCGCTCATCAAAAACCTGCACAGAGCGATTTTGCTAGAGTTTTGAAGTTACTGCACACTAAAAAAAAAAAAAAAAAAATTAAATTGAAAGGACCAATCAGAATTAAAAACGCTAATCGCTAAACAACCGCTGGCAAATTACACAAAAAAAAAATAAAAAATAAAAATTCCCTAAAACGCTCATGAAATTGCTTGCAAACCACTCATAAAAACGCTAGCGACTGCGATTAGTGATAGAGTTTTGTAGTGGGTTCCAGGCCTGACACTGCATCTCCTCTTATAGGTGGCAAACTCACTAAATGGTGATCGAAAGACACAAGCTGACATTTCTCATTATTAACTATTTCTAAAGCACCAACATATTACGCAGGGCTGGACAGTATATACAATGATACAAAGGATGACAGATGTAACAAGGTTATACAACATAGGATAAAGCTATACAAGGCATACAGGGTACAAGATACATGATCATGCAATTTTGGCCTGTTAGGTGGGCCCAGTAATACAAGAACGAGGCAGTCATAGGAAAGGAGAACATGATCATGTAGAATACACTAGGGATAGAAGGATCCTGCCAAAGGCTTACACTCTAAGGGGGAGGGGAGATGGACACACTAGGTAGTGCTGTAAAATAAGTATTCAGTAGAGAGTTACTATGTGGTAGGGGGTGGGTTAGCCATTACTCTGACAATCCACCTTTCCACTTTGTTTTAACCTAATGGCTTCACTGAACAGGGAGTGTAATGAAGTGTCCAGGCAGGATTGTGGGCCAAAACTCCTGTGTGCGCCAGATACACCTGAGAGAAGCTTTCAAAATGCCAGTTTAAGACTAGCAAGACATTTACCTATTGATATATGCTTGACAATTGCATGTGAGGTTACTCTTACCATAGGGGATGTGTGCATCATACCTTCAGTACAAACCAAGACATGCGGGCCGCTGCCATAGCTAATGCCAGTTACTTTCTTGCCAGAGAGGACATCCAGTCTCTTAGGGATCATACTGCTTTGATTATCTCCAGTTCCCAGACAATTACTACAGTTCTGACCAAATGCAAACACCTAAGAAGAAGAATAAAACAATATTTATGATACAATTCATACATAAAAAACTCACATTTAAACAGATTTAAGGGATACAGCCCAATTTGCAGCCCCTTTTCCTAGAGCTTGTAGTTAGAAGCAGAATTACCCCATGCACAACTTGAGAGTCAAATTCCCAGGGGTTGGGGGGCACGTCTAGGGACAAAACCCAACCTCTCTCTAAAAACAAAAGTCTAGAATGGAGCTGTAAAATGAATGGTTTTTATCTATTTCTTATCAGTATAAGATGCAAAACCACTCTCCACAGCCAGGACACTGCTGTAATTCTTTCAACTTCGGATTTGTACTGTACATGTGCTAGATTAAACAGCCATTGACTACAGCCTTGGCCGATAAATCCAGCGTGTGTACAGCAGACCCTCCCCCGCAGGAGTCTGTACAGCTTTGAATCCCGATCCAGACAGCTACATCCATCTTGTGTGTACAGCCTTTAGGCAAGTTTCTGGTTAAAGCCCAACCATGCAGAGATAACTAGTGGCTCTATGGTGGCATTTATAACATTTATCTATAGAAATATTTTCACAACCATATGATAATCACCATTTGCGAAGCAGAGTAAAAACCTGCACGCTGCATTTTTGGTCCTCTGACCTGTGTAACCATACAAGTTAATGGAATATGATACTGTACTCAATTCACTGTAGCAGGTCAGCCCTTACTGGAGAAATTTATGTTTGTACTATATTGGGGGAGCGGACCAATGGAATCCTGCCAGGATGGATTTGGATGTCTTTAAGTGACGTGTGTGTGTGTGTGTGTGTGTGTGTGTGTGTGTGTGTGTGTGTGTGTGTGTGTGTGTGTGTGTGTGTGTGTGTGTGTGTGTGTGTGTGTGTGATCAGGGGGAGGTGGGGGGGGGAACAGACAAAACCACACACTTAACCTGATAAGTCCATGTTCCAGGAGCGTCTTGTACATGTTCTCCCCCAATGGTGTCTTCCATGTCTCCCTAGGTGTTCCCATGTATCCCCCCCCATATGTGCCCGACTCCCCCACGTGCCTCTGCTCCTTCTCACCCCCCCCCCGGTATTTAACAGCGGATTCTTAACCAAATCCGCCATGCCCACTGGGATTGCAGACATCCGTTGCGTGTCTCCCTCTAGTGTTCGGCTTGTATAGATCACATCATCAATACAAGGCCGAACACTAAAGCAAGATGTGCGGGAAACGCCCCAGCTGCTTACCTGTAGCGTGTTTCGGCGAGTCCTCCAGGATGGCTGATAATGAGATCTTGTCTGTTCCCTCCCCAAACGGAAACCCCTGCAAGAGTAATTAAAGAACCACCAAAAGGACTCCTCCTCAATTCAGTTTATACTAGAGTAACTCCCATTTCACCATTTATACTTATAATTGTAACAGGATTGGGAACTAAGCAGCCATCCTGGAGGACTTGCCGAAACACGGCTACAGTTAAGCAGCTGGGGCTTTCTCCCATCATCCCCCAGGATGGCTGAAGATGAGACAGCAAGAAATTTACCTTAGGGAGGGATGATGGCCTGTAAAACTTTGTCCAAAGCTCTGATCCTGGCTGGATAGTAGTTTCAATCTGTAGTGCTTCACAAATGTGTGAGAAGACCAAGCGGCTGCCCTGCAGATCTGTTCCAAACTTGCTCCTGATCTTTCTGCCCAAGAGGCTGCCAATGACAGAGTGGAGTGAGCTGTGATTTTTGAAGGGGCTGACTCATGTGACTCCTTGTAGGCCCAGCTGATAAGCTGCTTCACCCACCTAGCTATTGTGCCTTTGGATGCTTGTAACCCCTTATGGTGGGAATACACGGATTGACCCCCACCGCGAGTCCGCTCGTTCCCGCAGCCGCGCAGATAGATTCCTGCTCGTCCCTGCGGGCGCTTCCTTATCAGCGTCTCGATTCCCCGCCCACGGGGATAAAGCGCGGTATTGATCCGCGTGATGGGACCTGTCGGAAATTAGCAATCGAACCATCAGCGGCTCAACTGATAAGGGGGCACCGAGCCGTGTATGCCCAGCATTAGAGGCCCCCATATATGACACAAACAGATTATTATTATTATTATTATTATTATTTTTTATTTATATAGCGCCAACATATTCCGCAGCGCTTTACAAAGCACAATAAGACGACAAGGGGAACATAGATACAGCTAACAAATATACAGCAGAGTTCCAAGCAGCACAAATATTGTTACAAAGACAGTAAACATTAGGAGGATGACCCTGCCCTTGCGAGCTTACAATCTAATGGGTAGTGGGGGACACACTAGGTAAGGGGGTGGAGGATGGATGAGGCAGTGATTCTTTGCCTCTGATTACATTGTGACAAATAAGTAAATAAAGGGCTATAGAATGTTATAAGCTTGTCTGAAAAGGTGTGTTTTAAGAGTGCGTTTGAAGATGTCCAGGTTTGGAGCATGACGTACAGGCTGTGGAAGAGAGTTCCAGATAAGGGCTGATGCTCGTGTAAAGTCCTGGATGCGAGCATGAGAGGAGGTGATCAGCTTAGAGGCCAGGATAATTTCTTGGGAGGAGCGAAGGTTGCGGGAGGGACAATATCTTGAGATTAGTGAGGAGATGTATGGAGGAGACAACTCGTGGAGGGCTTTGTATGTTAGAGTCAGGAGTTTGAACTGGATCCTCTGGGTAATGGGTAACCAGTGGAGAGAACGGCACAGTGGGGCTGCATCGGAAGAGCGTGTGGAAAGGTGAATGAGGCGGGCCGCTGCATTTAGAAGGGATTGGAGAGGAGCTAGCCTGTTTTTTGGTAGGCCACAGAGCAGGGTGTTGCAGTAGTCTAGGCGGGAGATGATTAAGGCATGAACAAGCATTTTGGTGGCCTCTTGTGTGAGGAAGGGACGGATACGGAATATATTTTTGAGCTGGAAATAGCAGGTGGTGGTTAATGAGGCAATGTGAGGTTTAAAGGAGAGCTCTGAGTCAAGTATAACCCCCAAGCAGCGGGCCTTAGTGGTTGAGGTTATTGGGGTGTTGTCTACCGTTATGGTTGCTATTGGTGGGGGTGTAGATAGCAATGGTGGAAAAATCACAATTTCCGTTTTAGTCATGTTGAGTTTGAGGAAGCGGGAGGACATGAATGCAGAAATGGCACGTAGACAGTCGGGGACTCTGGATAGTAGTGAGGACAGGTCAGGAGCTGAGAGATAGATTTGGGTGTCATCCGCATAGAGGTGATACTGGAAGCCAAAAGAGTTAATTAGTTGTCCCAGGCCACGGGTGTAGATTGAGAAAAGAAGTGGCCCAAGAACAGAGCCTTGAGGTACACCAACAGACAGTGGGTGTGGAGAGGACTTGGTGTTAGAGAAGGAGACAGTGTAAGAGCGTCCAGAGAGATAAGAGGAGATCCAGGAATGTGCTTGTCCCTTGATTCCTAAAGATGACAGTGTCTGCAGTAGCAGAGCATGATCAACCGTGTCAAAGGCAGAGGAAAGGTCAAGGAGTATTAGAATGGAGAACTGGCCTTTGGATTTAGCTACCAGTAGGTCATTAGCAACTTTCGTGAGGGCAGTTTCAGTGGAATGGTGTGTGCGGAATCCAGATTGAAAGGGGTCAAGTAAGGAGTTGGTAGAGAGAAAGGCAGACAATTCTGAATGGATGTGACGTTCCAGCAGTTTAGAAGCAAAGGGGAGGAGCGAGACAGGACGGTAGTTGGATAGAGAAGTTGGATCAAGAGAGGGTTTTTTGATTAGTGGTGTGATGATAGCTTGTTTGAATAAGGAAGGAAAAGTGCCAGTGGAGATAGAAAGGTTGAATAGAGTTGTTAGAGCGGGATTAAAGGAGGAGGAAAGCTGGGGGATTAGATGAGAGGGAATGGGGTCCAGGGCACAGGTAGTGAGATGCGCTTTGGAGATTAGTGAGGAAAGACACTGTTCAGTTAGTGTGGTGAAAGATGTTAGAGTGGGAGACTGGTCTTGTGGAGCGGGGGGAAGGCAGTTAGTGGTGGGTGAGGGTGCAGGCGGACAGAAGGAATTTATAGGTGACGGCTGTGCTGGTAAAAATGGTTGCGCGTTGAAGCTATTACGTATTGCATCAATCTTGCTTGTAAAGTATGATGCAAAGTTGTCGGCTGACAGACATGTGGTAGGGGGAGGAGGTGGGGGACGAAGTAGGGAGTTAAAGGTGTTGAACAATTGTTTTGGGTTGTGGGACTGTGAGGAAATGAGCGAGGAGAAATAAGACTGCTTAGCAGAAGTGAGGGCATCCCTGAGCTCCTGCATAGTTTGTTTATAGTGATTGAAGTCTTCTACAACAGCGCTTTTTCTCCAGCATCTTTCTGCCACCCTGGAGTGCCTTTTCAGCTGTTTGATTTGTTCAGTGAGCCAGGGCTGCCGGTTAGTTTGGCGGGGGCGGGTGGTGGTGAGTGGAACGGCTGAATTCATGGCAGAGGAGACTACATTAAATAAGTAACTGGATGCTGCCTCAGGGTCAGTGTAGGAAGACAGGGTACTTAGAGGTTGCAAGGCCTCAGTCAGGGAATTCACATCCAGGTTGCGGTAATTCCTGCGCGTGACTGTATGGTGTAGTGTTGGAGGAGTTGACGGTAGAGAAGAATTGATTGAGAAGGTAAGAAGATGCCTAGATCTCCTCCACTGAGCAGTTCTTTCTAAATATGTCAAAATAGCCCTTCTAACGTCTAATTTGTTCTCCTAAACTTCCCCATCATTCTGTGGATTGTCAGAAAAAGGCTAAACTATCTCTTGGGAACGATGAAAAGCTGATGACACCTTGGAAAGGTAGGCTGGATCAGGTCTGAAAACAATCCTATCTGAATGTATTACCATATACGGATCCTTAGTAGATAAAAGGTAGCCATACACTGGTCGATTTGCCATCAGATTCGACCAACAGATAGATCCCTCTCTGATCGAATCTGATCAGAGAGGGATCGTATGGCTACCTTTACTGCAAACAGATTGTGAACCGATTTCAGCCTGAAACCATTCACAATCTGTTGTGGTGGTGGTGCTGCCGCCGCTCCCCTCCCCCCCGCGCATACATTACCTGCTCCGCCGGCGGGAGTCCTTCCGGTCACCGCTGCTCTGTCTGCGCTCTGGTCTCCAGGCCCGGCATGCTTTGCTTCTTCCTGCCCGGCAGGAAGTTTAAACAGTAGAACGCACTCTACTGTTTAAACTACCTGCCGGGCAGGAGGAACTGAAGCATGCCGGAGACCAGCACGGACACGGAGCAGCAGTGACCGGGGGTAGTAGCGCCGGCAGAGCAGGTAATGTATTGCCGCTCTATTGCGTCGGTCAATCGAACGCCGCTAGCGACGCACTCCCTACCCGCGGGTGATCGACGGTAATTTTCCACACGGAGCGATCGGACGAAATGGATCGAAATTTTCTAGGTATAGGCTGAGTTTTAGCCACTGAAATCAAAACATTAACAAAAATCTCTTGACAGCTGTCTATGTAAGAAAACTGAAAGCAGATATGTGGACCCTTATGCTGGGCATACACGGCGCGATAGTTATCAATCGAGCCGCTGATGGCTCGATTGATAATATTCAACCTGTCCGATCACCGCGGCGGATCGATACTGTGCTTGATCCCCGTGGGTGGAAAATGGAAGAAACGAGCGGCTGATAAGGAACTGCCCGCGGGGTCGAGCGGGAATCGATCCACGCGCCGGCATCGGGCCAGCGGCTCAATTATGTATGCCTAGCATTAGGGTGCTTACCTTTAGCCCCATGTCCACTCCACTTTGTAAAAACTCTAGAATGACTTTCAGATCATCCAATCTAATCCCGTTTTTCTTTCCAGGAGGAATAAGCTTTCCAAACTTTAGTATATTTCTAGTAGATAGCTTTCTACAGTTTACTAATGTATCTGCTACTTTGCTTGAAAATCCGTACTTCATTAATGTGACTTTTTCAATATCCAGGCTGTTAATTTCAGCATCAGGAGATCTGGGTGATAGGCGGATTCCTGAACCAACAGATCCTGCCTGTTGTCCAGATGCCAAGGACCCTCCAGGACCAGAGACTGAAGGTAAGGGAACCATGCCCTCCTCGGCCACCATGGTGCTAGGAAGATCACTGTGGACCGTGATTTTTTTTTTTTTTTTTTCCTCAAGACTCTTGGCATAATGTTGAATGGTGGGAAGGCATAGAGCAGTTCCTCCGGCCAATCCAGCATTGACGCATCTAACTGACTTGCCAGTAGTAATGGGTGGAGAGAGAAGAAATTCTCCAGTGTCGCATTGTCTGGGGTCGCAAAGAGGTCTATGGTAACGCTCAGTACTGATAGTGACAGTGTCCCCTATCTGGACTGCAAATCTTAAGTATCTCTGAAACGTCGGGTGAATCGGAACGTGAAGGTCTGAGTCTTCTAGATCGACGGTTGCCAGGAAGGCTCCTGGCCAAATCAGGTTTCGAATGGAGGAGATGCTCTCTATGCGGAACTACTTCTCCACAATGTGAGGGTTTAATGGTTTTAAGTTTAATATTCGGAATTTTCCCGAAGGTTTCTGGATTAGGAAAACCTTTGAATAAAATTCCTGAAACTGTTCCTGGATCGGTACTCTTGTTATTACATTATTTTGAAATAGATAAATAATTGATTCCCTTAACGCCCCGGCTCTTTCCGGGTCTCTTAGCAAGTCTGTTATCAGGCGACGGGGAGGAGGAAGGGAACTGATTTCTATTCCGTAACCAAATTGAATGAGATCTAGAATGAACTCATTTGAGGTCATCTTCTTCCAGAAGAGAGCAAACCGCGTTAACCTCCCCCCGACCTGACACTGAGCGTCATTTACCTGGGTTTAGGGGTAGGGGTGCTGGGTTTGTTGGAGAAAGGAAGTCTTACCTCTGCCTGTGTTATAAGTCCATCTTTTGTTTAGAAAGGCACCTCTACCTCTCTGATACTTCAGTGTAGAGCCTCTCCTAAATTGAAACCCTTTCTGGCCTGTCTTTGTCCGGGAATTTTTTCCCCTTATTAGAAGACCTTTCTAGAACCAAATCTAAATCCCTACCAAACAATAGTTGGCCTTTCGAACTCCATAGCACATAATTTATGTTTAGAAGTAGCGTCCCCCTCCCATGCATTGAGCCATACCACTCTTCTGGAGGAATTGACAAGAGCCACAGCCTTAGCAGAGGCTCTTAAGAGTCTGAGGCTGCATCAGCCAAGAAAGACACCGTCTTTGTCATAACCGATAAGGATTCCAAGATGGTTTCATATGGTGTACAGTTTGCCAGTTGTTCCTGTAGGCCTGATCCATTTATCTAAGTTTTTGGCTAAACAAATTGAAGCAATAGCAGGTTTAAATGCGAAAAACTGCATTCCAGGCTCGTTTTAACATCTCTACCTTCCTATCCATAGGCTCTTTAAAGAGAAACTCTGACCAAGAATTGAACGTTATACCAATCAGTAGCTGATACCCCTTTTACATGAGGAATCTATTCCTTTTCACAAACAGACCATCAGGGTGCGCTGTATGACTGATATTGTGGTGAAACCCCTCCCACAAGAAAAGTATGTACTCTTGCCAGTTTCCGGTCTGTGAACCTTGCTGCATTGTGGGAAATAGCGGTTTAAAGCTGTTTCTAACTGCCAAAAAAAAAAAAAAAAAAAAACAAGGAGCAGCTACATTACCATCCAACAGTAAAAAAGGTCACCATGTAATAAATTTTAGAATGTAAATCAGGGATTTAAAAGATTTTACAATGGGCAAAACACTGACTAAATCATTCATACAGAATTGTAAAAATGAAGCACTTTATTACATTATTTTCAGTGGAGTTCCTCTTTAAGTGAACCTGCATCTTTAAAGGACAGGTCCGTATTTTTCGAGTATTGAGCTAAAGCGGTGTCCAGCTTTGGACATTTAGCCCACGGAACCTAGTCTTCCTCTTTAAATGGGAACCTTTGTTTGAAAGACCTAGGAACAAACAATTGTTTTTCCGGATCCTTCCATTGTGACTTAATCAGATCCTTTATGGAATCATGAATCGGGAAAGTTTTAAACCCCTTAGCTCTCAGCCCTCTACAGATATCATCCTAAGCAGAAACATCTATTTTAATTTGTTCAGACTCAAACTGCTTTTAACAGTTCCTCAGTGTGTCTTCCCCATTAGATATTTTGGGATCTTAATAACAGATTCCTCAGATACATCTGCAGCAATTGCTTCCCCTTCCTCAGACCCATAGGCAGATGCCCAAGATAGGGGATCAACATTTAAACCCTGATGTGAACCTCCAGGTCGAGGAGAATATTCCTCTGACTGAGCCCCCTGGCCAGGTGTCTTATCCGGTACAAAGGTATTAACAGGTACATTAGATGTGGATGACCCTGGCCCACAGGATTAACCATAAAAGCAGATCTAAAGGCAGAAAAAGTTGGTCATTTCATCTTTCATAGACCTCACTAAATCTAAAAGAGCCACAGTAGTCCGAGTAGATTCCTGTTCAGGAACAGCAGGTTTCTTAGTTAGTAAATAACATTTCCTGCATGTATTGCAAGTAGCCCCTTCATGCAACTTTACATTACACTTGTGACACCTTAATCTTGCCGGCTGTAAAATGCAAGCAAAAGAGAGAGGGGCCCTCAGTATTAGTGAATAGGGAGACAGAAGCACAATGTCACGCTCTCTTCACATACCTGTTCAGATTCAGTATTGCTCTGACCTGGCCGGGCTTCTGTAGCTGTCTGCTCCTGCTCCATGCTTGCGTCCCCGTGTGATTTTCGTGCTGAAATGAGCTTAGCCAGGGCGAGAGCGCCGCCTCCTACTCCCTCGCCCAATCTGTAGCCGGCGGAAGTGACGCGTACACTAGCGGCCGCAACACACACTGGGGAACTGAATGGCGGCGATCCCTCCAACTAGAGCCTGGATGACTACAGACCAGGTAACACGCCTTCACAGTCTGCAACCAGAGCTGGGACATCACCATCCACAACTTCCTGCCAATTTAGCAAAAGCTCCTACTTATCAAAGGCGCCCCAGGCATACCTCTGAATAAAACAAAAACCACTAGCAGGTGCACACCCAGGTGAAATGGAAAACAAACAAAAACTGAATTGAGGAGGAGGAGGAGTCCTTTTATAGGGCGGTTCTTTAAATTTTATTACTCTTGCAGGCGTTTCCGTTTGGGGAGGAACAGACAATATCTCATCTTCAGCCATCCTGGAGGACGAGGGGAGAAAAGAAGGATGTCTGCAATCCCTGCAGGCAAGGCAAATTAGGTAAACAGCTAGGTAAACAGCTGCCACTACTGCTGCTATACAACCGGGAGGCCAGGAGAAGGAGTGGAGGAACGCTGGAGAGCCACACAGGCAGGGAATCCATAACATGGCGGTAGTTTGTATCGATTGGCATTCGTAAGTTGGAGATTCCCTGCCTTTGCTGTAAGACGCAGGGACTTTCTCCCCATTTTTTAGAAAGAAAAAAAAAAAAAAAAAGTGTGCCTTATATGGTAGATAACTAAAAGATTTAGCAACCATCATGTGACAACCTTCTGCTAAATCTCAGAAGTGTCAGCTGTTCTGAGATGGAAATGTACTTGTGAACCAAGACAAGTTGATAAATCTTCCCGGATACAGAAATCTGATAAAGTTATGCAAAACAAGCTGTGGAAATGAATTTGGCAGATCTCACTTAGTTTGCAATCTTTTGAATCTAATCTATTTATGCACAAATTAAACCTGGAGGTAATGATGGTACACCAGAGTCAGTGTTCCACATTCCAATTGTTAAATGTTCTGTAGCTACAGCCAAAATAAACCAGAAATGAGTCGTCCCTATGACACCTGAGGTGCAAATAAACGAAACAATTGTATATTCTCCTAAATAAAAGTGACTAAGATATTCCAGTTTTATTTTATATATTTAAATCTACTTTAAGTTTTTATACTTTTATTGCTTTTGCTCAATGATACATTCATTTTTTTATCCATTTCCTGCTCTCAGAAGCCATTTTCTGCTAGGAAAGGGTTTTATAGCTGCAATTTCTTATTAGTGAGTGTCACACTGTAGTCTGAACCAGTCCTGACTCATACAGAACTGCCACTTACATACCTGATGAACTCTTTCAGGCAGAGAAGGGGAAGAAGAAGAAGAAGAAAAAAAAAAAGGGGGGGGGCAGCAGCTGTGTGCTTGGCACTGTACACACACACGTCTATCTTATGTCACCTCGGGCATCCTTTAAAAAGGACAACCAAGGTGACATGAGACATTATGAGATAGACATGGGTATGTACAGTGCCTAACACACCAATAACTAGGCTGTGTTCCTTTTTTCTCTCTCTGCCTGAAAGAGTTAATCAGGTATGCAAGTGACAGTTTCTGCCCAGGTCAGACTGGGTCAGACTACAGCATAACCCTCACTGATAGTAATTAGAGCCATAACAATTTCAGAGCACTGAACCGTAAAAAAAAATGGCCTGGTCACTACAGGGGATGTAAGCCTGTGGTCCTTAAGTGGTTAACCTCTCGCACACCAGTAGTCTGTCCCCTTTAAGGGAACCTAAACTGAGAGGGATATGGATGTTTCCTTTTAAACAATACCAGTTGCCTGGCAGTCCTGCTGATCTCTTTGGCTGCAGTAGTGGCTAAATCACACACCTGAAACAAGCATACAGCTAATCCAGTCTGACTTCAGTCAGAGCACCTGCATGCTTGTTCAGGAGCTGTGGCTGAAGGCATTAGAGACACAGGATCAGCAGGAGAGTCAGGCAACTGGCATTTTCAAAGGAAAAATACATATGCTTCTCAGTTTAGGTTTCCTTTAACCACTTGACTGCAGTGTTAAACCCCCCTAAAGACCAGGGCAATTTTCACTCAAATTTGCCACGGCAGTTTTAAGGCCAAGCTACAGTGCCGTACAACTCTGCACACAAGTGATTCCCACCCACTTTTCTCCCCACCAACAGAGCTCTCTGTTGGTGGGGTCAGACCGATTTATTTATTTATTATCCCCCTGCTCCCTCCCTCCCTCCAGCCAGCCAATGACACGATCGGCTGTCATAGGCTTCAGCCTATAAAAGCCAATAGCTCTCCTGTGTGGCAGATCGCAGCGCTGTACTCAGAAAGAGGCTGAAGAGGCTGGAGGTTCTCCGCTACCGGCCCATTATTCGTCTGACAACAGACGGATAATGCGGGCTCCCATACGCGTCATTGGAAGCTTACTGCGGTTTCTTGTACTGCGGTTTCTTGTACTGCGCCTGCGCAGTAAGCTTCTGATGACGCGGGCGGTAGCAAGCAGGCGTGCGGCCCAGGCCACGCAGCCGAAGTTGAAAGCATGCCACGCTAGACCGGAGGACGACGACGTGGGACATTCCTGCTTCAGGGGGCTGATAGAAGCCAGGTAAGTGACTGTTTTTATCCCCAGGACACCCCACAGAACTCCGTTAAGCACCAGAGACTGCTGGTTCCATAAAATGGTGCTTACTGACGAACCGCTGCATATACCCGCCACTCTCCCATCGCCACAGGCCCCTCTCTGCTGTCACTATGATGGCAGAGCTGTGTGTGCTGGTCAGGAATCCAATGAAATCTGCTCCCGATCGCGTCAGAGCTTTGCCATCATACAGAAGGCAGGGCGAGTAAATTGCATCAGGAAGAAAGTGACACTATTGCCAGGGATGTTGAAATCTACATCCTGTCAGAGCGCACAGCCACCTGCAGGACAGATTTAAACCAATGTGGTCCAGAAGCGGTTAAGTATCGATAGTATAAGATGTGTACATTCATGTAAAATGCTGTCCAACCAGATCAAGACAAACTTTTCCGAAGATGGAGCATTCTGAGAGCCATGGTAACTCCCAGTTTTTCCCAAATGCCTGCAAGAGATTCCTGATATTGTGTGTGCTTAAGGCCTGGTTCACACTGCAAGAGCTTTTTAAGCACTAGAAATTTGAAAAGCTCTTGCTAATGCAAGGGGGGATTTTTATAAAATTACATTACCAAGAGCTGTTAAAATCTGAAACGCTTACAAAAAGCTCTTGCAGTGCAAAGCAGCCCTTACTGTGTAAAATGGTAGACCAAAAACACCATTGGCCTCAACAAGACTGGCAAGTTTTGCCCCTCTAGAAATCCTGCTGCAGACATTTTGATGGCACCAACTGGTGAGCTGACCTCTAAAATGTGTCAAGCACCACTGTAGAGGCTTGATTCACAAAGCCGTGATAACTCGCTAGCGTTTTGTGAGCACTATAACACATGTAATGATTTACATGCACAATTGCAAAAATGGCGATTGCACACAAAACATTACGCGCGTTATAGCACACGCAAAACACTAGCGCAACTGATATGAGTTATCACGGCTTTGTGAATCAAGCCCTAGGTGTGATACAGAACAGTTTTTCTGCTTTACCCTGCGCCCAAATCTCACAGAAGCTTAGTTATATGTAGGAACCGATTGGAGAGAAATCCCCATTCATAGCAGTTACTAGGGACTAAAACTGGGCCCAGTGAGCCAACTATTGTTTGCTTTTTATCAAAAGGTAAAATGTTAGTAGCATTCACCTTTCATCTACTAGAAAAGTCTCCATAGCTTACCTCATCATCAGTGGTGTAGATAACTTCATTGGCACAGGTACCAAAAACACAGGCTTTCCGAATATAGGACACCTCTTGAGGTGACAGCAAAGTAAATAAAGGCCACTTCCCAAAGTCCACCATTTTGTTATCAGGTTTCACATATGCATACCCAGGTTTTAATAACTAGACAAGAGAAAAAAGAAAAAAAGGTCAGTAGGCACAAAAATAGTAACAATCTTGTGACTGCTGGCTTGAAAAACTGCAAGAACTTTCACTGCCAATTAAGAAACAAACATTTCTAAATAGGTCAGTATAAGCAAGCGATTGAACAAATGCAACATAAAAAGGCATTTAGACACCGCCAAGCCTTAAAAATGTTAAGGTCAATTATTTAGAAACAAAAGTGCCTGGCCAGGAAGCGGACATGCTACCCTGTTGGGACATCCGGCCGGCCATAGCCAAGGTGAATGAGGAGACCAATAAAGTTTGGGTCTTAAAGTAAACCTGAAGTGAGAGGAATAAGGTAAATTTTATTAAAGAGAACCTTTACCTTCAAAAAGTGCCCATGGGGATACTTACCTCGTGAGGGGAAAGCCTTTAGATCCTATCGAGGATTCCCCCATCATCCTCCATCCGACGGCAGCGCTAGAGGTCCCCAAACTGTGGGCATGTAAATATTTATTTTCCCGCCTCCAGCGCAGGAGCACTGGCGGCTCTCTGCTTGAGCTTAGGCGGAAATAGCCGATCCCAATTTGGTCCGCTTTACTGCGCAGGCAAGTCACCTGCACCGTAGTGCGGACCCGATAAGGCGCAGCTATTACCACCTTAGCCCATCGGGGAGCCACTACTGCGCTGGAGCTGGTAAGGTAAATATTGCAGGTGCTACTGAAACTGTTGCACATGCTAAGAAACTGTGAGAATCCCAGACTGGAGTGCAGATAATTCACTGTGTAAAAGGGGAAAAAAAAAAAAAAAAAAACCTGTAGTATACTGTAATTAGAGATAGACACACAAACGGTTAGCAGCCATGTTTTTTGTTTGTAAACACTGCCTAAAACTGGTGATTAAAAGCCAGGCTGTGGTTTCGTTGTCGGCTGTGGTATGGTTTAAAAAGAAATATGACGGCCTCCATATTCCTCTCACTTCAGGTGTCCATTAGGTTCACAGTGGTCAGTTGCAAAAATAACACATTAGGCTCTATTCTCAATAACTTCCCGCATGCGGTAAAGCACATGCGGGAAGTTTGCGCACAAAACGCTATGTTAACAAAATTTTCCGCATGTTTTTCCCGCATGTGGAATGTGGAAAAAGTTCCGCAAAAGTCGGTATTTTCCGCAAAAAAATCCCAATTCACAAAACATTTCAGGCGCATTATTTTAGCGGTATTTACCAATTTTTTATCACCTACAAGTAGTAGGTGATATATTCCACATCCCATTGATTTTAATGAAGTCTGGAGGCTTATGGCTCACGGCAAACCGCTAGCGGTTCTGCAAGAACCACTACACAATGTGGTGAGTGGCAGTGTTCTCACTGCCGCGGTTGCGCAGTGTTCTCCCCAGGCTCTTTTAGCCGGGTGCTCCACCCGGCTAGTTTTGGTGACCACCCGGCTGTCATCGGCTCACCACCTCCTATGCTGTAAGCAGAGTTGCTCACAGAAGCACCAACCTTGCATTCTCATCTCGCCCCACCTGGCTACTTTTTCATGCCACCCGGCTACTATTTCATGCCACCCGGCTGGAAAAAATTTCTGGGGAGAACACTGTTGCGGTTAGCGATAACCGCAACCACGCTGCATGCAGCGGTTTGCCGGCGACGAGCGACGTTCCGCGATTAGCAATCATGATTAGCGTGCATAGCACGCTAATCGCGATCGCTCCAAAACTGCCGCAGTGTCCAGTGATTTTAATTTACTTCAAACACCCATTCAAATGTGCTTTCAAACCAATCAGGTAGAGGTTTTACTGCACAAGTATGTTCAAGTGTATCAGAGGTTTTACTGCACAAGTATGTTCAAGTGTATCACAGAATCATCAACCATTTCCTTCAGTAACCACCTGCTGAGGTCAGTCAATTCTGTGATCAAGCAGGTATGGTTTTGTGTTAGCATTAATTTAGCATAAAAGCAGCAACAGATACAAAAATACTATAACTTGAATGCAGCAAAAAAAAAAATTTATATATATACACTGAAAGATGCAACAAAATTGCAAAAGTGAAGCAGCTGCTTCAGTTTACTTTGCATTGGCTTTGCTAAATGCACACCAATGTATGAAGAGCAGGTTTCAATAACACGAATCACTAGCAAGTCCAGAACGAACGGGAGCTGCACAATGCCAGCAGGCTGACCTGGCATCACAGGCAGCCGAGTCCTTACCGGACACCGTTGTACAGCGGCCGGAGGGCTCTTCGCTATGAGACGGATGCCAGGTGCTTTAGCCAGGCACTCAATATCGTCCGGGTAGTAAGACCGGAACGGGAACTCGATGCGCCGCCCCCGCCGCCGGTCCCAGATAGCTCTCTCCCGCTCCAGAAACACAGAACGGGGCAGGGCGAATGCCATATCACGTGACTCGCTGATAAGCCGAAACAAGACAGGCTGCCTCAGCTGTTTCTTAAATAGCGCTTGCCTATTGGCCGTCAACTAGTGCGCTGTGATTGGCCCCGAGTCCTGCGCCTCCTAGTGACTGTCACTGAACTACGGAGCGACGTCCTACGCTGACATATAGCGGCCGACCGAATTATCACTAGAAACCAATATATTTATTTTAGATTAAGTGATTGAGATTTGATATTAAAGTATTACTTGTCTGGCATGAGCGTCACACGTAATCTGGAACCTCTGCCTAAAGTAGAAAAGAAATTCCATTCTCTTTGGGAAAAAATAACAACTAAAAACACCTCACTTCTTTGAGGTCGGCTGTACATAATCTTCCGCAGCAAGCGAGTTAATTAAAGTGTACCAGAGATCGTAAACTGGCCACTAATTATACTTACCTGGGGCTTCCTCCATCCCCATGAGCACTGGGGCTGCCCTTGCCGCCCTCCTCAGGTCCTCCTGCGCATGCGCGGCTACGCACCCCACGTCCTCTGGTGAGTTCTACGCCTGTAGTCGCAGAACACACCAGGGGACAGGAGCATGACAAGGGGTCGCGAGCAGCTGAGCCGTGCATGTGCAAAGGGCCACGACTGCCTGGAATATCGGCAGAATGAGGGACCGAGGAGGACAGCGAGGGAGGCCCCGGTGCTCATGGGGTTGGAGGAAGCCCCAGGTAAGTATAAATAAGGGCTAGGAAACCATCTCTGGGCTAGGAAAAAATGACGCCCTGTGTGTGTGGGGAGGTGTGCAGAGGCTTACCGCACCTCCCGTGGCTCATCCTGGTCCTGATCGGAGGGGTCAGCTCCCTTTGCCCCGGACATAGGGCTTGATTCACAAACTGCTGCTAACTATTAGCACGGGCGTGCTGACCAGCACGTGAAGTGCCGCTCGCGGACTTTTGCGTGCAAAAGTCCACATTATCACACGCAAATGTCTGCGAACGCCCGTGCTAACAGCACCAGTTTGTGAATCAAGCCCATACTGCGTTCCGCATGCACAGCATGCCCCTTTTGGGCAGCTTGTGACTGCGCTCCTCAGGGACGCTGGGCGCGTGCACCTGCGTGATGACGTACCCGGCGCAAACAAGCCACCCCAAGAGGATATACTGCACATGCGCAGCACAGTATGTCCAAGGTGAAAGGATACCAACCAGGACAACGGAAGGCATAGCGAGCGAATGGAGGCAGACAGCGGGCCACAGGAGGTGCGGTAAGCCTGTGCACACCTCCCTACTCTCACACAGGGCATCATTTTTAGATTTTAATTAGGCCTAATGTATCCTTTAATACCTGTATTTACAGTGGGTTGCAAAAGTATTCGGCCCCCTTGAAGTTTTCCACATTTCGTCACATTACTGCCACAAACATGCATCAATTTTATTGGAATTCCACGTGAAAGACCAATACAAAGTGGTGTACATGGGAGAAATAGATCGAAAATCATACATCATTCCAAACATTTTTTACAAAAAAATAACTGCAAAGTGGGTTGTACATAATTATTCGGCCCCCTGAGTCAATACTTTGTAGAACCACCTTTTGCTGCAATTACAGCTGCCAGTCTTTTAGGGTATGTCTCTACCAGCTTTGCACATCTAAAGACTGAAATCCTTGCCCATTCTTCTTTGCAAAACAGCTCCAGCTCAGTCAGATTAGATGGACAGCGTTTGTGAACAGCAGTTTTCAGATCTTGCCACAGATTCTCGATTGGATTTAGATCTGGACTTTGACTGGGCGATTCTAACACATAGATATGTTTTGTTTTAAACCATTCCATTGTTGCCCTGGCTTTATGTTTAGGGTCATTATCCTGCTAGAAGGTGAACCTCTGCCCCAGTCTCAAGTCTTTTGCAGTCTCCAAGAGGTTTTCTTCCAAGTTTGCCCTGTATTTGGCTCCATCCATCTTCCCATCAACTCTGACCAGCTTCCCTGTGCCTGCTGAAGAGATGCACCCTCCGAGCATGATGCTGCCACCACCATATTTGACAGTGGGGATGGTGTGTTCAGAGTGATGTGCAGTGTTAGTTTTCTTCCACACATAGCGTTTTGCATTTTGCCCAAAAAGTTCCATTTTGGTCTCATCTGACCAGAGCACCGTCTTCTACATGGTTGCTGTGTCCCCCACATGGCTTGTGGCAAACTGCAAACAGGACTTTTTATGCTTTGTGTTAACAATGCCTTTCTTCTTGCCACTCTTCCATAAAGGCCAACTTTGTACAGTGCGTGACTAATAGTTGTCCTATGGACAGAGTCTCCCACCTGAGCTGTAGATCTCTGCAGCTCGTCCAGAGTCACCATGGGCCTCTTGACTGCATTTCTGATCAGCACTCTCCTTGTTCGGCCTGTGAGTTTAGGTGCATGGCCTTGTCTTGGTGTACAGTTGTGCCATACTCCTTCCATTTCTGAATGATCGCTTGAACAGTGCTCCAAGGGATGTTCAAGGCTTTGGAAATCTTTTTGTAGCCTAAGCCTGCTTTAAATTTCTCAATAACGTGATCCCTGACCTGTCTTGTGTGTTCTTTGGACTTCACGGTGTTGTTGCTCCCAATATTCTCTTAGACAACCTCTGAGGCCCTCACAGAGCAGCTGTATTTGTACTGACATTAGATTACACACAGGTGCACTCTATTTAGTCATTAGCACTAATCAGGCAATGTCTATAGGCAACTGACTGCACTCAGATCAAAGGGGGCCGAATAATTATGCACACACCACTTTGCAGTTATTTATTTGTAAAAAATGTTTGGAATCATGTATGATTTTCGTTCCACTTCTCATGTATACACCACTTTGTGTTGGTCTTTCATGTGGAATTCCAATAAAATTGATTCATGTTTGTGGCAGTAATATGACAAAATGTGGAAAACTTCAAGGGGGCCGAATTCTTTTGCAACCCACTGTATACTTACCCAAACTTCCAACAGCACCATGAGGTCCAAGGGGCTTCCTCGTCGTCTTCTCCGGCAACTCCGTTCAATTGATATCCCTCCCAGCATTCTGGCCATGAGCGGCTGCATGCCCCTCAGTACTGCTGAGCAGGTGCAGAACGCTCCTGGCTGCGCGAGTGCGATGGGGTGCGTGCGCGTCTAAGTCATGCAAGTGCAGAAGAGCGCAGCTGGAGAAAATACCGGGAGGAATATCTACTGAACAGAGGGTTCAGAGAAGACGGTGAGGGCACCACGGACCTAATGGGGCTGGAGGAAGCCCCAGGTAAGTATAAATTAAAGGGGCCGCACATGCGCAGAAGAGCTGACTGGCGTGACTGCGCCACATTACCAGACACATTGGTGCTCATGGGGCTGGAGGAAGCCCCAAATAAGTATAAAATCTTTTAAATAGCCTATCTCAGGTTTACTTTAAGCCCATCTCAAGTTCCCTTTTTACCACTTCAGGTTCCGGGGGTTTTACCCCTTAAGGTTCCTAACAATTTTGCCATATCGGCTGTGTCACTATTGATACAGCAATAACTTTTTATTATGTACTAGTGACCTTAGCCCGTTTAAAAACTGGCTAGGTCTGTCACCACTCCACTGCGCCTGCCTGCCCCGCGCGCACGCCCACACGGCTCCCCCTTCTGGCCCAGTCCTCCCTCAGCTCTCCTCAGTGTCTCTCGTCCCCCCTGCACATGCGCAGAAGCGCAAAACATGGAACACACACACAGGAAGTGAGGGATGGGACGCAGAGATACTTGCACATTATTATATAGGATGCCATCACAGTTATACATATATTGTTTTTTCAGGACATTCTTTCTGGGCTTTCTAAAGTTGGCCACACACCATACAATTTTCATGCAATCTGACTGTACAATCAATCACCAAGTGCTGTTATACTACTTTAGGGTCATATTTTTTTATTCAAGTATTATTTAATTTCACTGGGAATTTATCGAGAAAAATTAGGTGCAAAAATTACACATTTTTTCATGTTTCTCCCTTCCTAACTTTTACATGACAAGTGCCACAGTTTTAAAACACCTCAAAATACATGATTTGGATCATTCCGGTTAAAATGATACATGCCATATTTTATCACTATTCGGGCATGTAGCCGCACCATTATCGTCAACCTGTGCGTCTGCAGCGATTGCATGCGGCGGCTAGGGCGCACAGTTTGGGGACTCCAGTGCTGTATAGATGCATTGCTAGGCAACAACATTTTGATGCGTCTATACAGCGTTGGGTCCTCGAGCTGTCACCATAGTGATCGCATCCGATCGTTATGGGCGGCAGCCATTACAGGTGTCTACAAATCTTAAGGCCAAGTATAGGTGACACAAGGGGTTCATTAGTTTGGTAGGGGTTAAAAGTATTTAAAAAAAAAAAACGCTTTATTTTTTTTACACTGTCCATTTACATAATTATTATTATATTTTTTTCATTGTAACTTTATGTGAATAACTGTTGCTAGCAGCAGTCATTCACAATCGGATTAATGCACAAGCATGCATGTGCATGAGCAACGGGGGCGCATGCATACACGCACTTGATCACGGTGGCAGAGTTTAGTGCTGGATGTAAGTCTCACATCCAGGAACCTACAATGTAAATAATTTGGATGTGAGACTTAATTAATCTTTCAGCGGATTTCCTCTTTAGGTTCCTGGATGTAAGTTTGTGCATGAATTTGCACAGCGCATATAAATTCTCATTGACTTTAAATACCACTCCCTTAAGATTGCAATTCATTATAACATATAAAGTTAGTGTCCCTGACTCCAACTTTAACTTACTCTGGAGGTCCGCTTTAAACACCCTCTGACCCAGTGGGGTGCCCAGTAATAAGTGGCAAGGGGTTTGCTGCAATGTGATCGCTATAAAGTCGAAGCAAGCACCATCAGGTATTGCCGCTAATGTTTTAGAATGCCCCCTGAAGACCCCCTCCGGTCAAATTTTAATAAACATTTTGGCCCGCAGCAAAGACTGTTTGAGCATTTGGCCCTTTATGTGATTGAGTTTGGTATTGCACTGCACGTTTTGCACTTCAGAAACTCTTCAGCTTTCGTAAATCATCCCCTGTATTGCTGAGTTGCTGCATCCATGTATTTAGAGTCACAAATGTACTTGTTACTAGAAGGTATCGAGAGAAAGCTTTTAAACATAATTTTATGATTTACCATGGTACAGGCATACTTTACTGTACTGGGTGTCAATAACTAGCCATTACTTTCATATATAGATAATGGAATAGATTTAGCATTGAGTAATATGTATTCTAAGTTTATTTGCATCGTATGAGAAGAGAATGATTTAAAGAATACTAAAGGGAGTCATTTCTATGTCTAGGAAACTTTTAAAAAACCTATCAAAATGAAAGCATGTTGACTTCAGTAGTTTCATTCATCATTATGTACTAAATGTAAGGTAATACAGTAGATATGCAAGCAAGCAACGTATGTTCCTGACACCTACAGGATACTCCCAGAACTCAGGGTATAAACATTCTACTGAATGCAATGCATGTATCTCCACAGCCAAAAAGTGATCTACAGTGTATAGTGCTACTACTACACAAAACATTTTGTAATTCAAAGTTATCAAAAATTACCATTTCATTTCCATGTATAGCCAGTTATAATTTTACTACATTGGTATGGAATTCAATTTTCATTTTATTTATATATTGTTTATTTACATTTTTTGCCACCATGCTCAATGTATCACGTTTGGTGCATATAATACCCTGTTATACTCATCTTTCAGAATCTTTTAGGGCTTTTTCCCACGAGCAGTTGATAGGCAGTGAATAGACTCTTGAACTCTCACAATTGCTTGCTGCTGCCTGGCAACTGCTTGCTGCTGCCTGGTAACTACTCACTGTTGTTTGGTAACTGCTCACTGAGCACGCAGTTCATCTGCCCGTGAGAAAGGGCCCTTATGGTCTGTGCAGAGCAGAAAATAAACGTTTAGCTTTACCGTAATGAGAACATGTTATCAGTTTATGTATGTTTTCTTTCTCTATAAAGGTAGGTTTTATATACAATACTTACTAACATTCCGACTGGTTTATCTGGTGGGTTGCTGCACACAGAGGCTGTGGATTCTGCACACAGAGGCTGTGGATTCTGCACACAGAGGCGGTGGATTCTGCACACAGAGGCTGTGGATTCTGCACACAGAGGCGGTGGATTCTGCACACAGAGGCTGTGGATCCTGCGCACAGAGGCAGTGGATTCTGCACACAGAGGCGGTGGATTCTGCACACAGAGGCTGTGTATTCTGCACAGAGGCGGTGGATTCTGCACGCAGAGGCTGTGGATTCTGCACACAGAGGCTGTGGATTCTGCACACAGAGGCGGTGGATTCTGCACTCAGAGGCTGTAGATTCTGCACACAAAGGCTGTGGATTCTGCACACAGAGGCTGTGGATTCTGTACACAGAGGTGGTGGATTCTGCACACAGAGGCTGTGGATTCTGCACACAGAGGCGGTGGATTCTGCACACAGAGGCGGTGGATTCTGCACAGAGGCTGTGGATTCTGCACACAGAGGCGGTGGATTCTGCACACAGAGGCTGTGGATTCTACACACAGAAGCTGTGGATTCTGCACAGAGGCTGTGGATTCTGCACACAGAGGCTGTGGATTCTGCACAGAGGCTGTGGATTCTGCATGCAGAGGCTGTGGATTCTGCACAGAGGCGGTGGATTCTGCACACAGAGGCAGTGGATTCTGCACACAGAGGTTGTGGATTCTTCACACAGAGGAGGTGGATTCTGCACACAGAGGCGGTGGATTCTGTGATTGTCAGTGAGAGCTATCCAGCTACTTGCAGCAAGCAAGGACTCTTCTACCTGAACAGGCACTGAGGTGTACTCACACACATATTGCTCTATCTTTCTGGGCACCAGCCAATCAAAAAACAAGCATGCACTTTAAAAAGGCATGCAGGAAAAGCAATTATCTATAATGGAAATCAGCACTTGTATGTGTGGCATTCTCAGCACTCTATGTGGATACAATGAAGTTACAGATAGTGTTGGGCGAACATCTAGATGTTCGGGTTCGGGCCGAACAGGCCGAACATGGCCGCGATGTTCGGGTGTTCGACCCGAACTCCGAACATAATGGAAGTCAATGGGGACCCGAACTTTTGTGGTTTGTAAAGCCTCCTTGCATGCTACATACCCCAAATTTACAGGGTATGTGCACCTTGGGAGTGGGTACAAGAGGAAAAAAAAATTAGCAAAAAGAGCTTATAGTTTTTGAGAAAATCGATTTTAAAGTTTCAAAGGGAAAACTGTCTTTTAAATGCGGGAAATGTCTGTTTTCTTTGCACAGGTAACATGTTTTTTGTCGGCATGCAGTCATAAATGTAATAAAGATAAGTGGTTCAATAAACAGGGACCACGCGGCAACGCTAACCCAGCAGCAGCAGACGTGATGGAACAGGAGCAGGCGCAGGAGGAGAAGGCCACGCTTTGTGAGACACAACAACCCAGGCCTTGCATGAGGGCAAGAAGCGTGCGGATAGCATGCTTTGTACCGCCATGCAGTCATAAATGTAATAAAGATAAGTGGTTCAATAAACAGGGACCACGCGGCAACGCTAACCCAGCAGCAGCAGACGTGATGGAACAGGAGGAGGCGCAGGAGGAGAAGGCCACGCTTTGTGAGACACAACAACCCAGGCCTTGCATGAGGGCAAGAAGCGTGCGGATAGCATGCTTTGTACCGCCATGCAGTCATAAATGTAATAAAGATAAGTGGTTCAATAAACAGGGACCACGCGGCAACGCTAACCCAGCAGCAGCAGACGTGATGGAACAGGAGGAGGCGCAGGAGGAGAAGGCCACGCTTTGTGAGACACAACAACCCAGGCCTTGCATGAGGGCAAGAAGCGTGCGGATAGCATGCTTTGTACCGCCATGCAGTCATAAATGTAATAAAGATAAGTGGTTCAATAAACAGGGACCACGCGGCAACGCTAACCCAGCAGCAGCAGACGTGATGGAACAGGAGCAGGCGCAGGAGGAGAAGGCCACGCTTTGTGAGACACAACAACCCAGGCCTTGCATGAGGGCAAGAAACATGCGGATAGCATGCTTTGTACCGCCATGCAGTCATAAATGTAATAAAGATAAGTGGTTCAATAAACAGGGACCACGCGGCAACGCTAACCCAGCAGCAGCAGACGTGATGGAACAGGAGGAGGCGCAGGAGGAGAAGGCCACGCTTTGTGAGACACAACAACCCAGGCCTTGCATGAGGGCAAGAAGCGTGCGGATAGCATGCTTTGTACCGCCATGCAGTCATAAATGTAATAAAGATAAGTGGTTCAATAAACAGGGACCACGCGGCAACGCTAACCCAGCAGCAGCAGACGTGATGGAACAGGAGGAGGCGCAGGAGGAGAAGGCCACGCTTTGTGAGACACAACAACCCAGGCCTTGCATGAGGGCAAGAAGCGTGCGGATAGCATGCTTTGTACCGCCATGCAGTCATAAATGTAATAAAGATAAGTGGTTCAATAAACAGGGACCACGCGGCAACGCTAACCCAGCAGCAGCAGACGTGATGGAACAGGAGCAGGCGCAGGAGGAGAAGGCCACGCTTTGTGAGACACAACAACCCAGGCCTTGCATGAGGGCAAGAAGCGTGCGGATAGCATGCTTTGTACCGCCATGCAGTCATAAATGTAATAAAGATAAGTGGTTCAATAAACAGGGACCACGCGGCAACGCTAACCCAGCAGCAGCAGACGTGATGGAACAGGAGCAGGCGCAGGAGGAGAAGGCCACGCTTTGTGAGACACAACAACCCAGGCCTTGCATGTGGACAAAAAGCGTGCGGATATAGCAGCAATGCTTTTTGCCGCCATGCAGTCATAAATGTAATACAGATGAGAGGTTCAATAAACAGGGCCCGGAAACGCAACACCATCCCAGATGTTCATTGGTCATGTTACTTGGTTGGGGTCCTGGAGTGTTGCGTAGTCATTTCCAATCCAGGATTGATTCATTTTAATTTGAGTCAGACGGTCTGCATTTTCTGTAGAGAGGCGGATACGCCGATCTGTGACGATGCCTCCGGCAGCACTGAAACAGCGTTCCGACATAACGCTGGCTGCCGGGCAAGCCAGCACCTCTATTGCGTACATTGCCAGTTCGTGCCAGGTGTCTAGCTTCGATACCCAATAGTTGAAGGGTGCAGATGGATGGTTCGACACAGCTACGCCATCTGACATGTAGTCCTTGACCATCTTCTCCAGGCGATCGGTGTTGGAGGTGGATCTGCACGCTTGCTGTTCAGTGGGCTGCGGCTGCATGGGTGTCAGAAAATTTTCCCACTCCAAGGACACTGCCGATACCATTCCCTTTTGGGTACTAGCTGCGGCTTGCGTTGTTTGCTGCCCTCCTGGTCGTCCTGGGTTTGCGGAAGTCAGTCTGTCTGCGTACAACTGGCTAGAGGAGGGGGAGGATGTCAATCTCCTCTCTAAAGTCTCCACAAGGGCCTGCTGGTATTCTTCCATTTTGACCTGTCTGACTCTTTCTTCAAGCAGTTTTGGAACATTGTGTTTGTACCGTGGATCCAGAAGGGTATAAACCCAGTAATTGGTGTTGTCCAGAATGCGCACAATGCGTGGGTCACGTTCAATGCAGTCTAGCATGAATTGAGCCATGTGTGCCAGAGTCCTACCAGAATCCTCATCATCCTCTTGTGAGCGTTGTGATAGTTGTTGTGATGCATCATAGTCGTCACCTTCCTCCTGGTCTGCTTCTGCTGACCATTCGCGTTGAATTGTGGAAGTCCAACGTGCACCGCTCTGGCCCTCGTCAGTGGTGGCATGAAATTCCTGCTCCAACTCCAGCTGTTCCTCCTCCTCTTCTTCGTCATAGCTGCTGGGGCCAGCGTTCCCTGAGGCGGATGGCCTGATGTTGGTACCATCACGCTGATCGTTTTCTCCTTCAGATTCCCCCAGTTGCATCATGACAGCTGTTTCCTTGATTTTTAACATCGACCTCTTCAGTAAACACAGCAGTGGTATGGTAATGCTGACTGAAGAGTTGTCACTGCTCACAAGCAACGTGGATTGCTCAAAATTTTGGAGGACTTGGCAGAGGTCCAACATGTTGGCCCAATCGGATCCACAGAAGCTTGGCAGCTGGCCGGATGCGCCTCGGTACTGCGCCGTCATGTACTGGACCACTGCACTCTTCTGCTCGCAAAAGCGGGCTAGCATGTGCAGCGTAGAATTCCAGCGCGTAGGGACATCACACAGCAAGCGATGGTGGGGGAGATTGAAGCGCTCCTGCATCTTGGCGAGTGCCCCCGAAGCAGTACTGGAATTTCTACAATGTTTGGACACTCGACGCACCTTCAACAGCAGATCGGGCACGCCTGGGTATGTCCTCAGGAACCGCTGAACTACTAGGTTCATCACGTGCGCCAGGCAAGGGATGTGTGTCAGCTTAGCCAACCTTAAAGCGCGAATGAGATTACTCCCATTATCACACACAACCATGCCCGGTTTCAGGTCCAGCGGTGCCAGCCACAAATCCGTCTGTTCCTTTATTCCCCTCCAAATTTCCTCCCCTGTGTGCTGCTTATCCCCAAGGCAGATTAGCTTCAGCAACGCTTGCTGACGCATGCCAACAGCTGTGCTGCACTGCTTCCACGATCCTACTGCTGCTGGGTTAGCGTTTCCGGATGAGGTACAGCTTTGAGATGCGTTGGAGGAGAAGGAGTCAGAGAGGTAGGTGCTGCTGTTATCCAGTGGGAGGGACGGCGGTGCAGCTGTTTGTGGCGTGGGCAACACCCGTGCCGTAGCAGGTGAGGAATCGCTGCCAGGCTCCACAAGGTTCACCCAGTGCGCGGTAAGGGAGATGTATCGACCCTGGCCGAACGCACTCGTCCAGGTGTCAGTGGTGAGGTGAACCTTGCAGGCAACGGCATTCTTCAAGCTTCGGGTTATTTTGCTGACCACGTGCTCATGCAACTCAGGCACTGCAGAGCGTGCAAAGTGGTAGCGGCTGGGAACCACGTAACGTGGGATGGCCACTGACATCATGCCCTTGAAGCTGTTTGTCTCCACCAATCGATATGGCAGCATTTCGCAGGCCAGAAGCTTGGCTATGCTGGCTGTTACTGCCACGGCCCGGGGGTCATTTGCTGGCAATTTCCTCTTGCGCTCAAACATCTCCGACACAGACAACTGAACCGTAGCGCTGCACACGGAAGGGCTGTTGGTTGTTGTGTTTGATGAACACTGGGAGACCTCAAGAGCACTACTCCGGAAAGTGACAGTGTCAGCGTCGTCTGATGTTTGTGAATGTTGTGAACCACGCAATGGCTGGGCTACTGCTGCTGCTGAGGCGGGTCTGGTGGTGAGTCTGGTGAACCCAAGGGAGGCAGTGTTGTTTCTGGTACCCTGTCCTGACGCGTTTGCCCAAAGAGTGGGATGTTTGGATAGCATGTGACGGCTCATGCTGGTGGTGGAGAGGTTGTTAATATTTTTCCCCCTGCTCAGGCGGGTCTTGCACACCTTGCAAATCGCCATGGTAACATCCTCAGTGCAGTCTTCAAAGAAAGCCCAGACTTTGGAGCACCTGCCTCCTTGCTGGCGATTTCTGTTTGCTCCTCTTTTGCCTCTCACTTGAACTTCCACGCTTGTGGTGCCTGAAATTGCGCGCCGCCTACCTTGTGGCACAAGGCGAACTCGTGCAGCAGTGTGTTCTTCAACAGACTCATCTGTGCTGCTGCTACGACGGCGATGTTCTCGTTCACAAACAAAATCTGGGTCTCTGTCCACATTGTCCATACCCTCCTCTTCCATCTCCTCAAACTCGTCATATGTCATTGTGGGCCACCGCCGTGGAGTAGAGCTCCCCACAACAACCTCTGCGCAGCACACTCCAACGTCGTCTTCCAGATCTTGTCGGCCGACCTCCTGCAATTGCAACCCCTCCTGCCCAAATTGCTCTGGGATTTGGGTTTCCGAGTCCTCTTCGGACTCGCCTTGTATTTCAGTGCGCGGTGCATTTCCCACAGTTAACGGTTGTGAATCCAGGCACAACATTTCTGGCTGTTCCTCCATTGACCTTTGAAAGGTGGAAGTTTGTTGGGCTGGGAATAGCTCCTGCGAATACCCCATTGTGTCCTGAGGTAATTCATCGGACTGGTTATCTGGCA
This sequence comes from Hyperolius riggenbachi, assembly GCF_040937935.1. Classification (NCBI taxonomy): domain Eukaryota; kingdom Metazoa; phylum Chordata; class Amphibia; order Anura; family Hyperoliidae; genus Hyperolius; species Hyperolius riggenbachi. Next base: position 104,499,435 of record NC_090647.1, on the reverse strand, counting down.
GTTGTGTGCGTGGTGTCGCTGCCGGTTGTGTCAGCTTTGTGCCCACTGGCTCCTTGTAACTGGCTGAGGACTCGGACCTCGTGCGTGATGTGCTGGTGCTGCTTAACCCACTGCTGGACGCTTGAGAGGTCATCCAAGTAATTATCTGGTCCTGTTCTTTTGGATTTGTGAGGGTTGTTGTCCTGGACAACATGGGCGGTATTGAGTGGGTTTTCTTGGGTGCTCCCCTGTGGCCTGTACGTGAACCGTCAGGGGAAACACCTCTTCCCTTGCCCCTCCCTCTTTCACCGGATTTCTTCCTCATTTCACTTATCCTTACAGTACACGCTGACTGGCAGCAGTACAGTGGCAGTACAGAAATGCTATACAGTACCACTATTCCCAGCAGCGACACAGAGCACAATGCTATACAGTGACGGGTGAGCGGTGTACCACTATTCCCAGCAGCGACACAGAGCACAATGCTATACAGTGACGGGTGAGCGGTGTACCACTATTCCCAGCAGCGACACAGAGCACAATGCTATACAGTGGCGAACGAGCGGTGTACCACTATTCCCAGCAGACACAGAACAGTACACAGAATGCTATATAGTGTGGCTGAACGAGCGGTGTACCACTATTCCCAGCAGACACAGAACAGTACACAGAATGCTATATAGTGTGGCTGAACGAGCGGTGTACTACTGTTCCCAGCAGACACAGAACAGTACACAGAATGCTATATAGTGTGGCTGAACGAGCGGTGTACTACTGTTCCCAGCAGACACAGAACAGTACACAGAATGCTATATAGTGTGGCTGAACGAGCGGTGTACTACTGTTCCCAGCAGACACAGAACAGTACACAGAATGCTATATAGTGTGGCTGAACGAGCGGTGTACCACTGTTCCCAGCAGACACAGAACAGTACACAGAATGCTATATAGTGTGGCTGAACGAGCGGTGTACCACTGTTCCCAGCAGACACAGAACAGTACACAGAATGCTATATAGTGTGGCTGAACGAGCGGTGTACCACTATTCCCAGCAGACACAGAACAGTACACAGAATGCTATATAGTGTGGCTGAACGAGCGGTGTACTACTGTTCCCAGCAGACACAGAACAGTACACAGAATGCTATATAGTGTGGCTGAACGAGCGGTGTACTACTGTTCCCAGCAGACACAGAACAGTACACAGAATGCTATATAGTGTGGCTGAACGAGCGGTGTACCACTATTCCCAGCAGACACAGAACAGTACACAGAATGCTATATAGTGTGGCTGAACGAGCGGTGTACTACTGTTCCCAGCAGACACAGAACAGTACACAGAATGCTATATAGTGTGGCTGAACGAGCGGTGTACTACTGTTCCCAGCAGACACAGAACAGTACACAGAATGCTATATAGTGTGGCTGAACGAGCGGTGTACTACTGTTCCCAGCAGACACAGAACAGTACACAGAATGCTATATAGTGTGGCTGAACGAGCGGTGTACTACTGTTCCCAGCAGACACAGAACAGTACACAGAATGCTATATAGTGTGGCTGAACGAGCGGTGTACCACTATTCCCAGCAGACACAGAACAGTACACAGAATGCTATATAGTGTGGCTGAACGAGCGGTGTACTACTGTTCCCAGCAGACACAGAACAGTACACAGAATGCTATATAGTGTGGCTGAACGAGCGGTGTACTACTGTTCCCAGCAGACACAGAACAGTACACAGAATGCTATATAGTGTGGCTGAACGAGCGGTGTACTACTGTTCCCAGCAGACACAGAACAGTACACAGAATGCTATATAGTGTGGCTGAACGAGCGGTGTACCACTGTTCCCAGCAGACACAGAACAGTACACAGAATGCTATATAGTGTGGCTGAACGAGCGGTGTACCACTGTTCCCAGCAGACACAGAACAGTACACAGAATGCTATATAGTGTGGCTGAACGAGCGGTGTACTACTGTTCCCAGCAGTGACACACAATGACTGGGGGGGACCCTGGCTAGCGTGGCTGGAGCGCGAACTACCCTGCCTGCCTACCCAAAGCTAAACCCACAGACAAATGGCGGAGATATGACGTGGTTCGGGTATTTATTTACCCGAACCACGTGACAGTTCGGCCAATCAGAGCGCGTTCGGGTCCGAACCACGTGACCCGTTCGGCCAATCACAGCGCTAGCCGAACGTTCGGGGAACGTTCGGCCATGCGCTCTTAGTTCGGCCATATGGCCGAACGGTTTGGCCGAGCACCGTCAGGTGTTCGGCCGAACTCGAACATCACCCGAACAGGGTGATGTTCTGCAGAACCCGAACAGTGGCGAACACTGTTCGCCCAACACTAGTTACAGATACTCTGTTGTTTTTCACTGTATTGCAGTGCAACCAGTTTTTCTCTGCTTTCATTTTAGGCTAAAGGTACTTATAGAGTGACTTTTTCATCTTTAGGTAGTGAAAAAAAAACACATTGTGAATTATGCCAATGGTGGGCTAGATTACTTACTGCTGACTTTGTTCAGGCTGCTTGTGGTGTTCAATGTCCCTCCCATTTTTTGTCCTTTTATATTCGGCTGGCTTGTCAGTTGAATAATCCAGGAGAAGTGCGCAAATCTGAACTAGGCATGCGCAAGTTCTGAACCAGTAAAAGGAAGCATTCATGCACGAAAGTAAATGTACATGAGCCCTTTTTCTTCACTGGGCATGCCCAGAATTGCTTGTTTACTGATATGTGACCATCTGGGAGGCTGTGGAGGGAAGCAGGGCTGAATGATCCACAAGGCAACCTTAGGCAGCTGCCTAGGACCTGGAGAAAGTCTAGGGGCTTAGTGGATGCTACCCTCACCTAATCTTACTAAAAAAAAAGCTAGCTGACCATCAACGGTGGACAAAAACTGCTATCTTGCCTGGGGTCCCTTTTTATCTTAATCCTTTTCAGGAGGAAAGAGGTCCTGAAATGGGGAATGGGAGGGACCCTGAAAATAACAAGCAGCATGAGGGGTGTACAGGGTAAGTGCGCACCACTATTCTTAATTTAAACTTTCAGCTCACGTCAGGCGTACATTACAGAGGACTTGTGGAGACCACGCCTGGATGGTCCCGAGTTGTTTTGTTAGTCTCAGGGGGCACACATAGTTTTAGGCAAGTAGTTTTAATGTTTTGGCTGAAGCTTTCAATAGTGATTCCCTTCATCAGATTCTAAACAAGTAGTCATAAAAAATATTGGATAGTGATTTAAAAAGATAAGATCACAAATGTGTACAGGTGTCCCATGACGTCATTTAGGGATCAAGCACACTCTCTAAACAACAAACGAGGACACTGAATATCAGTGGAATAGCTAAGGAGCTGTAGGCCCCGATGCAAGGTTTACAATGGGGCCCCCCAAGCACTCTATACATAATAATTGATATGGCGGTGCACCAAAACCTGCCAATGGCAGCTACAGTGTCACAGGTGCAAGAAGGGATGAGGAACAGTTTGTTAATGATTACCACTATTCAAAGCATCTATAGAAGTGATTATTATTAGCACAGGACCAATAGAGAGCTAATACTGTAGTTGAGAGAGAGCCCTTCAGGGCCCCCGTGGCCCAAGGCCCCTGATGCAGCCGCAACCTCTGCAACTCCTATTGCAATGCCCCTGATGAATATCCTGTCCACTGCAAGATGCTTGCTCATGCTCCGCCCCTTTGTCCCTCCTCTCTTGCATTGAACAATACATGCTTGTGGGCTGTAGCTAAGAAGTGTGTCTGTACAACATCCTTGCACAGCAGTGTCATCCTAACAATCGGGCGCTGATTGTTTAGGGCAACACACAATGAACGTGTGTTTGAACCTGTACTTCTTGAAGGATTGCTTCTTTGGAGTATTTGAAGTATACCCTCGTGAAAATCGATTTACCACTATTGATATTACAGTACTATTGATCTTATATCCTTTCACTGTACCGATTACTGTTTCAATTTTTTTGATTTATGAATTCCCATAAGTACTTTTATTTCCATTAGCTTTTGGCTATGAACTACCCCCCCCCCCCCCCCCCCCCCATGTTTTATTCCTAGACATTAATACTGTCCCAAGGAAGTGGGTTGTAACCCGAGAAATGCGTTGTCCAATATGTTTTTTCCAATAAAGTAATTTTCCTGTTATTTTGTGTCTTTAGTGAGGTAAGTGCTGCTTACCTTTTTAAAATGGTTTTAAATTGTTTTATTATTTTGGGGTGCCTCCTCCCATCCTTACAGCCGCTGCTGCATTTTCCGTAGGATGTTTATCATGTTATCCAATGCAGCAACACAACCAGAGGGTGTATGGAGGGGAGGACAGCGCCCAGTGCTGTAAGTTGCTCTGCTGCCTGGGGAGGGGGCTTTCTAAAAGCAATTGCCAAGTACAGTTATCAGACAGTCCACACCTGCGCCAGTCCGGATGACGGGGTTGATGTGGCTCTGTTAAATTTAAAACAATAGGCTTGCTATATACCAGCAGTTCTGGATGCTAGCCTGGCTTTCAGGGGCATAAAGAGACAATTTGCATATTCAGTAGCAGTGCATTGTGGGTATCCACAGATGGTCACTTAAATCTATATTATTGTAAATTCCTTCTGTTTTAAAGGACAACTGAGGTGACATGTGACATGATGAGATAGACATGTGTATGTACTGTGCCAAGCACACAAATAAGTATGTTGTGATCTTTTCTTTTCTTTCTCTGACTGAAAGAGTTAAACATCAGGTATGCAAGTGACAGTTTCTGTCCGGGTCGGGACCGGGTCGGACTGGGTCAGACTATAGCATAACCCTCACTTATAAGTAATTACAGCCATAAAACACTTTTCTGTCAGTAAATGGCTTCTGAGAGCAGAAAAGAGATAAAAAGGGTCAATAATTCATAGATTTGAGCTCTGGCATACTTCAGTGAAGGTGTCATTGGGCAAAGACAATGAAACAGTAAAAACTTAAAAACTAGATTTAAATATAAAATAAAACTGTGGGATATAAAAAAAAGTCATTTTTTAGGAGAAGGAGGATAGATACAATTTTTTATCTCATCAGCTTATTTTCACCTCGGATGTCCTTTAAAGCGGTATTGTCACCATAAAAATCAAATTTCAACAGCAACTGGTCTGAGTCTTTTGTGCAATATAGATCCTTATGCTGTATTCAAAATTTAAAAAAAATATGTCTGTAGGTATTGTTTGGGGTATTGCAGCACTGGACATTTAATTCGCCATCGCCGGACTTTTGCTTGCCGGCGCTCTCCTATCTATAATATATTCACCCATTTCCCCTCCTTCTGACCCACCTACCCCTTCTTTGCTTCCCCACCCACATCTGTCCTCTTCCCTGGTTGGCTGACACCGCATGTGACGTCTATACTAGCCGCCACAGGTGTCAGTCACAGCCACCATGGGAAGAGGAGCTGCAGGAAGCCTGCCGCTGCCCAGAGCCCACATCACCGCCGCTGCCCGGAGCCCACATCACCGCCGCTGCCCACATCACCGCCGCTGCCCGGAGCCCACATCACCGCCGCTGCCCACATCACCGCCGCTGCCCACATCACCGCCGCTGCCCGGAGCCCACATCACCGCCGCTGCCCACATCACCGCCGATGCCCACATCACCGCCGATGCCCACATCACCGCCGCTGCCCGGAGCCCACATCACCGCCGATGCCCGGAGCCCACATCACCGCCGCTGCCCACATCACCGCCGCTGCCCACATCACCGCCGATGCCCACATCACCGCCGTTGCCCGGAGCCCACATCACCGCCGCTGCCCGGAGCCCACATCACCGCCGCTGCCCACATCACCGCCGCTGCCCACATCACCGCCGCTGCCCACATCACCGCCGCTGCCCACATCACCGCCGCTGCCCGGAGCCCACATCACCGCCGCTGCCCAGGGCCCAAATCACCGCCGCTGCACACATCACCGCCGCTGCCCGGAGCCCACATCACCGCCGCTGCCCGGAGCCCACATCACCGCCGCTGCCCGGAGCCTGTGCAGCCACCAGGGGAGAAGAAGTGGAGCCCCATCGCCGCTGGAGGAAGAGGACAGGACACGTACCTGCCGCCACCGCCTGCAGGCCGAGGAGCAGAGGAGCCGGTGTTCCAACATGCTCAGTAGCATTTGTCGGGTATGCTAAAGTGTTGGAACAGCGGTATAGCCGCCACCAGCCGCAGGGAGAAGTGGAGCTCTGGAGGGGGAAGATCCCTTGGACACCGCTCTCACACTCTGACTCTCACTCTCACACACACTCTCTCTCACACTTACACTCACTCTCACACTCTGACTCTCACTCACTCTCACTATCTCATGCGCACTCACACTCACTCTCTCTCACACTCACTCTCACACTCTGACTCACTTCCTCACACACTCTCACATCCTTGCACTCTCTCACACTTACACTCACTCTCACACTGACTCACTCCCTCACTCTCTCACTCACTCTCACTATCTCATGCACACTCACTCACACTCTCACACTTACACTCACTCTCACATTCTGACTCTCACTCCCTCACACTCTCTCACATTCTCTCACTCACTCTCACTATCTCACACACACTCACTCCCTCACACTCTCTCTCTCACGCACACTCTGACTCTCACTCCCTCACTCTCTCTCTCAAATTCTCTTACTCTCACCATCTCACGCACACTCACTTACACTCACTCTCACATTCTGACTCTCACTCCCTCACTCTCACATCCTCACACTCTCTCTCTCTCACACTTACACTCACACTCTGACTCACTTCCTCACACTCTCTCTCACACTATCTCACAACTCTCACTCACTGCAGAGAGAAGAGTAGCCGTCGGAGGGAAGCCTGCGGGGAGCAGAGGAGCCGTCGGAGGGAAGCCTGCGGGGAGCAGAGGAGCCGTCGGAGGGAAGCCTGCGGGGAGCAGAGGAGCCGTCGGAGGGAAGCCTGCGGGGAGCAGAGGAGCCGCCGGAGGGAAGCCTGCGGGGATAGAAGAGGAGCCGCTGGAGGGAAGCCTGCGGGGATAGAAGAGGAGCCGCCGGAGGGAAGCCTGCGGGGATAGAAGAGGAGCTGCTGGAGGGAAGCCTGCGGGGATAGAAGAGGAGCCGCCGGAGGGAAGCCTGCGGGGAGCATAGGAGCCGCTGGAGGGAAGCCTGCGGGGAGAAGAGGAGCCGCCGGAGGGAAGCCTGAAGCCTGCGGGGAGAAGAGGAGCCGCCGGAGCTGTAAGATAAAGCTCACACACACTCACACTCAATCTCTTACTCTCTCACACTGACTCTCCCTCCCTCATACTCTCTCCCTCACACTCTCTCACTCGCACTGTCGCACACTCACTCACACTGAAACTCACTCTCACATTTACTTTCACTCTCACTGCAGGGAGCAGAGGAGCCTGCGGGGAGCAGAGGAGCCGCCGGTGGGAAGCCTGAGGGGAGAAGAGGAGCCGCCAGAGGGAAGCCTGCAGGGAGAAGAGGAGCTGTAAGGTAAGGGTCACACACGCACGCTCGCTCGCTCTCACTCCCTCACACTCTCTCTTTCACACACACACACACACACTCTCATACACTCACACTCACTCACACTCTCACTCCCTCTCTCACACTCACTCACTCCCTCTCTCACACACACTCACTCACTCCCTCTCTCTCACACACTCACTCACTCCCTCTCTCTCACACACTCACTCACTCCCTCTCTCTCACACACTCACTCACTCCCTCTCTCACACTCACTCACTCCCTCTCACACACACACTCTCACACACACACTCTCACTTCCTCACACTCTCTCTTTCACACACTCTCAAACTCACACACTCACTCACACTCACTTACACACCCTCTCACACACACACACACTCTGACTCACACACAATCAAACTCACACTTACTTTCACTCACTCACACTCTCACACTCTCTCTCACATCCTCACACTCTCTCTCACATCCTCACACTCTCTCACATCCTCACACTCTCTCTCACATCCTCACACTCTCTCTCTCTCACTCTCACACTCTCTCTCACTCACTCTCACACTCACTCTCACTCACTCTCACACTCACTCTCACTCACTCTCACACTCTCTCACACTCACACTCTCTCTCACACTCACGGTCACTCTTTCTCTCACACTCACTCTCTCTCACTCTCTTACGCGCGCACACTCTCTTACGCGTGCACACTCTCTTACGCGCGCACACTTACACTCACTCTCACATTCTGACTCTCACTCCCTCACACTCTCTCACATTCTCTCACTCCCTCTCACTATCTCACACACACTCACTCCCTCACACTCTCTCTCTCACGCACACTCTGACTCTCACTCCCTCTCTCTCTCTCTCTCAAATTCTCTCACTCTCACCATCTCCAGCTAACTATACTGAAGGTCCCTGCACCTAACTACACTATACCTGGCTAACTATACTGAAGGTTCCTGCACCTAACTACACTATACCTGGCTAACTATACTGAAGGTTCCTGCACCTAACTACACTATACCTGGCTAACTATACTGAAGGTCCCTGCACCTAACTACACTATACCTGGCTAACTATACTGAAGGTTCCTGCACCTAACTACACTATACCTGGCTAACTATACTGCAGGTCCCTGCACCTAACTACACTATACCTGGCTAACTATACTGAAGGCACCCACACTTAACTACACTATACCTGGCTAACTATACTGAAGGTTCCTGCACCTAACTACACTATACCTGGCTAACTATACTGAAGGTCCCTGCACCTAACTACACTATACCTGGCAAACTATACTGAAGGTCCCTGCACCTAACTACACTATACCTGGCTAACTATACTGAAGGTTCCTGCACCTAACTACACTATACCTGGCTAACTATACTGCAGGTCCCTGCACCTAACTACACTATACCTGGCTAACTATACTGAAGGCCCCTATACCTATTTACCTATACTGAAGACACGTATACCTGCTACCTAAATGTTGGTAGATCTCCTGGACTCTGCAAATTTTAAAGTAGCTCGCGAGCCGAAAAAGTGTGGGCACCACTGGGCTACACCTTTCCCTGTCTACCTATGCTGCGACCACCTATTACTAGCTACACCTATCCCTGTCTACCTATGCTGCGACCACCTATTACTAGCTACACCTATCCCTGTCTACCTATGCTGCAGCCACCTACTACTGGCTACACCTATCCCTGGCTACCTATGCTGCGGCCTCCTACTGGCTACACCAGGGGTGCCCAATAGGTTGATTTGGTAGATCGCGTCATGTAACATTTTGCGGCTGTCAGAATCTACCTACACTATACCTCGCTAACTATACTGAAGGCACCCCACCTAACTACACTATACCTGGCTAACTATACTGAATGTCCCTGCACCTAACTACACTATACCTGGCTAACTATACTGAAGGTTCCTGCACCTAACTACACTATACCTGGCTAACTATACTGAAGGTCCCTGCACCTAACTACACTATACCTAGCTAACTATACTGAAGGCACCACACCTAACTACACTATACCTGGCTAACTATACTGAAGGCACCCACACCTAACTACACTATACCTGGCTAACTATACTGAAGGCACCCATACCTAACTACACTATACCTGGCTAACTATACTGAAGGTCCCTGCACCTAACTACACTATACCTGACTAACTATACTGAAGGCACCACACCTAACTACACTATACCTGGCAAACTATACTGAAGGTCCCTGCACTTAACTACACTATACCTGGCTAACTATACTGAAGGTTCCTGCACCTAACTACACTATACCTGGCTAACTATACTGCAGGTCCCTGCACCTAACTACACTATACCTGGCTAACTATACTGAAGGCCCCTATACCTATTTACCTATACTGAAGACACGTATACCTGCTACCTAAATGTTGGTAGATCTCCTGGACTCTGCAAATTTTAAAGTAGCTCGCGAGCCGAAAAAGTGTGGGCACCACTGGGCTACACCTTTCCCTGTCTACCTATGCTGCGACCACCTATTACTAGCTACACCTATCCCTGTCTACCTATGCTGTGGCCACCTATTACTGGCTACACCTATCCCTAGCTACCTATGCTGTGGCCACCTACTACTGGCTACACCTATCCCTGACTACCTATGCTGTGGCCACCTAATACTGGCTACACCTATCCCTGGCTATACCTAGCGCATGCTGTGCTATGGAAAGGGGAGGGAGAAGCATAAGTGCATGCTGTGCTATGCAGAGGGGAGGGAGAAGCAGCAGTGGGAGCTGTGCTGTGGAGAGGGGAGGGAGAAGCAGGTGTGCGTGCTGTGCTATGCAGAGGGGAGGGAGAAGCAGGAGCGCGTGCTGTGCTATGCAGAGGGGAGGGAGAAGCAGCAGTGGGAGCTGTGCTGTGGAGAGGGGAGGGAGAAGCAGCAGTGGGTGCTATGCTATGCAGAGGGGAGGGAGAAGCAGCAGCGCATGCTGTGCAATGGAGAGGGGAGGGAGAAGCAGCAGCGCGTGCTGTGCTATGGAGAGGGGAGAGAGAAGCAGCAGTGGGTGCTGTGCTATGGAGAGGGGAGGGAGAAGCAGGAGCGCGTTCTGTGCTATGGAGAGGGGAGGGAGAAGCAGGAGCCTGTGCTGTGCTATGGAGAGGGGAGGGAGACGTAGCAGCCTGTGCTGTGCTATGGAGAGGGTAGGGAGAAGCAGGAGCGCGTGCTGTGCTATGGAGAGGGGAGGGAGAAGCAGCAGGGCGTGCTGTGCTATGGAGAGGGGAGGGAGAAGCAGCAGCGCGTGCTGTGCTATGGAGAGGGGAGGGAGAAGCAGCAGTGGGTGCTGTGCTATGGAGAGGGGAGGGAGAAGCAGGAGCGCGTGCTGTGCTATGGAGAGGGGAGGGAGAATCAGGAGCGCGAGCTGTGCTATGGAGAGGGGAGGGAGAAGCAGGAGTGCGTGCTGTGCTATGGAGAGGGGAGGGAGAAGCAGGAGTGCGTGCTGTGCTATGGAGAGGGGAGGGAGAAGCAGGAGTGCGTGCTGTGCTATGGAGAGGGGAGGGAGAAGCAGGAGCGCGTGCTGTGCTATGGAGAGGGGAGGGAGAATCAGGAGTGCGTGCTGTGCTATGGAGAGGGGAGGGAGAAGCAGCAGTGGGTGCTGTGCTATGGAGAGGGGAGGGAGAAGCAGGAGTGCGTGCTGTGCTATGGAGAGGGGAGGGAGAATCAGGAGCGCGTGCTGTGCTATGGAGAGGGGAGGGAGAATCAGGAGCGCGAGCTGTGCTATAGAGAGGGGAGGGAGAAGCAGCAGTGGGTGCTGTGCTATGGAGAGGGGAGGGAGAAGCAGCAGCCTGTGCTGTGTTATCGAGAGGGTAGGGAGACGCAGCAGCCTGTGCTGTGCTATGGAGAGGGGAGGGAGAAGCAGGAGCGCGTGCTGTGCTATGGAGAGGGGAGGGAGAAGCAGCAGGGCGTGCTGTGCTATGGAGAGGGGAGGGAGAAGCAGCAGCGCGTGCTGTGCTATGGAGAGGGGAGGGAGAAACAGCAGGGCGTGCTGTGCTATGGAGAGGGGAGGGAGAAGCAGGAGTGTGCTGTGCTATGGAGAGGGGAGGGAGAAGCACTGACACACTCTCACTCACTCGCTCTCACTCACACACACTCTCACTCTCTCTCACACGCCCACTTTCTCTTACACACTAAGCCGAGTTAGACTGTTTGCACATGCGCAGTAATGTTGGAAGAGGAGGTCTCCCCTTTGATGGGTTAATCACGAAAACAATGTACAATACCACTGAGCTTGTATTATGTGTGGCGTGAACAAAGATTCAATAAGATTTCTTAGTTCTGTTCTCAAAACGCCATCAAGATTACCATTCTTTCATTAGCATTGTTTCCAGGAGTACAGAGCACACACACTTCCTGAAGGGGCAGCTGAAATCCGATCTCTGAAGTGTGCTCTGAAATCACCCTGCTTTTGTGATGTAAACACAGCTGTACTGAGTCGCACAATGATGACATAAGACAGTGCACTTCCTAGTATACACCTCAGTGGGAGTGTCTGAAGACTCTGGGAGGAGGGCAGGTAATGAATATACAATGAGCAAGAGAAGGGAGGGGGGAAAACAAGAGTCAGGGAGGATATGATGTCATCTTCAGCTTGTCAAAATGGCCACTACCTGGAATAGGATTTTCTGCTTCTCATTTATAAAATTCTCAGGAATCATAACGTGGACAGTGCAATACATCTGATATATACGTTAAACTAGTATTTATCTACTTAAATATGTGTTTTTTATTTTTAGGTTAGCATGGGTGTCGCTTCCTCTTTAAGAAGGCAAACCAACCTAAGCATTGCTTTTTAGTAGGAGGGCTTGTTGGTCTCTTTTAGTCCCCTACACTCTCCTTGTGTTTTTGGGTACCCCGAGCTGCTTAGTTACAGTGTAGGGTGTTTACTGTGCATACAGAAGGGGAATTAGCAATGAAGGACATGAACACCGGAGAAGTGTTCTTTCACATTTCCTTGTTTTTGCTATTACCTTTTCACAGGTTCATTTTACTATGTTGAAAGCACACATGTTTATTAGCCTGTAAGACACATTTCTCACTTGTGAGCAATAAAAATGCCTGTTAAATGTATAGTAACATTTATATATGTATAAATCATTTTCTGAAGTTATAAAATGAAATCAGTGAAACTTTGAAATCAAGCTTATCGCATGCAAAAATTGGGGGTTGCTTTGTACTATATCCCCACAAATTGTGTGTAAATAAAACCTATTATTATTATTATTATTATTGATATATAAAGTGCCAACATATTCCATGGCACTCTACAAAGTAAGAAACAAACATCGGGTACATAATAATAATACAGAAAATGGTGTACACCAAATATACAAAATAAAGAGTTGGTACAAAATACAAAATCGGTACAAAATACAGAATTGATAATGACAGTGACAAAAAAATATATAAGTAATTTGAGGTGCATGATAGCAGCATGTAGTACGTGACACATGGTTTATACCATGGGATATGGGATGTGCTCTATAGTGTCTTTGATCTTTTTTTTTTTGGGGGGGGGGGGGGACGGTGACACAGGATTTCTTGCATGGGGTGACAAAAAGGCTAGAAATGGCCCTGAGAACCCTCACACTTTTACCACACTTTTCCTCTGAAGAATAGGAAAATGTCAGCAGTACTAAAGAAGAAGGGTGCTTTTTAATATTTTTACTCACAAAGCTTTTTTGTTCCATATTAGTCAAGAGAAATATACAAGTAGAAAAAGCAATCGCCAGTGATGTGTTATCTAACCTCATGTGACCCTGGTTCACAACCACACATGAAAGTGCTGCTGTCCAAGAGTAATTTCCGAATGGAATGTTTAAAGCCTGTGTTCTAATTAAACTAGCTTCTCCGTTGGCCACATAAATGGATTGTAAATGATTAAAAAATAATGCTGAATTCCTTTATTTTGAAGGAAGGGTGTCGAATGGGTGTCACATGGCCACTGATGCTTCTTGTCCCTCAGTTATGGACAGGCTCTTGTTTGCAGGATATGAGAGCCTACTATTATTTATTATGGTGTATGTACAGTATAGCACTGACATCTCTCGCAATGCTATACAGAGTATATAGTCACTAAGTGCCCCTCAGAGGAGCTCACATTGTAATCCTTACCATAGACATAGGGCCTGATTCACAAAGCGGTGATAACTCAGTTATCACGCCTAAAAGAGTTTAGGCGTGATAACCTTTGCACTAGCAGAGTTATCACCGCTTTGTGCTGCTGATCGCGCAAAGCTCCCGCGCGCAAACTCTTGCGCGCGCAAACGCGCAGGCGCGCACGCAAAGTCTCATAGGGCTTAATGGGCGCTGTGCAAAGTTTTGCGCGCGGGAGCTTCGCGCGAGTTGCTTCAGATCACGCCTAAACTAAGTTTAGGCGTGATAAAGGGCTTTTCACAGGCGTGCAAAGTGTTTGCACCGCTTTGTGAATCAGGAGCATAGTCTTGTGTCCCTTTAGTAGGGAGCCAATAAAGTTATGTACTGTAAATGTTTTTGTAATGTGGGGGAAAACTAAAGTAGAGATGGCCCGAACGGTTCGCCGGCGAACGGTTTTAGGCGAACTTTGGGTGGTTCGCATTCGCATGCGATCGCAAACTTTCCCGGAAGTTCGGTTCGCCCACATTGTGCTCCATTAGGGTCAACTTTGATCCTCAACATCACAGTCAGCAGGCACATTGTAGCCAATCAGGCTACACCCACTCCTGGAGCCACTCCCCCATTATATAAGGCAGGCAGCGCTGGCCAGTACAATCACTCGTGTGCCTGCTATAGTGAGAGAAGGGCAAGCTGCTGCAGACTGTTTCTCCTAGGGAAAGATTAGTTAGGCTCTTGGCTAGTTAGCTTGCTCCTGGCTGATTCTTATTGCTATAATCGCACCCCACAACAGCTCTTTTGAGAGCTAATCTTGTTCTTGTGATCTATTTTTTTTTCTGTGTGTCCCACTGACACTTGTGTTGCATAGACAGCTTTTGTAATTCATACTGTGTGTGTGCCACTGCCAGGCCCAGCACATTCAGTGACTACCTGTGTGTGTGATAGGCAGCTGCACATTGTAATACCCATTACTGCATATACCAAGCTGTTGTGTTGAGTGAACCCACCTCATCACTGCATATACCTAGCTTTTGTGTTAAGTGAACCCACCTCATCACAGCATATACCTAGCTGTTGTGTTCAGTGAACCCACCTCATCACTGCATATACCTAACTGTTGTGCTGAGTGAACCCACCTCATCACTGCATATACCTACTTTTTGTGTTGAGTGAACCCACCTCATCACTGCATATACCTAGCTGTTGTGTTCAGTGAACCCACCTCATCACTGCATATACTTACCTAGCTGTTTTGTTCAGTGAACCCACCTCATCACTGCATATACTTACCTACCTTTTGTGTTCAGTAAACCCACCTCATCACTGCATATACCTAGCTGTTGTGGCAAGTGGTGTCATCATTGTCCGCCATAACAGAATCTCGTTAAAGGATTTAAAGTTAATTTATTTCAAATACAGCAGGGCCTCGAAAGTCCTCCTCCTGTATTGTTATTTTTGGTCACTACCTTTTGTGTTGAGTGAACCCACCTCATCACTTCATATACCTAGCTGTTTTGTTCAGTGAACCCACCTCATCACTGCATATACTTACCTAGCTGTTGTGTTCAGTGAACCCACTTCATCACTGCATATACTTACCTACCTTTTGTGTTGAGTGAACCCACCTCATCACTGCATATACCTAGCTGCTGTGGCAAGTGATGTCATCATTGTCCGCCATAACAGATTCTTGTTAAAGAATGTAAAGTTCATTTATTTCAAATACAGCCAGCCCTCGAAAGTCCTCCTGTATTGTTATTTTTGGTCACTACCTCGGGACGTGCATGCCATGCCTGCTGCCTTCCTTGGATGTGTGGTGGTAGCCGTTCCTGCTCCTTTGCCCACAGCGTGCCTGCTGCCTTCCTTGGATGTGTGGTGGTGGTAGCCGTTTCTTAGGCTCACACTCCAGACCGGAATCGAACCAGGATTACCCGGCCATTACCCCTGGTCAGTCACCATGGTACTGAGAAAGTACCATCAAAAGTTTCACACAGTTGAATGAATGGCACACTTGCCCTCCATAACACATTCTTGGCAAATGCGTTTAAATTGGTTTGTCTTCCGCTGGGTCAAGGGTCCTGTCACAGACGGTTGCGGGGCCGCAGACGCGTCCTGGAACCGCCCGTGAAGAAAAAGCGATCGCACTCGATTCTCTGCATCGATTGCGCTTCAGATCGATAGGATCTGGATGGATTGTGTAGGAGCAGCTGAGTCTTTTCTCAGCAGGGAGATAGCATCAGCTTAACTGCAGAGAGTCCCTGGCTTCAAGCTGTGCTGATGGCCCATCCATCAGGTATAGGTGACAAGCACCATGACAGAAGCAATCTAGAGTGGGAAAACTCAGACACTCTGGCTCCTTCCCCCAGCAGGGGAGCCGACATGTGGCTTGCTGCTGCCAGCTTCAAAAAGAACCTCACCTAGGGATGACCTGCTGTCAATCCCAGATGTAGATCATATTCCATAAACTGCTATATGTGTCATATTTTCTGTGTTGCCAGGCTGGCAGACCCTCCAAACTAACAGAGCATGTAGGGCCCTGTCTGGTGCTGGTTCTGAGAACATTTCAGAACATTCTGAGGTAAAGACTGTCAGTTAGGCAGTTCGAAAGTGCCCTGATGATACCACAGGGGTCCCACCCCTCATGTTTGGTATCAGGCTGCTGGGTAAATCGAGGCAGACCTGAAAATATTAGTAAATCTGCCCTGACCTGTACGGTTCTGTGAGATAGAGCCCATATGTGGTTAAGACATGATTTCTGGTCCCCAGGACAAGGGGAGGACTCATCTCATGTTCTAAGTGGGTGTGTGGCCCTGCCCTCACTCCCTCCTACTGGATCAGGGGCATAAGAATGGCAGAGGAGACAAACTCAGTGTCCTCCACCCTGAAACATCTTGAACTCATCTGTGCCAGCTTGAGGATATGCTGGCATCCACCTGGTCTGAACTCTGAACTTTTATTGAAACCAAGAACTTTACAAGTTTTCCCACTAAAGGACATCTTTCCAGGAACTAAGTATTTTTTCTCCATTCTTTTATTTTTGCATACTGGCTATTACTGTTTTAATAATTGTTGATATTAATAATTGTCTGTATATATTAATTATTTATATTGCTTTCAATAAACCGACGCTATCGTCAGTTGTTGTTCTAGCTACCCTACTATTCAGCACGCACAGAACTGATCCCGGGTCTCTGAAGAGACACTACTATTGGTTGTTGTTGGCTAGACAGAATAGAGTGTGTTTAACCATTTTTATTCGCAGGACTAGTCAGTCAGCGGGCTCCTCGGGCCCATGGTAACCGAGGTGGTGGCAGTTACACCCTGAATTAGTGTGTATTTTGTAATTACCGTATCTCACAGGCTCCCTTCTGGTTTGTCTGCGGCTAATTCCCAACGGTTCCTGCGCATTGACTGCGACCAGAGTTCGCACGATCCGTGCGCTGGCACCGTTTGGAAGGCCATTTGAGGTCTGACCACTAGGGCCTCCTGTGACAGGTCCATCTGACCACAGATGCCTGGTCTGCAAAGCACAGTCAGGGCAGGTAAATTACTTATACAGCATGGGTCTCAGGCTCCCACTTTGGACCGGAATCGAACCCTGATTCCCCGGCCATTACCCACTGGTCACAATGGCAGACTTGCCCTCCAGAACAGATTCTCGTGAAAGGCAAGTGGTGTCATCATTGTCCGCCATAACATATTCTCGTTAAAGGATTTTTAATTAATTTCAAATACAGTAGGGCCTCGAAAGTCCTCCTCCAAGTCCTGTATTGTTATTTTTGGTCACTACCTCGGGACGTGCATGCCATGCCTGCTGCCTTCCTTGGATGTGTGTGGTGGTAGCCGTTTCTTAGGCTCCAACTCCGGACCGGAATAGAACCAGGATTCCCCGGCCATTACCTGTGGTCACTCACAATGGCAGACTTGCCCTCCATAAAATATTCTCACCTCCTTGAGGAGGAGACCAACCTGGTGAATTGCAGTGAAGGCACCATCAGACTTGCCCTCCATAACAGATTCTCATTAAAGGATTTAAAGTTAATTCATGTCAAATACAGCAGGGCTTCGAAAGTCCTCCTCCGAGTCCTGTATTGTTATTTTTGGTCACTACCTCGGGACGTGCATGCCATGCCTGGTGCCTTCCTTGGATGTGTGTGGTGGTAGCCGTTTCTTAGGCTCCAACTCCGGACCGGAATAGAACCAGGATTCCCCGGCCATTACCCGTGGTCACAATGGCAGACTTGCCCTCCATAATAGATTCTCGTTGCAGGTACTGAACCGTAAGCAGAAAATGTAATGTAAAAAAATATAGATGTAAGCTTTAACAATGGTAGAGAAAGAACCATGGAAAGTTGATAAGGCAGTCAGACATTACCTAACCTGACATCACTGAGGCTAGATTCACAGTGGGACGTTACGTTTTGATTCGACGTTAAAGTCGCACCGCAAACTTGCAACTGGCTGGCATCTGTAATGGAGTTGACACCGGCTGGGAGTGAAGCTGCGGCAAGCGACAGGTAGGCCGCCAGGGGCTGGAGGCAGCCCCAGGTAAGTAGATATTGTTGTTTTTTTAAATTGCTTAGATGTTTCCTGCTATTCTGTCATAACAACAGCAGATGGCACTGTTTTGCCAGTATTGACTTGCACAACACACAAACAATACTTATTTCCTTTCTGAAGTATAATATTTTTTTAATGGCTGTGGAAGCAGTTTTGGAATGGTTCATGAAATGATTCTCCCTTGACTCACTATACATTTCCTTGTGCCGCATTCTATTCCTGTAATTTAGAGTCTGACAATGTTTCTTGTTCATACAACAATGTACAATATTTTATATCTTCATCCTAGAGCATGAGTAGGGAACCTATGGCTCAGGAGCCATATGTGGCTCTTTTGATGGCTACATCTGGCTCACAGTTAGGTGTTTATTTACTAAGCTACACTGCTCAAGCAGCGCCACTTAGTATGACAGCACAAGTAACATTATCAAAGTAGGCACCCAACTGCTGTAACATGCACTACTAACTTAATCGCGCTCCCCCAAAACTAACAGCTGCTCCAATTGTCCCACTCTGGATCCTGTCAGGTCCAGTGACTTTGTAGGACAAGATCCCTACACTTTGATTGCAACAGTGACGTGAGCCCTCTGCTGCACATGTGCATTGTTCCAGTTTGAAACATATTGTATGGCTCTCACAGAATTACATTTTAAAATATGTGGCATTTATGGCTCTCAGCCAAAAAGGTTCCTGACCCCTGTCCTAGAGGATTGTTTATAAAAATTGGTAAAAGGGATTTTTTCCCATGATTTTTTTTATCCAAAACCTATTATTTTAATCAGATTGCAATAGACAGAACTGAAAAGTGTGGGGGAAAGCCCCATACATGCTCACCTTAAGTGACAGGAAGGAGCTATACTGAACTGCATTCAAGTTTAAAAAGAAAAAAAAGTACCGTAGTTAAAACATTGGGCCCTATTCTGTAGCTACCATTGCCTTATCCAATTACTCTTTGCACTCAGCAGGGTGGTAAAAAACTTCCTTAGGTAATTTTATCACCCAGTAAGTTCTTTTCCCTCTATCTTATAACCCCCAGATATCTGTTAAATTCCAAGTTAATAAATATTTTATAGTACTTTCTATATTATTAAGTATTTTATAGTATTTATATTTTAATTAGTATTGGCAAAAAGTCTCACTTTTGACCCTCTACCCATGGGCATGGCAATAGGTGGTGCAGAAGTTGTGACCGCATCGGGGTTCCTGGGCCAGGGGGGCCCAGAGGGGCCCTCCCTCAATTGCAGTATTAGCTCTCTATTGGTCTTGTGCTGGTAATAATCACTTCTATAGATACTTTGAATAGTGATAATCATTAACAAACTGTTCCCACTTCTTGCACCCATCCACTTCTTGCATGTAAATCTTACATTGGGGCCCACAGCTCCTTAGCTACGCCACTGCCTCTACCTCTACATGGTAAAGTGAAAAAAAGTACTTTATTAATTAAATTTTTTCTGTCATATGAATTATTTTTTTCTTGTGTTGTTATCTTCTTCTGTACACTCCTTTCTTCTGTGCACGTCTGTCTTCCTCCTTCTTTGTTCATCTTTCTTGAAGATCCTTCCCCTGGCACCCCGACACTCTCCTGATGTCCACCACTTGCCACACCTACAGCAGCAGGCTTCCTAGCATTCACTTGATGTCGGCTGCTACATTCTAGGCTCCACTGGCACAGTCATTTCCTACCAGATCTTCACAGACCAACCAAGACTAGCGCTGTGCTACACTGCTCCCTATTAGTCCACTCCTGGTGGAAGCTTTGAAGATTTTTTTTTCAGGGGCTCCATTTTTCAGTATAACAGTAAAAAGCAGTAGAGGTTGGTTGACGCAGTTGTGATGGGAATCGATTTTGCCGGGTTAGTGACGGAAAGCCTGGAGGTGGTGAGCGGTGGATGTTGGGAGAATGCTGGTTGTCCAATGTCCAGTAACTGCAGGCAGAGAGCTACTTATCACCTAGAATAGGATATGGTCCATAGTGTGCAACTGTGACATCTTATTTCACACTCTATAATTGTTTACCATCCTCCATTATTCACACACAACCAGGGTTGGGTGTGTTTGCAAATTGTCCTCTCTCTTCACTCTTATGCAAGGCTCAATTTAGACTAACTTTGTATTGTGCTCTACCCCCATGTTTATGATTTCTTCTACACTTCACAATTTTTTTCACTGTCAAAGGAGTAAAGTTGGGTCCAAATTGGTCCTGTACCCTATAGCAGCTGCTATGGCTTATATGGCTCTTGTTCCGCTCTTAGATATTCATATCCTGGAAACATAAGATACTAAGTGAAGTCATGGCTGGTGCAGGTTCCCTAAAATATAGGAGGACATATAAGCTCAGCCAAGGACTTTTGTATTTCCCAGGCAAAGGAAGCAGTAAATCATGTTTTTTTTCAAATAAGTGCCAGTTGGACTTTTATGCTTATCATCTGTGTAACAATCAATGCCACTAATGAATACCTTGGAATAGTACATGTATGTTTTAAGTACAACAGTCCACCCTCCCTTGGCTGCAGACAGAATGGTGATGATTGGGTCTCCACTGAGCGAAGAGTTTGATAGAACTTTCCTTTCCAATTGTGAGGAAACGCGGAAAAGCCGCCGCTAGTACTCAAAGTAAGGCGGCTGATTCCGCGTTCAACATGGCAGCTAGCGCACAGTCGGAGCGCAGAGAAACCGCCGCATGCCCAGACAACAGGGCGGCGGATTCCGCGTCCGACGCGGCAGGTAGCACGCATAGGCCTACTCTTGTCAGTGATGCTGTATGCGGAGAAAACGCCGCACGCACGGACAGCGGTGCGGCGGATTCCGCATTCAACACAGCAGGAACATTACAACACATGTCTGGTGTGGCTGGGACTGATAGTCCACACTGGTTTAGGAGGACGCGCGCGCGCGCAGAGAGGCAGGACCTTTATGACAGTCAGAGGGGAGTCAGCTGACCAAGCCGGTCAGCTGACAATTTCAGTAACTTCCATTGGTCCAGCACTTAGGGGAGGCGCTAGAGAGCACTGGTGTATATATACTGGGTGCTGGTCATTTCTCTGGTGTCTGGCGTTGCGATCACTACGTGGTAGCACTCAGACCTTGTCAGTATCTGTGTTTATTAGACAGTTTCGTAGATGTTGATGATCACGGAGCTCACACCTTAGCCCAGGAATTGTATTATTATCTGTGTTATTATCTAGACCAGTTTCCAAGGTGTTGATGGCCAAGGAACTCACACCTTAGTCTAGGAATTCTGTACCATCTGTATCATTATTATTATCTAGTCTAGTTCCAGGAGTGTTGAGAATCTAGGAGCTCACACTCAAGCCTAGGCATTGTTGATTATCTGTTATGACCTTCTGCTTTCCTGACCATTCTTCTGATCTCTGATTCTGTACCTTTGTTATATCTGATACTCTGTTACTGAACTCTGCTTGTCTAAGGATTCCGCATCTGTCACCTGTCTCTGTCCCTGATCTGTCTGTCTGTTGCCGACCCGGCTTGTCCGACCTCGAGAGCTATCTCCTCAGTCTAGAGATAGCTCACAGACCTGGGAGTGACATCCTTCCTTGGTGTCACTCACACTCTGTCCTTCCTCCTCTTAGTCTGACCCCTCCCTCGGGAGAGGCTCAAGCTTGCGGAAGGAACGTGTTTCTGTACAGTACTCCTTACTGTTGGGCACCTGCTCCTCAGGTGCATTACTCAAAGTATTCCTGTTACACCAAACACTCTCATTACTCAGGTGTCCAGAGGTTAGAGATATATCTGATTATCGGTGATACTGCAGATCATCAATAATCGGGTATATATCTGTATTCTCGGTGATACTGCAGATCACTGGTAATCAGATCCTCTCTGTGTTACACCGATCGTTACAGAACGCCAGACCAAAAATGCAAATGGACGCACACACTGACCGTCTGGGCGCACTTACCACTTCGGTGGACTCCATCAATCAAGTGCTGGGTAACTACAAAGCTATGATTGACGCTTTGTCCGGTTCTTTACGTACCCTCCAGACGGAAGTGGACGAGGTGCGATCCCCTCCTAGCACAGACATACGTATGCCTGTACCTGAAAAATTTTCTGGTCACAGATCTGACTTTCGAAATTTTAGGAGTAGAGTGTTGTCATATTTTGAGTTGAGATCTGGATCTTCAGGAACCATGACCCAAAGGGTCACGTTTATTAAGACTTTGTTATCGGGCGACTCCCAGACCTGGGCATACAGTTTACCCGCTGGAGATTTAGCCTTAACCTCCGTAGACAAATTTTTTAAGGCTATGGCAGTAATTTACGACGATCCAGACATTGCCTCGACTTCTGAGCGGAAGCTCAAGTTGTTGCGTCAAGGCAAGAGTCCAGTCGAGGAGTATGCTGCCGAATTTAGGAGGTGGTCAGTTTCAGCCAGGTGGGACACCTATGCCCTTTTAGACTGTTTCTTATCAGGATTATCAGATGAGGTCTCTGATCTTATGTTAAGTCAGCCTGAACCTAAAACCGTCGATGAGGCCATTTCATCGGCAATTAGGATTGATCGCAGATTACGTTTTCAAAAGCAGACCCGGGGTAGAAACAATGTTAAAATGGTGTCCTACGCTGCGCCTCCGGTGACTCCACCTCCTCCAGTTTCACCTCCTCCAGAGCCAATGCAGATTGGTCGGTCAAAACTGTCCCAAGTGGAGCGGAGATGCAGGATTTCTGAGCAGTTGTGTCTTTATTGTGCAGAGGAGGGTCATAGAGTACGAAATTGCCCTAAGAAGTCGGGAAACGCCACTGCCTAGGAGTAGTTGGGGGTAATACCCTAAGCGTAGAGCTCTTACTCCTAGAGGATAAGCGATTACTTCTCCCTTGTATGATTACATGGGAAGATAAATCTGAAGTCTCTGAGGCCTTCATTGATTCAGGCTCAGCGGCTAATTTTATGGACTATGAATTTGCTTTGAAATTAGGTGTTCCGCTCACTCCGGTTAAACCACCCCTACAGGTCACGGCAGTGGATGATTCCCCCCTACAGCGTAACCATCCGCTGTCCCAGACACCAGAGGTGGAAGTCACTATAGGGGTGCTGCATAGAGAGAAGTTGCAGTTTTTTGTATTGCGCATGACAACCTCCACAATCATCCTTGGTATGCCGTGGTTACACCTTCACTCCCCTCAGATAAATTGGGCTACCAGTCAGCTAACGGGCTGGTCAGCCCACTGTTTTCGTCATTGCTTAGTGAAGGTGACCTTAGGCCAGACCAGGATTCATGTGGAGGGTGTCCCGGAACAATATGTTGAGTTTTCGGATGTATTTTGTCCCAAGGCTGCCGATAAACTACCTCCACATCGCCCGTTCGATTGCCCGATTGATCTCTGATCAGGTTGTATGCCCCCTAGAGGCCATCTCTACAATTTGTCTGGGCCAGAAAAGGTGGCCATGCAAGAATACATCCGTGAGAACTTGGCTAAGGGATTTATTCGTCCGTCCCGGTCACCTGCCGGAGCAGGTTTCTTTTTTGTAAAAAAAAAGGACGGAGGCCTTCGGCCATGCATTGATTACCAGGGACTGAATAAAATCACAGTTAAAAATCGCTATCCATTACCCTTGATAGACGATTTATTCACTCAGGTCACCAATGCCAAGATCTTTTCGAAATTGGATTTGCGGGGTGCATACAATCTGGTGCGGATCAGAGAGGGCAATGAATGGAAGACGGCCTTTAACACACCAGACGGGCATTACGAGTACCTGGTGATGCCCTTCGGGTTGTGTAACGCCCCGGCCTTCTTCCAGGAACTCATTAATGAAGTTTTCAGAGAGGTGTTGGGTAAATTTGTCCTAATATACCTGGACGATATACTGATCTTCTCAGACAACCTCTCTGAGCACAGGGCTCATGTCAAATTCGTGCTGCACAAGCTTAGACAAAACAGGCTTTATGCTAAATTGGAGAAATGCATTTTTGAGGTGACATCTGTCGCTTTTCTGGGATACATAATTTCCACATCGGGCCTTTCTATGGATCCCGCCAAAGTCTCTGCTGTCCTGGAATGGCCCCAACCAGTAGGACTCAAATCTCTTCAGAGATTTTTAGTGTTTGCGAATTACTATAGAAGGTTCATAAAGGGGTACTCCACAGTCATAGCACCCCTCACCAGTCTCACAAAGAAAGGGGCAGATACCAACCACTGGTCCTCCGAAGCTCTGGTTGCTTTCTCCACTTTGAAAGAATTGTTTTGCTCTGCACCCATATTGAGACACGTAGACACCTCTTATCCATTCATTGTAGAGGTTGACGCCTCAGAAGTTGGGGTAGGGGCTGTGCTGTCTCAACGCTCTGGGCTGCAGGGAAGATTACACTCGTGTGCCTATTTCTCTCTGAGGTTTTCCCCAGCAGAGAAAAACTACGATATAGGTAACATGGAGCTTCTAGCCATTAAGTTGGCCTTTGAAGAATGGCGTCATTGGCTAGAAGGAGCAGAACATACTATTACAGTTTACACTGATCACAAAAAATTGGGATACATTGAGGGGGCTAAAAGATTGAGTCCCCGTCAGGCTCGGTGGTCACTGTTTTTCTCGAGATTTAGATTTGTAATTATGTACACTCCGGGTAGTAAAAACATTAAGGCGGATGCCTTGTCCAGGTGTTTTATGCCGGAGACAGCACAGCCCTCAGACCCAGAGACCATTGTTCCACAGAGAGTAGTGCTGGGAGCCACAGAGACTTGGAAAGACTGGACGGAGACTTTAAGTCCCTTCCAGCAGGATATCCCTGAGGGAAAGCCTGAAGGGGTTATGTT
Organism: Hyperolius riggenbachi; assembly: GCF_040937935.1. Taxonomy (NCBI): domain Eukaryota; kingdom Metazoa; phylum Chordata; class Amphibia; order Anura; family Hyperoliidae; genus Hyperolius; species Hyperolius riggenbachi. The sequence continues at coordinate 104,474,508 of NC_090647.1, read as the reverse complement.
TGTGCCACTACCATTTCGTCTTCAGATTTTGCAGATGTTCCACTCACACAAATATGCCGGGCACCCAGGGGCCTCCAGAACGCAAGACTTGGTTGCTGAGTGTGCAGTGTGTGCAAAAAGCAAGCCCTCCTGTCTGGCACCCGTGGGAACGTTGCAGCCTTTGCCCACCCCAAGTGAACCATGGACCCATTTGTCCATGGATTTTGTGGGCGAGCTTCCTAGGTCTGAAGGCATGTCGGTCATTTGGGTGGTAGTCGACCGTTTCCGTAAAATGGCCCATTTTGTGCCTTTGAAAGGACTCCCCTCGGCCCAGGAGCTGGCCGATCTTTTCATCATCCACGTTTCCCGACTTCATGGCATTCCGGAAAACATAGTGTCAGATCGGGGAGTCCAATTTGTTTCTAGATTTTGGAGGGCACTTTGCCATCAAATGGGCATGGAACTGTCATTTTCGTCGGGCTACCACCCACAGACCAATGGTCAGACGGTAAGGGTTAATCAATCATTGGAACAGTTCTTGAGGTGTTATGTTGCAGAAGCACAAAGTGATTGGGTCAAGTTCTTGCCGTATGCAGAATTTGCACACAATAATTTGAAAAGCTCTTCCTCTGGGTTCTCTCCGTTTCAGGTGGTAACTGGAAAGTTGCCCAAGTTTTCCCCATTGCCAGTAGCCTCCACTCCGTTTCCGGCTCTGGAGGCTTGGCAAAAGTTGTTCAAAGCCATTTGGGGAATCGTGAAAAGTAATTTGGAAAAGGCTTTTCAAAGTCAGAAAGTTCAAGCTGACAAGAAACGATCCTTAGAGTGGAAGTTCCGACCAGGAGACCTGGTCTGGGTGTCCACACGCCATTTAACCCTGAAACAACCCTCGCCCAAGCTAGGTCCCAGGTTTGTGGGCCCTTTTTCTGTGACCAGGAAGATCAACAATGTTACTTATGCCATTGATCTTCCTGCCAGTATGCGTGGTGTAAGATCTTTTCATGTGTACCTGCTTAAGCCAGCAGTCCATGTGGGTGCCACTCCTCCTCCTCCTGTGATGGTAGACGACCAACCTGAGTATGAAGTAGAAAAGATTTTAGACTCACGGGTAGTGCAGAACTCACTACAGTATCTAGTGCACTGGAAGGGGTATGGTTTGGAGGAGAGAACATGGGTACCTGAGTGTCGCATGCAAGCGGACAAATTAAGAAGGGAATGCCACACTCGATATCCTGAGAAACCGGGTAGGAGTTGTCCGGAGTCCACTCCTCAGGTGGGGGGTACTGTGAGGAAACGCGGAAAAGCCGCCGCTAGTACTCAAAGTAAGGCGGCTGATTCCGCGTTCAACATGGAAGCTAGCGCGCAGTCGGAGCGCGGAGAAACCGCCGCATGCCCAGACAACAGGGCGGCGGATTCCGCGGCCGATGCGGCAGGTAGCACGCATAGGCCTACTCCTGTCAGTGATGCTGTATGCGGAGAAAACGCCGCACGCACGGACAGCGGTGCGGCGGATTCCGCATTCAACACAGCAGGAACATTACAACACATGTCTGGTGTGGCTGGGACTGATAGTCCACACTGGTTCAGGAGGACGCGCGCGCGTCCATAGTGTGCAACTGTGACATCTTATTTCACACTCTATAATTGTTTTCCATCCTCCATTATTCACACACAACCAGGGTTGGGTGTGTTTGCAAATTGTCCTCTCTCTTCACTCTTATGCAAGGCTCAATTTAGACTAACTTTGTATTGTGCTCTACCCCCATGTTTATGATTTCTTCTACACTTCACAATTTTTTTCACTGTCAAAGGAGTAAAGTTGGGTCCAAATTGGTCCTGTACCCTATAGCAGCTGCTATGGCTTATATGGCTCTTGCTCCGCTCTTAGATATTCATATCCTGGAAACATAAGATACTAAGTGAAGTCATGGCTGGTGCAGGTTCCCTAAAATATAGGAGGAGATATAAGCTCAGCCAAGGACTTTTGTATTTCCCAGGCAAAGGAAGCAGTAAATCATGTTTTTTTCAAATAAGTGCCAGTTGGACTTTTATGCTTATCATCTGTGTAACAATCAATGCCACTAATGAATACCTTGGAATGGTACATGTATGTTTTAAGTACAACAGTCCACCTTCCCTTGGCTGCAGACAGAATGGTGATGATTGGGTCTCCACTGAGCGAAGAGTTTGATAGAACTTTCCTTTCCAATTGTGAGGAAACGCGGAAAAGCCACCGCTAGTACTCAAAGTAAGGCGGCTGATTCCGCGTTCAACATGGCAGCTAGCGCGCAGTCGGAGTGCAGAGAAACCGCCGCATGCCCAGACAACAGGGCGGCGGATTCCGCGTCCGACGCGGCAGGTAGCACGCATAGGCCTACTCTTGTCAGTGATGCTGTATGCGGAGAAAACGCCGCACGCACGGACAGCGGTGCGGCGGATTCCGCATTCAACACAGCAGGAACATTACAACACATGTCTGGTGTGGCTGGTTCAGGAGGACGCGCGCTCGCGCAGAGAGGCAGGACCTTTATGACAGTCAGAGGGGAGTCAGTTGGCCAAGCCGGTCAGCTGACAATTTCAGTAACTTCCATTGGTCCAGCACTTAGGGGAGGCGCTAGAGAGCGCTGGTGTATATATACTGGGTGCTGGTAATTTCTCTGGTGTCTGGCGTTGCGATCACTACGTGGTAGCACTCAGACCTTGTCAGTATCTGTGTTTATTAGACAGTTTCGTAGGTGTTGATGATCACGGAGCTCACACCTTAGCCCAGGAATTGTATTATTATCTGTGTTATTATCTAGACCAGTTTCCAAGGTGTTGATGGCCAAGGAACTCACACCTTAGTCTAGGAATTCTGTACCATCTGTATTATTATTATTATCTAGTCTAGTTCCAGGAGTGTTGAGAATCTAGGAGCTCACACTCAAGCCTAGGCATTGTTGATTATCTGTTATGACCTGCTTTCCGGACCATTCTTCTGATCTCTGATTCTGTACCTTTGTTATATCTGATACTCTGTTACTGAACTCTGCTTGTCTTAGGATTCCGCATCTGTCTCCTGTCTCTGTCCCTGATATGTCTGTCTGTTGCCGACCCGGCTTGTCCGACCTCGAGAGCTATCTCCTCAGTCTAGAGATAGCTCACAGACCTGGGAGTGACAACCTTCCTTGGTGTCACTCACACTCTGTCCTTCCTCCTCTTAGTCTGACCCCTCCCTCGGGAGAGGCTCAAGCTTGCGGAAGGAACGTGTTTCTGTACAGTACTCCTTACTGTTGGGCACCTGCTCCTCAGGTGCATTACTCAAAGTATTCCTGTTACACAAAACACTCTCATTACTCAGGTGTCCAGAGGTTAGAGATATATCTGATTATCAGTGATACTGCAGATCATCAATAATCGGGTATATATCTGTATTCTCGGTGATACTGCAGATCACCGGTAATCAGATCCTCTCTGTGTTACACCGATCGTTACACCAATATGTTTAGGAAGTACTTTAGATTTAGCCAGGAAAAATTATCCTTTTAGAAAGACTTGTTTGACCTTATCCCCTGGTACTGCACAGTTGCAGAACGATCTTGGGCCACTCATGTGCAGAAGAGCATGACTGGCCACAATTGGCCAAATTACCTGTTCAATAACGAGAGAACCTGGCGGCCACGCTCCGAAGTCCACGCACCTCATGGGGCAGGAGGACACCCCAGGTAAGTATAAATACACCTCTATTCAACATCTCGGGTACACTTTAAAGCAAACTTGTAGAAAAAACATTAGATACTTACCTCGGTAGAGGGAAGCTCTGGTCTGGATCCTCTAGAGGTTTCACACATTTCCCTCCCCCTCGCTGCTCTAGCACTGGGACCTATTAGATTCACTACCGCGCTCCTATAAGAGAATGAGAATGGCCACACTGTGCAGGCATGGGACGACTTGCACCTGTGCAGTAGCAACTAGCAAGGAGCAGCTCAAGCCGACTCCGTTTGGCTCCAAGCTAGTGCACAGGCGCAAACTGTCTGCGCCTGCGGTGCGGCTGTGCTCCATCGACAAGCGCTTGTTGATGGGCTCCAGAGGGTCTCAGTGCTGAAACGTAAGTATCCATTTGGGGCACATTTCCTTCTACAGGTACACTTTAAAGAGAACCCGAGGTGAGAGGGATATGGAGGCCGACATGTTTATTTCCTTTTAAATAATGCACATTGCCTGGTTGTCCTGCTGATCCTCTCTAATAGTTTAAGCCATAGACCCTGAACAAACATGCAGATGAGAGGTCTATGACAAATCTGCCAAGATTGATGATGATGTCATCGATATAGTCGTGTCCGACTCTTGGCGATTCTATGGGTTAGCTCTCTCTGCCCAGATTAGCTGCATGCTTGTTTCAGGTGTGTGATAGAGACCCCACTGACCAGAAAGATCAGCAAGATAGCCAGGAAACTGGTATTGTTTAAAAGCAAATAAATATGGCAGCTTTCATAGGTCTCACACATTGGCTTCCTTTTAAATTAATGTGGGAGAGGCCAGTATGAAGAATATAACCAATCCACCCTGAAGGGGTGTTCACAAATCCTTCCATCACGGCCTGGCAGTGAATCTTTCTCAGTCAGCAGGATGTGAAGAAAGGAAAATCATATCATGTGACTTGTTTATTATGTCATAACAAAAGAGTAAAGTCATTCTATCAAAAAAAATGGAAAACAAACACCAGATTAGATAAAAAGGTCAGAAACGAGTATCTCCTTACAGTCAAAACAATATTCATTACAACGAAAGCAAGGAAAATTGCGATAACATAGATGGTTAGAAAGTTAAAGAATTGCCCATAAAATCCATAGGGGCTACATGTCCTCAAAATATATACATATTGTTGGAATTAAAATGTATAATAAATGAGAGTCACCCAGTTAGGCAGCTGTGTTTACCTGCAGAGTTAGCGAGATTGGGACATGTGATTATGGCCTGTTTATTGACAGACTAAGTGACTCAAGCCTACTGTATGCTGAGTTCTCTGCATGTACTCACACTGCAGGCCTCCTATGACTCTTGATGTAACTTGGGAGTGGACTCTACAGTTATCAAGCAGGCCAATCACAGGAAGATACAGTTGTGCTGCAAGCCTGTTAGGATAAAGGTCAACACTCATGAGACACGACTGTTATTAAAAAAATGTAGCTGCCACCCTTTTTACAAATATAACTGCAGTGTGCATATATGATAAGCCTGTTGTATCAGTTCTTATGGAGCCCAGGCCAAGAGGAAAAAAATAATACTAGTTCTGAATAGCAAGAAAGGGAGCAGCAAGGCTCTCTAATGCGGTTTTCCTCCCTTCTGTATTCCCACTGAGGAGATGTGTCTGTCTTTGTTTCTACTAAACAGACATGGGGTATTTACCATGCGCATGTGAAGATTAGCGGATCAGCCAATAATGCATGTTGCACTTTGTGTAACGCCTGCTAATTTTTACGTTCGCTGTAAGTGCACAGTCAGGGACGGATTTCTAAAAATGGCTGCCAAGGTCCAGGCCTTGGCCGGCTGCAGCCCAATGGGGCACCTGGACATGAAATAGGGGTTGCTGCATATGAAAGAAAAGGCTGAAAATGGGGAGCAGCACATGGAAAGGGAAGCCGATGTCCAAGAGAGCTGTGCATGAAAGAGAGGGTCTGCAGTACAGGGATGATACACATGGAAGAGGGGGCTGCACATAGAATGGGAACAGCGCTGCTGCACTTGCATGGGGAGCCCCAATATACTTGGACTAAGGGTGAAAAAAAGTAGGTTAACTGGCATTGCTATTTTGTTAGTCACACCCCTTTTAGCACCTCCTTAATAACTTATTTAAATGTCCCAATGTAAAGCGCTGTGAGTGGATCTATGTGTGTTTTCTTTTTTATAAGGCTGGACAAAGTATAAGTGAGTGTGTGTACCTCTTCTCTCCCTTATACTAAGTGCAAGTACCTCTTCCCTCCATTATACTGAGTGTGTGTACCTCTTCTCTCCCTTATACTGAGTGTGAGTACCTCTTCCCTCCCTTATACTGAGTGTGTGTACCTCTTCTCTCCCCTATACTGAGTGTGAGTACCTCTTCTCTCCCTTATACTGAGTGTGAGTACCTCTTCCCTCCCTTATACTGAGTGTGAGTACCTCTTCCCGTCCTTATACGCAGTGTGAGTACCTCCTCCATCCCTTATACTGAGTGTGAGCACCTCTTCCCTCCTTTATACTGAGTGTGAGCACCTCTTCCCTCCCTTATACTGAGTGTGAGTACCTCTTTCCTCCCTTCTATTGAGTGTGAGTACCTCTTCCCTCCCTTATACTGAGTGTAAGTACCTCTTCCCTCACTTATACTGAGTGTGTGTACCTCTTCTCTCCCTTATACTGAGTGTAAGTACCTCTTCGCTCCCTTATACTGAGTGTGTGTACCTCTTTCCTCCCTTATACTGGGTGTAAGTACCTCTTCCCTCCCTTATACTGAGTGTGAGTACCTCTTTCCTCCCTTCTACTAAGTGTGAGCACCTCTTCCCTCCCTTATACTGAGTGTGAGTACCTCTTCCCTCCCTTATACTGAGTGTGAGCACCTCTTCCCTCCCTTATACTGAGTGTGAGCATCTGTTCCCTCCCTTATACTGAGTGTGAGTACTTCTTCCCTCCCTTATACTGAGTGTGAGCACCTCTTCCCTCCCTTATACTGAGTGTAAGCACCTCTTCCCTCCCTTATACTGAGTGTGAGTATCTCTTCTCTCCCTTATACTGAGTGTGAGCACCTCTTTCCTCCCTTATACTGAGTGTGAGTACCTCTTACCTCCATTATACTGAGTGTGAGTACCTCTTCCCTCCCTTATACTGAGTGTGGGTGCCTCTTTCCTCCCTTATACTGAGTGTGAGTACCTCTTCCCTCCCTTATACTGAGTGTGAGTACCTCTTCTCTCCCTTATACTGAGTGTGAGTACCTCTTCTCTCCCTTATACTGAGTGTGAGTACCTCTTCCCTCCCTTATACTGAGTGTAAGCACCTCTTCTCTCCCTTATACTGAGTGTGAGTACCTCTTCCCTCGTATTGAGTGTGAGCACCTCTTCTCTCCCTTATACTGAGTGTGAGCACCTCTTCCCTCCCTTATACTGAGTTTAAGCACCTCTTCTCTCCCTCATACTGAGTGTGAGTACCTCTTCTCTCCCTTATACTGAGTGTGAGTACCTCTTCTCTCCCTTATACTGAGTGTGAGTACCTCTTCCCTCATACTGAGTGTGAGCACCTCTTCTCTCCCTTATACTGAGTGTAAGTACCTCTTCTCTCCCTTATACTGAGCGTGAGTACCTCTTTCCTCCCTTATACTCAGTGTAAGTACCTCTTCCCTCCCTTATACTGAGTGTGAGTACCTCTTCCCTCCCTTATACTCAGTGTAATTACCTCCTTCCTCCCTTATACTGAGTGTGAGCACCTCTTCCCTCCTTTATACTGAGTGTGAGCACCTCTTCCCTTCCTTATACTGAGTGTGAGCACCTCTTCCCTCCCTTCTACTGAGTGTGAGTACCTCTTCTCTCCCTTATACTGAGTGTGAGTACCTCTTTCCTCCCTTCTACTGAGTGTGAGTACCTCTTCCCTCCCTTATACTGAGTGTAAGTACCTCTTCCTTCACTTATACTGAGTGTGTGTACCTCTTCTCTCCCTTATAATGAGTGTAAGTACCTCTTCTCTCCCTTATACTGAGTGTGTGTACCTCTTTCCTCCCTTATACTGGGTGTAAGTACCTCTTCCCTCCCTTATACTGAGTGTGAGTACCTCTTTCCTCCCTTATACTGAGTGTTAGCACCTCTTCCCTCCCTTATACTGAGTGTGAGTACCTCTTCCCTCCCTTATACTGAGTGTGAGCACCTCTTCCCTCCCTTATACTGAGTGTGAGCACCTCTTCCCTCCCTTATACTGAGTGTGAGTACTTCTTCCCTCCCTTATACTGAGTGTGAGCATCTCTTCCCTCCCTTATACTGAGTGTAAGCACCTCTTCCCTCCCTTATACTGAGTGTGAGTACCTCTTCCCTTCCTTATACTGAGTGTGAGTATCTCTTCTCTCCCTTATACTGAGTGTGAGCACCTCTTTCCTCCCTTATACTGAGTGTGAGTACCTCTTCCCTCCATTATACTGAGTGTGAGTACCTCTTCCCTCCCTTATACTGAGTGTGGGTGCTTCTTTCCTCCCTTATACTGAGTGTGAGTACCTCTTCCTTCCCTTATACTGAGTGTGAGTACCTCTTCTCTCCCTTATACTGAGTGTGAGCACCTCTTTCCTCCCTTATACTGAGTGTGAGTACCTCTTCCCTCCCTTATACTGAGTGTAAGCACCTCTTCTCTCCCTTATACCGAGTGTGAGTACCTCTTCTCTCCCTTATACCAAGTGTGAGTACCTCTTCTCTCCCTTATACTGAGTGTGAGTACCTCTTCCCTCCCTTATACTGAGTGTAAGCACCTCCTTTCTCCCTTATACTGAGTGTGAGTCCCTCTTCCCTCATACTGAGTGTGAGCACCTCTTCTCTCCCTTATACTGAGTGTGAGTACCTCTTCCCTCCCTTGACTGCTCTAACTACAGAGCTATTCAAATCTATCCTCACCAGGCCCGTTTCTAGGGCCGTGCAGCCTGTGCCGTCGCCCGGGGCGCTGTTGGGAGCTGGTGGGCGCTGTAATGGAGGGGGGAGCCGGAGCCGCGGGAAGGGCAGCCTGACCTCTCTCTCCCTCTCCTGAGCCGCCCTCCGTGCTCCCCCCTCAGATGCAGAGCGAGCAGCCAGGGAGGAAGCGCTGTATACAACATACCTCTCTGCGTTCCAAGCGCTGCTCTCTCGCCGCCGGTCTCTTCCTCTCTGCCTATACGATGATACACACGCTGCTTCCCTTGCCAATCGGAATCAGAGAGGGATTGATTCCTACGACACCCAGCACATCAATATTCAGTAGATTTCAGAAGAAAATTTATTGAAAATTGATGAAACATCAGCATCGCACTGTTTGGTGTAATGCAACGCCCACTGGCAATTAGGTGACCATTACATAGTCGATGCGGGTCAGGTGACACAGAGGACACAGGTAAGCTGCTGGGAGCTGCAGGATGCGTAGCGTCCAGAGGATGAACTGGGTGAACATGGGCTTTGAATAACCTATCAGTACAGATTTGACAACCTTCTTATCAGGCCCGGATTTACATTACAGGAGCCTATAAGCACAGATGTCCTGGCACCCTAGACAACACCCTACATGAACCGATAAACACCCACCGAACCGCACCTCTAGTGTGCTGGCTGGCCCAGTTGTCACGTCTCTCTTAGTTCCCTTCGATCATAAGTCGCTACAGGAGCCCCTTAGTATTAGGTAGCCAGAGCTATCCTTGGCATTAAGTAGCTAGAGGTGCCCAAAGTATTGGGTATCTCGAGGTACTCCTGACTGAAAGGAGACCTGGTCAGTGGAATGCTGAGACCCGGGTGAATAACCTCTCATTTACACTCTGCTTGGGACTCTGCATAGGGAAGGAGAGAGGGAGGCACTCGGGAGGGGAATATGCCGCCTTTTGCGTCATCAGGTGCCTGTAGGCATGTGCCTACAATGTCTTATGGTAAATCCAGACATGCTTCTAATTATGATTTCACCTGCTTAAAACAAATGGTAAATGCTGCTGCATTCTTACACTGTGAATACCTGTAACAGAAACACATTCCAAGAATGTTATGTTCCTGTGGGTTACTGACTGCACCTCCAACACAGGATGTAATCTTATGCTTTTCTACAAACAAGCCATTTCACTGGTGAAGGTAAATATGATTTCAGTTATAACAATCCTGAAGCTGTATCCATAGCAACTTTTCATAGACCGGCTGTAGTCAATAAACTGACGTGAATAGCATTGTGATGTGGCTATGGTAAAGTAGGAAGGCTAATATACACAACATTACATACATACTTTAGGCCGGTTTCAGACTGGCAACTGGTGTTGGGGGAGCGATGCAGTGCGACGATCGCATCGTACCGCAAAGCTAAAAATAGCCTTAGGGGATTACCGGGGCAATGCGCGGTAATCTCCCTTCTGGCTGCAAGCTAAGCATTAAGTGAGGCTCTCTAGCTCCCACTTCCTGTGGCTGAAAATTGAATTGCACAGAAGTGTATTGAAAAAAATATGCATACGCAAACGCGGAAACATTTTTAAAAGCTGCATTGCCAGATGCATAGATTTTTGCGGTAACTTGTAATAATTATTTAGCAATGCATTGGTGTCTGTCTTGCTTCATGACCCACTGGGCCGATCCAATTCACTTTTTCTCCTAAGTTTTCTCCTAGGAACAGGGCCAGATTTACCGTAAAGCACTGTAGGCACGTGCCTACCGGTGCCTGTTGATGGAAAGGCTGCTCAATCCCTTCTCCAGTGCCTCCCATCTTCCCTATGCAGAGCCCTGATAAGAGTGGAAATGAGAGATTACTGAGATTACTCACCCAGCTCTCTGCATTCCACTGACGAGATCTCCCTTCAGTCAGGGGCACCTTTAGCTACTTAATACTGAGGTTCCCCTAGCTACCTAATACTTGGGGGCACCTCTAGCTACTTAATATTGAGGGTAATTCTGGCTACCTAATACTAAGGGGCACCTGTAGCTAGCCATGAAAGCAAGGGAGAAGTGACAGCTGAGACAGCCAGCACACTTGCGGTGCGGTCCGGTGGGTTTGTAGATTCATGGAGGGAAAAGTCTAAGGTCCCAGGACATCTGTGCCAATAGGCTCCTGCTATGTACATTTTGGGCCTGCCTAGGAATTAATTTTTCATCTACTGTTTAAAATAACTTTTGTACTCTTCAATTGGAAAATTACCACAAAGTAGGTAAAAAGTAGTGGCAAAAAATATTGTCCTTTGGTTACTTAATACCTCACTACAAAGCAGCAGATTACCGTATGTTTTCATGTCAGAGATTACGCTCCTAGGTTCTCCTGCCCTTCACGTTGTTGGGAATTCCTCTTCACTTACTGAAGCTGTTGATCAAATCTATTTTTTATCCAGATGGGGCAGTGCTTATTTCATGATGCCTCGCAACTGGTATTGTTTAAAGTGAACCTTAACTGAAAAGAAGAACAAGAGTTTCCTCTTGTACGCTTTCACTTTGGCAAGTGCGTTCTGCGCAGGCGCAGTAAGAGAGAACTACGTGAATTTACCTACGTGAACGCATATGAGGATGCTTGCAGCTAGGGCCGCGCAGGTGCACTGGTCAACCAATTGATCAGTCGGCCGAAACGAAACTAAGCCACGGCGGGGGAACGGAGGATCATTACGGCACGCTGCGGGCACACAATGGTGCAGGGGACTGGTTGAAGCCCCAGGTTGGTATTCTTTTTTTCAGTTAAGGTTCACTTTACATTAAATAAATATAGCAGCCTCCATTTCCCTTTCAGTTCAGAAGTGCTTTCACAACAGCAAGACTTTTTCATTGGCTTCGACACTGACAAAACTGAGAAACCCTCAGAAAGAAATTTACACAGTATGATTTACGTGTGAAAAAATTGGTCTGACCCCAGCTTTGCTCTGTAAAGGTGGTCACTAACGATCCAATTTCTAGCTACAAATCGTTCAAACGATCAGATTATTCTGATCGGAAGAAAAATCATTCACTACACCATCAATGAACTAATCTTTTCTTCCTATGTATCACAACCAACAAAAAAATCCAAATTTTGGTTTGACGAAAATCCAATCGGTCGATATTTTTATACTTGTTCATAATCGATTGTCTCCATCAATGGAGATTATTTACAACCAATCAGATTATTTACAATCAGAATTTCAGATCGCTCGAATGATTTTTTGCTAGAAATTAGACTATTAGTGGCCACCTTAACTGTCCAATTTCTAGCGAAAAATCATTAGAGCGATTAGAAATTCTGATCGGATTGGTTGTAAATAATCTCAGTTGATGGGCCCAATCTATTAAAGAGAGTCTGAAGCGAGAATAAATCCCGCTTCAGACCTCATAGATAGCAGGGGCATGTGTGCCCCTGCTAAAACGCCGATATCCCACGGCTTAACGGGGGTCCCTTCACCCCCAAATTCCCTCCGTACAGCGGGGGAGCGCTTCCGCATTGGGGCAGGGCTAACCGCCGCAGCCCTGCCCCACGCGCGTCTGTCAGACGCGTATCTCCGCCTCTCCCCCGCCCCTCTCAGCCTTCCTTCACTGAGAGGGGCGGGGGAGAGGCGGCGATGCACGTCTGATAGACGCGACTAGAGGCAGGGCTGCAGCCGTTAGCCCTGCCTCCAGGAAATGAAAATTTCACGACCAAGTTTGCGACCAAGGTTTGCGGGGGTGGGTTCGGGGGTGAAGGGACCCCCGTTTAGCCGCGGGACAGCGGCGTTTTAGCAGGGGCACACATGCCCCTGCTAACTATGAGCTCTGAAGCGAGATTTATTCTCGCTTCAGAGTCTCTTTAAGAACGATTATTAAAATAGTCGTCCGATTGGATTTTCGTGAAACCAAAATTTTAATTTTCTTGTTGGTTGTGATAGATAGGAAGCAAAGATTGGTTTGTTGATGGTGTAGTGAACGATTTTTCTTCCGATCAGAATTATCTGAGCGCTCGACTGATTTTTCACTAGAAATTGGACCGTTAGTGGCCACCTTTAGGCTTTGCTTGCTGGCAAACTAGTTTCAGTACTCAACTTGAGCTTGTGTATTACTAAGCGCGAGGGTCATTCATTTTTATGGAGTATTCACCTTTTACATGGTTAATGTGCTGTATTTTTATGATGCATTTTATAGGCAGATTACAAAGTGCTCCTTAGGTAAATACGTTATGTAAGAAATCCCTTTAAAGTCCAAGTCCAGAAATAAACACCTAGTTTTGGATATGGAAAATGGGTTAAGACCTATTTTGAATCCCCAAATTTTTGTGATGAGTCAGAATTTGAAGATCCGAATACTACCCCTTCATTTCTGCAATTTGGGTGGAGACACTATATAGACAAGACATTTATATTGCGCTTTTCTCCTGGTCGAGGCAGTAGCAGTGTTAGGAAGTCTTGCCCAAGGACTCCTTGCTGAATAGGTGTTGGCTTACTGAAAGTGTACCCGAGGAGATACAGTGGGTTGCAAAAGTATTCGGCCCCCTTGAAGTTTTCCACATTTTGTCATAATACTGCCACAAACATGAATCAATTTTATTGGAATTCCACATGAAAGACCAATACAAAGTGGTGTACACATGAGAAGTGGAACGAAAATCATACATGATTCCAAACATTTTTTTTACAAATAAATAACTGCAAAGTGGTGTGTGCATAATTATTCGGCCCCCTTTGATCTGAGTGCAGTCAGTTGCCTATAGACATTGCCTGATGAGTGCTAATGCCTAAATGGAGTGCACCTGTGTGTAATCTAATGTCAGTACAACACAGCTGCTCTGTAAGGGCCTCAGAGGTTGTCTAAGAGAATATTGGGAGAAACAACGCCGTGAAGTCCAAAGAACACACAAGACAGGTCAGGGATCAAGTTATTGAGAAATTTAGAAGCAGGCTTAGGCTACAAAAAGATTTCCAAAGCCTTGAACATCCCACGGAGCACTGTTCAAGCGATCATTCAGAAATGGAAGGAGTATGGCACAACTGTACACCTACCAAGACAAGGCCATCCACCTAAACTCACAGGCCGAACAAGGAGAGCGCTGATCAGAAATGCAGTCAAGAGGCCCATGGTGACACTGGACAAGCTGCAGAGATCTACAGCTCAGGTTGGAGACTCTGTCCATAGGACAACTATTAGTCATGCACTGTACAACGTTGGCCTTTATGGAAGAGTGGCAAGAAGAAAGGCATTGTTAACAGAAAGCATAAGAAGTCCCGTTTGCAGTTTGCCACAAGCCATGTGAGGGACACAGCAACCATGTGGAAGAAGGTGCTCTGGTCAGATGAGACCAAAATGGAACTTTTTGGCCAAAATGCAAAACGCTTTGTGTGGCAGAAAACTAACACTGCACATCACTCTGAACACACCATCCCCACTGTCAAATATGGTGGTGGCAGCAACATGCTCGGGGGGTGCATCTCTTCAGCAGAGACAGGGAAGCTGGTCAGAGTTGATGGGAAGACGGATGGAGCCAAATACAGGGCAAACTTGGAAGAAAACCTCTTGGAGACTGCAAAAGACTTGAGACTGGGGCGGAGCCAGGTTCACCTTCCAGCAGGCCAATGACCCTAAACATAAACATAAAGCCAGGGCAACAATGGAATGGTTTAAAACAAAACATATCTATGTGTTAGAATCGCCCAGTCAAAGTCCAGATCTAAATCCAATCGAGAATCTGTGGCAAGATCTGAAAACTCCTGTTCACAAACGCTGTCCATCTAATCTGACTGAGCTGGAGCTGTTTTGCAAAGAAGAATGGGCAAGGATTTTCAGTCTCTAGATGTGCAAAGCTGGTAGAGACATACCCTAAAAGACTGGCAGCTGTAATTGCAGCAAAAGGTGGTTCTACAAAGTATTGACGCAGGGGGCCGAATAATTACGCACACCCCACTTTGCAGTTATTTATGAGTAAAAACTGTTTGGAATGATGTATGATTTTTGATCCACTTCTCACATGTACACCACTTTGTATTGGTCTTTCACGTGGAATTCCAATAAAATTGATGCATATTTGTGGCAGTAAAGTGACAAAATGTGGAAAACTTCAAGGGGGCCGAATACTTTTGCAACCCACTGTATGTGACATGATGAGATAAACATGTGTATGTAGAGTACAAAACATATTAATAGCCACAATGAGGGTAAAAAAGCGCCCAGGGGTTTATAAAGTTAAAGTATACCAGAGATGGAGAAAACAAAAGTTTTATACATACCTGGGGTTTCCTCCAGCCCCATGAGCACAGATCGCTCCCACGCCACCATCCTCCGCTGCCTGCAGCTCCGGTACCGTGTCCCGTAACTTCCTCCAGTCGAGTCCAGTCTGTGCAAGAGGAAGTGAGCTCTTTACGTATTTGTCCGGCGGGTGCACTTCTCTGGTTTCCTTTAAAAACAACAGTAAAAATTATAAATGAGGTGGCTTATCTCAATAAGGCCATTCTCATGGGAAAAAGGAAAATTTTATTTTTGCACAGGCAGTGCGTTTCACAGGTCTAAGCCCACTTCCTCAGGCCAATGAGAGTGCAAGAATATGTAGAAGTGCTCCATGCATACTAGCTCTACATATTCTTGCACTCTTATTGGCCTGAGGAAGCAGGCTTAGACCCATGAAATGCGTTGCCTGTGCAAAAATTATCTTTTTTCCTATGAGAATGTCCTTATTGAGGTAAGCCACCTCACTTATCGTTTATACTGTTGCTTTTACACAATAAGAGTAACCTTGGCGCTTCTTTACTCTTATTGTGCTTAGTCACACCCCCCCCCCCCCCCCTCCAACACACACACATTTGCTGTAGGCGGGATTCGATCAGAACGGCCAACGATTGAAGCAGTTATTGTCCATTCAAGAAGAAACGTCCGCCACCAGTCCCAGTTTGGTATACTCTGAATGGAGACGGGTTGATTGTCTCCACCTGCTTCCTGTGGACGGCCCCTAGCAACCCCCCTTTGTGAGTAGCCCTTTTATTATCATATTGTTTTCAGTGTTACAGACATACTACACCATTTGGGCTCCTGATTTTTGTTTTGTCTCTTCTTTCAAGGGTGTCCTGACACCCCATCCACTGCATATTAATAACCAGGCTGTTTCACTTGTTTTATTTTGCTGTCTGAAAGAGTTAATTTCTAGGCGTGGAAGTGACAGCTTCTGTCTTGTCGGTACCTTGTCTGGAATATAGTAAACATCCCTGATAAGCAAATTACAGCCATAAAAGTTGACCTGGCAGAATACAACTTCTGAGGGCAGGGAGAGATAAAATACATGAACTATTGACCTTTTTCTAATTTAGGGACACTTAATAGGCTGCCAATGATTAGAAAGGTTTCTACCACAGTTTGAGAGGTTCAGATTTAGAATTTGAATCCGAATTCGGATTCAAGAAAATGTGGTATTCAGCCAATATTCCTATGATTGTCAGATCTGACCAAGGAGGCATCATCTCTTATTATTATCCATGTATAATTAGTGTGTACGCTCAGATTTCATGGCCGGTTCCAGTAACGCATGTGTAATAGCCTTTCAGTGCAAGCATATAATAATAACAACCGTGTGGGTTTGCCCCTAGCATGACCATGAGTCACATGGATGGAAGGAGTCATTAACAGCACTTTTTAGCCTCACCTTTTCTAACGAGGAGAAGGGAGACCATAATTCAACTTTAATCTCTCTTTTAGGAGTCACAGAAACATGGAAAAACAGGAATTGCAGGTTTAGAAGAACTACAGTATATACATGAATAATTTATCATCGAGATAACGATCAGAGCCTAAAGTACATGACCAAGAAAAAGAAAAACATTCCTGAAAAATACCTTGCCAGAAATACAATACAATAACATTTGTAAAGCGCTTTTCTCGCTTTTCTCCCATAGGACTCAAAGCGCATAGTTATGTCTCAGAATGAAGACAAGGTTGCAGGCTGGGCTGTGTTACAGAGGGAATAGGCAGGTGTTCATAAATACCAGACTAAACAGGTGGCTTTTCCGTTTGTACTTAATTGCTTCCTGATTGGGTGTTTTCAGGGGGTTCCAAAGTGTAGGGGCAGCATGACAGAAGGCTCTGTCTCCAAAGGTTTTGAGGTGGACTCTGGGGGTGACCAAGGTATTACATTCTTTTGATCTAAGATTGTGGGGGTGTGATGCAGTTGCAACAAGTCATTCCGGTATCCAGGGCCCAGATTGTGCAAGGATTTGAATGTCAATAAACCAGTCTTAAACAGAATTCTCCATTGTATCGGTAGCTGGTGGAGGTAATGGTGGGGTTGGTTTGTTAATAACCTTGCAGCGGTATTCTGTACTAGTTGCAGGCAGTGCAGATCTTTGTTTGGAAGGCCTGTATAGAGAACATTGCTGTAGTCCAGCCGCAATGTGATGAAGGCATGAACTAAGGTTGGAAGAACTGTTGGAGTTATGAAGTGTTTAATCCTTGCAATATTCCTTTTGTGAAAGAAGTGCCAGACTTTCATTGCTTTTTGATTTTTTTGCATAGACTTTGCCTTTCATAGTCTTGAGCACATAGTTTTGATTGGGTGACTGCATTGATTGTTGCATCTGTTCTGCGTCTCTGACTTTATGCAGCACATCAACCCAAGTGCCTGCCTATCCTTTGTTGCTCTATCTATAGCTGCGTGTCATCAGCATATATAGCTGTATCCAAACAGTTTCCATAGCATTGTATATTTCACTACTTGCCCTCCCCGAGGACGAGTATCTACATCCCTGCAAAATCCCTCTTCGCCTCACAGGGACATAGTTACTGCGTCCCTTGCCGCCATGCACTCCCGCTCGCTCCAGTGCTCGTTCTTGCTGTCGATCGTTAGATAGGAGATCAATATATGGGAACACAGTTCCCATTCATTGATCTAAGTCCCCATGTGAATGATCGCTGGCATCACCTGGCATCAATGAGATGCCGAGTCATTTACAAAAGCCAATACTTACACATCCACGCATTACTTCCTGTTTGCGTACTAAAAGTTATGCGCGGACATCTTGTGGCCAAATAGTAAAATTACACCTACACACACTGTTTTTTAAAAAATAAACAGACCTATATTTACATTTAAAATTAACCCCTTAACCCCCACACTCCCCAATAGCTAGCTAAATAAAATTTGGGTAAAAAGAAAAAAATATATCTTAGGGACTGAATTTTTTAATGTATGTCAAGATGGTATATTACTGTTACTTTTTAAATTATGGGCTTGTAATTAGTTATGGATACAAAATGGAAAAAAATACACCTTTATTTCCAAATAAAATATTGGCGCCATACATTGTACTAGGGAAATATTTTAAATGTTGCAGTAACCGGGACAAATGGGCAAATAAAATGTGTGGCTTTTATCCGCAGTAGACTTTTTCATATTAAAACTATAATGGCTGAAAACGTAGAAATAATGAATTTTTCAATTTTTTTCTTATTATTCCCATTAAAATGCATTTAGAATAAAATAATTCTTACCAAAAAGTACCACCCAAAGAAAGCCTAATTGGTGTAGAAAACACAATGTATAGATCATTTCAGTGTGATAAGTACTGATAAAGTTATTGGCAGATGAATGGACGGAGTGCTGAAAGGTGAAAATTGCTTTGGTTTTTAAGGGGAGGTGAAGTGATTAAAGGAAACCTCAAGTGAGAGAGAGATGGAGGCTGCCATATTTAATTCCTCTTAAACTGATTCTCTGCCTCTAATCAGTTAATCCACAGACCAGCATGCAGAGATCAGATAATTCTGACTGAAGTCCAACTGGATTCGCTGCATGCTTGTTTCAGGTGCGTGATACAGACACTATTTCAGCCAAAACGATTAGCAGGACTGTCAGGCAACTGGTATTGTTTAAAAGGAAATAATATTTATTTCCTTTTTAACAATACCGTGAGCTACACCGCTGACATGCGTTTGTGCATGCCAGTCCAGCGACGTCATCCAAGGGGATCAGGTCCTGATCCCTGACAAGGGACATCCTTCAAAGGTGTGTGCACACCTTTAGAGACAGAGGATTAGCAGTACTGCCATGTAACTGGTATTGTTAAAAAGGAAATAAATATTATTTCCTTTTTAACAATACCAGTTACATGGCAGTACTGCTAATCCTCTGTCTCTAAAGGTGTGCAAACACCTTTGAAGGATGTCCCTTGTCAGGGATCAGGACCTGATCCCCTTGGATGACGTCGCTGGACTGAGATGCACAAACGCATGTCAGCGGTGTAGCTCACGGCGCGCTGTGTTGCTATGTGGGGGGGGGTTGACCATGAGATGCTGAGCAGTGCGTGGGTGATGTCACCTGGCGGGCAGGGTAGTGGCGTGAACAATGGGATCGGCGTTGTTGGGGGTGAGTAGATCTGCCCGGCGGATCACTCGCAGGTTGGGGGTCGCCGGCTTCCGTCCACGCGCCTGATTTTCAGTTGAGGCAGTCATTATCTTAAGTCTGGCGTGTGTACAAACCTTAATACTTTTAGCCATAGACCCTGAAGAAGCATGCAGTTCAGATGTTTCTGTCAAAAATCGGACAAGATTAGCTGCATGCTTATTTCAGGTGTGTAATTCAGACAATACTGATGCAGGACTGCCTGGCAACCAGAGGCGTCTGAGTCACTAGGCAACTATAAATTTTTGCCTATGGCGCCCTGGGTGGAAGTGGGCGCCCTCTCGCCGCTCTCTCTGTGCGTGTTTGTTTATTTTATTTTTTTTTCTTTCAGCCAGCCAGGTCGGCGCTGGCTGTGACAGGCAGCTCAGCCTGTGCCCGGCGCCGCCTACTGGTACGCCCCCTTCCTCTCCTCCGAGCGAGCAGCACGCACATTAGTTTTTGTGCGAGTGCGGTGCCGCGCCTACTGGTCCGCCCCCTCTTCCCGCTCCCTCTCCCTCTCTGTGTAAAGCGTGCGGCCGCCGCACGCTGGTTTGTTTACTCGTCGGTGCCGCCCCTAACTCCGCCCCCACCTGTCACACGTGCTTGAAGGCACCGTGTGTGACGCAGGGACAAACGCTGTGGTACCGCCGGCTGGCTACACCTGACTGCGTGCCCCCCCCCTGCTTGCCCATATCGCTGCAGGCAGTGGCTCCTGGGATGGATATTAAATAATACAGGCATATAGCATGCCTGCTGCTGTGTGGGTCTGGGCAGGACTCGGAGGAGGGAGTCGCGTGTATAGTGTGTGTGTATAGTGTAGTGTGTGTGTATTATTATTATTTTTTATTATTATTTAGTATTTATATAGCGCCGACATATTACGCAGCACTGTACAGTATATATATATATATTGTCTTGTCGCTAACTATCCCTCAAAGGAGCTCACAATCTATTCCCTACCGTTGCCATATGTCTATATTATGTAGTGTAAGTACTGTAGTCTAGGGTCAGTTTTTAGGGGGAGCCAATTAACTTATCCGTATGTTTTTGGAATGTGGGAGGAAACCGGAGTGCCCGGAGGAAACCCACGCAGACACGGAGAGAACATACAAACTCTTTGCAGATAGTGCCCTGGCTGGGATTCGAACCAGGGACCCAGCGCTGCAAGGCGAGAGAGCTAACCACTACACCACTGTGCTGCCCATATAGTGTATAGTGTATGTCTACTGTGTGCTGTGTATAGTGTGCTCTGTGTGTGCGTGTGTATAGTGTGTGTGTGTATAGGTGTATAGTGTAGTGTAGTGTGTGTGTGTGTGTATTGTGTGTATAGTGTGTGTGCATGTGTACTGTGCGTGTGTAAAGTGTGTGTGTGTACTGTGTATAGTGTGTATGTTGTGTGCGGTGTGTGTGTGCGTGTATAGTGTGTGTGTACTGTGTGTGTGTGTGTGTGTGTGTGTGTATAGTGTGTGTGTGTGTGTGTGAGTGCATGCCGCAATAAGTATATTTATTTACAACTATTTTCTGGTGAACCCATGCCACAATAAGTGTATCTTCTGGTGAAATGCTGCTGCATTATTATTTTTGGGGGTGGGGTTCACCACAGAAGTGGGGGGGGGGGGGGGGGTATGTGGCTGGGGCCAATCACGGGGGGGGGGGGGGTTGTGCCACAGGATTTCAGGATTTCTCGCCTGGAGTGACAAAATGGCTAGAGACACCGCTTCTGGCAACTGATATTGTTTAAAAGAAAACAAATCTGGCAGCCTCCATATACCTCTTACTTTAGGTTTCCTTTAAGGGGGTACCAGTTGCTCTGGATGCATGGGCTTCCCAAAGAGATTTAAATAGACACTGAAGGGAAAACAAATATGATATAATGATTTGTATGTGTAGTACAGGTAAGAAATAAAGCATTAGGAGCAGAAACATAAGTCTAATGTTGTTTCCAGTACAGGAAGAGTTAAGAAACTTCAGTTGTTACCTATGCAAAAAAGCCACTGAGCTCCACGACTTTTATAGTCGCAGAGAGCTCTGTCTTCTGAAGCTTGTTATCTCAACTGTCAGTCATTGTATCTTCTATTTCTCTCCAGAGGACAGGTCAATCGCTCACAAGACTGCTCTGTAAAATCATTTAGAATGCTAAGTAGAGTGTAAACTGCAAATATTAGAGAATGATGCAATGTTATTAAAAAAACACTATATAACTGAAAATAAAAATATGAGAATATTTTGTTTGCTGCTAATGTTCTAGTAATTATCCGTACTACACAATTCATTATATCATAATTTTTTTTCAGTGTCTCTTTAAAGGAATGGTTTGCATGTCTCCACCTACTGTCCTGGTTGAAGATGCGAACACACCTGTGAGAGGTCGCCATTCGGGGATTGGGGTCCGATTTCCTTGAGCGACATCGCTGGACGGGCCAGTACAGATGCATCAGCTGTGTAGTTAACAACGCATTCTGTTGGTATGCAGGGGGACAAATGTCCTACGGAGCGGCACGTGATGTCATGCGGCGGGAGGGAGAGTGGGGTCTTCAAAGAAGTTGGCCACCCGTCAGGTGAGTTCATCGCTCATGGGTCAGGGGCTGCCGTACACATGCTTGATAATTGTCTGTGTCCGGTAATTATTGCCCGCCTCGGCCTATAGTCAAGTTTATGTAAGAGCCTGTAAATGCCTTGTTATTTTAGTTTGGATGGAGGAGTATACACTGTAGGACCTATACAGCATCCAGTGTTGCCAGGCTCAAATGAAATCGCCTGTTATGAAATCTATTTACTTCCATTACACCTGCAATTATAATCTGAAAACTGCTGTTCCCAAATCCTTTGTTGTGGTCTCTGACCATAATTATTGCTTTCTTAGCATCTGAATGAGCAAGTCAGCAAAACATATTGTAGCCCTATTGTATCTGTTTGTGTGTGATGATTGTGTACATTACTTTATCTGTAATTATCCTGTGAAGACTGCTGAGCTTGCTTTCACCTCCACTGAGCCACTCAGCAATTTCCATGCAAGTGGACTGACACAGCAGCTGGAGAGAGGTAATTATAACACAAAACAGCAGGTTGAAGAAGGGAACAAGTGCATCCTGCAGTCTGACAGACACTCCTATTGCAGTTGTACAGATGGGCGTAACAAAAGTCGCTGCAACTCTGTTTATTCTCAATATGCAGAGTAACACAGGGACCTGCTTCCAGCATTGAGTCATCTGCTGTTCTGCCCGGTGTACAGCTACACAGCTCCACAGAGCTCCTGGGTATTCTGTCACGTGACATGCAGGAACACCCAGGAAGGTAGCTATACGTAGCTAAGCGGCTGCATACCTGGCTGTGCTGTGGAGCGAGGAGAACAGATGTGACTTACGGCTCTTTCACATCTACAACGCGTGCAGGAGCCATTCTCCTACACGCGTTATATGCCCTGCGGCGTGTCGTTGGGATGCTGCGGTGCGACGCAATCAGCGGCGGTAGCAATTAATTAACCTGACAGGAAAACGCTGGCTCCCAACAATTAAAAGCTCCCGGGTGCGTCGTACCCATGGCTACTGCGTCGCCATGGCTACTGCAATTTGATGAAGGGCTAGGCCCGAAACAGCGACTGTCATTGTATTGCCATTCTTTTTCATGCAATAAAAGAGCTTAAATATTATCCTGCTTAAGTGGTGCCGGTCTCTTTGGAGAACTTTGATGCTTGAACGTCCCAAGGGACACTGGGACAAAGACCGTGGCAAACAAACTTTTTATTTTTTGTGGTGCTCCTCCTGACTTGCTTTGTCCACCTTGGTTAATGCAAACATAACCTAATTCTAATGGGTACACTTAGGTGACCTAATACTAGTAACTTTGGCTGGGGGGGATGTCTAGTTTCATCCCTGGTTGTATACGCTGGTTTAGAACAGATGGTCACATGATCATCATTTTTGTTTTAGAAAAGGTATTCAATCAGAATGTAGAAGGTGAAATATGTCAATAACCTTTGAAAGTTAAACTCTCTAATATAAAAAAAAAACTGTTTTGTTCTTTCTCAGGTGAATGTTTTTCTATTTTAACTATTTAAATATACTGTATGCTATATATAGTTCTAATAAATAAAGTCTCCCACGCAATAAGGTGTCCCTGCCCCTTCTGCACAGAACCTGTGATAGCTGTGCTATAATATATTCTATCAAACAAGAAGCAACTAGGGATGGCTCAGGCTTATGATGGTGATACATGTGTATATAAAACAAATGAAAATGGTTATTTTTCTATTTAATAAATCAATTCCCAAAATGAATAACGCTATACTGGGGCACCATGACAATGAATAACATTATTATTATTATAGATTTATATTGTAATAGCATATTGGTGGCATTCCAGGGATGTGGTGGCATAGATAGACTATGGGCCTGATCCAATTCACTTTTCTGCTAAGCATTCTCCTAGGAGATCATTTTCATCTTCTGTTTAAATTACTGTATTCTTCGGAATGCAAAACACACCTAGGTTTAGAGGGCAAAAACCGGGGAAATAAAATATACTAAACCTGGTGCGTCCATCCATGGTTCAGGAACGTATTGTAGATGTGCTCCCCCAATTATTGTGTCCTCCTGTGTTCCCTGCTGTGTCCCCCATGTGTTCCCTTGTGTCCCTTTCTGTCCACCATGTGTCCTCTTCTGTGTCTCCTTCTGTCCTCATGTGTCCTCCCTCCTGTGTCCCATTCTGTCCCTATGTGTCCTTCTGTGTCCCCCACGAGTCCCCTTCTGTCCCCCATGTGTCCCCTTCTGCCCCCTATGTGTCCTCATATGTCCCATTCTATCCCTCATGTATCCCCTTCTGTCCACCATATGTCCTCTTATGTGTCCCTCATGTGTTCCCTTCTGTCCTCGTGTATCTCATTCTGTCCTTCTGTGTCCCCCATGAGTTCCCTTCTGTCCACTATGTTTCCCCTTCTGTCCCCCATATGTCTTCCTGTATCCCCTTCTATCCCTCATGTTCCCTCTTCTGTGTCCCCATGTGTCCTCCTGTGTCCCCTTATGTCCCTAATGTGCCCACTTCTGTTCACCATGTGTCACCTTCTGTCCCCCCATGTGTCATCCTGTGTCCCCTTCTGTCCCCCATGTGTCCTCTTCTATGTCCCCATGTGTTCCCTTCTGCCCCCATGTGTCCTTCTGTGTCCCCCACAAGTCCCCTTCTGTCCCCCATGTGTCCCCTTCTGTCCTGAATGTGTACCCTTCTGTCCCCATGTTTCCTCATGTGTGCCCTTCTGTCTACCATGTGTCCTCTTCTGTGTTCCCCACGAGTCCCCTTCTGTCCTGCGTGTGTTCCCCGCTCCCCCTGTGTCCTCCTCTGCTCCCCCTGAATACATAAAAGCATCGGCAGCACAGCTCAACTAATCCATCGGATTAGCGCACAGTGATCAGAGACCTCTCCTCCCTCTCACTGCTCCCGTAGTGTCAGCTTCTGCTTATCGCGTCATCAGCAAAAATGTGGTAACTTTTCAGCACTCTGCAAATAAAAAAGTATGGTAGGTGAAAAAGTACTGTCTAATTATTCAGAGTATTTTCTTGCTTGCTGGAGGCTTAAAAGGCATTTTTTTTATAAGATGTGAAACATCATCTATTCTAGGATAAAACTTGGGAGAAAAGGTGAATTGGGTCGGGCCTTACATGCAAGATACAAAGCAAGAGTAATATAATGAATGCATGATCAAGCAACTAAATACATTCATGATAATCCCATTCCTTGAACTGTAAACATAAAGTATATAAAGATCACATGTGCCAATACACAAACATACAGACAATGCATAAAATGTTTATAAATATTTGTGCACATCCATAAAAGTTGGAATATGCCCTTTAAATTAAATTTCTCTGTGCACTCAGTACACCTGTCATAAGGACTCTCTTTATAAAGAATGAAACATGCTGGGTACTTTAATAGATGATTAGGCAGTGGAAAGAGTCACCCTGTCCACATTGTGAATGAACTGAATGCTGATCGTGCTGTAAAAGCTCCAGTAAAATTGCATGTTCCCCAGCCTGATAGTAATAAGCAGCTCTGGGAGGCACATTGATCTGATTTTCTCTTCATGTTATACATGTATGTAATACACCACTTTGAATGTATTGTATTTAAAGCAGTAACTTACCGTAATGAGAACTTGAAGTGAGAGGGATATGGAGGCTGCCATATTTATTTCCTGTTAAAAAAAATAACAGTTTACTGGCTGTCCTGCTGATCCTCTGCCTCTAATACTTGAAGGACTTTGTGTCAAATCGATAATTTCCCACAGGTCCAATCTGATTTCCGATCTTTTTTGTAATCGATTTTGTACCAAAGTGATTGTAAAATTGTTCAGAAAAACAATTGAAAATCACATTGGACATGTCAGATATTATTGATTCGACCCAAAATCTAATGGGAAATTACATGGTGTGTACCATGGCAGACCCTGAACAAGCATGCAGTTGAGATGTTTCTGACAAAAACTTGTTTCAGGTGTGTGATTCAGACACTACGACAGCCAAAGAGATCAGCAGGGCAGTCAGGCAACTGGTATTGTTTAAAAGGAAATAAATAATTGCAGCCTCCATATCCCTCTCAATTCAGGTTCCCTTTAAAATTAATCCAAAATATGTCTTCTACATGCCCTGTGTGTAAAACATCCAAATCTTTTAACCACTTGCCGACCGCACGCTTATACCGTGCGTCGGCAAAGTGGCAGCTGCAGGACCAGCGACGCAGTACTGCGTCGCCAGCTGCAGGCTGATTAATCAGGAAGCAGCCGCTCGTGCGAGCGGCTGCTTCCTGTCAAATCACGGCGGGGGGCTCCGTGAATAGCCTGCGGGCCGCCGATGGCGGCTCGCAAGCTAAATGTAAACACAAGCGGAAATAATCCGCTTTGTTTACATTTGTACGGCGCTGCTGCGCAGCAGCGCCGTAAAGCAGATCGGCGATCCCCGGCCAATCAGCGGCCGGGGATCGCCGCCATGTGACAGAAGACAGCCTGTCACTGGCTGCACAGGACGGATAGCGTCCTGTGCAGCCCAGATCTCCCGGGGGAGCAGGTAGGAGAGGGAGGGGGGAGAATGTCGCCGCGGGGGGGGGCTTTGAGGTGCCCCCCCCGCAAAATGCCTGCAAGTAGGAGCGATCAGACCCCCCCTGCACATCATCCCCATAGGGGGGAAAAAAGGGGGGCGATCTGATCGCTCTGTGTGGCCACGGATCTGTGCTGGGGGCTGCAGAGCCCACCCAGCACAGATCCAAACAAACAGCGCTGGTCCTTAAGGGGGGGTAAAGGGTGGGTCCTCAAGTGGTTAAAGAGACATCCACTAAAACAGTTTATGCATTTCAGACCTCACAGGACCCTCAAACATATATGCATTCAATGGGCTTGATTCACTAAGACAAATAGAATGCCTTATCAGAGTTAACACGCCTTATCAGAGTTAATATGTCACATCAGAGTTAACACACCTTATCAGAGTAGCATAGCGAGCCCAAGAACTTATGCCTGCTAATTGGCAATGAGGAGAGCTCCACTCGTTCTGCCCTGAGCCCCTGCGGGTCCAATCATTTAATCACATTATCCCCGCACTTTGATTGGCCCAATAGGCTGCCTGTCACTTGACAGGAAACTTGAGGCAGCCTATTGGGCCAATTAAAGTGCAGGGGTAATGTCCTTTAAAGTGATTGGACCCGCAGGGGCTCAGGGCAGGATGAGTGGAGCTCTCGTCATTGCCAATTAGCAGGCATAAGTTCATAGCACTCGCTATGCTACTCTGATAAGGCGTGTTAACTCTGATAAGGCATGTTAACTCTGATAAGGCATGCTATTTGTCTTAGTGAATCAAGCCCATAAACTCTTAACAGGTTAGGGACCTTTTCCATTGAAAATCATGATCAGCATTGCAAATGTGCTGTGATGCAAATGCGATAGTAAAAGGGCACCACAATGACCAAGGTAATGGTTAGTGTTGGAGAAGACAAAACTCTTCTCCCTTTCCACTCATGTACACCATGGCTAAGAAAGTCTAGAATTTAGGACTAGTAGAAGCCCTCTGCTTTTTATAATAATAAAAATTATCTCCTGCGCCTCAGTGAATGAAAAGGTGTAGATCAGAGCCGTTTTAAGCCAGACAACAAGGCGTGTGCCTAGAATGCCCCAGTACAAAATCTGTTGTCCCTCATGCTGTATGGAGGTGGCAAAATTGGTCAGTCTTTGGCCAATCAAAACTAGATGTTTGTATTAGGCTTTAGTATAATATTGTGTGTGTGTGCTAAGCCTGGTACACACATCCAATTTTGATTGGCCAATAACTGCTCAATTTTACCCCCTGCATGTAGTATGAGGACCAACATTTTTTTAGAAGTATGAGCAGATTGTGCAGGAAGGCTTTCATATTGCATAAAAGTGGTAAAATTAATTTTAGCTTTTAAGCCTGGCACATACTTTCAATTTTGATTGGCCAATCACTGACCGATTTTACCACCTAGTAGTATGAGAGTTTACCTATACAATCTGCTCATTGTGTTCAATATCTGTTAACCCTCATACTACATGGAGGTGGTAAAATTTGTCCGTGATTGGCCAATCATAATTGAAAGTGTGTGCCAGGCTTTATTCTCAGTATTTTGGAACGGATGGGTCTGAAACAGCAGGCTACCACTACTAAACAGCAATATAGCAATATGGAGTCTATTTTGGAGCTATATGTAATTTGTAGATGCTTCAAAAATGAGCACTTGTAGGCATCTGAAGCCACAGAGTATTTTTACAGATATCATGCTCTTAGATATGATGTGATTTGGATTTTAAAGAAAATGAACAAATCGTTTGTTATACTTTTTGGAGCACTGGTCCAAAATACTGTGTGGGAACAATCTGGCTAATTATCCCCTGAGACGTAAAAGGGCCATGGACATAAGCGAACCATATCAAAGAGTGGGAATCAGAACCAACTTTATTCGCCAAGTACAATGGTTGTCGTACCCAGAATTTTTTGCGGTACATGTGGCACACATGACAAAGAAACATTGACAAACAAAAACAGAACAGTAGGCAATAGTGCATACCGACAAAAATCATTTACAGCATAAGAGGAATACAATTGGGCAAGCAATATTGCACTTCAGAATTGCTTAGAGCAGAGTTCCCCAACCCTGTCTTTCCTGATACCTCCATGTCGTCATACTTCCTGGGTCAGCTCCGCCCCCTTGACCACCTATAGGACCCTAATTAAACTACAAATACAGCCACAGCTACCTCCCCCCTCCATTCTCTTTTTTGTCCTCAGACACTATAGGATTCCGTATATTTCAGGTCACAGCAGATATCTATTTCTTTCTTATCATTCGTTCAGGTTTCACATATTTCACCATAAGCTCTTTGAGCACCTTACCCTTTGACAGGTTTTTTCTACTAATACCTTTTTCCTGCCATATGAGATCACTCAAATAGCTACTAAATGCGCTAAATGGAGCTCTCATTGGTGGATCAGTAGGCTGTATTCGGACTAAATGTCTGATGGGATCCCTGTGTGCCCTTTGGGCGTTCTTATACACATATGGAGTGACTTCTGTCTGCCCTTACTTACAGATTGATGCCGGCGCTGATCTGGATTGTCTCTTCGCTCGCTGCGGCGAGCTCTGGCCACACTGTCCGCACTGGAAGGAGGTAAGGAGAGGGGCGGCATGGCGGCGCATCACTTCCGGTTTCGTGAGGGCGTTCGGAAGTACGTAATGCGCATGCGCGAGCCGCCTTCTAAGGCAATCGTATTGCGGCGGCCATATTACATGTGGGAAGCGTGCCCAAAACACGTCGGCACGCTTCAGATGCGCGCTGCAGCGCTGTATTTAAGGGAGAGAGGCATTTCAGTCTTCTCTCGCTGGGGGGAGGAGAGGCTCTATCAGAGATCCTGTCCCTGATTGTTCGAAGGATTGACACAGGACTGAAGACACTGCAGCTGCAGAATTTTGGCAAGGAGAACTGTTTTTTTGCTTGACAGAAGTAAGAATTGAAGCGAATAGTTGCTGGAACAATGTGGTGTTAGTTGATCAGACATTCTTCAGTCTCTACAAATTAGTTACTTACTTTCTTTCTTTCTTTCTTTCTTTTCTGATTCTCCACAGTGGATCCCGGTGCCTCTACTTCTGATGCCACACGTCCCTCTGGGTAAGGTTAAGGGGATAAAAAAAAAAAAAAAAAAGATTCTTTAGGGAAAGATACAGCAATATAAATTATTGCTTATGTCTTACAGTGCAGGTGAGCAAGAAAAAAGAAACTCCAGGCGACGCTCGGAGTCAAGGCACAAAAAGCACAAGTCCAAGAAGCGTCATCATAAATCACGCTCACGCTCCAGATCACGTTCAAGGAGGCGTTCATCTAGGTCAAGAAACCGGCACTCTTCCAGAAGGAGATCAAGATCGCCAGTGGCTAAAAGGATGCCTAGTAGCGGTCAATGCTGGGCATGCCCCAATCAGGCAATGCCTGAAAAGACTGTATGCCAATCTTGTTTCTCACAACTGGCTAGTGGTCAGGAGGATAAATCAGAGGAGATGATAGACATTATTAGGAAGGTAGTTAAAGATGAAGTGCTTGCACATTCCTCTACGACAGTGCAACCAGCACCGGAAGAAGTAGAACCGGAGCCAGCTGAGGAGGGGGATGAAATCCCAGGTCTATTTGATTTCAAGTTGACGGCACCTTTCATTGCAGCCATTAAAGAGGCACTAGACTGGCCGGAACCAGTAGAAGAGCAGGAGAAAACTAAAGAATATTATGCTCATCTCACAAAAAGGCTGGTGGCTTTTCCTTTAATGAAGGAAATCAAGAATATAATACTAGAAGAATGGAAGAAAGTGGAAAACAAACCGAATATGCAAAACCGCTTTTCAAAGCTGTATCCCTTGAAGGAAGAAGAGATTCCATTCCTACAGAATCCACCTGCAGTGGACGCCTCCTTATCCAGATTAGTGACGCATGTCACCTTGCCAACGGACGATGCGGTATTATTTAAAGACGTATTGGACAGGAAATTGGATAACGATCTCAGGAAGACTTATCTAAATGCTGGAGCAACTTGTAAATCCGCAATAGCTTTGACTTCAGTAGCAAAGGCTTTGAAGGTCTGGACTGATAACATTGAGCAAGCTATCCTTAACGAGACGGACAAGTCAGAGATTATTGCGGCATTAGATGTTTTCAAGATATCAGCAGACTTTATAGGGGAAGCATCCATGGACATTATAAGGAATCTAGCCAGAATTATGCTAAATTCTGTGATGGGGAAAATAACTATGTGGCTGAAACCTTGGGCAGCTGATATCGGATCCAAACAAAATTGGATAAAAATCCCTTACAACGGAAATTCCTTATTCGGTTCAGAAATGGATAAAGCAATTATCCGAGTCACTGGAGGGAGATCAGGTCTGATACCACAAGACAGACAGCAAAAAAGAAATCCCACAACCTTCAGGAAACAACATTACAACAGAACTAGAGAAGCAAGATCATACAAGCCGGGGAAACAGTTTAATTGCAATTGGAAGAGCTCTCAGGCTACTCTTGCAAGATCATTGAGGTCAACTAATCAGACCGCCAACCAAAGTAAGCAGTCTTTTTGAAGGTACGCCCACTCAGGCACCACCGGTAGGTTCCAGACTAAGGAACTTCAGGAATGTCTGGGTGGAAAGAGTACAGGAACCGTGGGTAATAAGGACGATTTCGAAGGGTCACAAATGGAAATTCCGCTACAAACCAAGGAACAGATTCATTCAGACGCGCCTACCCAACAACGCTCAGAAGAAAAAAGCCTTGAGGGACTACATAGCTTCATTAAAGGCGGAGGCGCTATTGTCCCAGAGAAGGAACAATTCGAAGGAGTATATTCCCATCTATTTCTGGTACAGAAAAAGACAGGGGGCTTCAGACCAGTTATAGATTTAAAATATGTGAACAAAGCAATAAAGCTTCCAAGATTCAAGATGGAATCATTGCAATCAATTATTTTGGCAATCATGCCAAACGACTGGTTACTTTCCATAGACCTTCAGGATGCATATCTCCACATACCAATCCATCACAAGTATCAAAGATACCTCAGGCTCTGGACAAAGGAAGAGCATCTCCAATTCTGTTCGCTGCCATTCGGGCTTTCAACTGCCCCACAAACTTTTACCAATGTCCTGGTAGCGGTAATAGCAGAGCTCAGGAAGACAGGTATCCGTATACACCATTACTTGGACGATATACTGATTCTGGTCGACTCAAAAGAAAAGCTAAAGACACACATAGACCGGACGTTGAACTTCCTAAGAGAATTAGGATGTATAATAAATATGGAAAAGAGTCAACTGATACTAACCAGACACCTAGTTTATCTGGGAGCTTACTTCAATACGGAGAACAATACTGTGTCACTTCCATTGGAGAAATTGAAGAGGCTCAGGGAAATGATCCTATCGATACTATCTCTCCAGAAGATTTCAGCCAGGTACTGTCTTCAGATACTAGGAATGATGGCAGCAACAATACCAATGATAAAGTGGTGCAGATGGCACATGCAAGGTTTTCAGATGAACTTTCTAAGACAATGGAATCAGAGGTCCATGAGGCAGAACATCAATTTATCCCTTCAGACAAGATTATCTCTGATCTGGTGGACCAAACAGAAGAATCTAATGCTGGGACACCCACTAGTTCCTTATTCCTGGATCACGATTACTTCCGATGCCAGCCAGTTGCGATGGGGAGCACATTGCCTAAAGTCCTGGAGCCAGGGTCTTTGGCCAACGCCTCAGAAGGGAATCGTATCGAATGTACTGGAATTGAGAGCGGTGTTTCGAGCAATTCAGTCGTTCTCAGCCATGATAAAGGGAACCGCAGTATGTGTACAGATGGACAACAGAGCTGCGGTGGCATACATACAGAAGCAGGGAGGAACCAGAAGTTCATCATTGAGGGCAGAGCTGACACCTCTGATGATAGGGGCGGAAAAGAACTTGTTAGCGATTCGGGCAGTGTATCAACAATACAAAACAACGAGTGGATGTTGAACAGACAGGTATTCAGACAATTGGTGCAGCGTTGGGGTCTACCGGAAATAGATCTCTTCGCGTCGAACATGAACAATCAGTTACCAATATTCATCTCCAGGTTCCCGATGAAGGGGTCATCAAGAGTGGACGCTATAACAGCACCTTGGGAAGCATCAAGAGTATATGCGTTTCCTCCAATCCCTCTCCTGTTGAGATTCTTGAAGAGGTTACAGAAAGAGAGAGTGCAGGCAATAGTTATAGCCCCATACTGGCCGAAGAGGCCATGGTTTCCTCTTCTGATGAACATGTCAATTTGCCCACCGATACCTCTTCCATCAATATTAGCCATCCTGACACAGAAGGGTATACTACATCAGAATCCCGGAATACTTGCGCTAACGGCCTGGAGGTTGAGAGGCGGATTCTAGTAGAGTCTGGATATTCAGATTCAGTAATAGAAACTCTTCTGAAAGCGAGAAAATTATCAACAAACAAGACATACCACAGAGTATGGAAGAGGTTCATAGAGTTTTCATCCAGCAAGGGAGTGGATTTTATGGATCCTTCCATTCCACACGTTCTGGAGTTCATACAGTCGGGAGTTGATCTTGGATTGAGTGTCAGCACATTGAGAGGTCAAGTATCTGCCATTTCAGCTTTAATTGGTCAACCGCTATCTGCATGCAGAGTCATCCAACAGTTTTTCCAGGCTTTAATGAAGATCCGTCCTCCAATTAAGTAAATTACCCCTTCTTGGGACTTACCCTTGGTTCTAGAGTACATATCATCTCAACCTTTTTGAACCAATAGATTCATGTTCCATATGGAATCTAACCTTAAAAGCAACATTTCTGGTCGCAATCACTTCTGGAAGAAGGGTTTCAGAAATACAAGCCTTGGAGAGCTCTGAACCTTATATTGTATTTTTTCCGGACAGGGTAGTCATGAGAACGGTTTTGAGTTTCTTGCCCAAAGTAGTCTCTACAAGACATCTGAATCAAGAATGGGTGTTACCATCATTCACAGACCAATCAGGTGGTTCCACTAACCATCCTCTAGACATAGGAAGGGTCCTAAGACATTAACTTGAAAAAACAGAGCCCTTCCGTGACTCGGATCATTTGTTCATATGTCCTTCCGGACCAAGGAAGGGTAAGGAAGTATCAAAAAGGACTAAAGCAGCATGGATAGTCAGACTAATTAAGGCTGCATACAGAGCTGGAGGTGGGGAAACTGTACCCACAACGTCTGCTCACTTAACTAGAAGTCTGTCTGCGTCCTGGGCAGCCTCTGCTGGGGTTTCCCTCATGACTATCTGCAAAGCAGCCAATTGGGCTACTCCAAATACCTTTATATTAACATTATAATGTTGATCCTGCATTATTGACTATTGTAGATTTTGGAAGAAAGATTCTCTCTGTTGTGGATAAATAAAATTTGTTATATTTTGCATCAAAAACCCTCCCTTCTGGTGTTTGTACTAGTTAAATCCCAGGAAGTATGACGACATGGAGGTTTTAGGAAAGCCGGAAAATTTGTACTTACCTCTGTAATTTTCCGTTCCTGATACAACTCCATATCGACATACGACCCACCCTTCATTTTTGTCGTGTCTGAGTACTATTGACGAGAATGGAGGGGGAGGTAGCTGTGGCTGTATTTATAGTTTAATTAGGGTCCTATAGGGGTCAAGGGGGCGGAGCTGACCCAGGAAGTATGCCGACATGGAGTTGTATCAGGAAAGGAAAATTACAGAGGTAAGTACAAATTTTCCGGCTTTAAGGCCCACCAACAGTACGTTTTGCAGAAAACAACAAACATTCACAAGTTAGGTAATTAGTGTCTCAGCAGAGCTGATTAACTACCTCTGTGGATTTCCACGAAACATGCACTGTTGGTGGGCCTTGAGGATAGGGTTGGGGAACACTGGTTGGGGAAGAATGTGCTACTACACTTGGTGGTACTAGAGGGGATAATCCTATAATGGCTGCCCGATGGGAGGAGCTCAGAGTAGTGGTTGCCTAGGTGGGTGGGTGAGTTCGAGACGTGGCAGGGATGTACCAATGATCTTTTCTGCAGCTAATCACTCTTTGGAATTTGTACCAGTTGCTGGCGGTTGCACCTGCATACCAAATGATGATGGGTGAGCAGAGGATGGAATTGATAATAGTGGTGTAAAAGTTCTGTCTCATCGATGAGAGCAGAAAGGAGAGTGGAAGGGTGTTTCCGAAAGTCTATGATCGGCTCAACAGTTTTAGTCACGTTGAGAACAAGCTTATTGTCCTTGCACCAGCTGCAGATTCTGCCAATCTCGCTGCGATAGATGCTCTCTGTCCGTTGCTGTTGATGAGGCCGGTGATAGTTGTCATACGCAAACTTGATGACCTTAACAGGGAGAACAGGAGCGGGGGACAAAACACACCCTTGTGGAGCACCGATGTCAGTGGTTCTCACGTCGGAAGAGCAACTTCCAAGCATGACTCTCTGCGGCCTGTTTGTTAGGACTGCGTATGTATGCGTATATGGTATGTGACAGAGGTGACACCAATTAACTGCCTGGAGCACCAACTAGGTCAGAAATGAGTCTGGTATATAAAACTTTCTGTACCATAAATAGCATAGAATGTAGATTGTTGAAAGTAGAGAAAGAGCTGTGACAGCTTAAATAAACAGCACAGACAGGAAGAGAAGTACAGAAGAAGCGAGCTAAGCAATTTTCCTCTCGTAGGCCTGGTGCACACCAAGCGGTTTTGGTAGTGTTTTCAAAAACGCTGCCGCTTGTGAAAATGCTTGGCTAATGTATCTCAATGGGATGCTGCACACCAGCGGTTTGAGGTTTTTAGCAAACCGCAAACGTTGCTTCTGCAGCATTTTTGCGGTTTGCAGATGCGTTTCTGCCTCAATGTAAGTAAAAAAAATAAAGTATAAGAAAAGCTCAAACCGCTCTGAAAAACGCTAGATCAGAGCGTTTCCAGGCGTTTTTGTTACAGAAGCTGTTCAGTAACAGCCTTACTGTAACAATATTTGAAATCTGCTACACAAAAACGCTCCAAAAAAAAACACTAGGCATGTTTAGAAAACCTCGCTAAACATGCCTAGAATCGCTCTGAAAATCTGGTTCAAAAACCTCTAGCGTTTGTCAGATCTCCTAGAGGTTTTTGGTGTGCTCTGGGCCTTATACTGCTTTATGCACAATGCATGCAAACTGTGCATGCAAATCTCTTCTAAAATCCTTTCATGAAGGGTAATAGAGAGCAGAGATGGTCCATAAGATGCAAATTATTATGGCTTGCATGCAAATTTTACACAGCCTGGAAATGTACAAATTAAATTGGCTTCTTGACAATCTTGATTAGCTTAAAACTGCACAAAATTTTCATGAAATTTCCATGCAAGCTGGAATTCTTTGCATCCACTACAATGCACACCACGGAAAAGTGCTGGATAAATAGAGGCTTCTTCTTTAATCCTATAAGATAACCATTAATGTTCGGTATACTAGATGTCAATCCTTTTACCATTAAGCCTGGTACACACTTTCAACTACAATCGGCCAATCACTGACCAATTTTACCACCTCCACGTAGTATTGGATCCAAATTATGAAGTTATGAAGTTATGAAGTTATGAACTTGTTTTATGGGTTTTGGTATACCATATACACTAGACTATAAACAAAATCACACACATTTTTCGCCCGTGGGGGACTGATGCTATACAGACACATCGCTAGCCTTCCAGCTAACATTGCATTCTACTGCTATGGGGGGAGTGCCCCAGTGAATGAACGGGGAGGGGGGGGGGAGATACCATTGAGATTGGTCCTGCTCAGTGGTCATGGTCATTAAGGATGCAGTTTTATCATGTGTCGGTTATAGCATGTGTTTATGTAGCTGTAGACATTGTCCCCAGAGTGCCAGTATATATGGTATTCCAGTCTGTATTTAGATTGACATGAAGAGTGTGCAGCACAGCATGCCGAACCCACTGCCATGTCAAGCCCCAGTTGCACTTTATCTTTCCAGTAAAAATAATGTGCATTTCAAAGAAAGAGGACAGATCTGTAGTCATCATGATAGACACTGGGGCCCTTATCCAGTTCACTTTTTCCCCTAGGCGATTTTTTCACATTATAAATAAAATGTATTTTAAGCCACTAGCAAGCAAGAAAATACTTTGAAAAAATTTGACAGTACTTTTTTACCTAATTGTTTTTTGTGCTTCTTCAATTGCAAAAGTTATTTTAAACAGAAGGTGAAAAATTATCTACTAGGCTAAAGACAGAAATGGAATTGGATCGGGCAGTGTGGCCCTTAGTCAATTCACTATTTCTCTTAACTTTTCTCCTAGGAGTAGAGATGGGCCGAACTGTTCTGCTGGCAAACAGTTCACAGCAAAAAAGGGGTGTTCGAAATTTGCATCTAACCTGATTTTCAGGGTATGGGTGGGGGACAGTGGGCAGAAGAGGAAAAAAAATTCAAAAAGACCTTATAGTTTTTGAGAAAATCGATTTTAAAATTTCATAGGAAAAAAAGAATACATTTAAATGCGGTAAATGACAGATAATGTAGCAAACCTAACAGTAGTGTGAATTTACATATATCAAAAGAAAGAGCAGTGAATTTCATGATGGGGTTTCCAGGGGGTCCAAACGCAGTGCGTACGGACCCCCTGGAATCCCCTCCGAAGTCGCAATGCTTTGGCCAGGGATCGCTATACAGCTGCAATATGGCTGTATAAAGATCCCTGGCAACTTTGACTATTTTTTGTAACTTTTCTTTTAATGTTTAGAGTGTGGGAAATAAAAAAAAATGACGTGGGGTCCCCCCTCCTGAGCCTCTTTAACCCCTTGTCCCCCATGCAGGCTGAGATAGCAAAAGTGCGGAGCCCCGGCCGAGTGGGGCTTCACACCCTGAGCTATACCAGCCCGCCTGGTCCATTGTATGGGGATCTCTGATGGGGAGGGGTGGCCAAGCCCTTGTCCAATCCATGCTATTAACTGCTAAAGTTGGTGGCCACTCTCCTGCCCATTGATGGAGATTCGCAGATTTGCCAGATTGGCAAATTTTTGTGGAGATTTCGATTTGAAATTCGTGAACCCAAAATTTGATATTTGGCCCATCACTACCTAGGAGATAATTTTTCATCTTCTCTTTAAAATACATTTTCAACACCCTGCAATTAAAAGGGTACCAATAAGTAGGTGAAAAACTACTGTCAAAATTATTGGGAGAGACGTATCTACAGGGATGCAGGTATAGCATGTGTCATGGGCGCCTCTTACTGCTCCATAGCATCCTTGGTGTTCTCCATACAAATCCTAGTTTTTATCTGGGGGACATTCTGCTGCCTGGTTACATCTTTTGGGGAAACAAGCTAACTGGTAATTGGGGGATATTTATAGGCTGACCTATTGCCATTCTCCATCCTTCATCCTTGGGCCATGCTTTCACTTTGACTCAACCAATTCAGTCGAGGCCACATGTTAAAATATTTGTATAGTGTAAACACCCTTCCCAGAGGGCTGTTTTCATTTTTTTGCCATAGGCGCAGTTTTCCCTAGATACACCTTTAGAGTATTTTCTTGCTTGCTGGTGGCTTAAGGGGTGGCTTAAAGTGGCCTGAAACTCCGACATAACATTCAATAAAAATTTGTTTTTCTACTTTTTATTACTCATACAGTTATCATATTTGCATTTGTGCATAAGTAATATTGTCTGTTTACAAATGACAAGTTTCCAAAGTGTAGTTTACCTTGCCCTGAAACCTGCCATTGCATTTTATTCAAACTGCTTTTTATTATATATTAACATCTTCTAATTAGCTGTTCTGAGCTTTTTGTGTGCTTGAAGCACAGAAAGCTTCACAGAGAGCTTAATTTCACTTGTTACACTTTGTTTACACACATGTATCAGCATTGGAATGCAAACAAAGATACTGTTATCTCCAGTTTGGATGCGGTTTTGAAGCTGAATAGCAGGACAAAGTGCTTTGTTTAACCATTTCAGTGGTGTTGTGCTAAAAAAAATATTCTGGGATAGTAGCTTTCAAGCTGTGAGGAGGAATCTTTTAGAGCAAAGTAGAAATGCTGACTTTCAGACCACTTTGAGGGGTGTCTGAATCCTACAAATAAAAAAGCCCAAAACAGATACTTACCTAAAGAGAGGGAAGGCTCTGGGCCCTATAGACTTTATCCTAAGGGGCCCAGGTTATCTACTCTGAGTTTCTGCCTAAATCCCAAAGCCTATTAAAAAGGACAGGTTAACTGATGCTTTGCCTAGGGCTCTATTTCACCTTAATCCATATCTGCGACTGTCTTAGAGAGGTGTAAGCAGAGGAAAACAAAAAACATGGCTTGTTAATGAGTTCCACTATCCAGAGCACACACAGAGATGATGTTTCCATACAAATAAATAGCCTGGAAAAGGGCCTCATGTGGGCCCTGAAGGTCCAGGGGGCCCTGGTGCAGTCCCAACCCTTGCAGCCCCTGCTACGCCAGTGCTCTGGCCAGCCAGGATTATAACAGCTGAATAGCTTACCCAGCACACCATGACGGAACACTGATCGGATTTGATCCACGGTCCTTTAGTAATGTCTGTAATTGGCCATATCTGCTGGTGGATAAAAATAGCCACAAGCAAACAACGCCCTTTAATACTATGAAATTACTAGTCTTAACCAAACCATGAGAAATGCTGATTATTTGCCTGTTAGAAATGTGTCAAGAAAGCATTCTTTACCTAAAAGAAGAATCTCTGAACAACAGGTGCTTAGCTACACTGGCTGGCAAGCCAAACAGCAACTCGAATCTCACCTGTCACCTCGATTGTTTAACTTTCCTTGTCATTGTAACATCATGTGAAAAAACCTGTTTGGAGAAGTCTGACACAGAAGTCTAGGAAATCCAATGCGGTGACACAATATGCAAATGTTGGCCCAATGAGGAAAGAGGATTGGTCGAGGAGGGGACAGCAGTTCCGGAGTTATTCTACACTGCTGTGTCCCGCAGTCACTGTACTTCTGCTTTGTGGTGAAGCACATATTCACAGCTCTAAGTTTTTGGTGAAGTGAGTATGACTAGAATACCGAGAAGAGAAATAAAGTTTCACCACTTCCAGTAGGAAATCGGAATAAAGGTAAGACTCTTCACAGCTACTTTATGTGTTTGTAGACTCATGTTGTATTCAACTAAACCTTTTTTTTATGTATTAATGAGAGATTGTTTCACATAAAAAGAAGAGTTAGACAAAGTAAAAACCATCGAGGAAGATGATAACCACTGATATCCGATGCCTGAGGTCAGCCCCTTACTATGCCTTGTATCTTGAGGCTACTTGCACACCAAGACAATGCGTTAGGTGCTACGTTAAGGTCGCATAACGTGCCCCTAACGCAAGGCCTGGTGCTCTTCGATGTGGACGTCAGAGTGAGCCGCGTTGTGCAGCTCACTCTGGCGTCCGTGATGCCGTGATGCGTACTCTTGGACGCATGCGGTCCCGCCGGCCAATCGCCGCACAGAGCGGCCGCACCAGGAAGTAAACACTGCACGTCACAACGTGCAGTGAATATTAATTAGCCATGTGCCTGGCCGCTCTCCGCTTCTCCCCAACACGACTGAGCATGTGCAAACAGTCTTACGCGGCTTAAGCCGCTCTAACGCCTTAGCATGCTGCACTTTTGAAAGAACGTGCAGCGTTACATGTAACACAACGTGGGCAGTGTGAACAGCCCACTTGTGTTACATTGCTGTACGCTGGGGGAGCGTTACAGGCTGCACTAACGTGCGCCTGTAACGTCCCTGTGTGGAAGCAGCCTCAAGGTACAATTCATTTAGGCTCTGTTCTCACCTGTTGCAGAATCACATGGGGCCAGCGGGAGTGGACAGTGTAGTATCTGTTTCGATGGTCTGCTGTGGTCCCCTGTAGCCCCAAGCAGATGCCCTCCCCCTTAGGTTATATGGTGGAACGCAGTGTGCCCGGGATTATCGCGGACTGCACAGAAGTGCGGTCTGCTTACTACAACGGATCCCGCGGACCTGTTACAGCGTGACAATTGTGAACGGCCACTATTTATAAAATAGGAGCCGTTCGTTGTCCGTTTATTGAGGAGTCCATTCTCCGCTCCAGTGGGAACATAGCCTCAGTTCTCTTTTCCACTTGCAATTGCCTAGTGCAAGCACAACGCAAGCGATTGGGAATTTTTAGCAGTTCTGTATATGCAATTGCGATTTTGCATATATCTTTTAACATTGAAGCACAGTCGCAGGTAAAATTGGTCCAAAAAGGAATTTACAGAAAATAGAATTGCGATAGTGGAAAATACTTTTCACGATTCCTAGGGTAAAATAGCAACCCTAGCGATTTTAAAAATCGCTAGCGTTTTGCGATTTGAAGCAAAACGTTCTTAGTGGAAAAGGGCCCTTAGGCTAGTTTCACATTGGGGAGTTGTGTATGCCCTAAAAACAGGATCACAACACAACAGAGGGGAAAGCTCGCATGGTGCGTGTTGTGACTCATAACAGTGCATGAAAAGTATGCTTCACTGCAACTATAGACACGCACATTGTCCAAAAATGCACAGTATGCCTCACGTTATTCTGACAAGTTCCACTGCACCACACTGCTAACATGCTGATGTGTACGTCCCGTCACAACACAGCGCACTGCAACAAGTCAGTGTGAAAGTAGCCTTACTGAAAAAGGAACCCATGGATATAAAATAAAACATTTTTCCGGTATTCCTACACCTCTGCTTCTTT
This sequence comes from Hyperolius riggenbachi, assembly GCF_040937935.1. Lineage (NCBI taxonomy): Eukaryota > Metazoa > Chordata > Amphibia > Anura > Hyperoliidae > Hyperolius > Hyperolius riggenbachi. The sequence continues at coordinate 104,433,776 of NC_090647.1, read as the reverse complement.
TCCAGTGCGTAAGGTGTAAATGGCATATCCAAGAGAAAAAAAAGTTGTCCAATTTTTCTCTCCAGTTCTCCAGACTCATCCATTTGCAGTGACTGAGTAGCTAGCATTCTCACCATAAAGTATTAGAAACACAGGTTTCATTTCCAGCCAGAACACTATCTACAGGGAGTGTGTATGTTCTGCCCTTGTCTTTGTATGTTACCGCACACACCCCAAAAACATACTGGTAGGTTTGTTAGCTTTACCCAGATAGGCCCTAGATTGTGACCATGGTAGGGACAATAAACTGTCTGTGAGCTCATTTGAGGGACAGTAAGGGACATTAGTGCAACCTGTCAAGTGCTGCAGAAAATGTTAATGCTATGCAAATGCATAATAATATAGTAGTAATAATAATACTGTATATTCTGGCGTATAAGACTACTTTTTAACCCTTGAAAATCTTCTGAAAAGTTAGGGGTCGTCTTATACGCCGGGTGTCATTGATGCCGGGTGATATGCCTAATCTTGTTACCGCCTCTCAGATCTTGCTACTGAGGACTGTAGTGAAACAGCGCAGGCGCACATGTGCGAGATCTGAGAGGCAGAAAAGGAGGTAAATAGGATACACGGGTGGGCCAGAAGTGTGAAAGACGTGTGTTTTATGGGCACAGTGTGATCTATTCTTCCATACCACTCTGATAAACAGGGAGAGCTGACCAATCTGCTTAGGGAGAGGGAGAGTTAACCAATCCAACCAGTCAATCGCCTATATACTGTTATATACTGGGTACCACATACAGTACAGCACCAGTATCTGTTCATACATCAGTATATGATGTTTTTTTTTTTTAATTTGGTGTGCGTTGGAAGAGGGGTAGTCTTATACGGCGAGTATATCCCACACTCTATATTTTAACTCGAAAAGTTGGGGGGTCGTCTTATACGCCGGAATATACGGTAATTAGTAAAATGATGTGCTGTTGATTTTACTCAGCCCTGTTCAGGAGGTATTGCCCTTATTTTGTCCATGTTACTTGCCTGTAAATATGTATTGTATGACATCATGGTGACAGTATATAAATACATAATAATAATAATAATAACACTGTCACATTCTTTGCAAGATATTAACTCATCCAGAAGTGATTTTAGAGGAAAAATCTTCTGATTTTGTTCCATTTGGAGAATATTTATAGAATAATAGCAATCATAATATTAATAATAATACTTTTATAGTGCTTTTTATTGCATTGTATGCAAAATGCTGTAAGCAATAAATCAGGATTAGACAGCATCAGACACAACGTAAGTTCAGCGGTTTGTGAACTGCAGCTGTAGTCTCTAATGGAAACAATGCCTAATAATAACACCAGGCTATTGTATTGAAGGTAGTAATGTTCTAGTTCTATGATTGCACTTATACTTTAATGCTGATGAATGTAAGGTCACATATCTAGGACATGCGGATCAGGTAGCACCACATACTCTAAATGTTATGCAATTAGGGAAAACACATACAATATAAATCCAGCATCAGACAGTCACTCCCACACAAGTTATATCGGTACAGCAATCTAGCCAGGTACACCAGTAGAGCAGGTAAAAAGTCTATATTGCCTATGTCCTGTCAGCTTCTTTAGGCTTCGTTACTATGGAAACCCCAAATGTCCGTCTTTTAAAAAGATAAAAGGAGTAATTTTTGACTCCCTAACTGTTTAGTGTAAAAAAATTAGAAACGTTTTTCACTGCCGCCCGCTGTAAACCTCCCGCCGCGTCTCCCCATTGGTCCAGGGATTTGACCAAGGAAAACCCTCTCTGAGGAAACTTTGTTTTGGTCAGTTCAAAAGCCATGGAAAAAAAAAGAAAGAAAGAAAACAGAGACTGGACAAATTCGAATCATTCCTCCCTATAGTTCTACAAACAATTATTTTATTAAAGGGAGTCTGTAAAAAACAACAACAACAACAAAAAAAACAGTACCTGGGGGGTACTTAGGCTCGGTTCACATTAGCTTTTGCCAACAGAACCAGCCGTATGGTTTCGTGGTCAGTTCCGCTGTACAAACAAAAAAAAACAACGTTTCACTCAGCGGAACAGAAGGATTTGCAGTGCAATAGGAACCTATAGAAAATGGACGTTTTACAGCACACTGGCTGTAAAAATGGACCGTTTTCCTGGATAGCTGGATCCGTACAGCCGGTTCCGCAAAAAAAAACGCAGGTGTGAACCGGGCCTTACCTCAGGAGGGGAAGCCTCTGGGTACTAATGAGGCTTCCCCCATCTTCTTCACCCTTAGCGATCCAGCGCTGACAGCCCCCAAACAGCAGCAATGTAAATATTTACCCTACCGGCTCCAGCACAGGCACAGTAGAAGCTTTCCTACTGGCCCCGGTGGAAATAACCGAGCCTGATGAGGCAAGCTCTACTGCCCAGGCATATTGCGCCTGCGCAGTAGAGCGGACCTCATGGGGCTGCTCTATTTTCGCCGTAGCCCATCGGAAAACTGCTACTGCGCCTGCGCTGGAGCCGAGAAGGTAAATATTGCAGGAGCTACTGGGCTTGTCGGCTGTATTTTCGGGGGCTGCCAGCGCTGGACCCCGGAGGGTGAAGAGTATGGGGGAAACCTCAATGGGATCCAGAGCTTTCCCCCTCACAAGGTGAGCACCCCAATGGGCTGGGTTTTTTTTCCGTTACAGATCATCTTTAAAGTGCACCAGAGCTCAGTATAAGTGAAAAAATGATACATACCTGGGGATTCCTCCAGCCCCATCAGATTGCTCCCACGCCGCTGTTCTCCGCTTTCTGCAGCTCCGATACCGGGTCCCGTCACTTCTGTCAGTCGGAGCCAGTCTGACATAAGGGAAGTGCGCCCTCTGCGTATCTCTCCAGCAGCTGCTGGAGAGATATGCAAAGAGCGCACTTCGGAGCATGGCGACGTGGGAGCGATGCGAGCGGATGGGGCTGGAGGAAGCCCCAGGTAAGTATCATTTTTAAAAAAAAATTCAAGCACCTTTGTGACATAGGCTTGCTTTTTTTAATAACAACAAACAATAGTTTAGACATTTTTGTCACGATTATACATAATGATTAAGCACAATATTTTATTAATTTAATAATTTTGAGAAAAGTTGTTTTAGTTATAGTGGCCCTTAAAATGACACAATTTTTTTCATCTTTACACAGTCACACAGTGTATAGTTATTAGTTGTAATTATATGTTACTCATGGATTAAAATCACAGGTGAGATATTCACATTTGAGGACAGTGGACCATTGCTCAGGCGCATTATTACTTCCATAGATCAGTAAAGTCATGTCATCTTGAAAAAATTTTTACTGAGCAGTGAAATATTTATTGTTTATGCATTTCCTGTTTGCTGTCTTATAGCTTGCAAGATTGTATCGGCTTGGTATTCAAAACATAAAAGAAGTAAACATAATAAGATAATAGCAGAAGACAAACATAATAAAGTAATTACAGCAAGTTATACATCTTTTAGGATTCGGTAGGTAGATGGAAATGCAGTATTTGAAAAAGAATAGTCTATTCCCATAGGTGTTTGTACGACATAAAAAAGAGCCTGTTCAATATACGGTAGAACTATATAAATTTACCTACCTTGCTCACACCGACTTTTGAGGACAGTTATATGCAGGTGTATAACCACGCTCAAAACACTATAAGGCCTGGGACACACTAAAAATTGCAAAGCACAAGCGTAATTGCTTTGTGCCAGCGTTTTGGTAGCGATTAGACCTGCATTTTCCAGCGATTAAGCTGAACTCATATACTGCATGTCCTGCGTTTGCGATTTCAAAAATCGCAAGCGCTCTCATGTGTTCAACACCATAGACTTACACTAGCAAAGCATTTTTGAAAGCATCAGCGATTGTCTGAGCTTCAAAAACTTGCCCAAAAACGCTCTGGTGTGTTTTAGGCCTAATAGTAAAGTCAATATACTGTATACCACCTCAACCATCCACATGTATGCAGAAATAACCTTGTGCGGGGTGCGCACTATAGCATTAGCGCTATAGTGGCACCCAGCTTTGACACTCGCGCCTGCTGCTAAAAGCTGAAACAACCTGCTTCAAAAAAAATCACAGTACCATGTGCTATAGATTTATATCAGGCTAAGGCCAAAGTCACATGGGTGACTGGCAATTCCCACACTAGTGACTCAAAGCTGACAAGGACTCACCAGAATGCAGTTACATTATAACTCATGTTAGTAGTAATAGCATTTGCTTTAGAATAACTCACAAGTGATTTACGGTAATTCCTGACTGTGGAATGTATTTTAAGGAGAGTGGCATCACATGGCCTAATACTGCATCCCCCCTCATGTATCATAGACACATTCTGAGCAGGACTGCCATGCACTAGACTGACATGCAGCAATGTAAACGTTCTGCCCTTCTCCTTGTCATGGACTTTCTTACATTTATTATTTATTTATTGTATTTATAAAGCGCCAACATATTACGCAGCGTGGGACATTAGTTTAGGTTACAGACAATATTATTATACTTTGAGAAGCAACACGTCGCTGCTGGCTATCTGTTACTCTATTCTACCGAATGGAATTGCAGATCACAAATGTAAGTTAATTATGGTTTCGGCAGTTCTGGAAATCAAAAAATTATCCTGAATTACCAAAATATGATCATATATATATATATATATATATATATATATATATATATATATATATATATATATATATATATCTCAACAATGAGGCATTGTCTTAGCTGTGACCAGAACTCCGCCTTGTAGACTCAAGCCACAGGTTGAAGCTGAATATTATTGGGAATGCAAACTAACTGCCTTATGGCATTGATTAATGCCTTTCCAGCCTCCAGCCTCTACATACCTTTATGAACATTTAGAAAATTACTTACTATTATATATTTTTTGCTTTGAAAATTCTGCAAAGAAACCAATAGGAAGATGGCTAACAACATTCTAAATGAATAAAATATAGTCATCCATTTTTCCTATTTTGACTACAGAGATATGGTAAGCTGATTGCTGAGCCCTTGTTACAACTTTTTATAACTTTCAGAGAAAAGCAAGGTGTTCAGTGCAGTAACCACAGCAACCAATGAGGAAGTGCCTTTCATTAAAGTTACTGTTTTAAGGATAGTGTTTGTGTTTTTCTTTTTGCTGCCATGGTTTCAAGAAACATTTCTGAAGGGCACTGACTGGAGTGTTTACATTATGAAAGTGTTACTTCTTAGCTGTGTTTAGTTATGCTTTTGCAGTACTTTGCATTATGTTGTGTTTTTGAATGGGTGAGTCTCATCCTGTTGCTTTTGAACTATTTATTTTGTTCTGCATTTAAGTAGAGTACATGATAAACACATAGCAAAAGTATCGCAATTACAATTTCCCCAAAATCATGCTTTCTCTAGCAGAGCAGGGGATTTAAACAAAATATCAGAGTCTCCAACTAGTCTACTCACATAAATACATAAATAGATGTTACTCAAATATAATGTGTTTCTGAGCCCATGCAATGATACCTACTACAAAACCATGTCTGCAGTGCTGCCTGATGGCCCAAGTATCATGGTCATGCCATACTGGCTTTTGATCCTGACCCTTGTGTGCAATGATTTGGATATCTGAATCTGTAAATTATATTATGTATTAGACTGTGGCTGCTGGGATAGCATCTTATTGGAAGATGTATCCCCAATTCCTGAGCTGATGAAACATAACAATTTGGAGACAAAAAGTGAAAAATTTTCTAACCCCTCCTCATTCTGCTAAGATTTAAAAAAAAAAAAAGTTTTGGCTTTCCTTGGCTTCTTAAAAGTATTAATTTGGACAAAAAATTGCTTATACAACAAAATGGATAATGTAGAGACCGACACATGTAGCAACAGTTTTGGGCCAGAGCTGTGACATAAGTAGAAATTGTGGAGCCCCATGGCATATTTTTGATTGGGCTCCCAGCCCTACATATACTTTAGCAATGACAACATCCCCAACCCATGAGTATGAGTGGACATGGCAACACTGATGTGTAAGGTACAGTGCATGCAGCACATTGACACAAAGATATAAAATTGCATGCTGGAGGTCTGGAGGATACCTAAAATTGGAGTAAATACATTAAGGACCCCCCAGGGTAGGCCCCCTTCTGTGTTCTAAATTATGCTCCTGATCAAGAGAAATTTAAAATGAATCTTTGTGTAAATATAACCAATATTGTACTCTATGTGCCATTTCATGAGATTGAACTATGATGGTCTGTATGTAAAACTATATTAATACATATTTATGGTATGGACTTGTGTACGTGAAGTTATATTGATACATATTTATGGAGTATATGTTTTCTTTCAGAGCTTCATCATGGGAGCACAGAATTCCAAACCTGTACACAAGAAGCACTCTCGTGTGGTTATGATGGGCCTGGACTTTTCTGGGAAATCCACAATTCTGTATAAACTTAAAATAAATCAGACGGTAGAAACTTTCCCAACTGTCGGGTTCAACGTGGAATCCCTGGAAGTGGCCAAAAATATTTTCATTACCGTGTGGGATGTGGGAGGCCAAGACAAGCTGCGACCAAACTGGAAAGAGTACCTAGAGGATACGGATGTTCTCATCTACGTGGTGGACAGCTCGGATAGGCCAAGGATTGTGGATGCCACGGCAGAACTGCTCACTGTATTGAACAATGTTAACATGGCCGGTGTTCCCTTCTTGGTTTTGGCAAACAAACAGGATTTACCTAATGCTCTGACCACAAAAGAGCTTGTGGAATTTCTTAAGCTGGAAAATTACGATGATCGACCCTGGGAGATACTAGGCTGCAGCGCATATACTGGGGAAGGCCTGGCAGAGGCGGTGCACGCAGTTTTACGTTTACTAAGGAGGACACGGGACCCATAATTTATTGTGACACCTGGTCTCTAATCATTGGGGAAAGAACTTCACAAATGAGACAAAAAAAACTATTTCAGCATTGTTTACATGTCATCCTAGTTCATTTATTCTAATTTAATTTATACAAACATTTCATCATACAATGATAGATGGTGGTCATTTTTGTAACTACATACGAATCTAAAGATAACTGGATCATTTATGGGATTCAAAAGATTGCTCTACAAACTCTGCATATGGTTTATGTAGAGACGCATTGTCATCTGACTGGATCTGGGCGTATTTATGTAGCTGTTTCAATGGTCCCCCTTACACAGTGGCCCTTATTAAATTCCCTTTTCTCCTAGGTGATATTTTCAATAAAACACCTTTCAAGCCACCAACAACAAGCATGAAAATACTTGTTACTTATTATTAATAATAATTATGATAGTACTTTTTCACCTACCTTTTGGTACTATTTCAATTGTAGAGGTCTAAGAAGTAATTTTAAACATAAGATGAAAAATGATCTCCTAGGTGAAAACTTAAGAGAAAAAGTAAATTGAATAAGGGCCAATGGACCAGTGGAGTGGAGTTTTCTCCTAGGAGATAATTTTTTATTTCCTCTTAAAAATAACTTTCAGCATATTGCAATTGAAAAGGAACAAAAAAGTAGTTGAAAAGTACCATAACAATTATTTTGAGTAATGTCTTGCTTGCTGGTAGTTTAACACACATTTTTTTTTTTACAAGATATGAAAATAGCACTTAGGAGAAAACTCAGGAGAAATAGGCGATATGTTCAAATAAAATGTCAATAAAATGCCATTCAAACCACCAGCCAGCAAACACAAATACCCAAAATAATTTTGATAGTACCTTTCTCCTACTTCTGGCTTAAAACTTATTCTAAGTCAAAGAAGAACCATTTTCTCCTGTATTCAGCTATAATAAGCATTTATCATTTTCTGGCATCAGTAAATGACGCAGGGATTGTTTGTCGCACCACAATTCGCACTCAGCCATCCAATGGTAAAGCAGGTTTTTATTGTGGGTGCAGCAATGGTGAGAGCAGCAACAGCAGAAAGCTTTCCAGTTTCCCGTTGATGAGGTAAGCTGTATGGTGTGAAGACAGCTCCTTTGCTTTCCTTTCGTAACAGTCAGATTATTATTTACTATTGGAAACGAGAGTGCCAAATTCTCTGTAGGTTTCAGCATGATCCCAGCTTATTTATTCAGTGACAGAATGATGCCGGATTATGAAGCACACAAACACGTGTACAGCCTGTGTGCACTCTGACTTCTATGGACAGTTTCCTCCCTTAGGCTCAGTCCACACCTGTCCAGTTGCAGATCAGATCCGTTCCAAACGGCTCTTTTTTTCTAAAAAAAAAAAAAAAAATTCTCTCCCCGCACTGCAAAAAATGCATACGCTTCCAGTCCATGAAAACGTATCCCCAGCCCTGCCCAGGGGAGAAGCTGTCGAACTGCAGGGGTTATCAGCCAGGAAGGGGGGCAGCGGGCACAGCGTTGGGGGGCCCTCATCTGGGTCCCCACTCCCCCTCCAGCTATTTGCGCAAATGTAATGGTTAAGCAGTGAGCGGGAAAGCTTAACTTCCTTCCTTGTGTTCCACTGCTCACCGCGTGACTTCCTGCGATGTCGCCCTCTATACTTCAGTGGGCAGCATTGCAGGAAGTCACGCCGTGAGCGGAGGAACGAAGGTAAGCTTCCCCGCTTGTTGCATACTCGCCTCCCCGCTGCTGTGCTCGCTGCCCCCCTTCCTGGCTGCTACCCCCTCAGGCTACTGGAGGACACCTATGGGGGTGCCGTTGAGGGGAGGAGCAGGCATTAGGCAATCCGGATCTCCCTCTGTTTATGTATACAAAATAGCCTATGTAGAGAGAGATCCGTTTCCGTATTGCCTTGCCCTACCCCTCCGTGTATTCCGGGGCCATAAAGTCCTGACAAATCCGGACCCTCCATTCAGTTTTGCAAAGCGGATCCCCCGGATCGCCCACGGATCCGTTTTTGAAGAGGGTGAAGACTGCCGCAATTTTTAACATTGGTATTTGGTATTTGGTCTGGGCCTCAAAACGAAGAGACAGATACATTTTTAAATAAATGTGAACCAAGCCTAACTCCCCTGACCATTGATAAGGCAAATAGTCCATAAACTAGGAAAAAAACCACATTCCAAGTATTGTTGTGTGACCCATAAACCCACGGTTATGTGAGCAAACCCACAGGTTATGTGAGCAAACCCACAGGTTATGTGAGCTTTCCAAAGCCCAGTAACACTTCTCTATGGGATAGACTTCAGCTCTCTCCAGTGCTCCAGATTCCTCTGTGCCCTCCCCATTGATTGTTCATTTCCCAAATCATCATCACAAATTCACCAGCCATAATACAGACACTTCACAGTCTTAAAGAGAACCTGAGGTGTGAGGCATATGTAGACTGCCATATTTATTTCCTTAACAATACCAGCATCATTATTGTCTGAATCACACACATGAAACAAGCATCAAGCTCAGGGGTGACCAAACGTTTTAGGCCAAGGTTGTCATTCTTGAGTTCTAGGGGGCCAAACTAGCGAAATTAAAGGAATACTATCAAACCAAGTATTCTAAAATGACAATGTATAAATAATGTCTAAGTAACTGTGTAAAAATTTTCCTACTTTACATGTTAAATAACTGAGGCAAAAGTGGTAATTCATTGGGCTCGATTCACAAAGCTGTGATAAATGTTATCACAGCCTTGATAAGCTTATCACGTGGGTTAGCGTGTGTACAGGTTTGTGCGCATAATAGTAAAGGTTTGCACACATTAACTTTCCCGCACGCTAACCCACATGATAAGCTTTTCACGGCTGTCATAGTATTTATCACAGCTTTGTGAATCAAGCCCTTTGTGTGTAGGATTTAGCTCTATTGAGACAAATCATTCTCAAAAGGGTTGTCTGCTTCAATGCACAGCCAGTGTTGTTTTTTGCATATCAGACTACAGAGTATTTTTCTCTGAAAGTAAAAAAAAAAAAAAAGTATTAAAAGCTGTGGTGTCACAGACAATTACAAATGTAATTAAGCTACATTTCCTCTGCTCTCTTCAGACACATCAGTCAGAGACACAGGACACGGGACTTTCTCTCTCACACGGGCTTAACAGATGCACTGTGAGGTAATTCCCCCTCCCCTCATGGCTCACTCTCCCTTAGGATTAGAGCAGACTGATGTCAGTTAAGAGTGAAAGGAATTTGATACAGTAAACAAACAAGATAGGCAAGTCAAATGCATACATCATTATTTACCAGCACTTCAGGAACTTTTTCAATCCCAGGTTAAAAAAACATCTTAATTGATAGTATTCCTTTAAGCACAATTTTTGTTGATTGCCATTAGGTACACTATGCCTTGGACATTTAGTCAAATTAAACATTTCCACAGGAAATAACGCACATATCATGTGCAGTTACCACAGTGGCAGCTGCTAATCAGTGGCTGTTGCTGCTGCTTGCCCTTGCATGTGGAACCACAGCTACGGCCTGTGGGTTGCATGAAATTAACAACTGTAGAAACTTTTGGGGGCCAACAGAAATGGCTGCGTCAGCCGCATTGGGCCCCGGGGCCATACTTTGTACATACTTGAGCTTGCTAAACTATTCAGACTGCAGTCAAGGCACCTGATCTCCATACGTGTTCAGGTTCTAAGGCTAAAAGTCTTAGAAGCAGTAGATCCACAGGACAGTCAGGCCATTTGCATTGTTTAAAAGGAAATTAAAAATATGTCAGCCTCCAGGTCCCTCTTACCTCAGGATCCCTTCAGGGTAGGAACACACTAGGCAGAATTGCATATGTGTTTTCCATAGCACATAGTGGAAAACGCATATGTGATTCTGCCTAGAGTGTTCCTACATTGAAGAAGGTCAATTCACAGAGATGTTTTCCTTTGTGGATTAAATAGCCAAATCCAAAAACACTCCTGAAAAAATAATTCTAAAAAAAAGTAATGGTAAACCTGTAGTTAGTTCCCATTGGTCATCTGCACAAAGTACTGCATTATTACCATCAATTTTATAGACAACTTTTTCCAGATATTTTCTGGCTGATTAAACCAGACATGGAAAAGGTCTGGAAATTCCTGTGTGATCTAAATTAACTCATGGGAGATAAAACGAAACTCAGCAAAAAAAAAGTTAAGCTAGGGTCACTCGCAGTTGCATAATGCAAGCGTTAAAATGAATGTGAACTACAATGAAGACTGGACATAGATTTTAATACAAAGCATGCATAGAGTGAGTTAAAATAATGCAATCCGTTACTGTGTACAGTCCCATTGGATTGGGCAGTGAGTTGACATGCAGAATTATTCTGCAATGCAACGGACCACAGTGAACAGGGCCTGAGGGGTGAATCTATGTAGCACTGCTCTGACTTGTCTCATAGGGATATATTCACTAAACTGCGGTATACAGAATAGCATGCATAAAGTCCTAATGCACAATGAGTAGAACGTAATGCAATGGGAACCATTTAAAAATAGTGAAAGTTAAAAAGGGCATTGCAAATTCTTCAATCTAGTTTAGACGCTATAACAATTTTTATGGTGCGGCTGCAGTAATTTGGGTGCAGCATTAAATCAAAATATATATATTGTAATGTCGGCAAATTTTGCGGCGGGGCAGTTGGCTAGGGTTAAAGGACAACTGAAGCGAGAGGGATATGGAGGCTGCCATATTTATTGCCTTTTAAGCAATACCAGTTGCCTGGCTGTCCTGCTTATACTCTGCCTCTAATACATTTTAGCCATAGACCCTGAATAAGCATATGCAAATCAGGTGTTTCTGACATTATTGGCAGATCGGACAATATTAGCTAGAATATCGAGAAAATGTACCGATATTCTACTAACTGCACCCATTTTATCTTGTGACTTTTTGAAAATGTACACCATACAATATGTTACATGCATTGCATTACGCTCTACTCCAGCCTTTCTCAACCTTTTTACCCCGGAGGAACCCTGCCAATAACTTTTGGATCTCAAGGAACACCTGCAAATAACTTTTGATCTCGAGGAACCCCCGCATTTACATGGTCTTTAAAAGTTGGTGAGGCTGTTTATTTTACTACCCCCATTACAGTGCCCATCATTATACTGTCTCCTTATCCTAGAGCTTTTTATTAATGTGCTCATTATTATTTTGTCTCCCAATGTAGTGCTAATTTTTACAGTACCCCCTTTTATAATGTGCTCTATTATACTTCTCCCACGATGGGGTAATGCCAAGGAACCCTTGCAGAGTACTCAAGGAACCCTGGTTGAGAAAGCCTGCTCTACTCATTGGCTATCATTCATAAAGCATTTCCGCATGCGGAAATGCTTAAAACAGCTGACTTTACCGAACACTCGGCAAAGTCAGCATTCATAAAGGCCCTTTCCGCATGAAAAAATGACACTACCGAGCAGAGTGATAAATCACCGCCTTGTGCGGTGATTATCGGAACAAATGTAGCAAAATGTTAATTCATGAAGATCACCGCAAGCGGTGTGAGGTCAGGAAGTACCGCTCACTCTGATGTGGCGATAACAATGTAAGTGAATGGAGACACACAGACCTCCCAGGCAGCTGCAGCAGAGCGGAACACGGAGAAATGTATCAACTCGGCAGCTTCCGTGTCTCCGCAACCCTTCCGCCTGCCTACCGCCAGCCTAGTTCGGGGAATCTCCGCACTGCTACCGCACATGGATACATTTTTATGAATGTCTACCCAGAAGTCTAAAATACCGGCATCTGTGTTTTCCCGCATTGATTCCCCTTACCGACAGCTCCTTTATGAATGATAGCCATTGTGCATAAAGGCTTTATGCACGTTAAATTGTTTATCCCAGTTTAGCGAATATACTAAGGGCTTGATTCACAAAAGGGTGATAACTGAGTTATCACACCTAAAATCTTTGCACATGCAAACTAGGGTGCTAAGTAGTTTGCACATGTAAACTACGGTGCAAACTAGGGTGCAAACTAATTAGCACCCTGGTTTGCACGTGCAAAGCTTTTAGGCGTGATAACTGAGTTTTTAGGCGTGATAACTGAGTTATCACGCTTTTGTGAATCAAGCCCAAAGACTCCATTGAGAGAGTAGTCATACAGGAATCATTTTTAGGCAGCACTGGACTGTATATTCTGAGCTACTACTGCAGGTTGTGATGCAAGAGATTCCTAATAATAAGGTATTACATTTCAGTAATACTGATCCATTTTTGTGCCTGGAAAAGCACTGTAGAAAGAAATCTTTGGAATAAAGGACACCCGAGGTGAAGATAAACTAATGAAATAAATAATTTTACCTATCCTCCTTCTCATAAAAATGACTTTTAAAGATATTCCACAGTTTTATTTTAATTTCACAGACCCTGAACAAGCATGCAGATAAGGTGATCTGACTGATGTCTGACTGGATTACCTGCATGCTTGTTTCTGGTGTGGTTCTCCTCCACTCCTGTAGCCAAAGAGATCAGCAGGACTGCCAGGCAACTGGTATTGTTTAAAAGGAAATAAATATGGCAGCCTCCATTTACCTCTCATTTCAGGTTTCCTTTACATTTTCAGTGATGTCATATGAAGCCTGTGTATACATAATCATAGAGTTGCAGTGATGTCATATGGAGCCTATGGATACACGACCACACAATTATTGAGCTAGGGTTATTTCATATGGAAACTAAAACAGTGGGCATGAGCATTATTTATTACCGTACAAGTTGGAGGAAAAAGAAAGATCAGGAATTGTATTGCATACTTTGTTGTAAATGTTATGCTTTATTTATATTGATGCATTCATTGTATTTGTAAACATTTCTATTGGAACATGGTCTAGAGTCTAGACAATGGATAGATTAATTATTTTAATTATTACAAAAACTACCTGCTTGGAAATACCAAAGTAAATAAAGATAATACTGGTGTTGTGTATCTGTCCTTACCTGTCTGCTTTTTTATGTTGATGGTGAGCTGGCAGCACCAAAGCTTCAAATGCATAATTATATTCTGATGTCCAACTGTAACGATCGGTGTAACACAGAGAGAATCTGATTATCGGTGATCTGCAGTATCACCAAAAATGCAGATATATACCTGATTATTGATGATCTGCAGTATCACCGATAATCAGATATATCACTAACCTCTGGATACCTGAGTAATATGAGTGTTTGGTGCAACAGTAATACTTTGAGGAGAATACCTGGGGAACGGGTATCAGGGCAGCAGGCAATACTGTCCTGGAGAACAAGTACCTTCCAGTAACCTGGGACTCTCCCGCAGGGAGGAGCCAGGCTAGGGGTAGGAAGGGCCAGAGCGTGCGTGACATCAAAGGCAGGATGTCACTGACTGATCTGTGAACTATCTCTTAAGTGAGAAGATAGTTCTCGAGGTCGGGCAAGCCAGGTCGGCAACACACGGACAGACAAAGTACAAAGACAGGAGACTGATTCGGTAATCCTAAGGCACGCAAGGTTTGGCAACAGAGTATCAGATATAGCGAGGTACTGAATCAGTGATCAGAAGAGTGGTCAGGAAAGCAGAAAGTCATAACAGATAATAAACAATGCCTAGTCTTGGGTGTAAGCTCCGTGATAATCAACACCCTGGAACTAGTCTGATATATATATATAACAGAATGGTAACACAAGTCCCTAGACTTAGGTGTGAGGTCCTTGATCATCAACACCCTGGAACTAGTCTGAATAATAACAGAATGGTAACACAAGTCCCTAGACTTAGGTGTGAGGTCCTTGATCATCAACACCCTGGAACTAGTCTGAATAATAACAGAATGGTAAAACAAGTCCCTAGACTTAGGTGTGAGGTCCTTGATCATCAACACCCTGGAACTAGTCTGAATAATAACAGAATGGTAATACAGATTCCTAGGCTTGGGTGTGAGGTCCTTGATCATCAACACCCTGGAACTAGTCTGAAGTATAACAGAATGGTAATACAGATTCTGACAAAAGCTCTGAGTGCTACCACGTAGTGATCGCAACGGCAGACAACCAGTGAATGACCAGCACCCAGTATATATAGTACAGCGCTATCCAGCGCCTCCCCTAAGTGCTGGACCAATGGGAACTGGTTGCAACGTCAGCTGACCGGCTTGGTCAGCTGACTCGCTTCTGGGTGTCATAAAAGTTCTGCCTCTCAGCGCGCGCGCGCATCCTTCTGAACCTGTGTGGACTATCAGTCCCAGCCACACCAGACATGTGTTGTGAAAAAGCCGCCGCGCTGGACACGGAACCAGCCGCACCGCTATCAAAGCATGCGGCGGTTTCTCTGCGTCTAGCCATACTATCAGATGTAGGCCCACGCTTGCAAACCGCCGCGTTGGATGCGGAATCAGCCGCCTTGTTCTGAGCACACGCGGCGGCTTTTACGCGTTTTCTCACAGTACCCCCCCCCCTGAGGAGTGGACTCCGGACAGCTCCTACTCGGTTTCTCAGGATGTAGGGCGTGGAACTCCCACTTTAATTCATCCGCATGCATGCGGCAATCAGGTACCCATGTTCTTTCCTCAATGCCATAACCCTTCCAGTGAGCTAAATACTGCACTGAGTTCTGAGTCTAAAATCTTTTCCACTTCATACTCAGGTTGGTCATCCACCATCACAGGGGGAGGAGGAGTGGAATCGATATGCACTGCTGGCTTAAGCAGGGATACATGAAACGATCTCACACCACGCATGCTGGCAGGCAGGTCAATGGCATAAGTAACATTGTTGATTTTCCTGGTTACTGGGAAAGGACCCACAAATCTGGGTCCCAGCTTGGGTGAAGGCTGTTTCAAAGCCAAATGACGAGTGGACACCCAGACCAAGTCTCCTGGCCGGAACTTCCACTCTATGGAACGTTTCTTGTCAGCTTGTTCTTTCTGACTCTGAAAAGCCTTCTCTAGATTCTTTTTCACAATTCCCCAAATGTTCTTAAATGCCTTTTGCCAAGCCTCCAAAGCTGGAAACGGAGTAGAAGCTACTGGCAATGGGGAGAACCTAGGCAACCTTCCTGTTACCACCTGGAATGGAGAGAATCCAGAAGAAGAGCTTTTCAAATTATTGTGTGCAAATTCTGCAAACGGCAAGAACTTGACCCAATCATTTTGTGCATCCGCAACATAACACCTTAGAAACTGTTCCAGAGATTGATTTATTCTCTCGGTCTGACCATTGGTCTGTGGGTGGTAGCCTGACGAAAATGACAGTTCCATGCCCAACTGATGACAGAATGCCCTCCAAAATTTAGAAACAAAATTGGACTCCCCGATCTGACACTATATTTTCCGGAATGCCATGTAGCCGGAAAATATGCAGGATGAAGAGATCAGCCAATTCCTGGGCCGAGGGGAGTCCTTTCAGGGGCACGAAATGGGCCATTTTACTGAATCTGTCGACTACTACCCAAATGACCGACATGCCCTCAGACTTCGGGAGTTCACCCACAAAATCCATGGACAAATGGGTCCATGGTTCACTCGGGGTGGGTAAAGGCTGCAATGTTCCCACAGGTGCCTGACGGGAGGGTTTACTTCTTGCACACACTGCACATTCTCTCACATACTCCTTGCAGTCAGTTGCCAATGAAGGCCACCATGCACACCTAGCAACAAGGTCCTGTGTTCTGGTGGCACCAGGATGTCCAGCATTTTTGTGGGAATGGAACATCTGCAATATCTGGAGGCGAAATGGCAATGGTACAAACATGACCCCTTCAGGCTTTCCTTCAGCGACATCCTGCTGGAAGGGACTTAAAGTTTCAGTCCAGTTCCTCCAGGTCTCTGTGGCTGCCAACACCACTTTCTGTGGGAGAATAGTCTCTGGGTCTGAGGGCTGTGCTGTCTCTGGTTCAAAACATCTGGATAAAGCATCTGCTTTAATGTTTTTACTACCCGGGGTATATGTAATTATAAATCTGAATCTCAAGAAAACAAGTGACCACCGAGCCTGTCGGGGACTCAATCTCTTAGCCCCCTCGATGTATTCCAAATTTTTGTGATCAGTGTAAACTGTAATCGTATGTTCTGCTCCTTCTAGCCAATGACGCCATTCTTCAAAGGCCAATTTAATGGCTAGGAGCTCCCTGTTGCCTATATCGTAGTTTCTCTCTGCGGGTGAAAATCTACGGGAAAAATAGGCACATAGGGGTAACCTTCCCTGCAACCCAGAACGCTGAGACAGCACAGCCCCTACCCCAACCTCTGAGGCATCTACCTCCACAATAAAGGGATAGGTGATGTCTACGTGTCTCAAAATGGGTGCAGAGCAAAACAATTCCTTCAGGGTGGAGAAAGCAGCATGAGCTTCGGGGGACCAGTGGTTAGTATCTGCCCCTTTCTTAGTGAGGCTGGTGAGGGGTGCAATGACTGTGGAGTACCCCTTTATGAACCTTCTATAGTAATTAGCGAACCCTAAAAATCTCTGGAGAGCCTTCAGTCCCACTGGCTGAGGCCACTCCAAAACAGCAGAGACTTTGGCAGGGTCCATAGAAAGGCCCGAGGTAGAAATTATGTACCCCAGAAAGGCGACAGATGTTACCTCAAAAATGCATTTCTCCAATTTGGCATATAACATGTTTTGTCTTAGCTTGTGCAGCACAAACCTGACATGATCCCTATGTTCTGAGAGATTATCTGAGAAGATTAGTATATCGTCCAGATATACAAGGACAAATTTGCCCAAAACCTCTCTGAACACCTCATTAATGAGTTCCTGAAAGACGGCCGGGGGCGTTACACAACCCGAAGGGCATCACCAGGTACTCGTAATGCCCACCGGGTGTGTTAAAGGCCGTCTTCCACTCATCGCCCTTTCTGATCCGCACCAGCTTGTATGCACCCCGCAAATCCAATTTTGAAAAAACGTGTTACTGGAGGCACTTAGCATTGGTGACCTGAGTAAATAAATCGTCTATCAAAGGTAATGGATAGCGATTTTTTACTGTGATTTTATTCAGGCCCCGATAATCAATGCATGGCCGAAGGCCTCCATCTTTTTTCTTTACAAAAAAGAAACCTGCTCCAGCAGGCGACCGGGAAGGGCGAATGAACCCTTTAGCTAAGTTTTCACGGATATATTCCTGCATGGCCAACTTCTCAGGCCCAGATAAATTGTAGAGATGACCTCTAGGGGGCATACAACCAGACCAGAGATCGATAGGACAATCGAAAGGGCGGTGTGGAGGAAGTTTATCGGCTGACTTAGGACAAAACACGTCCGCAAATTCAGAATACTGATCTGGCAATCCCTCCACGTGAATCTTGGTCTCACCCAAGGTTACCTTCGCTAAACAATGATGAAAGCAATGGGAATACCAGCTTGTTAGCTGACCAGTCTCTCAATTAATCTGAGGTGAGTGAAGTTGTAACCATGGCATGCCAAGGATGATCGTGGAGGTTGTCATACGTAACACAAAAAAAATGCAAATCTTCTCTATGCAACACCCCAATAGAGATTCCCACCTCTGGAGTCTGTGACAGAGGACTGTTACCCTGCAGAGGGGAATCATCCCCTGCTGTAACTTGAATCGGTGGTTTAACCGGGGTGAGCGGAATTCCCAATCTCTTCGCAAATTCATAATCCATAAAATTAGCCGCTGAACCTGAGTCAATGAAGGCTTCAGTGACTTCTGACCTATCTTCCCACGAAATTGTACAAGGAAGAAGCAAACGTTTTTCATCTAGGGGTAAAAATTGTACGCCTAGGGTATTACCCCCAACTACACCTAGGCAGTAGCGTTTCCCGATTTCTTAGGGCAATTCTGCACTCTATGACCCCACTCTGCACAATACAAACAAAGCTGCTCTGATATTCTGCGTTTCCGCTCCAACTGAGACAACTTAGACCGACCAATCTGCATTGGCTCAGGGGGAGGTGACGCGGGGAGAGGTGGAGTTACTGGAGGCACAGCATGGGACACCATTCTCACGTGGTTTTTACCCCGGGTCTGCCTCTGATAGCGCAGCCGGCGATCTATCCTGATGGCCGATGAAATGGCCTCATCGATGGATTTGGGTTCAGGCTGACTTAACATAAGATCAGAGACCTCGTCAGACAACCCTGATAAAAAACAATCTAACAGGGCAAATGTATCCCACCTGGCCGATACCGACCATCTCCTAAATTCAGCAGCATAATCTTCAACCGGACCCTTGCCTTGACGCAAAAGTTTGAGCTTCTGCTCAGAAGTCGAGGCAATGTCTGGGTCGTCGTAAATTACAGCCATAGCTTTAAAAAATTATTCTACAGAGGCCAGGGCTGGGTGACCAATGGGAAGACTGTACGCCCAGGTCTGGGAATCGCCAACAAAGTTTTGATAAATGTAACCCTTTGGGCCATAGTGCCTGAGGACTTAGGTCTTAACTCAAAGTATGATAACACTCTACTTCTAAAATTTCGGAAGTCAGATCTGTGACCAGAAAATCTTTCGGGTACAGGCATACGTATGTCTGTGCTAGGAGGGGATCGCACTTCATCCACAGCCGTCTGGAGGGTTTGCACGGATCCAGACAGGGCGTCTATTAACGTCTGGTGGCTACCCAGCACTTGGTTGATGTTATCCACCAAGGTGGTAAGTGTGCCCAGACGGCTGAGTGCGTCCATTTGTGTTTGGTCTGCCGTTCTGTAACGATCGGTGTAACACAGAGAGAATCTGATTATCGGTGATCTGCAGTATCACCAAAAATGCAGATATATACCTGATTATTGATGATCTGCAGTATCACCGATAATCAGATATATCACTAACCTCTGGATACCTGAGTAATATGAGTGTTTGGTGCAACAGTAATACTTTGAGGAGAATACCTGGGGAACGGGTATCAGGGCAGCAGGCAATACTGTCCTGGAGAACAAGTACCTTCCAGTAACCTGGGACTCTCCCGCATGGAGGAGCCAGGCTAGGGGTAGGAAGGGCCAGAGCGTGCGTGACATCAAAGGCAGGATGTCACTGACTGATCTGTGAACTATCTCTTAAGTGAGAAGATAGTTCTCGAGGTCGGGCAAGCCAGGTCGGCAACACACGGACAGACAAAGTACAAAGACAGGAGACTGATTCGGTAATCCTAAGGCACGCAAGGTTTGGCAACAGAGTATCAGATATAGCGAGGTACTGAATCAGTGATCAGAAGAGTGGTCAGGAAAGCAGAAAGTCATAACAGATAATAAACAATGCCTAGTCTTGGGTGTAAGCTTCATGATAATCAACACCCTGGAACTAGTCTGATATATATATATATATAACAGAATGGTAACACAAGTCCCTAGACTTAGGTGTGAGGTCCTTGATCATCAACACCCTGGAACTAGTCTGAATAATAACAGAATGGTAACACAAGTCCCTAGACTTAGGCGTGAGGTCCTTGATCATCAACACCCTGGAACTAGTCTGAATAATAACAGAATGGTAACACAAGTCCCTAGACTTAGGTGTGAGGTCCTTGATCATCAACACCCTGAAACTAGTCTGAAGTATAACAGAATGGTAATACAGATTCTGGCAAAAGCTCTGAGTGCTACCACGTAGTGATCGCAACGGCAGACAACCAGTGAATGACCAGCACCCAGTATATATAGTACAGCGCTATCCAGCGCCTCCCCTAAGTGCTGGACCAATAGGAACTGGTTGCAACGTCAGCTGACCGGCTTGGTCAGCTGACTCGCTTCTGGCTGTCATAAAAGTTCTGCCTCTCAGCGCGCGCGCGCGTCCTTCTGAACCTGTGTGGACTATCAGTCCCAGCCACACCAGACATGTGTTGTGAACCACCCGCCGCGCTGGACGCGGAACCAGCCGCACCGCTATCAAAGCATACGGCGGTTTCTCCGCGTCCAGCCATACTATCAGATGTAGGCCCACGCTTGCAAACCGCCGCATTGGACGCGGAATCAGCCGCCTTGTTCTGAGCACACGCGGCGGCTTTTCCGCGTTTTCTCACACCAACCCTTGGGAGTAAAGGGCAGGAAGCCCAAATCAATTCAACAGGATCTGCACCCTCCCAAAAGTCCAATCCTCATTATATTATTTTTAACATGGCTCATAGTTATAGCAGCCAAATAGTAGAAATGCGACAAGTAGTGCACAGATGGAGCTATGAGTGTTTATGTAATTTATGAGTGCTGCAGTAATTATTACAATGGCTGGATCCTGTGGAAGCTGGAAATTTAGGCACCCACTAGCGGCAGAAGTTTGAGTGCCACCATAGGCGCCCATTGAAATAACAATATTGAGGGGAAATTAGGGCACCCGTGGTGCCCAATAACTAGTGAGTGCCGGTTCCAGACCACGGTGCCCAAATTTCCCCTTAAAGGGAATCTAAAGGGAAAATAGACTTATTATATAATGATTTGTATGTGTAGAACAGCTAAGAAATAGAACATTAGTAACATTAGTAGCACAGTTATAAGTCTCATATTGTTTCCAGTACAGGAAGAGTTAAAGAGAACCCGAGGTGGGTTCTAAGAATGCTATCAGCACACAGAGGCTGGGTCTACATATACTGCCCAGCCTCTGTTGCTATACTGATCCCCCCTAAGCCCCCCCGCCAAGCTGTCGACACACAGCATATAGCAGCCGGCTGTTTACCTCTGCATCTGTCAGTCTCTGCCGCTCCCCCGCCTCCTCCATAGCTCCAGTCCCGGCCCGCGTCCCTTCCCTCCAATCAGCGGGGAGGGGAGGGATGCGGACGGGGACCGGAGCTATGGAGGAGGCGGGGGAGTGGCGAGACTGACAGATGCAGAGGTAAACAGCCGGCTGTGACACGCTGTGTGTCCATAGCTCGGCGTTTGATTTATGGGGGGCAAGCAGAGCGCATCGCATGGGGGCTTATGGGGGATCAGTATAGCAACAGAGGCTGGGCAGTATATGCAGACCCAGCCTCTGTGTGCTGATAGCATTCTTAGAACCCACCTCGGGTTCTCTTTAAGAAACTTTACTTTTTATTTATGCAAAAGAGCTTCTCTGAGCTCTCCGACCCAGCTTGGATCGCTGTTTTCTGGAGCACTTAAGGTAGCCATACATCTAGCAGTGTATAGGCAGATTTGACCAAGAGACAAATCTCTCTCTATTCGAATCTGATAAGAGACAGATCTGTCAGCTGCCCATACACCGCAGGCTGACTCCCGATCAATTTCAGCATGAAATCAATCTGGAATCGGCCTTGTGATGCCGCATCTGTCCACCTCGACGCCCTAAAGCTGTACCCTAATGATAAATGTCCCCAACCCCCCACCGATACC
This sequence comes from Hyperolius riggenbachi, assembly GCF_040937935.1. Classification (NCBI taxonomy): domain Eukaryota; kingdom Metazoa; phylum Chordata; class Amphibia; order Anura; family Hyperoliidae; genus Hyperolius; species Hyperolius riggenbachi. The sequence continues at coordinate 104,411,625 of NC_090647.1, read as the reverse complement.
CACTGCAAGGTGTCAGGAACCAGCCCCGCGGCACACCTGCAGATACGGTTCCCGACTGCGGGTTTGACCAAATCAAGCGGGGAGCAGCCTTATTCAAGCTACAACAAGGCTGTTGCCCCTCAAAGCACTTCTCACTGCCACCACTAGCTGCTGCTAGACACTTCAATGATTCCCACTCTGCAGTTGAGTGATCTGCACGCAGTCCGCGTTTTCGTATTTGGGTCAGCTTTGTGCTTAGGCCAAACACAGGAACGCCACACACACAATACAATCGTACAGTAGCAAGGCACAATCAGGCACTGAACTTGTAATGTAAATTACACTGCAGTCTCTTTCTAAGCTATGAGCTAGTTTAGTACATCAGAAGTAAAACTTATTAAATAAAGATTTAATATTCCAGGAAAAAAAAGTGGAACAATGCAGAAAATAATATATACAAAAGATTTACAAAAGACAGAGTAAAAATTACAAAGATAAAAGTTACAAAGATACACAACAAGACAGTTTGCAGAAATAAAAACGGGAATCAACGTTACCAGCATATAGATCTGAGCGTTGTTGCGAGGAGAACGCGGTTGCTGGTCAGACCAGGATAGTCCTAGCGTCTTGCTATCTCCAAAGAACTACAACTCTAAATCTTCCTAGCTGAGGTTTTATAGCCAGATTTGTGGCCTGGGGCATTTAATGTTCAGTCCCAAAACTAATGCAATTTTCCAGATTGTTCGCACAGAACTTTTGTCATATCCTTTCTTGCTGTGATAGGCAACTTCAAAGCTTTCCTGTCCCACTTTTGATCTTTGCAGACTTCAAACACTCAAACACTTCCAGCCCAATATTCAGACCACAGGTAAAATTGTATCTTAACACACACATCAAAAGACTTCGATTAAGGGTTTCCTGTTAGCCTTTGAAGTACCCAGGCTCAGTTGGTCCTGATTTGTATATTGGGACAATGGGGTTGTCTACATATACACAGAGTTCAAAAGCCATGCAGACACAGACTATCCTTCGCCAAATGGCTGCTATTTAGCAGCTCCCTGCTTTCAGAGGACCTGAATGCTAATGTACTTCACACTGCCATACAGACAATCACATTAGCATTCAGTTTCCTCCGGCCAAGTGACCAATTACACCCTGAAGCCAGTTGCCAGCCTGGCCTCTTAACAAACATACACATCTGAAAGATACACAGCAGATAGAAAAATGAAAAATATGGCTTCCACGCGATACAATATGGCTGCTATGTTATACACATCCTTACACAAGGTATACATTACCTGTCCACAGCCTCCCCCACTGGCCTCCGGGTTTTCTCCTCTGCAGACATGCGCGCCCCAAGTGTGACGTCAGATGTCACACACGTGCCCTTACTAGGAAACCACGTGGGGTGCATGTGTATGGAGCAAACAGTGCGCCCAGAGCCAGCGTAGGGACAAGCAGAGGCCACTGACAGGTAATGTATACCTTTCATGGGGTACAGGAGGGACATTTATCATTGGGGGGAACAGCGTTTGGGGTTTTGCCGCGTTCGTCGATTGTTGCAAAATTTCACGCCGTTCCCACCACACACCCAATCAAGCAAGTCGGCCCAACATCTTGTAGCATGCGCATCCAGGCCCTTGGGCCAGAGGGGTCCCGAAGGGCCCTCCCTCAACTACAGTTTTAGCTCTATTGGTCCTGTGCTGGTAGTAATCACTTCTATAGATACTTTAAATAGTGATAATCAATAAAACTGTTCCCCACCCCCTTCTTGCACCTCTGACACTGTAGTTGCCATTGGCAGGTTTTGGTGCGACGGATCAATTGTTATGTATAGAGTGCTTGGGGGGCCCCATTGTAAAACTTGCATCGGGCCCACAGCTCCTTAGCTACGCCACTGATGTTTTTACGGTACATAAGCACCCACATTAGTAAGTATGGTAATATTCCCCTCTGCACTGGGAACAGTCATCAGCATCGATTTACAATACCTGAGCCAGCTTGCAGTAAGTGTTAATCATTAATGACCGGCCACATAACTGGAGTTTCTTGTTTGGAGGCATCAGAGGCCTAAGTTGGAAATGTAACCTGACAACAGGGACGGATCAAGACCAAGTTGCGCCTGGGGCAAGGTCAGGTTTTGGCGCCTAAAGGTCAGGTTTTGGCGCCTAAACTGCCATTCATTTTGCCGCCTTTTTAAGAATTCAACAAACTGCGCCTGGGGCAAGATACCCGCTTGCCCCCCCCCCCCCCCCCCCAGATCCGTCCCTGCCTGACAAAGTTACATTAGTGAGTTGTGGGTTGGTAGATAAAGAAATCTAAAGACTTTCAGGGATTGCCATCCAATCAGACCATTTATTGTTGCCGGTGGCTTAAGCTGGTGACTTAAAAGGCATTTTATTGATGCGAAAATATCACATAGGAGAAAAGTGAATTGGTTCAGGCCAATAGTGGTCTGTTTTTATTTTAAAACACCTTTCCTGAGATTACAGTGGGGTCCCCAGTTTGAATCCCAGCCAGGGCACTATCTACAAGGAGTTTGTAGTGTTCTTCCCGTGTCTGCTTGGGTTTCATCCGGGCACTCCGGTTTCCTCCCACGTCCCAAAAACATACTGAAAAGTTAATTGGCTTCCCACTAAATTGGCCCTAGACTACGGTACATACACTACACAATACATACATAGACATATGGCTAAGGTAGGGATTAGATTGAGCCCCTCTGAGGGACAGTTAAGTGACAAGACAATTTACTCTGTACAGCGCTGCAGAAGATGTTGGCGATATATAAAATACTACAAAATAATAATAAAGATGACTGTGTTTCCTTGTTCACCCCAGTCTAGTGTCTTTGCTCCTAATACAGGACTGGAAGTGCCCGCGCTGTGAACAAGCTGATCTGAAGTGGGCATGCGTGAGTTCCTGCACCGTGTATATGCGCTTGTTCATGGCGGTGGGCCCTTTCGCTCAACTGGATAAAGTTGGAAAATTATAGACCGCTGGACCAGGGAACTAGTGACCCTGGAGCCCACAGACACCTCTGGAAAAATGTTTAAAACAAAGTACATACTGCTATGTATACTTTAAGTTTCTTTTTCTGCAAGCAAACCAGAAAAAACCTTATGATGTAAGGAATTGTATGTGTAGGACAGATAAGGAATAGAACATTAGTAGCTAAGAAACGAGTCTCATATTTTTTTGTTTTGGAACATACAACAAATAAACATTCCGCAGAGATCCACCTTGCCAGCAGAAAAGATGTCATTACCTGTGATAAATTTAACTACTTAATGCCAGCCCATTGGTGGGGTTAAGCAGGTGCGCGCACGTGTGCACGTGTACATGTGTACGCACCCTAGACTTTACCCTCCGCAAACCCCCGCCGCCCCACCACTGTGCTGACTGGCCCCATCAGTGGAATGCTGAGAGCCGGGTGACTAACCTCCTATTTCTGCTCTGCTTGGGAAGGAGGGAGGGTGGCACTAGGGGAGAGGAGTGAGCCGCCACGAGCCTACAGAGCCTTGTGGAAAATCCGGTCCTGTGTGGGCCCCTTATTTGCATTCTATGCCTGTGCAGTAGAACTGGGCAGAACGCTTCTGGCCACGGGAGCAGGAGGGGGGCGCACGCATGTAGGCATAAGGCCAAATGGAGATTTTACCAGGCCAGCCAGCAGAGGATCAAAGTGGAGAGGGAGGGCGGCAAGGGAGCCAACGGCCTAAAGGGGGCTGGAGGAAGCCCCAGGTGCATATAAAGTCTGTTATTTACAAGTTATCATCACCTAAAGACCATGGTGGCTGCAGACCCCCCACGTGAGACATGTGTCCATGGGTGTCAATACATGGGGTAGAGAGAGGAACTATATGTTGGGGGGCCTCCTCAGAATTTTGCTAGTGGGGGGGGGGCATAATTTGTTGTTACACCCCTGCTCACGGGAAATGAAAATAAATGACAGCTATTTGGGGTTTATGTTATCCCCAATATACAGCTCTGTGACAATGTATTGGATCAGTATGGCTCTGTGACTCAGGGCTTTCCCACAAAATAGCTGAATAGCTGCTTATTGCATAAGGCCGTGCTTTGGAGTGCTTTCCTGTGAGGTCAGCGCTGTGCATGCAGTCAGGGTGTTTGTACAGCACTGACAGCAGCTGCCATGGAATGCTGACGGTTCCAGTGGCTAAATATATATCCAAACTTGGCTGCTGTTTGACATTAGTCATCCAGGGCTCAGCAATTCCCAAGTGTTTAAACAGAGTGGGTGAAAACAGCACAACACTGGTTTCATCTGGGAACAACGTGGGCGTGATTAACAAACTTGGATGCTTTTTCATTACAGTTCCACCTTGCCATAGTTTTTTTTACACATTTAACAAAACACTATTTAATGTGGTTAGGCAGCATGCAAACGGTTTTATAAAAAGGTTGGCTTTGAAAATAAAAATGAAATGTTCCGGTTGCGTTAATTCACAGATCTTTAGCTACCCGATGCCTGCTCACTCCTCCCACACCCTACCCGATGCCTGCTCACTCCTCCCACACCCTACCCGATGCCTGCCCGCTCCTCCCACACCCAGTCAGTTTGAAGCTATGACTTCTGATAGGCCTTTGGGTCAGCAGGGAGGCAGCAGAGCCAGAGTATGACCAAACAGTGCCCTAGGCAGGGTAACTAGTGTAGGCCCACTAACTGTATACGCCCACTGTTTTTTCCCCCCTTAGGCCCTATTTACACTTCAATGTAATCAGTTAGTACGCTTTTTTTTTGTGCATCGTGAAAAAGATTTCAGTTAAAACATGTTAAAGAGACTCTGTAACAAAAAAAAAGTTCCCCTGGGGGTTACTCACCTCGGTAGGGGGAAGCCTCAGGGTCCCAATGAGGCTTCCCCCACTCCTGTAGCTGCAGGCAGTCCAGTGCTGGCTCCCCCGAAGAGTCCCGGAATCCTCCCTCGACAAGGCTGTCAAGCGCTGATTTATTTACCTCTCCTGGCTCCAGCAGGGGCGCTGTTGTGGCTTTCCGCATGGAGATAGGCGAAAATAGCCGATCTCCGCCGGGTCCACTCTACTGTGCAGGTGCAGCAGACTTGCGCCTGCGCAGTAGAGCAGCCCGACGGAGATTGGCTATTTTCGCCTATCTCCGTTCGGAGAGCCATTACTGCACCTGCGCTGGAGCCGGGGAGGTAGATATTTACATTGCCGCCGTTCCGAGAGGATTTCCGCTCCGCCGTGGGACCGAGGAGGATGGGGGAAGCCTCAATAGGATGTGGAGGCTTCCCCCACCCAAGGTGAGTACCCCCCAGGGGAGGTTTTTAAAGTTACAGGTTTTCTTTAAGTGTTAACTGTGCCGTAGGAAAACATGGGCATTACTTAGAAAATCAGTTTTCCTTTCAGTTTTAACTGAGAACAACTGATTAACCGATTTAGGGGATAGCTGTACAGTAGAATCTTGTTATAGTAAACTCTGATATAGTAAATCGATGGATACAGTCATCTCAGTCCTCAGGTCCCAGCAAATGCGTATGAATAAATATACATTGTATGACCAATTCTGATATAGTAAACTTCTGATATAGTAAACTACTTTTCCTGGTACCTTGGAGTTTACTATAAAGGAATTCTTTTGTACTTGGGAAAGAGAGAGAAGAGAACAAAGGAGAAGAACATAAAGGGGAGGAAAGCAGAAAGTGAAGAGGGAAATTTAAGTGGGAGAGAAAGTAAAATAAATCCTGACTCACTGAGGTTCACTTGGGCTGAAGAGCAGCTGAGAACACTTTCTGGTGTGTTTGCTGCCTGGACATACATTTTGCACAGTCATGCAGCTGGGTAAAATCTGCAAAGGTAAGAAATGTATACTTTGGGGGGGCAACGTGAATGGTACCCCTGGGTTTTGGCCATGTCCAGGAGGTGTGCTGTCTGCATCTCTCTGCTTTCCCCATAACCCTTGAGGGGCAGTGGCAGCACTCCCAGGCAGAGAGAGTGCTTTGTTGGGATGCCTGCACTGTTCCCCATTTTTTGGGGGAATGAGGGAGCCCACATGTGTGACCCCCCCTCACGGGATACAAAGTATTTTGCGTGAGCCAACTCCTTCAGCATACAGCAGTGAGGTTGTTTTTGATCTTGCGTACTCTGGCAAGCAGATGCAGCGCAGTGGCATAGTGGTTAGCGCTCTTGCCTTGCAGTGCTGGGTCTCCTGTTTGAATCCCAGCTAGGGCAACATCTGCAAGGAGTTTGTATGTTCTCTCTGTATCGGTATGGGCTTCCTCCGGGCACTCTGGTTTCCTACCACATCCCAAAAACATACAGATAAGTTAATTGGCTTCCCCCTAAATTGGCCATAGACTCTGATACATACTATAGTGTACACTACACGATATAGACATAGAACAATGATAGGGATTAGATTGTTAGCCCCTCTGAGGGACAGTTGGTGACAAGACAATATATTCTGTACATCACTAGGGAAGATGTCGGCGCTATATAAATACTAAATAATAATAATTTGGAAACACTATGCCATTTTAATTAGTCAATAATTAGTCAATAGACATGAGGCAGCCAGTATATAAGTCAGGTGACACCTTGTCTGAGCACACACCCATTTTTTCTTCTCAGTTTGCAGTACATATTAGGATATGCAGATTATTTTATATGCTAGAGCAAGGACATTGTCATCATAGCAGTTGTATTCTCTGGTTTACTTGCATATATAGTTCATTCATTAGTCTTTTATGGATGTACTATAAACATTAGTCATGTGTTTATGAGTTGAGTCATCCCAACGTGATGTTACATTTACTGCATAAATTATGTGTGAGCTCACGCCAAGTGCTGAGTACAAGGCAGGATTAACACCTGTATATAGATATAATTATTGGAATTACTGAATATTCTAAAAATACATACCCTGCCCACACCATTTCTGATCCCTCCTCCTCAAAACGGCAGTGTAAGGAACTTACCTTCCATTTGAGCCCACGGCGAGTCCACATCCTCCAGAAGCCAGCCCGAGCAGAAAGCTTTCAGCTCGGGCCGATGCAACATTCCCAGGAGCTGTGCACGGCTCAGAGTGGCTAATGACGCGGGCGTTTGGCTCTTACCTCTTCTTATGGTCTCAGACAGCGCTACTAGAGGCCAAACATGAGTACTACTGGCACAATGATTAACGCAATTCAGCAACCAATTAGATGCTAGATTTGTGGTTCCATGGTGTTCTCTGCCTATTTTAGCATGCCCTGCTCATTGTGTCATTGCCCATGATAGGAATAGCTGCCTTGGCCTCAGGGCCGCCATCAATATTTTTGGGGCCCCTCACACATTATCAGGCCTGCCCCCCCCCCTCCCCGGGGCCACCCATCGGCTGCTGTGCCCGTCCACTAGCCACCCCACCCCTGTGCCTGCCACCATTTACAAGTTAGTGTTTTACAATTAAGTAGGCTAGCTAGGTACAGATGTCCTCCAGTATAGGCTAGCTAGGTACAGGTGTCGCCCACTCCCAGTATAGGCTACTAGGCTAGCTAGGTACAGGAGTCCCCCAGTATAGGTTAGAAAGATACACGTGTCCCCCCAGTATAAGTTAGCTATGTTTAGGGGCTTCAGTAAAAGTTAGCCATCAATAGGGGAGCTAGTATAGGTAAACCCCCACCCCCCGATCCCAGCGCTGTTACTCAACATGCTTCTGTCCAGCGATTGCTGCATCCTCTCTACACAGCTCGAGTATTCTCCGTGGAGAGGATCGGGACTGAGCAGCCTCATGACTCGGTCCCGATCCTCCCCATAAAGAATACCACTGGACAGAGGCTCGGTGAGTAATTGTGCCTGGATCAGGGGGAGGGGGGAATCAGGTGTTGGGGGGCACCTATACTAGCTCCCCAATTGCTGGCTAACTTTTACTGAAGCCCCTACACATAGCTAACTTTTACTGGGGACACCTGTACCTTTTAAAACCTCCTGAGCGACATTCCCGACACTGTGTCAGGCATACCGCTTTCAGCAAAAATGTGGTGCCTGACACAGTGTCCAGCATACCACTAAGGAGGTTAATGCCAGCATGTTGGTGAGGACCCATGCCCCTCACTCTAGTGTTAGTTGTCCCCCATGATGGTGGCCCTCCTTGTGCTACTGTGCTGGGTGCAATATTGCTCATGAAACCACTGTGCACGACCTTGCTTTGCCTCTTGACCTTGTTATTGGATTGTTGCCTGGGCCAACCTTGGAACTGGATTTGACCTATTGCCTGATCCTCTGGTGCCAATTTATTCTGATCTACCATGTATGACCCCTAGATTGTTACTGGATTGGCTTACGTTTTTAGATTCTTTAATGTACTATTCTGATCATCTGTTGTTGACTTGGACTGTCTGATTTCTCCCGCCTGTTCCTATCTAGCGTGGTTCTGGTGGTACTGCTGTCTTCTCGGCCTCAGTCCCTATACTTTGCACGCTGAAGTCCTCGGGATAACCATAGTCGGGTAGACGCAACTCCCTCTCCCGTTCACGCGGGCACTTGGCTATATAGTTACATAGTTATTTTGGTTGAAAAAAGACATACGTCCATCGAGTTCAACCAGTACAAAGTACAACTCCAGCCTGCTCCCTCACATATCCCTGTTGATCTAGAGGAAGGCGAAAAAACCCTTACAAGGCATGGTCCAATTAGCCCCAAAAGGGAAAAATTCCTTCCCGACTCCAGATGGCAATCAGATAAAATCCCTGGATCAACATCATTAGGCATTACCTAGTAATTGTAGCCATGGATGTCTTTCAACGCAAGGAAAACATCTAAGCCCCCTTTAAATGCAGGTATAGAGTTAGCCATAACGACTTCCTGTGGCAATGCATTCCACATCTTAATCACTCTTACTGTAAAGAATCCTTTCCTAAATAAATGGCTAAAACGTTTTTCCTCCATGCGCAGATCATGTCCTCTAGTCCTTTGAGAAGGCCTAGGGACAAAAAGCTCTTTCGCCAAGCTATTATATTGCCCTCTGATGTATTTATACATGTTAATTAGATCTCCTCTAAGGCGTCTTTTCTCTAGACTAAATAAACCCAGTTTATCTAACCTTTCTTGGTAAGCAAGACTTTCCATCCCACGTATCAATTTTGTTGCTGGTCTCTGCACCTGCTCTAAAACTGCAATATCTTTTTTGTAATGTGGTGCCCAGAACTGAATTCCATATTCCAGATGTGGCCTTACTAGAGAGTTAAACAGGGGCAATATTATGCTAGCATCTCGCGTTTTTTTTCCCCTTTTAATGCATCCCAAAATTTTGTTAGCTTTAGCTGCAGCTGCTTGGCATTGAGTACGATTATTTAACTTGTTGTCGATGAGTACTCCTAAGTCCTTCTGCAAGTTAGATGTCCCCAACTGTATACCATTTATTTTGTATGGTGCTAGACCATTGGTACGACCAAAATGCATGACTTTACATTTTTCAACATTGAATTTCATCTGTCATTTATGTGCCCATATAGCCATCCTATCTAGATCCTGTTGCAATATGACACTATCTTCCTGAGAGTTGATGATTCTGCACACTTTTGTATCATCTGCAAAAATAGCAACATTGCTCACTACTGCATCTACTAGGTCATTAATAAATAAATTGAAGAGCACTGGACCCAGTACAGACCCCTGTGGGACCCCACTGCTAACAGTCTCCCATTTTGAGTACGATCCATTGACCACAACTCTTTGTTTTCTGTTCATTAGCCAGTTCCCTATCCATGCACACAGACTCTTCTCCAGTCCTTGCATCCTCAACTTTTGCACCAGACTTTTGTGGGGAACAGTGTCGAAGGCCTTTGCAAAGTCCAAGTATATCACATCTACAGCATTCCCAATATCCATATTAGCATTCACTACCTCATAAAAGCTGAGCATGTTAGTCAAACAGGACCTGTCTTTAGTAAACCCATGTTGATGCTGAGAAATACGATTATTTTCTACTATGAAGTCATGTATAGTATCTCTTAGTAAACCCTCAAATAGTTTGCATACAACTGATGTTAAGCTTACAGGTCTATAATTTCCTGGATCTGATTTTTTGCCCTTCTTAAATAATGGGAAAATGTGGGCTGTACGCCAATCCACTGGGACTCTGCCAGTTGAAAGAGAGTCACAAAAGATAAGATAAAGGGGTTTATCTATAACTGAACTTAATTCCCTTAGGACCCGAGGATGCATGCCATCCGGGCCAGGTGCCTTGTCTATTTTTAATTTATTTAGTCTTGCCTTTACTTCTTCCTGCATTAAGTATTTAATATTACAGTTAGAAGATTGAGACTCTTCTGCCTCTGTAATTTGCAACAGTGCTGTTTCCTTTGTGAAGACAGAAGCAAAGAAAGCATTTAATAACTTTGCCTTACCTTGGTCATCCACCATTGAGTTCCCACCCTCATCCTTTAGGAGTCCTATACAGTCAACCTTTCTTTTTTTAGAGTTGATGTACTTGTAAAACTTTTTTGGGTTATATTTGATATCCCTAGCGATTTGATTTTCAGCTTCGATCTTTGCCAGCCTAATCTCTTTTTTACAATTTTTATTGCACTCCTTATAATTGCTTAGTGCAGCCTCGGTCCCCTCCTGTTTTAGGACCTTATAGGCATTCTTTTTCCTCTTCATTTTATCTCTAACCTTTCTATTCATCCATAGAGGCCTTTTTTTATTCCTAGACATTTTGTTTCCATATGGGATATACATACTACAATATTGATTGAGAATAAGTTTAAAAGATTGCCATTTCCCTTCAGTGTCCTTCCCTTGTAGTACATTATCCCAGTTCACCAAACTTAGTGCCTGCCTAATTTGATTGAACTTTGCTTTTCTAAAATTCATAGTTTTAGTGGCCCCGATGCCCTGTGGCCTATCAGTCACCAGATCAAACGTTATGTTGTGATCACTATTTCCCAAATGTTCTTGAACCTGCACATTTGATACATTATCTGGTCTATTAGAAATGATCAGATCCAGTAACGCATTCCCCCTAGTTGGTTCCGTTACCATTTGAGTCAAGTAATTGTCCTGTAGTGCTGCCAGAAATCTGCTGCTTTTACCAAAATGGGTAGCCTCAATACTCCAGTCAATGTCTGGAAAGTTGAAGTCGCCCATAACTATGACCTAATTTTTACTTGCAGCTTTTTCAATCTGCTGTAGTAATCGCAGTTCTGCAGCTTCATTAATATGAGGTGGTCTGTAGCATACCCCAATAGGTGAAGATCATGGTGTCAGATTGGAGCATAGGGACTGAAGGAAGACGGGAGATCTGCAAGGTCTCACACACAGTCCCTAGCTGCCATGTGTGATCTAATGGTTTCAATTCACGGAGTCAATTATTTGATTTTGTGATGTTATTGTACATTGTGTGACATTATCCAAACACATATACTAGATCAGGGCTAGGCAAACTACGGCCCACAGGCTGTATCTGGCCCACTAGTCTTATGAATCCAGCCTGCCGATAGAGCGCCGGATTCCTCTCCTCCCTCCCACCTTGTAAAATTGTATGCAGTGCATAGGATAGTGTTAACCAGGCCCGGCCCTAGACCATTTGCCGCCTGAGGCAAACTTTAAAGAAATCGCCGCCGCGCCCCCCCCCAAGCCGTGGGTGTGGGGGGGCCGCCCGAGCTGGAGGGGATAGCGGGCAGGAAGGGGGTATTGGGCCTAGCGGCGGGGCGGAGGGTTGGACCCCCCCTCCCTCGCCTGGGTCCCCCGTCCTCCGCTCCCCTCCAGCTTGTTATGCGCGCTGGCTGCCTGCAGCTATAAGAGGCAACGGGCGGGGATCACTCACCTCTTCCTCGTTCAGCCTGCGCTCCACTGAGTCCGCAGGAAGTGACATCAGTGGAGCACACGCTGGAACGAGGAAGAGGTGAGTGATCCCCGCCCTTTGCCTCCTATAGCTGCAGGCAGCCAGCGCGCATAACAAGCTGGAGGGGAGCGGAGGACGGGGGACCCAGGCAAGGGAGGGGGGGTCCGACCCCCCTCCACGCCGCTAGGCCCAATACCCCCTTCCTGCCCGCTATCCCCTCCAGCTCGGAGGGCCCTCCACAACCACGGACGGGCGGGTGCCGCCCCCCCAGAAGTGCCGCCTGAGGCAAACGTTTCACCCCGCCTCATGGGCGGGCCGGCCCTGGTGTTAACCCACCCAATAGCACTTTCTAGCAGTGATCTCCACGGCCAAAGCTGTGTCATGTGACTCGCAGTCTGTATGTACTAGGATGTCACATGGCACCACTGTTGCCATTAAAATTGAGCCTGGAAAGTGCAATTGGGTGAGTTGCATGCTCACAACTCTGCAGGTAAGGTGGAGAGCACAGGAGAGGAATGTGAGAGGCATGCAAGCTGCTAGAGGAATGCGGCCAGCAGCCGCAAAAGTCTGCCCGCCCCTGTATTAGATGGATATGTTTTTGGTTTCCCAAAATACGTTTCTTCACTAATACAGTACTTCAAATTAAAGCGGATCCGAGATGAAAAACTAACTATAACAAGTAACTTGTCTATATATCTTATCTAAAGTTTAGATTTACACAGCAAATCTAGCTGCAAACAGCTTCAATAGAATATGATTATTTCTTCCTGTGATAATATGACAGCAGCCATGTTGTTTGTAAACATTACACACAGGCAAGCTTATCTGCATCTTCAACACTCAGCCTGTGGAAAAAACCTAATACCCCCTCCTCCCCTCTGCCTCTGAAATCTCTGGCTAGTAATACCTCCCCCTCATCCTGCCCAGACTAAGCTCCCATGAGCCCTTGCTACTGTCTGAAAATGTCAAGACTCTCTGAAAAGCTGTGGGCGAGGCTTGTTTAGTTTATAGGGAATTAGAGTATTAAAACAAAAACAAAAAAGTATTTGGCTTGAGGAATGCCCTGTAAACAATAGGAGAGAAACACAATTATGCAATGAGTAAAAGTTCATCTCGGATCCACTTTAAGTAAAGGAAGAAATATCCAGACACTCACATGCGTAGATAGTCCACTGTAGCTACACATATTACATGGTCATTGCAGTGCTCTTTGTCCACTGGTGCCCTTTACTTTTTGGCCAGCCACGAACCTGCTTCCTTTTTGGAAATCCCGTGAAAATCACGCTAGTGATCGGCTCTGTGGACATAGATAGCATTGCAATTTCAGGGCATTAAGAGTATGTTTTGGTTCAATGTGAGTTTGTACAGTGTGAGTATTTTGTTGATTCTTTTCCATCCGCACTGTACAGCCCTGTTTTTAGAGGTGGGTGAAGAGGGGGGGGGGGGGGGGGGGGGGCAGGGCCGGGCCGAGGCATAGGCTGGAGAGGCTCCAGCCTCAGGGCGCAGTGTAGGAGGGGGCGCACAATTCATTCAGTTGTCATTCCTAATTGTGTATGAAGCAGAAAGAAATAAGAAAAAGGGGATACATAGCAGTGACTGCAAGCCAGATAACTAGATATTAAGGTGTTATGGAGGTTGTGGGCCCTGTGGCCCTCTTAGTCTAATAGCAATCAGTGTGTGACGGCTGGGGTGGGAGGGATGGAGGGGCGCACTTTGGTGTCTCAGCTTTGGGTGCTGGAGGACCTTGTCCCTGCTCTGGGAGGGGTGTCCACCTGTGGCACAGTGCAGGAGGGAAGCGCAGCGGGCACACAGGGAGGGGAGCCCAACTCCTCCCTCCCTCTCCTCGAGCCCCCCTTCTGTGCTCCCACCTCTATTGCAGAGCTTCAGAGCAGCGGTTACAATGAACACTCACCTCTTCCGGGCTCTGTGGGATAGAGGTCCACAATGTGCTGCCGGTCTTCTGTATCCAATGCCGCTGACTCTACTTCTTGATTTGCGGAAGCAGAGTGAGGGTGCCACTTTTCCCTCCGGAAAATTTCACACAGCTGTGGTCGTGGTCTTCTGCGCATGCACGTCGGCGCACCTCTCTCGATACCACAACACCCCTCCTCCCCCCCCCCACCAGCTCGGTTGGCCTTTAATGCTTGCTACTTGTTCCCCGATTCTCAGTTTTAGAAGAGAATATATATTTAATTCATACAGTATGACTTAGTCCAGTGATGGCTAACCTTGGCACTCCAGCTATGACAAAACTACAAATCCCATCATGCCTCTGCCTTCCCGAAGGTATGCTTAGAGCTGTCAGAGTATTGCAATTCCTCGTGGGACTTGTAGTTCCACCACAGCTGGAGTGCCAAGGTTAGCCATCACTGACTTAGTCTCATCTCTTTAGATTGTAAGCTCGCAAGGGCAGGGCTCCCCCCCTTTTGTGTCTTGGAAATCATATATACATTTTATTCATCATGTTACTTTTATCACTGTCATTACCACTTCTGTATTTTGTATTCTGTATGCTGTATCATTTTTTTTGTATTTTGTCACTAATTATGTATCTTGTATATTAGGGCTCTTTTCCACTAGCGCGTTTGCGCTAGCGGAATCGCAAAATCGCAAACCGCTAGCGATTTTACAATCGCTAGGGTTTGCTAAATAACATAGGAATCGCGGTAGGATATTTCCACTACCGCGATTCATTTTTGCCTGAAACGCGATCGCGGCGCGGAGCGATATTTGCCGCGATTTTGCTATGCAGTGCATAGCATAGCAAAATCGCAGCCGCAAACGTCGGGAAATCGCCGGTAATTTATTACCTTTTGCGATTCAGCAGTCGCTAGCGTTCAGCGTGAACGCTAGCGACTGCTAGTGGAAAAGGGCCCTTAGTGTACACCATTGTCTACCCCATGTTTGTTTCATGTATATACCCCATGTTTGTTTCTTACTTTGTACAGCGCCACGGAATATGTTGTCGCTTTATAAATCAATAATAATAATAATCTCAGCAGACAATAGCTGGGATTATCGTTACATAGAAAAAAAATGTACAAGGCTCATATATGATATATGACTTTTATGATAAATAAAGTTAGACATTTTTTAATTATCATGGCAAACTGATTGGCTGAAAATCGAAGACAGCCTCTTGAATTGAAATATCAAGAATATCAGGATGATACTTGCTTTTACTGATGGCTGACCAGTACAATACTGCTACTACTGAGTTGAAAAATACTGTAACTCTGTGCTTTTGCTATATAATCCTATTGCCTATACTGCCATCTTGTGGACATTAATGAGGAGACAATGAAAATGTCACCAAACACTTCTTTTAGACTAGTTTACGCTGTGCTGCTTTTTTTGCGGATCATTTGAAATCCTTGAAATAGCAGTGCATTGATTTCACAGGTGCATTTCTCTTTCATCCCAATTCACAAAGTAGTGTCTACTGCATTTTTCCTGCATTCATATTAAAGGAAATCTCTCTCTCTCTCTCTCTAAATATATATATATATATATATATATATATATACACATATACATATACATATATATATATATATATATACATATACATATACATATACAGTGGTGTGAAAAACTATTTGCCCCCTTCCTGATTTCTTATTCTTTTGCATGTTTGTCACACTTAAATGTTTCTGCTCATCAAAAACCGTTAACTATTAGTCAAAGATAACATAATTGAACACAAAATGCAGTTTTAAATGATGTTTTTTATTATTTAGTGAGAAAAAAACCTCAAAACCTACATGGCCCTGTGTGAAAAAGAAATTGCCCCCTGAACCTAATAACTGGTTGGGCCACTCTTAGCAGCAATAACTGCAATCAAGCATTTGCGATAACTTGCAACGAGTTTTTTACAGCGCTCTGGAGGAATTTTGGCCCACTCATCTTTGCAGAATTGTTGTAATTCAGCTTTATTTGAGGGTTTTCTAGCATGAACCGCCTTTTTAAGGTCATGCCACAACATCTCAATAGGATTCAGGTCAGGACTTTGACTAGGCCTCTCCAAAGTCTTCATTTTGTTTTTCTTCAGCCATTCAGAGGTGAATTTGCTGGTGTGTTTTGGGTCATTGTCCTGCTGCAGCACCCAAGATCACTTCAGCTTGAGTTGACGAACAGATGGCCGGACATTCTCCTTCAGGATTTTTTGGCAGACAGTAGAATTCATGGTTCCATCTATCACAGCATGCCTTCCAGGTCCTGAAGCAGCAAAACAACTCCAGACCATCACACTACCTCCACATTTTACTGTTGGTATGATGTTCTTCTGCTGAAATGCTGTGTTACTTCTACGCCAGATGTAACGGGACACGCATCTCCCAAAAAGTTTAACTTTTGTCTCGTCGGTCCACAAGGTATTTTCCCAAAAGTCTTGGCAATCATTGAGATTTTTTTTTAGCAAAATTGAGACGAGCCTTAATGTTCTTTTTGCTTAAAAGTGGTTTGCGCCTTGGATATCTTCCATGCAGGCCGTTTTTGCCCAGTCTCTTTTTAATGGTGGAGTCGTGAACACTGACCTTAATTGAGGCAAGTGAGGCCTGCAGTTCTTTAGATGTTGTCCTGGAATCTTTTGTGGCCTCTCGGATGAGTTTTCTCTGCGCTCTTGGGGTAATTTTGGTCGGCCGGCCACTCCTGGGAAGGTTCATCACTGTTCCATGTGTTTGCCATTTGTGGATAATGGCTCTCACTGTGGTTTGCTGGAGTCCCAAAGCTTTAGAAATGGCTTTATAACCTTTACCAGACTGATAGATTTAAATTACAGTACTTTTGTTCTCATTTGTTCCTGAATTTCTTTGGATCTTATAATCCGATATCCGATCCGATCTTGGCATGATGTCTAGCTTTTGAGGTGCTTTTGGTCTACTTCTCTGTGTCAGATAGCTCCTATTTAAGTGATTTCTTGATTGAAACAGGTGTGGCAGTAATCAGGCCTGGGGGTGACTACAGAAATTGAGCTCAGGTGTAATAAACCACCTTTAAGTTATTTTTTAGTTATTTTTTAACAAGGGGGGCAATCACTTTTTCACACAGGGTCATGTAGATTTGGAGTTTTTTTTCTCACTAAATAATAAAAACCATGGTGGCTGGATAGTGTACTGGTTAAGGGCTCTGCCTTTGACATGGGAGACCAGGGTTTGAATCCTGGCTAGGTCAAGTACCTATTCAGTAAGGAGTTCAAGGCAAGACTCCCTAACACTGCAGGGTGGCCCCTTGAGCGCGTCCCAGTGGCTGCAGCTCTTGAGCGCTTTGAGTCCGACAGGAGAAAAGCGCTATACAAATGTTCCGATTATTATTATTATTATTTAAAATGGCATTTTGTGTTCAATTAGGTTATCTTTGACTAATAGTTAACGGTTTTTGATGAGCAGAAACATTTAAGTGTGACAAACATGCAAAATAATAAGAAATCAGGAAGGGGGCAAATAGTTTTTCACACCACTGTACATACATTATATATATATATATATATATATATATTGCTTGAAAATTGTGCTGAATGCTTTGGTGTAAATAGAAAAAATACCAGGATTTGCATTGGAAAACGAGTCTTTATATGAAATCTCCTCTGACAAAGCTGAGGAGAAACCTTTATTGGTTGGGGCCACGGGCCACTGAACCATGCACATTTGTTCCTGCTACCTAAGGAGGTCCAAATTTAACCTCTTTTCATACATAGTTGGGTTAGTTTGAAGTACAACCTCCCAGTAAACCAACAGAAGCACAGGGAGGATATACAAACTCTCTTCAGATAGTATCTTAGGTGAGATTAAAACCCAGGACTCTTTGGAGCAGCAATGCCAAAGTGCTAACCATTTGGCCACCATACTGTCAGTTTTCCCGTACTGCAGAAACAGAAAAGTGACAGATTGAATAAATGGCGCAGGCAGTGCATGACAGTATTACCATTACTGATGCCAGCAGGGTACTGTGCATTGCGCAGATAGCGTGACCCACGGTACATTGGTAACACAAGCATTGTTTTGGTAACACACATTAGGCTAGGATCAGTGATCACAGTGGTCAGTTGCATCACGCACGCATTATAATGAGTGTGAACTGCAATGGAGACTGGACAGACTTTAATACAAAGCCTGCATGCAGCGAGTTAGAATAACGCCAAGAGTTATAAAGCAGTACTGGGAACAGCCCCATAGAATTGTATGGGCAGTGAGTTGACATGCAAAATTATTCTGCAACGCAACTGACTGCTGTGAACTAGCCCTCAAGCAAGTAGCGTAATAACCCGTTGCTATAGCAATGCTTGCTATACTCATGTATCATGGTATTTGCCCATACCCATGTGTCAAAGCATTTGCATAATGCCCAGTTCTCTGTTGGCCTTAGTAACGGTAACATTGTCATGTATCCCCTTCCCTGTGCACAGCAATATTATCAATGGTTCATGCATCAATGTAAACTGACTCCAGTATAAACCGATCCCCCATTTTTATCTGAGAAAACAGGTAAAAATGGTTGATGACTTGGCGATATATTGAAGGGAAGGATATGGCTCTACAATAATACAGTTCAACATTTGGGGAAATGTACAGTATATATTATTGGGGCTGATTTACAAAACTTATCATGAATACCTCATCCATAAAGTAACAGTATTTACCAGGTAAAATTATCACTTAAAATAAGTTAATTCTAATTAACTTTGATATAACTGTTCTTGCCTTATTATTAGAACGTTTTTTGGTTCTTGAGTGTTTTATAGATTTTAAATGGGCGAGAAACAGATTTGATAAGTTTTGTGACTCAGGTTGGGAGCACACTAGGCAGTGCAGAAAACCTGTGTGTTTTCATTTATTGCTGAGTTTTTGGTGTGTTTTTGTTTTTTGTGTTTTTGTTTGGGTTTTGCGGTTGTGTTTTTTCATGCAATTTTTTGGCGTTTCATGTTTGCCTTTATATAATCACTTACCCTAATCAATGGAATAAAATAGAGTATCATATTTAAACAAACAACAAAAAAAAGCATAATGCATGTACAAACGTATTCCTCTGTGTCTCCATTGAGAGACTGTATGTGCGTTTTATATGGGTTTTTGAAAATTATGCAGCAAGTTGTGCATTTTCAAGAACACACAATGTAAAATGCACATATATGTGTTTTTACATGCAACCCAAAAACTTTCATTAGCGGCAATAAAGCTAGAGTTTCCTGCAAAGCTAGAGTTTCTGCCTAGTGTGTTCCTAGCTTCAATCTCTCAGTTACCGCTTTAGAATGATCAGTGAAATACTAAATACCATTATTAAACTGGTGTTTCTGAAGGTGCAGAATCTTTTTTGTGTGCGTTAGTTGAGTCTCTTTTTTCAGCCTGTACAAAGTAAATGTCACTGAACACTGAATGTAAATTTGTGAACTGTTTATAAAAATATAAAATTACATCAATTAATAAAAAATAACATTCTACAACAAAGCCATTAGTGAACCATTTAACTGATAACAAGGTTTTACACTGCAGCTTTATCTTGATTTCTTTGCAGGGGTCTTTTTGCCGACATGCAGTTTTTTCAGCGCCAGCCAGGACTGCCACAGTAACAAGCCGGGGATGAGCACCCATATGCCATTGAAGAACACTAAGTAGATCCACAGGCAGAACCAGTTGGAGGTATTCAGACTGGGGCTGCCAAGTAACCAATCTGGGCAGAAGGTCATCCACCCTCCATATATCTCGCATACACACAGCGTGATTTGTACAAAGTGCCTGAAACACAAGATTACAGGAAGTGAAAATGTACCAACATGACATCAAAATACAGCAATGTATACAGCAATAAACATTGATATTTAATTTTGTAATCAGTTTCCCAAATCACTGCTCGATCACAAACATCAATACCTGGTAAATCTATACAATGATCATAGTAAAAGAGGAAATTCATAACTACATATCTGATGGCACTTATTAAAGTATACCTGACCCGAGGGAGGCATAGCAACCTATTACTATTATTATTATTGCTTTAAAGGGACCCCGAACAGAGGATAAAAATAGAATTTGAACTTCCTCCAGTCCCCTGTAGCCCACGAGGTCCCTCGGCGTCCTCTGGGTCCCAGGGCCGGACGTGCACAACTGTGCATGCACTGCCCATTCGCGCCCTGCTTGACCACTTGCCCAATGCCATGAGTATTCTGCGCATGCACGGTTCTCAAAAGAATGAACTGCTTATATCGGCGGGCATGTAATCGAGATGCCGTGTAAACGGGCTGCACATGCGCAGGACTCCCAGCAAATTTGCGCTCTACCAGTGCCACCAGCACAGTTTTGCATCGAGCAGTGGTGACCTGCGGCTTACCGGAAGTCATGTAAGTCGGGCGCTAAAGCATATTTTGTACAATATGCTTCCGTATTGCCAAAACAGGAAGTGACTGCAAGCAAGCGTCACTTCCTGTTTGGATCTCGGCTAGAAAGGGATTACCGCATACTAACGTGGTAATCCCTGAAGGCCTGTTTTTGGCAGTGTGGTGCAGTGTGGCTTCCGGGCCACACCGGCGCTGCCAGCCGGTAGTCTGAAGCCGGCCTAAGGATAACATTGTCAAGAGAGAAAAATGAAAGATTCTATTTCCGGAAATTCTAGTTTATTGGTTATAATGCTGGTGTTGATGTCTCTAAACAAGCATGTCACTCAACAATCCCTGTTTGCATATTCAGCCAATGTACCAAAAATCATAGTCAGGAGACCAACATGATGGTCACATTGAAGCATCTTTAAGCAATGCCACCACCACATTTATTCCATGGCAGGTTCTCTTCAAAGAAGCAACACCAATAGCATCATAAAGAGACATTTTTTTTTACAAAGTTTGTTAGTGTATGTGGCAGCACTTACCTGTAATACTTATCTTTCACAATGGCATAAATCAACACTACAGCCAGCAGGCCATCCACCACCACAGTGAGGATTTCTAGAGATACAATGGTTGGATCAGAGTGCAACCAGCGGTTATCTGCCCTTCCGTATTCCTTCCCTGGAGAATACAAAAACAGTCACAGGCTGTCAAGAGACAAACACAGCTGAGAAGCACTTCCTCTTTTCTCAACTTAAGTTATGTGCAGGAGACAGCACTTCCTGTCTAAAAGAAATGAAGACCGGCACCATCCAGTAGATATAGCTCGATAAGTTTATTGTGCAGACATCATGACACAATGAACGACGTTTCGGAGGTCAATCCTCCTTTATCAAGTTCCTGTCAGTATCTAAATAACGTTACATCATATCCTCTTTATATACTTAGTACCACGGAAGATCAACCAATCACACTGGAGGAGTCGCCTCTGGCGACCAATCCCCTTCTGTCTCGCTCTAGCGGACCTGATGGGGAACTAATGTATGCGCATACAGCGTGCGCACAGACTTTCAAAACTCGCCAGGCCGTGGGGCGGAACGGCGGAGCCTACGCCCACTCAGCGCACCGCCGACCTATAGGGAGACTCACAGCGATGACAACACCATCAGGACACGCCCCTAACCGAGGCGGACCTGATGGGGAACTGTGAGATTCCACAGCGGCCAAAAGGACCGCCCATAGGCCGGTGACGCTGTCATGCTGGGCGTGGATCGCCCCCATGCGTTTCAGGGTACGCGTTGTGGACGGAGGTACGCCTTCCGCCCCACGGCCTGGTACAAGAGCCAATGATATACAGGAATCAGCGGCACATAACCCTATAAAGGAAAGTAGGACATCTAGTGTTAGAAAAAGATACCACATATGTAACTACATCAAGAAACCTATCATACATCACATTAGTGGTATACAAAGATACAAAACTACACTATATAACCTAAATAGAAGAGACAACACAGTTGAACATTGTTGATACCATAAACATAGCCAAAACACAAAAGTTGTAATAAAAACAGATATTATTTCATAACAAATCATAAAAGGGGAGTCATATCATATTCTCTATTCATACCCCTTGGTTCAATTGTATCCAATCTGCGTATCCAATACGCCTTTATCATGAGGCGTATTGGATACGCAGATTGGATACAATTGAACCAAGGGGTATGAATAGAGAATATGATATGACTCCCCTTTTATGATTTGTTATGATATAATATTATCTGTTTTTATTACAACTTTTGTGTTTTGGCTATGTTTATGGTATCAACAATGTTCAACTATGTTGTCTCTTCTATGCCCACCACTGACCACCACAAAAAAATGTTTTCCCCCCCACCTTCCCCTGGCGCCCCCCTCCTCCACCCCCATCAATGCCATTAATACAATTAGATGTACCTACAACTCAGACATTCCACAACAGTCGCTCTCTTTTAATTTTAAATCTAATCTTCATTTTCATTTTTAATTCTTATTCAATATTGTGCGTATATGTGTATGGTTTTGTGTACACATGTACATGTGTATATGTATGTGTGTATATATATATATATATGTATATATGTGTATATATATATATATATATATATATATATATATATGGTTTTATATGTGTTTTTATATGCATTTTTATATGCTTTTTTTATATGCTCACATATTTTTGTATGTTCATATATTTTTCAATTCCTAATTTGTACCTTCTTATATATTGTATATACTTCTCTTGCGTCCTAACTTGTCATCTGTGAGACAAAACCATAAACAGGCTGGTGCAACACACTACTGCCATCTAGCATTATCAGCTACTAGAGGTAGTATAGAGCTCCCTAGTACGAATATCAGCATATGCATGTATGGGGAGGTGTATGGCCATTTGCTCGCATGCACATTGGCATTTATATGATAATGGAGCATGTATGTGTGACATGTAATGGATGTAAAAAGATATATGCATTATGGACAGTCACTCATGAGGTGACTACACAATTTTACGTTCATAAGAACTCTTCCCTCCCCCCCCCCCACTGGTCACTACGTTTTTCTAATAATAACTTCTTTTAAAAATTTAATAATAATTATTATCTCCTACCCTCCCTCCTTCCCCTATATCTATACTGAGCTACTTTTTGACCAATAGCTCATTAGCCCCAATGGAGTAAAAGCAGAGACTCCGACCCCCGCACAAAAATTACTACATGTCCGCGATATATTCCCCTACCATGTAAACCTCGTCAGTAGCGCCCTCTACATAGATGGCCATAGACCATTTCCTCCCCTATGTGCTACAACTCCACACTATATCCATGGGAAGCGCAGCCTGCCCACAATACAAATGGAGTCATAGGCTCCTTGCCCACACATGACGCTTTTCCGCTAGGACGTACGTCCTACCAGCGGAATACATAGCGTGCTTCACAGCCCGCTATACCCCGCCCCTTGGGAGTACGTCATCTGTCACCCAACCAATGGAGAATATAAATCCATAGGTGAGAGTGGCGCCAAATTACAGCGGAGGCGCCACTCGTGTCTGCACAGAGATACTGGTAAGTCCAATCACATCCTCCCTCCTTCTTATATCTCCCTTACGGGCCACCATCGCCATGGATCACCCCAGTCATCCACAACCCCAGATCCTGGTGAAGGAGCGTATATTCACCTCTTCTAGGGGCTCATTGTGCGCCCTAACGCCCTGGGCTCCTTATTAGAATCCCATCATATTCCTGTCACCGCATGCAGGTGCGCATGCAGATGAGGGGTCATGTTGACACGCACCCATGAACACAGGGGGGACCACTGCCCATATGATAAGGGGATCATCATGGCTTATACATGGGGTACACATATGTATGGGACTCATGCTGTTATGCTAATTAATATGGGGGCCCCGCGCATGGGTGCTGATATGCATAGTACTCCATGTTCTCACATGCAATATATGTATATGTTTCTCTCATAGGTTTTTTCATATGTCATTCTGTTTTTGCATGTTTTTTTTGTGCTCGTACATATGGGGACCCTGCACGGATATATATGTGTATAGATGTATTTATTTACAATTATGGATTTGCAGTCACCATTGCCCTATGGTGTGTAGATGTATTTATTTATATTTATGGATATGTAGCCATCATTGCCCTATGGGATCTAAAGGTTTTACTTAGATAATATGGTTACAGAAAGGAATATGCTATTTTTGGATCAAAGATTTACATTGATGATTTTCTCCTTCCCTTTGCTTGCGGACTATGACCTAGATTTTTTGTTTTTATCTTTTTGTGTTTGCATTTTAGTTGCTCCTGCCTGTGTATATTTTTCTTTGCCTGAGGAAGCGGACTTGGGATCCGTGAAACGCGTTGCAAAAATTGTTTGTTTTTTATGAGGAGTAATAATTAAATTATATTTTACACTACACTGAATCAGTGTTTGTGCTTTCTGTTGGGTAGGCAAGTCCACCATTGCCTCCCACCATTTTATCATTTTAAAATTTGACTTTTTTATCCTTCTGGCGCCTCCACATATTGAATACACATTGATCCACCTGGTGGATGGGTGTTGACACCCCTCTTTTTTTCTTCTACGGAGAGCGACTTCTTAACCTGAGCGAGGACAGGTCTAATCTCCTCGTCCGCGATTGAAGTGGTTGCCCTTATTCGGCAACCCAGACTTGTGAGTATAATCACATTGCCTTACATTTTATGCCAGTCACAAAAACAATAACACACTATTGGGGGCTCTCGATCTCTCCTTTTCTTCTCTTGTTACATAGCCCTCACTACATGGTCACTTTAAAGTGAATCCCCACCCCAAATTTCACCTTTCAAAAGAAAGGACCTGCAAATGACCATTGCAAATACAATTTCATTCCTGTCTGCACTACTTCTGCAGTGGTCACAATTCCACTGTAGTGAATAATAACGCAATGAATAAAATTGCTGAAGTAAATACTCGAATATAAGTCGACCTCATGTATATGTCGATTCCAATATTCGACCCTCTTAAGTGGGAATTTTTTAATAACTCAAGTATAAGTCTATCCAGAAAAGTTAATGGCTGCACTTGGACACCAGCAAGAATTAACAGCTGCATTTGGTGCCCAGGATGGTCAGCCATTAACCTCTCCTGTCCAGGGGCGTAGCAATAGGGGTTGTAGAGGTTGCGACCGCATCGGGGCCCCGAAGGGCCTTCCCTCAACTACAGTATTAGCTCTCTATTGGTCTTGTGCTCATAATAATCACTTCTATAGATACTTTGAATAGTGGTAATCATTAACAAACTATTCCCCAGCAGGGCCGGGCCGAGGCATAGGCTGGAGAGGCTCCAGCCTCAGGGCGCAGTGTAGGAGGGGGCGCAGAATTCATTCAGCTGTCATTCCTAATTGTGTTTGAAGCAGAAAGAAATAAGAAAAGGGGATACATGGCAGTGACTGCAAGCCAGATAACTAGATATTAGGTGTTGGGGAGGTTGTGGGCAATGTGGCGCCTCTTAGTCTAATAGCAATCAGTGTGTGACAGCTGGGGTGGGAGGGATGGAGGGGCGCACTTTGGTGTCTCAGCCTTGGGTGCTGGAGGACCTTGTCCTGGCTCTGTTCCCCAGTTCCCCATCCCCTTCTTGCACCTTTGACACTGTAGTTGCCATTGGCAGGTTTTGGTGCACCGTATCGATTGTTATGTGTAGAGTGGTTAGGGGGCCCCATTGTAAAACTTGCATCGGGACCCAGAGCTCCTTAGGTACGCCACTGCTCCTGTCCCTTAAGTTCAGCTGATAACTCCTCCAGGCCCCCAAATGCAGCAATTATTCACCCCCCCCCCCCCCCCCCTACCCTTGTTAATTGTTGTGGCCAGGACTTTCATACCTGTGTTTTCTTTATCAAGAAAGTGTCACTTACCACTGAGTAAATTGCTGCAAATGGGAAATGGGAATGTCACTAATAGTACACACATTACTCAGTGTGCTCAGTGTTGCCCGTGACTCATGTATACGTCGACCCCTGTAGTGTTGTATAGTGATTCAGACCTACATTTCTAGACTTATACTCAAGTATATACAGTATATTTTATAATATTCCCTTATGAATTATTTATTCAGTTTCTGGCCATTGTAAAATCTTACCTCTCCCTTATTTACATTCTGATTTTTTTTATTTTTTTTTTAACAGGCAACACCTCTTGCCAGGTGATATCTGCAGAATGTTTATTTCTGAGAGTTCTATGCACAGTAGGAGATACTGTATGCTTGGCAGTTGGGTACAGCTGTTATTTCTCACAATGCATCAAGGTTTATAGACAGCAAACTGACATCACACTGAGGGAGGAGTTTTACCACAATATCAGCCATACAGACGTCTCTGATGCACTATTTGAGAAAAGGTAAAGATTTCTCATGGGAAAAGGGAGTATCGGTTACTGATTGGGATGAAGTTAGAAGATGAAGTCCTGGGTTAAAGTTCCTCTTTAACCTCCCTGGCGTTATGATTATTTCCAGATTTAGGGTCTGAAAGCCATGCAATTTTTTCACAAGCTTTTAGACCCAAAAAACAAGGGAAAAAAAGATACAACAGAGAGATCTGCAGCAGCTCCAGCATATAACTCACTTGGACAACACAGGATTACCGGTCTGAGCTGTGGTTTTCCATCCCAAGCCTAACTCGGGATTACCGCTAAGGAGGTTAAAGTGTACCTGAATTCAGATACTTACCTAAAGAGAGGGATACCTCAGGATCCTATTGAGGCTTCCCTCCCTGCTCTGATGTCCCCCGTCGCTGAGCGTAGCCCACACCTCCCCAAAATTAACGACAAGGCATTGTCGCTTTTCATATTGGGGCAGCGCAGCTTCTCTTACTGCATCGTGGCTGAGCAGGAGCCGCGCGAGCACACACGCCCGCACATGCGCAGTAAGCCGGAGCCATGGGCTCATGTGCCCACAATACAGGATAGACGAGCTGCAAAGTAAAATAATAGTCATACTTACACAGTGAAGCCAGAGCTCCATCAGATGTGGCCACTGTTCCCACTAGAGACATGTAAACAAAGGGCCCCTCCTACAAAACACATAAGATAGACAGGTTAGATGTAATATTCTATATTTAGTACTAGTAGCCTTTTGTCTGTCTAGTGGATGAAACCTACACTAATGCAAACACCGGAGCAGGAGCCTGACTGCAACAACTGTAAGGTGTTATGCCTGCAATACACGGGTGGACCGGTGGCTCTATTAGCCGCCGGATCGACCCCAGCCGCATCCCCGCTCATCCGCCCGTGCGCGGATGATCGAGCGGGCGAGGGTCGAGCGGCATGATCGGGCCAGCTGAATATTATCAGCTGGCCAGATCAGCTGGTCGATGCACGGTACAGAAACGTACCGTGTATCCCCAGCATTTTACACATCATACAATTTTCTGTTAGATTTACTTGCCACATAGATAATTTCCAACATGTTGGAAATTATCTATCTAACCATCTATCTGCTTAGCAATTAGGCATTGTTCTACTCAGCAGAAGATAACCATAAGACAATGCACCAGAGATAATGACCAGTCTCTACAGAAAATAATCTAACAGAAACCTCTAACAGAAAATTGTATGGTGAAATTTAACACAAAATTGTATGGTGTGTACTAGATATAAAAGCTAACATCCACCAAGCAAGGACAAAGCATATGGGGGGTTGCCTGTAAAGCCGCATCTACACACGTAGATGTTACATCTACACGGCGATGTTCCTTATCAATCGAGCCGCTGATGCGGCTCGATTGATAAGATCCGACAGGACGGATCTCCCCACCGCCGATTCCCTGCTCACTCCCCGCGAGGGGACAATGGCAGGGAATCGAGCGGAAGATAAGCGGCGCGGCGCGGAGACGAACGGGAATCGAGCGGGTATTGATTCCGGCGCACGCACGGCGAGCGGGGATGCGGAAGAGGTCATCTACACGTGTAGATGAGGCTTAAGATGTCAGTTTTACAGCACAATCACAACAAATGATCGTTTTGGACTACACAACCTCCCCCCCCCCCCCCTTCTTTCCATGAAATGTGCTGCTTCTGGCTGCCATGCCAGGATCTGACTATCCTAGTAAGCTATAATGGATTCTGAAATGTATTTACACTGAGCAGATTGGTTTGTCTGGGGTCTGGTTTGTCTAAAATCTGCCAGCCTCAAACCCCATGCATACAGTGAGCTTGCTGTAATCAGTGTATAATCCATTTCATAAGCATGCTCTGCCCTTCCTATGGGTGACCTGATCTCTTCATCTCCTTATCAGTTTATGATACTTTGACTTCCATGCAGCAGTGGGATCCGCCTCTGTCACATACATGTGACTTGTGACTGCGTACTGCAATCATCACATGACTCAGCTTATGCCATTACAACAGAGCAAGTGTCAGTAGTGGCTGCATTGTGTGTACTTTAGTGTAAACCACAGTGGGGGACATTTCCTCACGCACATTCCCTTTTTATAGACACATACCAATTCTCATTGTCTAATGGTATCATGGGTGGTAGGACAACTGAAGTGAGAAGAATATGGAAGCTGCCATATTAATTTCCTTTTAAACAATGCCAGTTGCCTGGCATCCTGTTGATCTTTCATGCATCAGTAGTGTCTGAATCACACACCTGAAACAAGCATGCAGCTAATCCAGCCAGACTTCAGTCAGAGCAACTGATCTGCATGCTTGTTCAGAGTCTATAGGCTAGGTTCACAGGGAGCCATTGTGGTGCGGTGTAACGGCTGCATTGTAACACAGAACATCGCACTGCAATGCAAAAGCAATGCGACGTTCACAGTGCGGCCGTTGAAGGGTGTTCAGTCGGGAGTGCAGTACCCCAACGCACTGAAGGCAGTGCATTTTCCGCACGCCCACGTCAGTGAAGCACACTTTTCCTTGATTGTATGCTTCACTCTATGCCACACAACACGCAGATAATGTGTGGTGCTACTTTCCAGTTGCATTTCTGCTGCAACAAGGGACGCAATGCAACTCGCACTGTGAACCTAGCCTAAGTGTATTAGAGGCAGAGGATCAGCAGGACAACCAGGCAATTTGCATTGTTTAAAATGAAAACAAAAAAAGTCAACTTTCATATACCTCACACTCCAGATGTCCTAGGTATTCTAGCTTCAATATCTATAGGTTCTGTGGTTTTACGAAAGATGTGATTTGCAGTGTTTTGTGTATTGGATAATCTAAAACAAAACTTGGTGAAACAGGTTAAAGGGAACCAGAGATGAATCAAAACCTAAAATAGGAAAAGGTTTCATGCATAACTGGGGCTTCTTCCAGCCCCAGAAGCCTGGATCGCTCCCACCCCGCCATCCTCCGCTTCCTGTATCGGCGGTACCGGGTCCCGTCACTTCCGACGGACGCGGCCAATTGTCCGCATGCACAGGGGTTCCCGGCATACCCTTACGCATGCGGCTGCGCAGTATGGAGCCGCACGCGTAAGGGTATGGAGGGAGCCCCTGTGATGCGGACAATTGGCCGCGTGATGACGCCGACTGGCCGAAACTATGGGACCCGGAACTGGCTGATACAGGAAGCAGAGGACGGCGGCGTGGGAGCGATCCGTGCGTATGGGGCTGGAGGAAGCCCCAGGTATGTATAAAACCTTTCCTTCATTTCTTCTCTGGTTCTCTTTAAGCACATCAGATATGTGGAATGCAGTAAGCAAGTTGCCCCCAGCAAGGGATTGTCATGACGCACAGAATCGCCGCTACCACCAATCACACTGCTCACCCGGCGCCTCAGCCCACCCACTCTGCCGTCTCTATGATGAGGCGATCTCATTGGCTCCTGACCCTGCGATCACTGTGAGCCAATGAGATCGGCTTACAGTAATGACAGGGTCAGCAGCCAATTAAATCGGCTCCTGACCGGACCACAGAACTCTGCCTTCATAGAGACGGTAAGGCAAGTCAGCTGCAGCAGATGCAGAGCGGCGGTAGCAGCCGGAACGCGTGGCAGCAATGTTGAAATCTATGTCCTGTCACAAATAAATAGCCACAAACAGGTTGTAGATTTTAACTAGCGCTATCCGGAAAATGTTAAACAATGTCAGTTGTCTAGTTGTTCTGTTGATCCTCTTGCCTCAAATACTTTAAGCGATAGACCCTGAACATTAAACAAGCAAATCAGATGCTTCTGACTGAAGTCTGACTTAATCTAGTCAGACTTTAGTTGCAAGCTGCATGCTTTTTTTCCATGTACTGCGGCCAAAGAGATCGGCAGAACTGCCTGGCAACTGGAATAGTTTATAAGGAAATAAGTATAACAGCCTTCATATCCTCTTAGTTCAGATGTTCTTTCATACTGATCAATTGTAATATTGATGGAAAATGTTAAAATCTACTTCATGTTCCATTTGACTAGTGTAGGGCTGTGTGAGCTGAAAACGTAAACCTTCAGCTCATTTGCTACATACATGGCTCCAAAAACAGTCCAAAATTTTGGATACTAGCCATGAGTCCCATCAGCTTGTCCACTCAGACATGGCGTCTCGGCGACGCTGAGTTCGGCTCTGGGTGAGCCGAACGACGGCTCTCCCTGCTGCCGCTAAACTCTGGGGTGGAGTTAAATACTATTCCCCCTCCGGGTTGTCGCAACTCAGAGGGAGGTGTAATTTGGGGTCTGGTGATTGCCGGAGCCCCGAATTGCGGCTTATCAGGGTGCACATCACAGCATTGTTGCTGACAGTGCTCAGCGCCGCACGCCAAAATAACCTGATTCTACTCTATCTTGGATTTTAGCAGAAATCTAAAGGTAGGCATACTTATTAGATATATGATGGATCAGGTAAACAATTACTATCTCTGATTTGAATCATTCACCTTGATTACCACCATGCACCATTTGGTATATTGAACAGAATTGTTGGCCTATATGCAGTTAACTTTTCCTCCTGAGTTTTCTCCTAGGAGATAATTTTCATATTCTCTTTAAAATTACTTTGAGGGTGGGAACACACTAGGCAGTGCGTGAAAGTTAGCGTTTTGCTGCATATGCGTTTTGCTTGCGTTTTCAATGTGCTTGCAATTCGTGCTTTTGTTCTACACAAGCGGTTTTCTTGCGTTTTAATGCATTTGCAGGTCGCATATATAAATCGCATATGCGTTTTGTATGCGTTTTTGATATGTGTTTTATGCTAATCACTAGGAAGTCAACAGGAAGCGGAAATATATCAAACTTTTTTTAAGCATAAAAACGCTCTAAAACGCAATACCTCTGCATCACCATTGACATTCATTATGTGCATTTTATATGCGTTTTGGAAAATTATGCAGAATGTCCTGCGTTTAAAAAATGCACATTGCAGAATGCAAACATATGCGTTTTTACATGCGGCCTATTGACTTGCATTTTGTACGTTTTCCGCAACGCTAGCGTTTCTGCCTAGGTGTGTTCCTACTCTCAAGTATTTTACAATTGAAAAGTTCCCAAAAATGGGGAAAAAAGTACTATCAACATTATTTTGAGTATTTTCTTGCTGATGGCTGCCGCTTAAAAGGAATTTTTTTTTACAAGAGCCCATATGCAAATACGTTTTTCTCTTCAGTTATCGCCTAAGAGATAATTTTCATCTTTTCTATAAAATAACTTTTCAGCATTTTACAATTGAAAAAGTACCATCAACATTTTTTGAATATTTTATTGCTTGCCGGTGGTTTAAAAAGCATTCATGACAAGGAATGAAAATATCACCAAGGAGAAAACTCAGGAGAAAAAGTGTGCATATAGTCCTACGTCTCCACCACTGACTTTGTCCAGCTATGCGCCGGTCATAGATCACACACTATTTACTAATACTGCTTAGTAGCAGAAAAGCATTTGACAAAGCCTTTGTGAATCTGCCCTAAGGGGAGGAGGGCAGCTACCTAAAGGCCCATACCCATGACACGATTTTCCCAATGATGGGCAATACTTTACGAGTGAACGTTTCCACAATCTTGTGACGTGGAGAGGTTAGATCAGTGGTCCTCAAACTAAGGCCCGCGGGCCGAATGTGGCCCACTGAGACTTTTTTTTACCGGCCACCCACACACAAATTGTATCACTTATAGATGCGGTCAGCTACATCTTTAAATATTGGTGGTCCCTATATAGAATAGCAGTGCTGGCACCACCCATCCACATGGAAGCCTGAAAGCAGTAATTCGCTGGTTTCCAATCAAATTCCACATTAGGCGACACTGCTGTCCACTGCAGGTTGTCACCTGGGTATGCTTCACTGTCTGGCCTGCAAAGACTTCTACATCATTTTATGTATACTCCGCCCCCCCAAGTACGTTGACCCGGCCCTCGACCCAAAACGTTTGGGGACCCCTGGGTTAGATTATAGTTAGGTTGTACATTATCTATTTATTGTTATTTACCATTTTTGTTAGTAATATTGTTATTTAATGCCGCGCCTAAATTGGCTCACGACTTTTTCAAATGTATGCCCACTCTTGGCTACCTCATACTACAATCTGAGGGGCACACATGGTTGCCTAATAATGCTGTTTGGGGGCCTGAAATGGCTCGCTAATACTGCTGAGGGGCACACATGGCTACCTAGTACTACCATCTGGGGGGGGGGGGGGGGGAACCTATGGCTATATAATATTATTGTCTCGAGATCCTCATATGGCTACAACAATATCGGGCGGGGGAGTTGGGGGCACACATATAGCTCGCTATGGGGGGGGGGGGGGGGGGTGACAAGGCTACATCATTTTTATCTGAGAGCACATTGTTAATTAAAGGACAACTGTAACATGGTATATGGAGGCTGCCATACTTATTTCCTCTTAATGGGGCACTATGGCGAAAAATTGTAAAATTTAAAATATGTGAAAAACATAGATAAATATGAAGTACGTTTTTTATCCAGAGTAAAACGAGCCACAAATTACTTTTCTCCTATGTTGCTGTCACTTAGGCCTGGTGCACACCAAAAACCGCAAGCAGATCCGCAAAACGCTAGCAGATTTGGAAACGCTTTTTCTTCTTTTTCTGCAGCGTTTCAGCTAGCGTTTTGCGGTTTTGTGTAGCGGTTTTGGTGTAGTAGATTTCATATATTGTTACAGTAAAGCTGTTACTGAACAGCTTCTGTAACAAAAACGCCAGCAAAACCGCTCTGAAGTGCCGTTTTTCAGAGCGGTTTGCGGTTTTCCTATACTTAACATTGAGGCAGAAACGCATCCGCAATCCAAAATCTGCAGCAGCCCGGGAGTATGCGTTTCTGCAAAACGCCTCCCGCTCTGGTGTGCACCAGCCCATTGAAATACATTACCCAAGCGGATCCGCACCCGCAAGCGGATCGCAAAACGCTGCCGAACCGCTTTGGTGTGCACTAGGCCTTACAGTAGGTAGTAGAAATCTGACAGAAGTGAAAGGTTTTGGACTAGTCCATCACTTTATGGGGGATTCTCAGGGATTTATTTATTTTCAAAAGCACTTAGTGAATGGCAATAGGGGATTCTCAGCATGGCTTTTATGCTTTATAAAGATATTCCCTAAAAATTATTTAAACAATGATGCTGGCCAGCTTCCCTGCTCCCTACACAGTTTTTTTGGCAGTTGGACAGAGTCACTGCCATTCACTAAGTGCTTTTGAAAATAAATAAATCCTTGAGAATCCCCCATAAAGTGATGGACTAGTCCAAAACCTGTCGCTTCTGTCAGATTTCTACTACCTACTGTAAGTGACAGCAACACAGGAGAAAAGCAATTCACGGCTCATTTTACTCTGGAAAAATTGTACTTCTTATTTGTCTATGTTTGCACATATTTTCAATTTTAAATTTTTTTCGCCATAGTGCTCCTTTAAGCAATACCAGTTGCCTGGCAGCCCTGCTGATCCTCTGCCTCTAATGCAGTCCTGCTGATCCTCTGCCTCTAATGCAGCCCTGCTGACCCTCTGCCTCTTTCAGTCATAGACCCTGAACAAGCATGCAGCAGATCAGGTGTTTCTGACATTATTGTCAGATCTGACAAGATTAGCTGCATACTTGTTTCTGGTGTTATTCAGTCACTGCTAAAGCCAAATAGATCAGCAGGGCTGCCAGGCAACTGGTATTGTTTAAACGGAACGAAATATGGCAGCCTCCATATTCTTCTCACTACAGTGGTCCTTTAATTCCTATACAGTGTTTGGTGGGTACCTGGCCACTTCTTAATGTTGGTTTAAAAGAAAACAGTTCCTGCCAACCACAAAGGTTAGATAATTCACTAAAAGGGAAAATATAATTTACAGGTTTGTATGACTTTTGCAGTTTTATAAATGTGATCTAATCACCTCCTGTATCCTTTTATTTGGGAATTGGGTCTGATTGTAGAGGTCACGCAGTAGTGCGCTGCGCTATGTCATGGAGAAAGGGGACGTAGGTCCAAATTCTGCATGGGGTCCCAGAGGTCTGTAGCTACGCCACAACCTCAATAATCAAAATCCGGTCAAAATCCAGCATGCATTTCAATAATCGTCGCACTGAAGAAAAAAAAGAAAGAAGGGGAATTATGTAGAGATTAGCTGCTAGTGCCCTAGCATACAGTGAATAAGCAATGCAGGCATAACACACTCACCAGTGTGAAGTGCACAATAGCGTCATAGAAAAGCCAAACCAGCACCCATTGGTCAGTGGCTGAGCTCTTCTTTCCCAGGCGCAGTGCCAGCACATAGCCCAATGCTAGCTGTACAGTGCAGAAAGCCAGAGAATACACAGTCACTGAGCTATTAAAAGCGGGGACTTCTGCTTCATTTGCCATAGCTGTTGCTGAATCCAGAAACTGCCCTTGCAACCAGCAAAGGCATGAATGCAGGAAGAGGATGAATGGTGTATAGCAATAAGCACAACCCTCTGTATTGCTATTAACCAGTGCTGAATGGCTGTACTTCAGATCTCCCCATTTCTAACCCGCCCACTCTCTGTCTCACAAAGCATCCCCTGGCCACACCCACCTGCTAGACTGCTGGAGCTACAGTCAGGAATGTGACAGGCACGCTGCAACTGCAAGTCATTTGTACAAAACCCAATACAACTGAAAGAAAAATAAGGCAGAAAGCACAATAACAGTTTCTGAACCTAACATCCTAGTTTAACCAGTCTTTTATGCATATAATAAACATGAATTAACCACTTCACCTCGAAGGGTTTTCCCCCTTAAAAAAACAGAGCAATTTTCACCTGTCAGCACTCCTTCCATTCATTCTTCTATAACTTTATTACTACTTATCATAACTAAACAATCTATATCTTGTTTTTTTCGCAGCAAATTAGGCTTTCTTTGGAGAGTACTTTTTGCTAAGAATTACTTTATTCTAACTGCGTTTTAACGGGTATAATAAGAAAAAAATTGAAACAATTTATAATTTCTCAGTTTTCGGCCATTATAGTTTTAAAATAATACATGCTACCATTATTAAGACACACACATTTTATTTGCCCATTTGTCCCGGTTATTGCAACGTTTAAAATGTTTCCCTAGTACAATGCATGGCACCAATATTTTATTTGGAAATAAAGGTGCATTTTTCAGATTTTTTCAGTTTTCCATCCATCCCTAATTACAAGCCCATAATTTATAAAGTAACAGTAATATACCCTCTTTACCTACATATTAAAAAAGTTCAGCCGCTAAGGTAACTATTTCAGTTTTTTTTTTATTTGTAATAATTTGTTTTAATTTTTTAAAAAATAAATAAATAAACAAAAAAATTTTGGTAGCTAATGGGGAGTGTGGGAGGTCAGGGGTTAATTTTAAATGTAAAAATGAGCTAAAAATAGGTCCTTTATTGAAAGAAAAAATGTAGATGTAATTTTACTATTTGGCCAGCTGACTTCCGTAAGTGTAGTATTAGTACGCAAACAGAAAGCACTGCATGGTTGGGTTTTGTGAATGACAGCGCCATCTAATAGATGGTGGTCATTCACACAGGGACTTAAATCAATGAAATGGGAACTGTGTTTCCATTCATTGATCTAGTAGCTAACGATCGGCGGCCGTAACGAACGCGCTGTGGCGGGGGGATTGGCAACGCGCAGCCCGGGAGGGACGTGATAGCTACGTCCCTGCAAATTGCCATAACTTCTTGCAGGGACGTAGCTATCACGTCCCTCCCTGGCTACTTACTCCTCCCCAGTGAGAGGAGGTGGTTAATTATCAATGCAGTTTATTAGATTGCACAACTATACATGTTGCGTCAATTATATCCTGCATCTTATACGGCGAATGCAGGGAATCATCGACTGCCGGTACAGACCGCCGACCCGACGCCACGTGGAGGACTCCCTGTTTGGCTTGTAGTAAACTATCAGTATTTATCACCAATATTTTACCATTGTTTTTTTCCACAGTAGCAGTAGAATATTAGTACATTTACCGATATTCTACTATCGCTTTTCTGGATACCTTTTTTTTTTAATATACGCCCTGATATCAACCTCCTCCTCCTTCTGTCAAGCGAGAAATAAACTCTTTGTAGCCAGCTATGCAGCTATACTTGCTACCTGTATGTAATGAAGGATATAACCCTTCCAACACCTTCACTAGTGTGTTTATAAATGTGCATCTCTCATCAATCTGCCCTTTTTGCAACAAGAAATCTTTTCTTTCTTTCTTTTTTTTTCTTTTTTTTTTTTTATACTTTAAAGGGAACCTTAACTGAGAGGGATATGAATGTTTCCTTTTAAACAATACCAGTTACTTGGCAGTCCTGCTGATCTCCTTGGCTGCAGTAGTGGCTGAATCACACACCTGAAACAAGCATGCAGCTAATCCAGTCAGACTTCAGGGCTGGTGGATACCGGAGCCGTTCTGGAGCGTTTTTTAAAACGCTTGCAGGGGGAAAACCGCTTGGCTAATGAAAGTGAATGGGATGGTGCAAACTCGGAGGCTGCAGCATTTTTTAGATTTCTGAGGGCTTTCTGCCTCAATGTTAAAGTATAGGAAAAGCTCAAACGGCTCTGAAAAACGCTAGATCAGAGCGGTTTTCCAGGCATTTTTCTTAGAGAAGCTGTTCTGTAACAGCTTTTACTGTAACAATATTTGTAATCTGCTATACAAAACACGCTAGGCATGTTTAGAAAACGTCTCTAAACATATCTACAGTATAATCGCTCTGAAATCTGCTTCAAAAACCTCTAGCATTTTTCAGATCTGCTAGAGGTTTTTGGTGTGCACTGGGCCTCAGTCAGAGTTAGGGCCCTTTTCCACTAGCGGCGTTTGCGATGCTGAATCGCAAAAACGCAAACCGCTAGCGATTTTACAATCGCTACGGTTTGCTTTTTAACATGGGAATCGCGGTAGGTCATTTCCACTACCGCGATTCGTTTTTGCGGGGAACGCGAACGCGCGGCGGAGCGATAATTGCCGCGATTTTGCTATGCAGTGCATAGCATAGCAAAATCGCGGCCGCAAACGTCGGGGGAATCGCCGGTTTTGCGATTCAGCAATCGCTAGCGTTCAGCGTGAACGCTAGCGATTGCAGGTGGAAAAGGGCCCTAAGGGCTGGTGAACCAGAGCCGTTCTGGAGCGTTTTTAAAAACGCTAGAGGTTTGAAAACTGCTTAGGTAATGTATTTCAATGGGCTGGTGCACACCAGAGCGGTTTGTTTTTTCCACAAACGCAAACTCGGGGGCTGCAGCATTTTTTAGATTTCTGAGGCGTTTCTGCCTCAATGTTAAAGTATAGGAAAGTGGAAAACTGCTCTGAAAAACGCTAGATAGATATGCAGATCTACTCATCTGACAGATTAGACTGCCCATTGAGGCCTGGTGCACACCAAAACCTGCTAGCAGATCCGCAAAATGCTAGCAGATTTTGAAACGCTTTTTCTTATTTTTCTGTAGCGTTTCAGCTAGCGTTTTGCGGTTTTGTGAAGCGGTTTTGGTGTAGTAGATTTCATATATTGTTACAGTAAAGCTGTTACTGAACAGCTTCTGTAACAAAAACGCCTGCAAAACCGCTCTGAACAGGCGTTTTTCAGAGCGGTTTGCGGTTTTCCTATACTTAACATTGAGGCAGAAACGCATCCGCAATCCAAAAAATGCCTCACCCCGGGAGCATTCGTTTCTGCAAAACACCTCCCGCTCTGGTGTGAACCACCCCATTGAGATACATTGACCAAGCGTATCTGCAGCCGCAAGCGGCTGTAGAAACGCTGAAAAAGCCGCTCGGTGTGCACCAGCCCTTAAAGCTGGTTTGTGCTTCAGACTAGTGCCAGATTACTAAGAACTTGTGTTGCTCATACCTGGACACCAGTTTCTGTCCTGAACCCGATTCTCTGCCCTACTGATCTTGACCTCTGCTATTGTCCAGACTTTGCTTTCCGATTAATATACTGCATATCTCTGAATACAGTAGAATCTCGTTATAGTAAACTCTGATATAGTAAACTTGACCTCAGGTCCCAGCAAATGCTTTTGTATACATATACAATGTATGACCAATTCGGATATAGTAAACAACTTTTGCTGGTCCCTTGGAATTTACTATAAAGGGATTCTACTGTATATTGTGCATGCCTGAACCATATTTAGATAGTGAGAGTTCATGATTAGTTAGGATCTTGGTATTGGACACTTTGTGATTAGAAGGCCACTGTGAGATTGCCGTGATCTGACTTTTGCATAGTTGTGTAATGCTGGGTACACACGTTGCGATTTCCCGCTCGATTTGCGGGATCGATTCGATTATTTCCAACATGTTCGATCGTGTTTCGATGGATACAGCCATCGATTTTGCATATTAAGTATGCAAAATCGACGGCTGTATCCATCGAAACGCGATCAAACATGTTGGAAATAGTCGAATCGATCCCGCAAATCGAGCGGGAAATCGCAACGTGTGTACACAGCATGAAGCACCATCTGAGCTGAAATGTTAAAGATTAGAGCTACTTACCTGGAGCGTCTTCCAGCCTGCTGCAGTCTATTTCAGTATTTCTCACCCTTTACCCTGGAGGAACCCTGCAAATAACTTTTGGATCTCAAGGAACATCTGCAAACAATGTTTTGTTCTCGAGGAACCCCTGCATTTATTTTGCAGGAGGCCTGGTCTTTAAAAGTAGGTTAGGCTGTTAATTTCACTACCTCCTATCACACGGCCACTCATTATACTGTGCTTATTATTATTCTGACCCCCAATTTAGTGCTTCTTTATACAGTACACCCTATTAAAATGTTCTCTTTTATACTTGGGGGAAAATGCCAAGGAACCCTTGCAGAGTACTTAAGGAACCCTGGTTGAGAAAGCCTGGTCTATTTGGTCCCTGTGGTGTAGTTACACTGCCCCTCTGAATGCTGTGGTTACGGGCTATTGCATGGGGTACATCCACGTGCCTCTTGATCATGCACCTGTGGCCAGTGGCATTCAGCGCTTGCCCACTTCATTACGACAAACTGCACAAATGGAGAACACTTCTGGCTACGAAAGCACGATCGAGAGAGGTGCGTGGACGCACATGCACAATAGTCCGCGACCAGAGATGGGCTTCCGACTAATTTCGAGTAGCAAGCTACTCGGAATTTTAGTGCTAATAAAGCGCTGATTAATCAGCTGTGACCATGGGTGACAGGGGATTAACTTTCCCGGAAGTTTGCGCTCCATTACACATCATAAGAAAACAGTATGCCGCGTTGCCTGATTCACTATCAGACTTCCTCTTTCAAGACGGAAGGAGGAAGCGCAGTAGTAAGTCATGGAATTTGATACCAGTTTCAAAAACATGATTGCATGGCTGCCTTAGTATGTTTGTTACCTGAGACCAATTATTGTAGTTTTCAAAGTGAGACGTCCCATTTTTGCCTGATGTAAGATTTCACCTGCTCGTGTTAGGTCTCGTTTATTGTATATTTAATATTATACCACATCAAATGTTTTCAATTGCAAACTAAACTGTACATTTACTGTATATAGCACAGACATCTGCAGCACTTTTTAAAGAGTACATAGTCATGTCACTAACTGTCCTCGGAGGAGCTTAATCCCTACCATAGTCATATGTCCATCATAGTCTAGAACCAATTTAGGAAAAGCCAATTAACCTCCCTGGCGGCTATGCCGCCAGGAGGCACCGCTCAGGCCCCGCTGGGCCGATTTGCATAATTTTTTTTTTTGCTGCACGCAGCTAGCACTTTGCTAGCTGCGTGCAGTGCCCGATCGCCGCCGCTACACACGTCGCCGCAGCCGCCCCCCCCCCCCCCCCAGACCCCGTGCGCTGCCTGGCCAATCAGTGCCAGGCAGCGCTGTGGGGTGGATCGGAGTCCCCTTTGACGTCACGACGTCGATGACGTCATCCCGCCCTGTCGCCATGGTGACGGGGGAAGCCCTCCAAGAGATCCCGTTCTTTGAACGGGATCTCTTGATCTCCGATCGACGGCGGCGATCGGAGGGGCTAGGGGGATGCCGCTGAGCAGCGGCTATCATGTAGCGAGACCTCGTCTCGCTACATGAAGAAAAAAAAATTAAAAAAACCAAAACGTATTTGCTGCCCCCTGGCGGATTTTGACAAACCACCAGGAGGGTTAAGGCCTCTTTTCCACGGGCAGTTGTGCTCAGCAAACAGTTACCAGACAGCAGTGAGCATTTGTCAGGCAGAAACAAGCAGTTACCAGGCAGCAGTGAGCAGTTGTGAGAGTTTGAGAGGCATTTCACTGCCTATCAACAGTCCGAGGAAAACAGACCTAACTGATCTGTATGTTTTTGGAATGTGGGAGGAAACCGGTGTGCGCTATGCAGTTTACCATTGGCTTGCTGAAGTAAGCAAGGCCTTCCATGACAAAGTCTGGATGTTGGCATTTGTTCCTCTAAAACCAGCAAATTCTGCAATAATGGAGCCTTACCACTTGAAAAGGTAAACTAGTTGAAAATAATTGTTGTCTGCATGCATGTATACGCAGCTTGGAGTTGGTTCCAAGCTGTATACTATTTGCATCTTA
Source organism: Hyperolius riggenbachi (assembly GCF_040937935.1). Lineage (NCBI taxonomy): Eukaryota > Metazoa > Chordata > Amphibia > Anura > Hyperoliidae > Hyperolius > Hyperolius riggenbachi. The sequence goes on along the minus strand of NC_090647.1, from coordinate 104,371,062 downwards.
TTGACCATTTCTATTACCCTCATGTGCAAACTACCCAAATGCAAGAATACACCTTAACCACTTGAGGACCATAGTGTTAAACCTCCCTAAAGACCAGGCCATTTTTCTGCAAATAGGCCACTGTAGCTTTAAAGAGTAACTGTCAGGCATAAAAACAAAAAACAATTCTTTATTTTTATCTGGTAAACAAGTAATAAGGATGTTAAACAGGCAATCCAAAAGTTAAAAATCACTATTACTTTTCTTGTTGATAAATTATCATTCCCCAGTTTACATGACTCTTATTTGGTACACAAAAGAGAAGTTGCAGAGCATGCTAGGTTGTGTTTTTTTTGCTTCTCTACTTCCCCTCAGACTTAACTAATACAGCCTGATTGGCTGAAGCCTCTTTCCCCCCTGTTTTCCCCTCCCACCCCTCTGTTCCTCTCTGGCCAAATTTTCTCAGGTTGAAATTCACTTTCTATAGTGAAGGGCAGGCAAATCAGGCAGAGAAGACTAAAGGTGCATACACACATCAGACTATAGTCTTTGGAAAATGAAAGATCACAGACCAATCTTACCACCCTCCATGTAGTATGAGAGCCATACTCTACACAGTCTTTTCTATGGAGTTGAACTCCACATCAGAAAAAAATCTTTACAAGATGCTGCACACAAAGATGCTGTACAGACACAAAAGATCTGTTCCTGCCAAATATCCATTCCTGCAAATTGCAATGATAGTCTATGAGATCTGCAGATCATCATACACACGATTTAACTGACATTCATCTGCAGATCAGATCCACCAGGATGGATTTTCAGATCTGCAGATGATTGTCTGATCTGCAGATGAATGTCAGTTAAAGAGACACTGAAGCGAGACTAAATCTCGCTTCAGCTCTCATATATAGTAGGGGCACGTGTGCCCCTGCTAAAACGCCGCTATCCCGCGGCTAAACGGGGGTCCCTTCACCCCCAACCCACCCCCCGCAAAAGATGGTCGGCAAGTTGGTCGTAGAAATATTCTTCCTGGAGGCAGGGCTAACGGATGCAGCCCTGCCTCCAGTCGCGTCTATCAGACGCGCATCGCCGCCTCTCCCCCGCCCCTCAGTGAAGGAAGACTGAGAGGGGTGGGGGAGAGGCGGAGATACGCACTGACAGACGCGCGTGGGGCAGGGCTGCGGCGGTTAGCCCTTCCCCAACCAGGAAGCGCTCTCCCGCATTACGGAGGGGGTTTGGGGGGACAGGGACCCCCGTTAAGCCGCGGGATAGCGGCGTTTTAGCAGGGGGACACGTGCCCCTGCTATATATGAGGTCTGAAGCGAGATCTATTCTCGCTTCAGACTCTCTTTAAATCATGTGTGTATGATGATCTGCAGATCTCATAGATTATCATTGCAATTAGCAGGAACGGATCTTTGGCAGGAACAGATCTTTTGCAGATTCTGATCTTTTGTGCCTGTACAGCATCTGTGTGTGCAGAATCTTGTAAAGATTTTTTTCTGATGTGGAGTGCAGCTCCATAGAAAAGACTGTGTAGAGTATGGCTCTTATACTACATGAAGGGTGGTAAGATTGGTCTGTGATCTTTCATTTTCCAAAGACTATAGTCTGATGTGTGTATAAGCCTTTAGGCTGCATTTCCACTTGTGCGGTGTGAATCACCGCGGTAAAAATTTGCATGCAGATGCGAATTTCGCATGCGGGTCTATGCGAATTTTCATGCGAATTCGCATGGATGACGATGTATGTGAATTTAACCATGGCAGTGCTGGTGTGCTTTTCCATTGTTTCTATGTGAATTCGCATGAAAATTCGCATACCCAAACCTCATGCGAATTTCCTATTAAATACATTGTATGCGATTCGCATAGCGGTATGCGAATTCTGATGGCTCCGCCATGCGAATTTTTTTCTGCACAGAAAACCGCAAAGGAATCCTGACAAGTGGAAACAGTCCCATTCACTTGTATTGCTATGCGAATTTGCATGCGAATTCGCAATAGTAGAAATGAGCCCTAAGGGCAGATATTACATCACAACTGCCTTCAAAATAGCCACAGTAAATGTGGAAACTGTCTAGAATAGGATTCTCTACTTTTCCTTTATAAAATTCACAGGAATCATAACGTGGACAGTGCAATACATGTTATGTAAGTAGAGCAAGTATTTATCTACTTACATATTTGTTTGTTTCTTTTTCCCTGAGATAGTATTGGCTGGCAACCCCTCTTTAAGGACTCGCCTGCAGGGCCGTACAACTCAGCACACGAGTGATTTCCCCCCCCCCCCTTTTCTCCACACCAACAGAGCTTTCTGTTGGTAGGGTCTAATCGCTCCCCCAATGTTATTTTTTTTCTTTATAAATATATATATATTTTTTTAAATAAATTTACCCATTTACTTATTTTTTTTCCCTAACTCCCTCCCCAGCCAGCCAATGATGGCGATCCGCTGTCATAGGCTTTAGCCTATGAGAGCCGATCGCTCTCCTGTGTCCCAGGGGGACAGCGCTGCCTTAGATTGTAGCACTGTACAGCCTAATTATTCCCCGCCTAACAGTCTCCGAGCGGCGATCGTCGCTGGGAGACTGAAGCCGGAGCTCCACCCTCCAAGCGGAGATGCAAGCGCATGATCTCCTGCTAGCCTGATCGGAAGCCATTCACGCCAATCGGCGTGGGGCGGTCCTGGGGCTTCCGCCTCGTTCATGCAAATCGGCGTGACGCAGTCGGCAACTAGTTAAAGGACAACCGAGGTGACGTGACATGATGAGATAGTCATTTGTGTTATTTGCACTGTACATAAACATGTTAATGCTGTGTTCCTTTTTACTCTCTCTACCCAAAAGAGTTTATCAGCAATGCAAGTGACAGTTTCTGTCTGGGTCAGACTATGGCATAACCCTCACTGATAAAGAATTACAGCCATGAAACACTTCCCTGTCAGTAAAAGGCTTCTGAGAGCAGGAAAGAGCTAAAGAGTCAATATTTCAAAGTTTTGAGCTCTGGCAATGCACAACTTAAATCTTCCTGGTGTGATCAGCACCCATGTAGTTCAAAAAGTAATGGAGTGCTACGACCTGGCTGTCCTTCAGTACCCTTCAGACGGTATCGTGCAGTCTTCAAAAAAAGGGTCAACACCTCCAAGTAATATAGCTCTTAAAACATAGCTCTTTTATTGAGCGTGGGTCTGACCAGCCTGAGGAAAGGCTGCTTAGCCTGAAACAGTGGACTGTCGTTGGATATCATCCCTGCACTTTTTACCTTTTTAATGCTTTTTTTAATAAAAGAGCTGTTTTAAGAGCTATAATATTTGGAGTTGCTGACCCCTTTTTGAAGAATGCATGACTTTAATACATGTGTCACTGAGCAGAGACAATGAAACAGTAAAAACGTAAAAATTAGATTTAAATATAAAGACAAACACTTATATTGCGCTTTTCTCCTGGCGGACTCAAAGCGCCAGAGCTGCAGCCACTAGGACGCGCTCTGTAGGCAGTAGCAGTGTTAGGGAGACTTGCCTAAGGTGTCCTGCTGAATAGGTGCTGGCTTACTGAACAGGTAGAGCCGAGATTCGAACCCTGGTCTCCCATGTCAGAGGCAGAGCCCTTAACCATTACATTATCCAGCCACCCAAAAAACTGGGATATAAAAAAAAAAGAAGTCATTTTTAGGAGGATAGATACAATTGTTTATCTCATGTTTATTTTCACTTCGGATGCCCTTTAAAAATAGTTACTGTCATTCATTGGTATTACGTTCAATCCCTGGTTAACCACTTCACCTCCAATGTTTTTTTTTTTTTTTTACTAAAAACCAGAGCATTTTTCACATTTCAGCGCTGCATCCATTCATCTGGCAATAACTTTACACGTTACAATGCAACGCTAACGTTACACTGTGAAAGTCCCATAGGCTTATCATTGCAGTGCGGTAAGCCGAGTTATAAGACTTTATAACGCAGCTCCGCAACGTCCCACTGTGAATGTAGCCTCAGAGCTGACATCAATGCACAACTTAGTGTGTTTAGCATGTAAAAATGTATAAATGATCCCTCCCCTAAGTCATAGTGAGATCTTCACAGACACACAATGGTGACAAGTTGTCAAAGAGCAAACAACTCATATAGATAGACTTTTGCCCTGTAGGTTAAAGGCTTTAACTGATACTGGGGGAACCTTAGAACAAACTATATCTGAATTTGTATATAGCTGATTAGTGTCATTTTCAAAACCAAGATACAAAGAATGAGAAAAATCTAGGTAAAATAATACAAGCTGACAAGCGTAACACTTACACTTGGCTTAAAAATGCTACGATGGTAAACATTATACAGGTCCTTCTAAAAAAATTAGCATATTGTGATAAAGTTCATTATTTTCTGTAATGTACTGATAAACATTAGACTTTCATATATTTTAGATTCATTACACACAACTGAAGTAGTTCAAGCCTTTTATTGCTTTAATATTGATGATTTTGGCATACAGCTCATGAAAACCCAAAATTCCTATCTAAAAAAAATTAGCATATTTCATCCGAACAATAAAAGAAAAGCGTTTTTAAAACAAAAAAAGTCAACCTTCAAATAATTATGTTCAGTTTCTGCACTTAATACTTGGTCGGGAATCCTTTTGCAGAAATGACTGCTTCAATGCGGCGTGGCATGGAGGCAATCAGCCTGTGGCACTGCTCAGGTGTTATGGAGGCCCAGGATGCTTCGATAGCGGCCTTAAGCTCATCCAGAGTGTTGGGTCTTGCGTCTCAACTTTCTCTTCACAATTTCCCACAGATTCTCTATGGGGTTCAGGTCAGGAGAGTTGGCAGGCCAATTGAGCACAGTAATACCATGGTCAGTAAACCATTTACCAGTGGTTTTGGCACTGTGAGCAGGTGCCAGGTCGTGCTGAAAAATTAAATTTACATCTCCATAAAGCTTTTCAGCAGATGGAAGCATGAAGTGCTCCAAAATCTCCTGATAGCTAGCTGCATTGACCCTGCCCTTGATAAAACACAGTGGACCAACACCAGCAGCTGCCATGGCACCCCAGACCATCACTGACTGTGGGTACTTGACACTGGACTTCAGGCATTTTGGCATTCCCCTCTCCCCAGTCTTCCTCCAGACTCTGGCACCTTGCTTTCCGAATGATGTGCAAAAGTTGCTTTCATCCGAAAAAAGTACTTTGGACCACTGAGCAACAGTCCAGTGCTGCATCTCTGTAGCCCAGGTCAGGCGCTTCTGCCGCAGTTTCTGGTTCAAAAGTGGCTTGACCTGGGGAAATCGGCACCTGTAGCCCATTTCCTGCACACGCCTGTACATGGCTCTGGATGTTTCTACTCCAGACTCAGTCCACTGCTTCCGCAGGTCCCCCAAGGTCTGGAATCGGTCCTTCTCCACAATCTTCCTCAGGGTCACCTCTTCTCGTTGTGCATTTTCTGCCACACTTTTTCCTTCCCACCGACTGAGGTGCCTTGATACAGCACTCTGGGAACAGTCTATTCGTTCAGAAATTTCTGTGTCTTACCCTCTTGCTTGAGGGTGTCAATGATGGCCTTCTGGACAGCAGTCAGGTCAGCAGTCTTACCCATGATTGCGGTTTTGAGTAATGAACCAGGCTGGGAGTTTTAAAAGCCTCAGGAATCTTTTGCAGGTGTTTACAGTTAATTAGTTGATTCAGACGATTAGGTTAATAGTTCGTTTAGAGAACCTTTTCATGATATGCTAATTTTTTGAGATAGGAATTTGGGGTTTTCATGAGATGTATGACAAAATCATCAATATTAAAACAATAAAAGGCTTGAACTACTTCAGTTGTGGGTAATGAATCTAAACCATATGAAAGTCTAATGTTTATCAGTACATTACAGAAAATAATGAACTTTATCACAATATGCTAAATTTTTTGAGAAGACCTGTATATGTATATTTCTACCAAGAACTTCTGGGTGTGGGCAGCAATAAGTTACCCAGCTCGCCTGTAAACCATTTGAGGTCTGAAACTCCAGCCCCCTCAGCAAAACCACCATGGCATTTTTTTTTTCTAAAGTATTGTGAACTCTGGCAACCACCACGAGACCTCAACACACCCCCAGCTCAGCAGCCACAGCCTAATAGGCTGCTGCCTAGCTGGGGGCAGACCACAGCAGTGCAAATCAGGGTGGCCACAGAGCTTCAGAACACTTCGGATAAAAATGGCCATGACTGTTGCTGATGGAGGGAGGTGGTGTTTCATATCTAATGATTTACAGGCTAGCGGGTGAGCTATTGACCCTTGCAGCTCTGACAGTGCTTTACATTGAAAGCCAAAATTAGTACAAAAGTACTTACATTTTCTGCAGACATCTATAGGGGTCTGTGTCTCCCATAGTCCTGTGCCACAGGAGGCTTACGGCATTTAGTACAAAGTTTTGGCTCAATGACAACTTTCAACATGACTTGAAATATGCAAATAGTTCTAAGTTGATGCAGAATTATGCAAATGCCACTGGAAATCTATTCAGCTAGAAATGGACCAGTTAGCTTTCACTGCAAGATTCGATCAGCCCATTTACATTTTAGAACCAAATGCCTATGCTGAGAACAGTCTAGCAGGAACAAAATGGATTGGGTCTGTACATTAAGTAAATAACAATCTACACCAACACCATTCAATTTTCATACAGATGGATCAAAAATCCAACACTCCCGATCTTCTATCGGAGAACAGGAAATTCGATCATATTTGTCGAACAAATGAAAAAAAATAAAAAAAAAAAAAGCTTTTGATATTTCAGTACAATACGATAGTATTCAGTACGATAGTATTTATCAAAGTGGTGTAAAACTGGATCATTTAATTGTATGGTGTGTGACCACCTTACAGGGGGACCTTAACAGAGAGATATGGATGCTTCCTTTTAAATTCCAGTTGCTTGGCAATCCTGCTGATCTGTTTGGATGCAGTAGTGGCTGAATCACACACCTGAAACAAGCATGCAGCTAATCCAGTCTGACTTCAGTCAGAGCACCTGATCTGCATGCTTGTTGAGGGGCTGTAGCTAAATGTATTAGAGACACAGAATCAACAGGAGAGTCAGGCAACTGGTATTATTTTAATAAGGAAAAATCCATATTTTTCTCAGTTTAGGTTCCCTTTAAAGAGAACCCGAGGTGGGAATTAATTATACTAGTGGGGCACAGAGGCTGGTTGGCCACACTAACACCAGCCTCTGTTGCCCTATGGTGTCCCTCTAAGACCCCCCTTGCGCACCGCTATACCCCCCGCAGTGCTGGCGACAAGCAGCGTGTCACCAGCACAATGTTTACCTCTGCCTGTTAGCGCCGCTCCCCCGCATCGGCACTACCCGCCCGCGTCACTTCCCTCCAATCAGCGGGAGGGAAGGGACGCGGGCGGGTAGCGCCGTTACGGAGGAGGCGGGGGAGCGGCGGTAACAGACAGCACATAGGTAAACATTGTGCTGGTGACACACAGTGTCGCTAGCACTGCAGGGGGTATAGCGACGCGCAGGGGGGTCTTGGAGGCACACCATGGGGCATCAGAGGCTGGTGTTAGTGTGCACAACCAGCCTCTGTGCCCCACTAGCATAATTAAATCCCACATCGGGTTCTCTTTAAGGCAGGGGCCTCAAACTCGCGGCCCGCAGGCCATTTGCGGCCCTCGATACAATATTTTGTGGCCCGCGCCGGCAAAAGCTTCCTTATAGTTCACTTCAGTGCTCCCAAGTAATCAGCTGCATCCCCGCCGCTAAACTAGGGCTGCAGAGCCCCCAAATCGCCCGGGGGGCAATCCGCCGGCATTTCCTGGAAGGGGCAGAGCTTTCAGCTTCAGTTCTGCCCCTCCTGACGTCAGTTGGGGCGCATCGACGCCTCTGCCCGCCCCTTTCACTCTTCCTTCACAGAGAGGGGCAGGGAGAGGCGGCGATGCGCCGCAATTGATGTCAGGAAGGGCAGAGCTTTCAGCTTCAGCTCTGCCCCTTCCAGGAAATGCCGGCGGATTGCCCCCGGGCGATTTGGGGGCTCTGCAGCCCCCGTTTTGCGGCGGGGACACGGCGGATTACTTGTAATGGGAGCACTGAAGCGAACTGTAAGGTAAAATAGGTAAAATAGTTCGCTTCAGTGTGAATGAACGAGGAGGGGGGGGGTGGGGGGGATTTGGGAGGCTGCTGCGGATTTACTTTTTTTGTGAAATCCCTTATGCGGCCCAGCCTCATCCTGACTTTGCCTCCTGCGGCCCCCAGGTGAATTGAGTTTGGAATCAATTGCACCACAACTGATGGTGTGAACTGTTCAGACTTTGAATCACACCACGTTACAGTGTGCAAAACAGTGTCCAATACAGCACAAGGCATTCGTGTTTAAAGATGAACTGTTGCGAAAATCTCAAAATTTAAAACGCATACAAATAAGAAGTACATTTATTCTAGAGTAAAATAAGCCATACATTACATTCTCCTATGTTGCTGTCACTTACAGTAAGTAGTAGAAATCTGACATTACCGAAAGCCCATCCTCTCATGGGGGGGGGGCGCAGTTGCTCTGTCCAACTGCCAAAATAGCATGCAACGAGCAGGGAGGCTGGCCAGCATCTTTGTGTTAATCATTTTCAGGGAATGTCTTTGTAAGGCCAAGCTGAGAATCCCTATGAAGAGATGGACTAGCCCAAAACCTGACGGTAATGTCAGATTTCTACTACCTACTGTAAGTGACAGCAACATAGAAGAAAAGTAATTTATGGCTCATTTTACTCTGGAAGAGATGTACTTATTTGTGTATGTGTTTTAAATTTTAAGATTTTTGCAACAGTTCCTCCAAGTATGATTTACTGCCCCATTTCTGCGACTGCAGTTACTTTACACCACACTTATTTGTCACTGCTTCTCTAAAAGACAAATTAAAACACTTCACACAAAGTAAATAGTATATAGTATTTGATAGCAGCTTTTTTATTGGTTACAAAACCTAAGCCCATATACAAAATTAGGAACACATTTTGATGCCTCTTTTGAAAGAACATTTTAGTCTATTTAAACAGTTAATAAAAAAAAAAAGGAAAGGAAAAAAAAATGCATTTTCAAACACTGTTCTGAAAACGAAAAGTGCAGCAATATTCTTTGTTTTGTAACTATCAGATGATGCAATCCCTACCAAAACTTAATAAGGTCACAGATGAGGAAAGTAAACCCCAAACACTTGGTCAGGGCTTTAAAGAGTCACAGTCACCTGCCCACACTGGAAGCAACCACGTTGGCAAGTGAGACAACTGCAACAGGCTGACAACCCAGCAGTTCATCAGAAGTCATTTCAGCAGTTTTACAGGAAAGCCAAGCACACAAATATATACACCGTTGAAATACATGGGAAATATGTGACCTGCCAAAAGATCAGGAACTGATCAGATAATTGTGAAACTGGGAGTCGACCAGGAGTCATAGGTTCGTGGGATAGTGTATATAAATATATTTGTGACTCACCCAGACCTACCACATTGCACGTCTATAAAGGGGATTCCACTATTTCCTATACCCGATGTGCAGCTTCCTGTCCCTGCTCACCGGTCAAGTCATCCATAATTTGATCCCAATTTACTAATCAACAAACTAAAGGGAACCTGAAGTGAGAGGTATATGGAGGCTGCCATATTTATTTCCTTTTAAGCAATACCGGTTGCCTGGCAGTCCTGATCATCATCTCTGCCTCTAATACTTTTAGCCACAGACTCTGAACAAGCATGTGTTTCTGACGTGGTCAGATCTGAAAAGATTAGCTGCATGCTTGCTTCTGGTGTTATTCAGACACGACTGCAACCAAATAGATCAGGAGGGCTGTCAGGCAACTGGTATTGTTTAAAAGGAAATAAATATGGCACCCTCCCTATACTTCTCGCTTCAGGTTCCCTTTAAAACGTGGCACAGGTAAGAGCAAAAAAAAGGAAAAATGTGTCCTAACAAGATTGTGCAGTACAGCATAGGTGTGTGCTTAACAAAAATACAAATCATTTGGTAGGTAAATAGTTCAAACATGTATTTAGACCACATATTTAGCCTTTTTTGGATCTCCATTTTACTTCAGATGACAAATGTCTGCCTCCAGCTGGAGTAGGTGACTAGCTCCCTTTAAAGTAGTCATGTACACTTTAAAGCCTTAATAAAGGGAAAAAAACAACAATAATTGTCTGACTTGTGGGGGAAAAACCTTCCTTGCCAATAATTTAATCTTAAAAATTCCCAAGAAAAAACAGTGGACCTACTATAGCTTATATGAAACAAATGTGAGGAAATTAAAGGGGGAAAAATACATATCACCAATTTAGAAGAAAAAAAAATCCACAAAAATATTGGAAAAAAAAAAAATTCATCATACAATAAAGTGACCATATCAAGTTCTGCTATAAACTGTCTACGTTACGTAAAACACCACATTATTTTAGCCTATTACTTTGTGAATGGGATGCAGTTATGATATGAAGCCAGCTCGAAAACTCTCAGGATGGGGAAAGAAAAAAAGGCACAATGAATTTCAACTCGTTTTTTCTTTTCTTATGTGCACAAGAGTTGAAAAAAAGTTTTGAGCCACCTTAAAGAGAAATTGAATCTAAAATTTATAAAACCTATAAATAATCAGAGGCCAGACCGCTATATTAAAACAGATTCTCTAGCAAGTAAAAATCTTGCAGTTTAAACATACGCTTGTATCCTCCTGGGGATACAAGACAAACCCCACCCCCCTCTTTAAAGTGGCTCCACCTTGGCAGAGATATATATTGTTATGAATGCACACCTGCTGTGACCTCCTTAGGTGAAAGCATTGAAAGGCCAAGTCTCAGTTCAGTACTGCGTACATTCCAGTATGGTACAAGTACATGTTAGCTGCCTGCACCTCTCACCAGCTACATATCCCCATTCTGTGGCTATTACAGCCATATTCATGTGAAGGAGTTAAGCTACGCTTTTAAACAGAAGCCGCCTTGATTGATATATAGGCGCTGGCATTTGCTGGCTTGTTTTTAAAGAACTTTTCATCCTGTTAAGTAAGAGCATCTCCCCTAAATATATGCTGAAAATTAGATTCCCTTGGTTATAACCAAGCTTTACAAGACTTTAATTAACTTTCAGGTGGTGTTTTACACTTATGTGGTCACAATAAGCAGTGGGGATTGTCATGGAGATGCAAATAGTTCAGAGTTGCTGCAGAATCCTGCAGCTTGAAAAAAGAACCAATTGGTGGGATTCTTAACAGCTGTTCAAGCTGCATACATTTGCATTAAAAAAAAATAAACAAAATTCAGCATCTACTCGGATTTGCCTCTCATTGACCATCCATTATAAGCAGGTTTCCTCCAGGCACAACCCTTGCCTAATTCTTTCCGTGTTCCCACTACAGCAGAAAACTGCCATGTTTGTCAGTTTTACAGCATCTAAAAAACAATGAATGACAGTGAATTGCATTTATTGTCAGTCTGCAACGGATTCCGCACAGTCCGTGATTGTTCCAGACAAGTGGATGCATTTCCCATACAACCTGTGGTTGAAACACATCCACCCCGGGCTCCAGCCGGTTCGCTCCGGATAGTCGTTCGTGGTCTGGCTGAAGTGGGAAAATGGATTCAGACTCCAATAGCATGCACGAAACAGCAGGCCATAGAGGGAGACTGATGGCAACACTACTTCACTTAAAGCTTTGCTCTGCGGAGGACAGTCTTGTAAATCATCTGCTGACTAGCCCATAGACACTAGATTAACTTCTGCTAAAAAGGGTCTACTGACCCAGTAAGTGGATAACCTTCAGCTGTGTGCCAATAAAAGCAGTGAATGGAGTTTCTTGAGACAGGTGCCATGGTCATGGGATGCCTGACCGAAAAGATTACCTCCCGGAGAATCAGACTTTTGGTCAAGATCTTATTGTTGGATAAGTGGTCATTCAAGCCAATTAAAGTGTCCTGGGTAACTCCTAAAGCATATGAAAACATGCAAGTGAGAAGTAGGTCTAGGAAAACTCATGGTGAAGCATGTGATCAGTTTGATAAGGTGATAGATATGCAAGGCTCTGATTTGATAGTCACCATCATGTGCTAAAGCAGTATGTTATCACAGCAAATCTGAGCTTTGCAAATCTATCAGTGCTCAAACAAATCACATGCTTCTCCATGAGCTCTCGAAGTCAAGACCATAGTGTTAAGTTCTGAATATTTTATGTGTAAATTACAAACATTTAATTTGAGTGCCTAATACAATATTTTACAGTGTGATCCTTCAATCTTACCCTACACAATTTAGTGCGCAAATTATCCAGCGTCAATGAGATGCTAAGAATTCCAGTTCACATGCAAATTTAATGCAAATGACCTTAGAAATCAGCCAATTATAATCGCTATTGATTTTGATTGGCCAATTTTCAAGCCCCATACAAGGTCATTAAATGTACATTGAAGCTGGAAATACCAGCCTCTACTGGGTACTGAGGATGGAGATGGAACTGTAACTTTCCCCTTCAAAAATAAGTCAGCAATGACAGATCCCGTATTTTATCCTGACAGCTTATGTTTCATAGAAAAATTTCATTGGTGCTGAGGACCATCTCAGCGAGCTAAAGCTGTAGAGGATTCTAACAGATCCGACAAGCGGGTCTATATCGGAACCACCAGTGGGGACATTTTGTATCTGGATTCTGACATAAGCAGTCACACTGTACGTAACACACTAGTATCCACTAATACTGAAATTTCCATTTGAGGTGGACTAAGCCTATAAGAAAAGAAATTGGATCCAATTTTCAAATGGCATTTCTTTTCACGGTACAGTAAACATGACCCAAGTTTGCTAACCAAAAAGTAGTTTTAATTTCACTATCCTTTCACATCAATTCATCAGGAACCAGCAAGCCACAATAAACTGTGCACTGGAATCCCTGCTGTAAAATGTTCCTAGTCTCACAGGTAAATAAGCTCGCACCCCAAAAGAAAAGAGAAACAAAAATATGCATATTGGAAATAGGAATTTCTGAAAAGCAACAAAGCCACTCAAACAATTTCTCACCTTATTACAACCATTGGTGCAAAACAAATTAAACAAACCTAGCTTCCTAAGGTTGTTAATGCAAGGGTTACTGAAAAGAGCTCTGTACAGCCAAAAGAAGGATGCTAGCACAGCACAGAAACTTAGAGCAGGACTGCCTCACGAACAGATGCAGTGCAGCCCCCTTGTGTACAGGTAAATGCATAAATGAGCCCTGTTTCATGATTTGTAGCACGTGTGCTTTTCAAAGAATAAAGTTTACTGTGATCTCGAGCTAGTCTGCGATGTGGCTCACCAGTTAAAATTAATGCAGTAATGGCAGATATCTTGAGCAGAGTGACAGATGTATAGCAAAGTACATTACACATTTGCCAGCTAACCCTTGCTGCAGCGACCTCCAGCTTTAAGGTTCAGGAGCTGCCAAACAGCACCACTTTGCATGCCAGACAGCATAAGTTGTTGAACATACACAGTCAGAATTGCTTTCCACGACAAGTTGAGTGCTTCCCAAGCACCATGCAAGTTGTCCTAAGCCACCCAAACCTTACAGCTGATGATCTATGGACGAGGGCTAATAATAGGATCTTTGCATTTAAAGGATATGACCGAACTTATAAGTAAATACTTGTTATGGTGAATAGTTCTTCTGGGATGCAGTCTGCATCCTTGTCTTGCCCCAATTACCTCCAATCGCTGTGTAAACAGTCTGGACCGGGTCCCAACCCCTGGGTCGACATCCTTGACCTAGATACAGAATTCCCCCATAGCCCCAATCTCCTATGCAGGTCAGGAGCTCTTTGCCGCCGGGTCCTTGCTCCTGGCAGCCTCCAGCTGCTCCACCACATACGCTCACATCACTTGTAGCAGTGCATATGAGGTCGCACCTACTTAGCACAGACAGGACACTGCTTGCCAGTGATGTGAGTGTGTGCGCTGGACGTCCTGGAGGCTGTCAGGAGCAAGGACCCGGCAGCTGAGAGCTCTCTACCTGCGTAGACACGTGAGCAGCCAGGCAAACTGCACAGGGGCTATGGAGGAATTCCGTTACCAGGTCAACACAGACAAGGTCGGGGTCCGGTCTAGACTGTTTGCACAGAGATAGGAGGCAATCTGTGGCAAAACATGGATGCAGACTGCGCCCCAGAAGGATTATGCACCATAATCAGTATTTACTTTTTTTAAGCTGTAACCTTGTATTATCCTTTAATGTCCCCCAATCTAGAGATCTACTGTTCCACTTCTTCCAACAGATCTGTTTTATGATAAATACATCTGCCATACATCTGCCACTGCAGACCTCCTACAATGCTATTTTTCTGGCGTCAGTGATGATTTGCTTGCTTCTATTCTACTATGCAGATGTAAGTGTCTGACAGTGGTGGATTCTGTGAGCAGGAAGTGTTGGCCAGTGGCTGTGTATGGCAGTGGCAACTCCATTCAGCTTAAAAACTATTCAGATGAATGGCATAGCATTACTGTGGTATGACAGCAAATTACAGCAGATGTCATCACCTTTGCAAAAGAAAAAACTTGGATACATTTTCATTCTGTATTTCCACATTATGTTATACAACATTTTATTTTTCTTTTATTATCTTCCTGGCAAGCTAGCAGTGGAATGATCTTGGACTACTTCACTTATGCCATGGGGGAGTCCCACAGCTGACTTTCCCCACTTAGACTTGGTGTGTACTTAGGTGAGGGTTTAGTTACTTGTCCTGAATGCAGCCGGCAGTCTATTTACAAGTTCCATGATTCTGGATCAGTAGCCAGATTTGTCAATGATCAAGACAGGAAATCTTTATCACTATGTAATCAATGCAGGCTGAAGTCGTTTTAAAAGGAACCAGAGACGGGATAATTTGGTGCATCTATACTTACCTGGAGCTTCCTCCAGTCCCATGAGGTGAGTGGGCTCCCTCGTCATCCTCTCCATTCCCTCCCGGTACTATAGCCAGTCATGTGCTTATGCGCATGCCCCCGCCGCTCTCCCGCACCTGGGGTGTGTTCTGTGCCTGCACACTCCTAGTCACAGGCGTGCGGGTACGTGGCCAGGCATGCGCACAAGTGCATGACTGGCCAGATGAGCAGGGGGGATATTCACTGAACAGAGCAGCCGGACAGGACATGGGGCTGTAGGAAGCCCCAGGTAAGTATATATACTCCCAATTATTCCAGCTCTGGTACACTTAAAGCCGGTACACACCCTACATAGTTATCAGCTGAGGCAGCTGGTGAGGGCTGCTGAGAATCTAGCGGGTGTACAGCAACCCCCAATCCTCGTCAGCGAAAGACTGGCGCACTGACTTAGCCGAGCGCATATTAAGGGCATTGTTCTCTTACTCACCCTCGTCCGCTCAGTTCTGCTCCATAGTGTGCTTTACTATTGGCCCTTTTACTCTATAACAAGCAACTTGTCTGTACAGAACTTGTCAGGAATGGTCGGCCGAGGGATTAAGCCCCAATCCTTGCAGGCAACAGTCCTGGTTTGTAAGCATGAGGCTTTACTTACATTTATACTCGTCAAATATTGTTGCAGCAAGTACTAGTGTACATAAGTAGACTTCAATCCGTAGTGGGCGATAATGGCCATGGCCTCAATTTCTGACAACAACGCTACTTCCTGGTTACTACAGTCGCTGTAAATATAGTCTTAGAAGTCAGTCCTATCCTGGGTAACTAATTCTCCCATCTTTATCAGAGAAGGAGAGATCCAACAACTACTCCATCTCCATCACAACTCTATAAAGGTGTAATGTCCTATCTAGAGTCTGGACATGTACAGACTCCTAGACAAGCGCACAGCTCCTCCAGTTACACACTCAAGTCATAAGTTAAAGAAAACAAAATATTCAAAGCAGCAAATATCGCCTGCAGGACTTTCCCATGATCAAAAATAAAGTAGTCCAGGACCAGCAGTTTGTTTTGACCAGTGTATTACATCATAACTTGCCAAGAGGATTTTAACCACTTCATGCCATGGGCTGAAGGGTATGAATGAGTGCACTTCTGCAGAACAGACGTTTATATAAACAATCTATTTGCACTGAAGGTGCACAAATAGACACAGACTGATAATGTAAATGATTTTTCCCCAACAGTGCTCCTTTAGGTGTACTCCCCCAACAAAGAGTCAAAATACTGCTTATACAGAATGACTCCATTGTAATGGTTTACCAATATGACCACAAGTGGAGAGGAAAAATACTAAGAGGTGGGTGCCAACTGTCACTACATTGATCACACAGGGTGGAAATTCTTCATACAACTGCTGACACTGCAACAAATGCCCTAAACAAAGCCTACAAATCCAGTAGCTGTGCATACCAGGTGAAAATAATTTACAAATTAAAGGATTGACCGTTCCTCCTAATGGAAAGATCAGTAGCCTTCAGGTAGCTGTAACTTTAGCTTTTAACTCCCAGCATGCTTTGCCAGTTTATTATTCAAACCTTGGCCCGATTTACAGCAAGCCACAACCCCCTCTGCATACTCCCCTGTTAGGTTTCTTAAAAAGCACTGGCTACATAAAAAAATCATTTAAGACTACTTGCCGTAAACATGAAAAACTCCACAGCTTAACCCCAATAAAAATTGCCTTCTTCCACCTTAGCGTAAATGAACACACCACATCTATCGTAAGCTGAAAGCAAGGTCAAGCCAATATAATTTTAGATCTGCCTTTAAAAGTTCCTAAATATTTTGGTACGCTTGCTTTCAGCTTGAGATCTGGTTTATAAAGAAAGCTCCTAGGGGGAAGAGAACTCCATGCACATTATTTGGTTATGTCAAAAAAGCAGGAAAAACAAAACAAAACAAAAAAAACAGGTCAAAGTTGTCAGAGGGCGTCATGTTAAAAAAAATAATACAAAGCTTTGCTTTTAAATCCATTCCATTTTCCAATCCCGATGTGGAAGGAAGTTTGGGAAATACTAGAGACAAACAGTTTTCTCTTAAACTTGTTTTCAATAATTCACCAAAGGTTATTTTTTTATTCAGTTTCACCAAATGAAATCTTTTGGCTTGCACAATTATTTTTTCCCAATAATTTTATAGTTCCTTAAAATATGAAAATGTCTATGGAGAAGATGGAGGCTCAGAGGAGACTGTACCCTTTGCAGAGTCTTCCACAATGTATGCATTATAGCAAAGTCTTGATATACAGTGCACCAGGTTCAAGAGAAGCTACTTTTCCACAGGAAGCGGATATGCCATCACTATGAAATCATCTTAACAACAGAAAAAGAAAGGTTGGATGTTGTGGCAGTCAGCACACAGTGCCAAATGGAAACGGTAAAAAAATACAGCTGGGACTGTTAGGATTTCAAAAGAAAACCAAGCTCATGCATATGCAATTACAGTCCGTGTGAGTGTGACGTTTGGCAACTGCAAGTGACAGATACATGGTTTTGCTTTAGAAGCATCAAAATGAAGAGGCGTGTGTATCATGAAGCTTTTAGGGTTTCTTCAATTGGTGGACGTCTGGTGGTAAGATTCGTCGAGGGACAGAGAAAAGCTGCACTGCAACACACTTAGAAGTTAAATTCTTTTGTTTGAAGGTTGGCTGATGGCTCAAAGTTGTAGGTACCTCCCTGGGTGGGTTCAGGAATGAGGCTTTGATCTTCATCAATCTGCAGAGGTGAAATGATAAAATAGCCTTCAGTGAAATCAACATAATTAATGCCCAATTACAACAACAAATAAAGTTCTTTTCTCCCGTAGGACTCAACTGTCCTATGCCAGCGAAGCAGGTAATCCGCACCGAAGCCGGGCACCATCATAGCAGCAATGCTATGATGTGCACCCCACATAGCTGTAAATTTGGGGCTCTGGCGGCTGCCAGACCCCGAATTACATCACCCTCTGTGACAACTCGGAGGGGAAATAGTATCTAACACCGCCTCGGAGTTTAACAGAAGCAGGGAGAAGCGTAATTCGGCTCTCTGTCGCCGAACTAAACGGCGCCAGAACAATATGCACTCCACACCAGTCCTCAAGGATCATCCAGTCCAGCGCCGCGGCTCACTTTCCATGTCTTCGTCTTACAAGTTGAATGCCACTGCGCTTGAGTGACCATGTACGTCCTCGCTACACAAGGGCAGTATGAAGTTTTATCGTACTCTGCCTGTGCAGGATGCTCCCGGCGACAGGCGACGAGGACGTGTGCAGCCACATTGTGCGTTTGACTCGTAAGACGAAGAAACGGAAAGTGAGCCGTGGCAGAGGACCGGAGGATCCTTGAGGACTGGCGTGGGACAGGACATCTGCAGGGAGCCAGCAGAAGCCCCAGGTAAGTGAAAGAGAAAAAAAAAAGTTCCCCTCTAAAGCACAACTAATCCCAAAAGTGAACAACCTAAGCTCTCATAATATTTGTATTATCTGGTGTGCAACTGTCCACACAGACTACATAAAAGCACTAAAGTAGTTTTCTTATTGGACAAAGCCCAACTTTGGGAGCTGGGGAGAACGAACAATCCACTGTCAGCCTAAACTTTTTTTGTACTTACAAGAACAAATTCCTCACTCTTCCCACTAGATATAAGATAAAGGGCTGTGTATATTTATTAAAGAGAACAATACAGTTATGTAAAATTGTGTGTTCTTATGAGATTAAAAACCGTAGATGCGCAATTTATATTAAAAACAGTCATAAAGCCTACTATGTAAAGGATACCTGAGGTGACATGAGAAACATATGTATCATACTAGTCCTACTTATAAATTGTCTGGGGGTCACAGTTTTCCTGCACAAGTGTTAAAAAAAACTAGTTCTGTTATCGATAAAAAAAAGAAATCAGGGCAGGAAAAAAAATCAGATCTAAAACCGAAACTAAACAAAAGAGAATTTTCTGACAACATAGTGCATGTTGTGTAGTACGGATGTTCTTTAATCCTGTATGTACTGGAACGTAAGGAGTATGAGGGGGACAGTTTCTGTTACAGGTCTTTCGGTAAATTTACCTACTTTTTTTTTAAAACTCCGACATAGCCCCTATGTAACAGATCGTACTGGTTGTTAATCTGCCTCATAAGTGACAATGCTATGCCTGGTACACCCAATGCAATTTTCTATCAGATTGATGGTCAAATTGATTATTTCCGACAGGTCAGATCTGATTTCCAATAGTTTTTCTGATAAATCGTATACAAAATCGATCAGAACAACGATCGGAAATCAGATTGGACCTTCCGGAAATAAATCGATTAGACTGTCAATCGGCCAGAAAATTGCATCGCGTGTACACACATTAGGTACACACCATTCAATTTCCTGGCAGATTGCTGGGTCAAAATGATTTTCGACATTTCCAAAAAGCTTTCAATCGATAACTGGATACATTTTGTGCAGTAGTGATCTGAAAATCAATCTATTTATCATTTGAGAGCCAAATGACTGCATGTCAGTTACAGGTAGAATAGAAGATACCAATTAACGTTACAAAATGCTGTTTACTGGTAAGCAACATCTTATTGTACGAACATAAAAAGTAGAAAGGTATTTGCTGCCAGCTGTTATTAAGCTGATCCTGCAGTGGAGGATTAGCCTGGGAAGGCTAAGATGTTCTTATAAATAAGGCATTTTTCTTACATCATGAAAGAATGTCAGCAGGTGACACAGTAGTTGAAGTCTGAAATGATTCAGATTCCAGCAACAATGAAAAACAGCATCTGGTAAGGTCCCTTGCCGTCGATTTAGGTTGTGTTTACTAGTAAGCCAATTTTCATGTAAATTTTGTTTTTTACACATTTAAACTGGAATGGGTGGGAAAGGGTTAAAGTAATGAAGAAAAAGTTGAGAGATGGCTACCCTTCCTATCAACTAGAAATAAAATCTATTCATTTTGGATTTTCAATCTTAAAAACAATGTTTTACTTACGTCATCACCAGAGAAATACTGATCTATGATTTCAAATGCTAATTTATAAATCTCTTCATTCTCATGTTGCTGAAGTGCTTCTATCTTTTCCAGACCTGTAAAAAAAGGGAAAACAATGTCACTTCAGCAGAGATGTACTGCAGC
Source organism: Hyperolius riggenbachi (assembly GCF_040937935.1). NCBI lineage: Eukaryota > Metazoa > Chordata > Amphibia > Anura > Hyperoliidae > Hyperolius > Hyperolius riggenbachi. The sequence goes on along the minus strand of NC_090647.1, from coordinate 104,351,045 downwards.
ATAAGATTTTCATGGACTTGTACTGCCAATTTCCAAACTCCCAAATTATTTTATTAGAACTGGATAAAAAAAAGAATACAAAGACATTTGTATAGCACAGGCCCAAAGTTATTAACCAGCTCGGGACCAGCTGCAATTAAAATACACTGCACTTGTGGTTGCCTAAGCCTAATGCAGCATAATTATTAAAACACTGTCCGATCCTGAACATGGGACAATGGCGCATCCCCACTGGCAGTCTAAAGAAAGCTCTTGATCCCACAGAATATCAAGCTGCCCCATGTGTGTGAATATGTATGTGGTGTTACAACAGTTGCATGAGACCAAGAGAGAAAAGGACAGTCCTCCAAGACCAGAAGTGTTTAGCAAAAAATGGCAGTATGGAAATGGTGGACAGATGTCATTATCCACTTGTGTACAGAAATATAGAAAGCAATGTGCGCTTCTATTTGAGCAGTTTTTTTTTCTAATCTGTGGGAACAGATACATAAACTTTAAAATGACCCAGTTTCAAAACAGTGGTCACTAAAGTAAAGGCAGTGTCAAGTTGGCTCTGGTCTCAGTACTGTACTTCCTGAAACAAAAGTAACCATAACAACCCCCCAAACACAAGCTGAGCAGGCTATGGCTTACTGTAATGTGGTCAGAAAGTTGATGTGGCCATTTATCACCTGCCTAAGTTCAAGAGACTGAGCCATGTCACAGGGTGAGCAGTGGGAGAGCAGTAAAGGAGGAGAAAAAAAAAAAAAAAAAAAAAGTGATCACATTCTTACTCTTCCACCATACAACGGGGGACAGTAAATAGTTAGTTGTGGCTCTATACAATAAAGCCTTACCCTTTGACACTGCATCAAGCTTCTCTAATAGTTTGGCATATTCAGTCAAATTCTTTATTTTTGAGCAAAGACACAAAAAAGACACTAATGCTGGGTACGCACAGTACGTTTTTCAGCTCGATTTTCCATCCAATCTTCTTTTTCTTATGTTTTCCCATTCACTACTATGAGAAATCGACCCGAAAACCGATCGTAAGGAATATCGGACATGTCGGAAATTATCTATCGAACCCATCTATTGGGGGTAAAAACGTAGGGTACGTAACCCAGCATTATACACAAAATGGACACACAATCTGTTAATTCCTCTAATGAAATGTGTGGTGACAGGTACTCACCTCCACATTCCTCTATGATCTCAGCAATTGTGCTTGCTTCTTCCCCAGCCATTATCAATATGTTTTTCAAGCCATCTAAAACCACCTGCACAACTTGAGAGTCTTTCACAGCCAATAAATTGCAAAATGGTGGGATGACATTCTGCTGTACGAGGTATTCCACCTGTTAGAAAAATATAAGCAACATTCACAGCATTTTAAATCATATCCAAAGAGTTAATACTGTATTATATTGTTGGTAAAAACTGAACTGACCCAATTACAACAAAACCAAGGAGGTAAACGGACTGCAGCCTGATTAGTTAGCTGGTAGCCATTACGTACCTGAGCATGCTAGGCTTTGAAACATTAGCACTACATTGCACACCTAGACCAGTCATACTTCACTGTACAGAACAGTCTATGGCAGGCCTGGGCAACATTTAAGTGGCCGAGTCACTGTCCGCATTCCGTTATTTTGAAATCTCCCTCCCTGCAGAGATGCGAGCTGGCAATAACAAGAGGGTTAACTTACCTAATCGTTGCTTCCAGCATCGGGTCTCTATGGCCACAGCGGTGTCATGTGACACCGTCAGAAAATGACGGTATCACGTGAAGCAGCCACAAAAACCAGACACTGGAAGTGGCTATTAGGAAAGTTAACCCTTTTCTTATGGCTCACTCGCAACTTTACAGAGGGGTGCGGGGGGAGGGGGGAGTAGGGGAATCCAGCCACCCAGCGGCGTGCCGGATTTACAGCACACGCCGGCCGAATGTAGCCCATGGACTATCGTTTGCCCAGTGCTGGTCTATGGGATTCTTATGCTGACACCACACTGGCAGAATGACCTGCAAGATATTGATTAAACTAAATGTATCAAAAGCAAAGGTGGCTTAATGAAGCAAATGTGCAACGAACATGAATGGTTTTCATTTCAAATAACCAATCATGAGAAAATTAAAATGTTCCGTGCACATTAAAACAAGGTTAAAAACTACACTGCTCATTTTCATCAGTAATCACCTCCACTGTTGATAAATCCCATTGATCTGAGAATATGATTCTCCATGGGTGGTCAGTATAAAAGAATATAATAACTTCAATGCTCTAAGATAAGCAACAGCATAATAGCCTTTAACCAGTTGAGGAGCACAGGCTTACATCCCCTAGTGACCAGGTTATTTTTTTTTATTTTTTACAATTCAGGCCACTGGAGCTTTGACAGCTCGCTGCAGGGCTGTACAACTTAGCACACAAATGAATGTTGCCCCCTTATCTTGCCACCAACAAACCTTTCTGTTGGTGGCATCTGATTGCTGCTGAAACTTTAAAAAAAAAAATTGTCTTTATTCTTCTTCTAACCTTCCTTCGTATCAGCCTATGAGAGGCAATCATCTTTCGAGCCACTCAAGGGGATATAGCTCAGTGACAGAGCTGCCCTGGATACAGCACTGAAGGAGATCACAGCACAGTACATTTGAAATAAATGGGGGTTTCACCATCTAACAGTCTCCCGGGCAACGGTCGCCACCGGCAGAGTGTGCTCAAGCGGGGATGCGTGCGATCCCCTGCAATACACCCCCCCCCCCCCAGGACTTGACGCCAACCGGCGTTAGGCGGTCATGGGGGGGGGGGGCACAGTGCGGCCGCCAATCGGCATTGGGCAGTTGTAAGGTGGTTAAACAAACATTTGTTACACCTTGTAGAACTACTGCAATAATTCCTGCTTTCATGGAAGCAAAGGGTTAACACCCAGTGTTTACATATTAGCTGTGTCTGCTGAGGACTGTCGGATTTTGTGCCGACACGGCTGAGCAATCAAATTACACTTTTGTTTACTAGAAGATGAGGGGGAATTACAGGCTCTTCTCTTTAAAAACACACATGGTGCATTTCTCTGTTTTCTCTGCACCCTGTGCAAGAGTTCAGGTCCACTTTAACTATAAACATAACATGAAAATCATTCCCTATTTACGCCAAGCCTTACCTGGTCTTTCCGGCCACTTATTGTTAAGTTGCTGATTGCCCAAGCAGCTTCTTTTTGGGTTCCAAAATCTCCCTGCAAGAAAAGACAACTTTTTAGGAGATCAGAGAATTCTCTCCCTTGTGAAACAACATGAAGGCTGAAAATTAACAGTAAAGACAACAGTTGAATAGAGCTCCTATAGGATTACCTTAGCCAGCTGATGAATAATCATAGGGATTAATCCAGCATCAATAACAGCTTGAACCTGTTGCTGATTGCCCGCAGTGATATTAGACAGGAACCAAACTGCTTCCTAAAAACAACATCACAAGAACAGTAAAATATGACTGAGGTATGAAAGGCATACACTTACAGTAGAGTCTCAGTATTCCAGAACTCTAAACCACAAAAAAAAATAAATCCTGGCCTTGCAGGATTCACATAGCTATTTTTACAGTACACAATCACCACAGAGATCTGCAGCAGCCCTGCACTTACTTTCCTGGGATCCAGCACAGCAATTCTCCCTCCATCCTCCAGGTGGCGCTGTAACTCTGTAGTGAGATCACAGTCTGTAGTCATGATGACAGACAGCGATCTCCCCAGCCTCTGAGGACAGGAAGTAGAATGGCTGCCGGCATCTGGATCCCAGGACAGGCAAGTTATAACGCCTTCTGTGCTTTAGGCTCTGCACAAGACTCCCCACGGCTACCCCGAGTCAGGAGTGCCACTCCTGGCTTTTTTCACCCCGAGTCTGACTCGAGGTGCCAGGAAGGTTAAAGAGGAACCTCAGCCTAAACAAAAATACTGTCATTAAGTTACATTAGTTATCTTAATTAAAATAGATAGGCAATATCTCTTAACCACCCGGTTTTAACCACTTCGCCGCCCGGGTACAGTATATCTACGCTCCTTTGGACTTCAGTTCCCCGCCTGGAGCGTAGATATACGCACCCCCCGCCGCTGCTGTCCGCGCTCCCGCTCGCATGTGCGCGCGCGTACTCCCGTGATCGTGCACGCCGCCGCCCCTTCGCCCGGAGATCAATGAACGGGAAAATCCATTCCCGTTCGTTGATCTCTGCCCCCGCAATGATCGGCATGCTTCTATGAGAAGCAGCGCGACCATTGTGATAAAACTCAGTTTCCCAGCCTCCCTTCCTGCAAGCGTCCTTCCGATGCTAGTAGGACGCCTGCAAAAAAAGTGTCCATCTTGTGGCCAAAAAGTAATACTACACCCAAAAACATTTTTCACATACACATACATTATTTTCACTATTCATTTTAACATTAACTCCCACACTCCCCAATTGTTACCAATATTTTTTTTTGTAATATTAAATTAAAAAAAATTACAATAAAAAAAAAAAAAAAAACTTATATAGTTACCTTAGGGACTGAAATCTTTAAATATTTATATCAAGAGGGTATAACACTGTTACTTTATAAATTATGGGCTTGTAATTAGGAATAGACACAAAACTGAAAAAAATGCACCTTTATTTGCAAATAAAATATTGGCGCCAAACATTGTGGTAGGGACATAATTTAACCACTTCAGCCTTCAGTCGTTTTCACTTTATGCATCCGAGCAATTTTCACCTCCCATTCATTAGCCTATAACTTTCACTACTTATCACAATGAACTGATCTATATCTTGTTTTTTCCGCCACCAATTAGGCTTTCTTTGGGGGGTACATTTTGCTAAGAGCCACTTTACTGTAAATGCATTTTAACAGGAAGAAAAAATACGGAAAAAATTCATTATTTCTCAGTTTTCAGCCATTATAGTTTTAAAATAATACATGCCTCCATAATTAAAACTCATGTATTGTATTTGCCCATATGTCCCGGCTATTACACCGTTAAAATTATGTCCCTATCACAATCTATGGCGACAATATTTTATTTGGAAATAAAGGTGCATTTTTTCCGTTTTGCATCTATCACTATTTACAAGTTTAAAATAAATTTTTTTTTTTTAGAAATATTTCATCTTTACATTGATATTTAAAAAGTTTAGACCCTTAGGTAAATATATACATTTTTTTTATTGTAATTTTTTTTTTTGTATTAAACATTTTATTTGGGTATTTTTGGGAGGGTGGGATGTAAGCCATAGTTTTATAATGTAAATGTGTCTTGAGTTTTTTTTTCACTTTTAGTTGTAGTTTTACTTTTTGGCCACAAGATGGTGGCCATGAGTTTGTTTACATGATGTCACTCTAAGCGTAACATACGCTTAGAGCGACGTATGGGGGACGTTACAGCCAGAAAAAGCGCAGCTTCCGAGAGAAGCTGTCGCTTTTTCAGCGGGCGAGAGGAATCAGTGATCGGGCACCATAGCCCGATTCACTGATTGCCAGGCTAACGAACCGCGGCCGGGAGTGCGCGCGAACGGCCGCGGGAGCGCGCGGACACGCACATGGCCTCCTGGGCGTAGCTACTACGTCCAGGAGGCCAAAGTAGTTAAATGGTGTAATAACTGGGACAAATGGGCATATAAGTTACATGGGTTTTAATTATAGTAGCACGTATTATTTAAAAACTATAATGGCGGAAAACTGACAAATACCGTAATGTGGTTTTTTTTTCCAAATGTTTTCCCATTTTCCCATTAAAACACACTTAGAATAAAATAATTCTTGGCATAGTGTCCCACCTAAAGAAAGCCTAATTGGTGGTGAAAAAAAACAAGATATAGTTTATTTTATTGTGATAAGTAATGATAACGTTAAAGGCGAATGTATGTAAAGAGCGCTGAAAGGAGAAAATTGCTCGGATGCTGAAGGGTAAAACCCCTCAGTTGTGAAGTGGTTAAAAGAACAGGCAAATGTTTGATTTCATGACGGCAACCATCTTTTTGGCTGAAAGGAGGTGACAGGGAGTATGAGACACAGCTCCAACTGTCCTGTGTGCTGATCACCCCTCCCAGTTGCTAGGCAACGTGAATACAAACATAGGAAATCCCATCATGCTTTGCACAGTAACAAGGAAAAACCGACCGGCAGTTTTCTTTGATGGGTGGAGCTTAGCTAAAAATGATGCTTTGGTAAGAAAGACAAAGTTCTGATGCTGTGAAACTGTTAAACACCAAGCCTTTTCAGTTCTGCTGAGTAGATTTTTAGTCCGGAGATTCACTTTAAAGGGATACTGTAGGGGGGTCGGGGGAAAATGAGCTGAACTTACCCGGGGCTTCTAATGGTCCCCCGCAGACATCCTGTGTTGGCGCAGCCACTCCCCGATGCTTCGGCCCCGCCTCCGGGTTCACTTCTGGAATTTCTGACTTTAAAGTCAGAAAAACACTCCGCCTGCGTTGCCGTGTCCTCAATCCCGCTGATGGCACCAGGAGCATACTGCGCAGACACAGACCATACTGGGCTTCTGCTATACACTCCTGGTGACATCGGCGGGAGCGAGGACACGGCAACGCAGGCGCAGTGGTTTTCTGACTTTAAAGTCAGAAATTCCAGAAGTGAACTGGAGGCGGGGCCGGAGCATTGGTGAGTGGCTGCGCCAACATAGGATGTCTGCGGGGGACCATTAGAAGCCCCGGTTAAGTTCAGCTCATTTTCTCCCGACCCCCCTACAGTATCCCTTTAAGTGAACTTTTTATTTATTTATTTTAATATTACTGTATTTTAACATTAAGGCTTCTTACTACAAATCACAATGCAATTCTGATTTTCACTGGCTGCCAGGAACACAAGGAGGAAAAACGCAGCATGCAATAAATCGAATCAGAATCACGTGTACTGAAAAAGAGCCCTAAGGGCCCTTTTCCACCAGCGCAAACGCTGGCCGAATCGTAAAGTCGCAAACCGCTAGCGATTTTACAATCGCTACGGTTTGCTTTTTAACATAGGAATCGCGGTAGGTCATTTCCACTACCGCGATTCGTTTTTGACGGGAACGCGAAGCGGAGCGATATTTGCCACGATTTTGCTATGCAGTGCATAGCATAGAAAAATCGCGGCCGCAAACGTCGGGAAATCGGCGGAATTGCGATTCAGCAATCGCTAGCGTTCAGCGTGAACGCTACCGTCTGCTAGTGGAAAAGGGCCCTAACAGAGTTTGTGGTGTGGTTAAAGTAAGGCCTGGTTCACACTAAGCACCGCCATGCGCGTTTCTGCAAAGCTTATGGGGTGCATAGACTGCACTGTCTGATGTTCACACTACACGAGCTGCGTGGCAGTGCAATTGCACTGCTGCACACTTTTTTTGGGGGGGAGGGGCAAAGTATAGCACTGGCCCATTCACTGCAGTGAATGATATCAGCAGTGCACAGAAGGCGTGCGATCGCGCACGTTGCGTTCCCTTCACCCAGCCACCTATGTCTGACAGTGTGAAATAGGCCTTAAAGGTATAGTATGTACAAGAATTAGTAAGGCCTATTTTACAGTACCTCTCAGACAACCAGAAACTACTGTACATTTATCCAGCATATACCAATCCCTGGAGGTGCCTAAAGACGTTGATTCTACTGAATATCAGAACTGTCTCTGCTAAGATGATCTATTGTAACATCCTTTTTAAAATGCTTCTTACTTGGGTTTTCTGATCATGCTCTAAAACTCCAATATCCTCTGAAGCACTGAACCAAAACAAGTATGCAGATCAGATGTATGCATGCGGTTGGTATGTGCCTCAGACAACACAAAAAAAATAAAATAAAGGGACTAACATGGAGAGGTAAGCGGGGGGTTTTTTCTTCCTTTTTTTGAAAAATGTAAAAAAAAAAACAAAAAAAAAAACAAAGGCAGCCACCATATTCCACTGACTTCAAGCTTTTGTTAAAATAAAGGTTGCCAAAATCCTTTTAGAAATTCCTCATCTTGCTCCATGTTCAGTTAAAGGAAACCTGAGATGAAGAACACCTCAGGATTTTTACGTACCTGGAGCTTCCTCCAGCTCCCGGCAGTCCGTCTGGTTGCCTCTGTTGTGCTGCTGTATGGCCATGCATTATCCCAATGAAATTAGCTCCTCACAGAGCTCTCCTAGCATAGCGATGGTCCGTGCAGTGATAGGTCAGTAGGCCCGCTTTTTTTAGTATCAGCAGTCTCTGGTCCAGGGGCAGATACTGCTGGTATACAAGTGGTTAGGCTACTATCCAAATTATGTATAAGGCTTCCTGCACACGATTCCGATTTTTAACCGTTACCGCATGCTGTGTTTTTTACTCCGTTTTTCTGTTGATTGCATTCAGGGAAAAATCGGAATTGAAAATCGGAAACTGAATCGCAAAACGGATTTGCAGTGTGCAGGGAGCCTAAATGTTATGATTCACACTCATTTTCATTGAAACTATTCCAATCTGCTTTTACTATTTTTTTTTCTATTCAAACTAACTTAAAAGACAGAGCGGAAACCAGAATACCTTGTTTATCTTCTCTTTAGGATGTGTCAGTAGATTTTGAAAATGTGCAAGAACATCGCAGTTTAACACCACTTGTGTCTGTTCATCAGTGCCAGTCACTATGTTACCCACAGCTCTTAAAGCCGCCGTCTGAGGATTTAGAAAAAACAAAGGAGAAACTTTTACAGTTGTGAGTTAGCATGAATTTTAGTGACCTAATAAACAAAATGTAAAAGCAGCGTGTACTCAAACATACTCTCTTCCTTGAATTTCACTGCACAGGACCAGGTACTTGAAATAAAACTTCCATTCATTGCAAGTATGTATGCAAGTGAAAAATAGCTATATATATATATATATATATATATACACATACATACATACATACATACACACACACACACACACACACACACACACACACACACACACACACACACACACACACACACACACACACACACACACACACACACACACACACACACAGACACACACACAGACACACACACACACACACACACACACACACAGACACACACACACACACACACACACACACACACACACACACACACACACACACACACACTAACTCGGCAGAGGTTGTCATTAAGAGGACCCAAAAGCTGACCATATTGCACCCACAGCATAAGTAGAAAATACAATATTGCCTAGCTACTCCACTAGCATTATTTATAATAGGTGGGTTGTTGTATCTAAAAATGCAAATTGCACTAAAAATGCAATTTGCATAAAAGCACATTTGAGATTCTGGGAGCCTGTGTAGTAGTTTTCCCAGTATGCAACAGGATCCTGCTTTAGCAGGATGCCTGCAATTAAATGAGTGTTTATACTTCTTGGAGGAGGGGGGAGAAGGTGCCCACTCAGGATTCCATATTCAAATTTTACGTTAATTATTGCGCAAGCATGATCCGTTTTTATTGTTAGGACCGTCTCAAGCCTGTGTAGCATATGTACAGGAAACCCTCAACGGCGCCTAAAGATCTGCATCTTTAGTGATGCCCAAACTCTCCCCAGAGCACATTAATCGCCTACTCACCTTGCCTGCCAGTCCATCCTGTGCCCAGTGTCGTACCTCCTCCCCCCTCTATACCAACAGCCACATTGATAGCCTCTAGGCCAGTATTTCTCAAACCTGTCCTAGTGACTCCCCAATGGTGCATGTTTTACAGGAAACCTCACCTATGCACGGGTGGGGGAGTTAGCAGACAGCTAGGTGGATTCCACGTAGCTCTGACACTAATCAAGGCACCCCTACTACCGAAATGCTGTAATGACCATTTTACGGCACCCCCAAGATATGCTGAACAAACCCTAGGCATTTGGCATGGTAGCTGTAGGGGGATTGGGGAGGGTCATGGCAATATTCGGACTCCAAAATAATCAGGGGAGGATTCATCTCTAGAGATTTTAAACCAGAGTGCTGCTACCTCACTGCTCATGCCCGGAACTCTGAGCCAAGGGGCAGCACTAGACAATACTAGTGTTATCTCCCTACAGTGCATGTCTCCAAACACAGCCACCAGCTGTTTGGTAGACCAAAAAAATACTATGCATACATTGCGTCCATGCAGGGGATGGAAAGGTCGGCATCCATGGGAAGTGCATGCAGCACACCAGGGCACAGAGACACCCATGTTTGAGAACCCCGGTCATAGTTTACCAACTAGCAAACATGGTCTCATTTTATTCTGGTTCACTTGTGTAAACCCCACTTCTGACAGATTTCTATATTTGACCTCCCTGGGGGACAGTAAGGGCCCCATTTCCACTAGGGTGGACTCTCAAATCTGCAGCATTTCTCAGCAGGAGTGGAAAGCTGCCTATCCCTCCTATGGCTTGCTGTCCAAATAGCACTGCAGTGTAATTCTGGAAAGCACGCCCCAGTTTTCCCACAGCACGCACTCAAATGCCTAAGTGATTTGGATACTTGCATCACTGCAAGTGCCGGCGTGCGTCCTGCAAGATGCATGCCGGCTCAGTGGAAACTGTCCCTACTAACTGCTTGCAAAAGCCTTGGACCACACCTTGGGTATTTGTTTACAAACATGTCAAACTTTCACAGGTTACCGTATCTTTTCATTCCAATGCAAAGAAAACACAACATACCTGAACTTTTACTTCCTGGTGACTGAGAAGTGGTACTAAGAACGGCACAACACCCGAATCTATCACCATCTGTATTTGTTCATTACCACCATCAGTTAAATAAGACAATGCCCATACTGTATCCACTAGAATCTAAGGAAGATACACAAGGATATATTCAAACTGTGGCACAGACAAAAAGCAAAGTGGAATTATCAAAAGATAATGAATGGCTGAAAACCCTATGTGGTTGCACAATTCTCATACTCCTATCCTTAGTCAATGTCATCCACACGTGACAGTATGGGAACTCAGGCAATCGGAAGTCTCAGCTAAGCCATGCCTGAGGGGATAATGGTGGTGGTGGTGGTGGTGGTGGGGGGATAAGAGCAAATCCAAAATAAATAAATAAACAGCCAAGGGTCATCTATACTACCTTTTCCACATACACTAAATGTACAAAATAAGTAATATACTTACATTAATATCTGTATGGTAGATTAGGACACACAAAGCAGGCAAAATCTAGAAGAAAAAAAGAAAACAGGATTACGATTTTTTTGCAATATAATGAGTCGTGAAAAATTAAATTCTGTGTCTAGCCGAAAATATTTCTCATCACTTCCTGTGCCAGGTGTCTGAAACAGGAAGAGAGTTGAAAATCTGCAGCAAGGGACTACAAAATCATTTTTATAGAGTGGGGAAAGTTTAAGCTACATATACATGCAAGCTGTAGATAATGATGTTTCAGGCAAAACAGTTTACCCACAAACACAAGTTACTCAGATCCGCAGAGCACCACATTTTCCTGAGGAGAAGTAAGGTAAGAGGGTTAAGGTGGGTGTCTCTCTGCATGTAGGACACACAGCAATAGACCAATTATTTTTCAACCTGGCAACTGCTGGAAAGGACGCTGCTGACATCAAGGTACACATGTATGGAAATTAAACCATCACAACAACTTCCAAACATAGGTAAGTATTCATATATACAGAAGTAAAGAGCAGTAAAAAACAAATGAAGGGTAGAATAGCTTGACCAGGATCAGTCCGAGAGAATGCTCTGACCAGTCACAAGCTTATATTTTAGGTGTGGAAGACCAGTAGCATTAGGTAAGGTAGTGTATTAAAAAAAAAAAAACTAAAATGACTACAGCTTGTTGTCACCTAGGGAAAGGACAGCATTATGGCCTGTTCTGCACCATGTCTTTCCCAATGATACTGAACTTTCCATTCACATCACACAAGGCGTGACGTCAGGGACAAAAAAAAAATATAAAAAAATGCCCAAGTGCATTAAGGTGGCAGTAAAGATTGCCATATTTTCTTGTATTGAAAGGCCCTGCACCATCATGACCAGAGCTACCCATTTAAGGACACCCTTGTCCTATCCTAAGTGGTACCATTACTAAATAAGAAAATACAAAGAGACCCAAAGTGAATGTACCAGTAAAAGAAAAAGGGCAATAACTAGATTCAGTGTCTTACAGTTATAAGATATTAATGTAAATCAAATTAAAGGTTTAAGCCATGTGGACAGAGCCACATTTACAAGAAATCTGCCAAGCTTCCCCTTTCAGATTATAATTCTGGCGTTCTTAATTTCTGAAAATTGACTGTGTAACCGGGTTTTCTTCTGCAATAAAAATTCTGAACAGGACAGCAAATTTTGTAACAATAGGTCCACAAGTATCTGTTTGCAAGATATATCTGGCACTGCCACTCATGCCCACTCACACCTGTGCCTACAGTTTTCCTGTGTACAGAGGACATTTTAAGCCACTTGTGTTATAGACCTCATTTAGAGCGGTCAACTCGATAACCATTTTACTTAAAGCCAATGGGAACCGCTTCATGAAACAAAGAAACCAGATACTTACCTAAGGAGAGGGAAAGCTCTAGGTCCGAACGAGCCTTTCCTCTCCTAGTGCCCTCAGTGCTGCGCTGGCCCCGTGAGCAGTATTGGACTAAATTGGTCAAATATTGCTCCTTCCACCGGCGAAGGTGACATCGGAAAGTCTTCAGGAGCCCTCTCTCGCGCGTGCGCAGTATACGGGGGGATTGAACAGGGGAGCCAGCGCTGCACCGAGGGCAGAGGAGCGGGAAGGCTCATTAGGACCCAGAGCCTTCCCTACCCTTCGCTAAGTATCTGGTTTCTTTCTTTATTAAGTGGTTCCCATTAGCTTTAAGAAGAATTCTGAGGGATGCACACGGCAATACATACAGTTTTTGCACTCTCGTTAAATTTTATGGCCTTCCAAATTGAGTTTTCATTTATAATGGCAACGAGAGTGCACTTAATGAGTGCCAGCCAAGTCTCTTTTCCCCTTACCCTTTACTAACCAGTCTCAAAACAACAGTAAACAGAGATAAACGTCTGTAATACAGGTTCCTAATTTATATACAGACACTACTATACTTATTCTGAAGGGAATTTTATTATCCCTCCACAAAAAGTTATTTAGATGACTGTTAAAAACAACTTAATGATGTAGTTAGAACCATGACTAAGTAGTTGGCACTTGTAACTTTTACAGTTCCAGGTTTGAATCCTGCCTAGCATACTATTTTGTGGGTTTCCTTCAGGCTCCTCCCACAACTCAAAAGATATGCTGGTAAAGTTAACTGACTGTCCCGAAAATGGCCATAGACTAGGACCATATTGAGGAAAGGTAGTAATATAGGAGCACACAACAGCAATATGTTCGGGTAGAACCTGGCGCCAGGTTCTACTTGGACATATTGCTGTTGTGTACTCCTTTCTGTATATGCCTGATGAAGCGGGCTTGACCTGCGAAACACGTTGCGATCTACCCTTGGAGTGTACCAAATAAATATACCCTTTTTTGAATACACAGCTTGTTGTGCCTGCTTGCAGGAGGTAAGTCCACCACTGCCTCCTAAGCATATTTTAAAAAACTTTTAAACCGTGTTTTTATCCTTTTGGCGCCTCTGTTCTCGAATATATTACGTCTAATATCCACCCTTGGTGGAGGATACCCCATCTTTTTTCATATCTACAGAGAGCGACTTCTTAATCCTGAGTGAGGACAGGACAATCGCCTCACCTGCCTATACAGTGGTTGCCTGGAGGTAACCCTGGTTTGTGAGCATTTTACTTATACTCGTTCTAATTACCCTTTGCCTGAACATACTACACCATATTGGGCTCTCGGTTCTTCTTTTTTCATATTGAGGAAAGGAGTTTGTGGCTTTAACTAAAACGGTAAAGAAAAATACAGGCCTCTCACTTTGCTTGATTTGAAAATGTCAACCTACCATGAAGATTGCCTGACCTCTGTATTTAAAGTAATTAAAAGGCATTGTTCACTGGTAGAGTGAAGCTCACAGAAATGTTTATTTTTTGGGAGGTAAAGATTTTAGTCTATTTTAAAACCAATTATTTTCCCAATACACAATATAAGTGTCATCAACTGCTCATAGTTCTTTATTACCTCCTGTACAGTCTCCATAGGTGGTGGAGGGTCCTTATTTCTGCACAAATTGACAATGACCCATGTGACGTTCCGGAGGAAGGTGATGGGGATGGAAGGGTTGATGAAGGACAAAAGCGGTTTGACTACTCCAAGTGAGATGACATAATCTCTACACTGTGGACCATCACCTACAGAAATGCAAAGGGTTAAAACAAACTGCATTAAAATGGAGAAAAATAAAATGGGTGACATTGAGATGTATGCATGTGTAAAGATACTTTGCCTTTAAGATTAACTATTCCAACATCTAGACTATAAAATAGTGTCGAAAAAATATTTAAAATACAGCGGAACCTTGGATTCCGAGCATAATTAGTTCTGGAAATATGCTTGTAATCCACAACTCTTATATCAAAGCTAATTTCCCCATAACGATTAATGGAAACGCAGATCATTTATTCCACAATCCAAACATTTAAAAAAAAAAAATAAATAAATAAAAAAAAAATATATATATATAGTACTGTGAAGTACACATGTAAAATAGACTCACTAGGACAAAATCATTGCTATCTACTGGCTCACCCCAGCTTTTTTGTGTGTGGCTTTAACAAGGAACTTATCTAATTATACTTTCTTTTGCCTACTTTTGAGGATTTCCCAGAAATGTGACATTGCCCAATCCCTACACTCAGGTGAAGTACAAATAAGCACAATCCTGCAGCGTCAAAGGGAGCAGGACCATCGTCTCAGTTGTGATGATGTGACATGCACATACGTTCTTTGCTTGTATAGCAAGATGTTGTTTATCAAGTCAAAATTTAATAGAAAAAAAAAAAAAATGTTGCTTGTCTTGCAAAAGTGCTCATGCCCCCCCCCAGCTGCCCCCCCCTCAGCTGTCATGACAACAGGCGATCTCACCAGAGGAATCCAGAGCCTCCGAGGAAAGCAGGCAGAATGGCTACAGACACCTGAGTTACAAAGCAACTGCGCGGTATGCTTTACATTAACCTCCTGGCGGCTACCAAGAGTCAGACTCGGGGTTACCACTGAGCTGCGGTTTTCCGCCCCAATCCCAATTCAGGGTTACCACGAAGGAGGTTAAACCAAATCACCTGCAATTCAAAGTTTTACTGTACATCAATGAGCATATAAGATAACTTGTACATAACTGTCACATCAATTTGTTTGTGTTCCTATTTTGCATACTACCCATAAATACAGAGTTTTATATGAACTGGCAAGAAAGATTCCTTGCTTGCAAATTTTCTTGCAATTTGTACACAGCTTGAAATTGAGCCAATCCAAACTGGCACAAACTTACTGGTGCAGTTTCTATTTGCATACAAATTGCAACACAATTCATGGCAGGTTAGAGATGATCAGCGAGAAGCTAATTTTTCTAATATCCACCAATGTCTACTGAAATCTATTTTTGTAATTCTTACCAATAATATTTCCAAGTGCCCACACTGCTTGTTCACAGACATTCTGATGCACGGAATGAAGGAGTCGCAGAAACAGAGGAACAGCATCTGCTTGTCAAATACAAACACACAAACCAACACCTTACTAATATAATAAAATCAAAGCTAGAAATTGTAACTAGTAACAATAGTTTTACATTTTACTATCACATTTCTTGAAGTGAACCTCCAGACTAAAAATCTACTCAGCAGCACTGAAAAGGCTTGGTGTTTCTTTAACAGTTTCACAGCATCAGAACTTTGTTTTTCTTATCCAAACCTAATTTTTGGCTGCACAGAAGCTAAGCTCCACCCCATCAAAGAAAACTGCCCGGACATTTTTCCCCTGATACTGTGCAAAGCATGATGGGATTTCTGATGTTCTCGTTGCCTAGCAACTGGGAGGGATGATCAGGACACAGGACAGTTGGAACTGTGTCTCATGCTCCCTGTCACCTCCTTTCAACCAAAAAGATGGCTGCCATCATGAAATCACAAACATTTGCCTGTTCTTTTAAAACCGGGTGGGTAAGAGATTACATTACCTATCTATCTTAATTAACATAACTAATATTACAATGACAGTATGTTAATTTAATTTAGGCTGAAGTTCCTCTTTAAGTTACGTACACAAGAAAAAGCATGCTACAACATAAGGGAACACTTACTGGACTGGACCACTGCTTGAGTTTGTGCTGACGTCCCTGACGCTATATTGGTTAGTGCCCAGGCAGCTTCAAACTGTAATGAAGGGCTGCAAGACAAACATTTACGAGAATTTAAGTACTTACAAGAACAAAAAGTCTTAATTAGTTGAGAGACAAAAACAATTACTATAAGTGCTGGTTTAAAGAGAACCTGAGATGATGAATAATAAAAAAATTCATACCTACCTAGAACTTCCTCCAGCCCCCTTTGGCCTGATTGCTCCTTGTCTCTGTCCTCTTTCGCCTCCGCTTCCATCCTTATGGCTCCTGGTAACTTTGGGAGGTTACTGTGCATGCACGGCCTGGCTGCACGCCCCAGCCCCGGGAGTGTTCTGCACCTGCGCAGTACTACCAACTGTCCAAGGTTACCGGGTGCTATAATGGAGCATCCAGGAGGCTGAAGAGGACGGCAGCCGGGAGCAATCAGGGCGAAAAGAAAGCCCCAGGTATGCATGATTTATTTTATTTTTTTAATCAATCCCAGGCACACCAAGTTTCTGTCTAAACGAATGTATTTATAAAATCTCCAGTTACCTCAAAATGTTGAGGTTTTTAAATATCCCTATTCAATTGGCCAGGACAATTTAATGTCTCATCGGTTTCCAATTAACAACTTAAGGTGCTTGTATTACTACAGTATAAGCACTGTGCCGGTCGTACTTATTACAGGAAAGCAGGCATTTCTCTGTCTCGGCAACACCCACGCATGTAAAAAGTGTCTCAGCTGTTTTCTGTACTGAGCTTGCATAGGATTATGGGATGCTGTGGGGTGCAATTCTCTCCTCCCAACAAGCAGATGCGATAAACCGGAGGGGAGATATGTGACATCACTATGATGTCTAAGGAGATGCCTTCCTGACTTTTGCAACATGGTAGCGCCACAGATACTAACCAAGGCGATGTTGGGAAGCACTGCAGACAATTCTGCTTTACAAAGATATTGAATTTAAGCTGTATTAAAGGATACCTTAGTCCATTGTAAAATGTAAAAATTGTATTTGTCCCAACTACAATTTTTAAATTTTACAATGGACTAAGGTATCCTTTAATACAGCTTATCTCCCCTCCCCTCCCGTTTATCGCATCTGCTTGTAGTGCCAATTCGCTGAGTGCTCCTGCCCGCGGGATCAAGGACGTGTGTCACCGGGCAGCGCCCGTGCAGTCTTCCCCAAACCCGGAAGTAGGTTGGGGGGGGGGGGGGGGTCATTACACCATAACAGAGGAGAGGGGGCGGTGTGTGTTTGGTTGAGCGGTAGGCATGAGCTGAGCCGCTTATACATGTCTGCTTACCCAGTTTTTTAATTTTACAATGGACTAAGGTATCCTTTAAGAACATGCAAATTGATTCTACTGTTTTATGTGAAAAATTTCACCTGAGGTACCTCTTAAATTTCCTAACAAATGCAAAGCAACCCCTTTATTAAGTCACCGGGGAGAGGATAAAGACAGAAATAAAAAGGTCTTTAGTGATGTGGAAAATCATTCCATCATTCGTGTTGCTTTTTAGATCTATTTCCCTGTTGTGCACACCATCAATTAGAAACACCAGGAAATGAGGTAATAATATGGACTCAAAACTGCAAAACCTACCGACATTACAACTCACACACTACATCTCTCGTGTGTCAATTAAAGTCCAAGTTAGACACCGTTCCACCAATGGGAATGCATTCACAAAAAGCAAATTGTTTAAAACTCACTTATCATCTGCCTCTAAACATTTCACCAGTATGGGCAGGATTCCAGATTTTATGAGGTCGTCAATGGGAGGATTTCTGTCACTTGATAACAGCTTTCTGTAACAGAAAAAGCACAGAATTAGCTTGCACTCTACAACTATAATTACTGCTATAGAGAGTTCTGTGAAATATAAACAGAACAAAACACAAATTAATCATCCAAACGGAACAGAAAGACAACAGGAGTACACAGTACCTAGCTGCCTGTACAGCACTGAGCTGGGTTGCTGGATTATCACTGACGGCATTCTGCAACAAAAATACAAGTCATTTGTAAACGATTTGTGAACAGTCTGAGGATTACAATTAAAGCTGAACTCAATGCTGACTGATGGAAAAGCATGACATTCTGTCCAGCTAGTTGCTGGCCAACAACTGGCTCTGCTATTTTCTAAGTTCATTAAAAAAAAGTGTCAAAATTCCAACTTTAAAATGTTAAAAACGAAAGGATTCAAGCGTAAACATGTTTCTGTTTAGCATTACATTAATGCTCTCAAATTGGTGGTGCTTAGAAAAGTGGTTGTAGTGTTAACCAGTCAGATCTGTACTAGTGTGGAGGGAGGGGAAGTCTCGGCTTAAAGTGTACCTGAGACAAAAAGAATTCTTATTTACCCGGGGCCTCCTCCAGCCTTATGAACTCCATGGGCTCCCTTGCCATCCTCTTGGGCGGCTCCGTTCATTTGCCACCCTTTCTGTTAGAGTAAGGCTTTAGTCGTGACAGTTGGGCTGCACATGCACGTTCCCCCCTCCCCCATAAGGCTCCTGTTGCTGGGAGCGCTCTGCGCCTGCACAGGTGCTGGACCCTCCCAGTGAGGGGATCACGCATGCACAGTGCAGCCCGATTGGCGTGACTAAAGCCGTACTAACAGGAAGGATTGCAGAACCAGAAGGACAGTGAGGGAAGCAACGGAATTCATGGGGCTGGATGCAGCCCCAAGCAAGTATGAATTTTTCTATCCCCATTGTCTAAGGTTTCCTTTAAGAGAGTCTGCTGGCATTAAAGATGAGCAGCAAAAAAACAAGTCAGCATTTGGTGCCAGCAGCAATCATGGATTTTGTGAAGCAAAAGACACAGAATGGTCTTTTGCTTGCTTTCACTACCTAAACCAAACCCCTCTACGTGACCTACAACTCAATTAAAATCATTACAGGTACCCAAACCCCGACCCACATTTCAGGTAATCTACGGATACCTGACTCGATGCAGGTCTCTACTGAAAAAAAGCTTTGTGCTGAAAACTATACTGAATTAGGAGAGCAATCACTTGAAACATTGGCCTCGATTCATAAACAGCAGTGTGATAAAAAAATCTTGTTGGGAAAATACCGCACTCGGTATTTTCCCGGTCTGTGTGCTAATTCATAAAGATTTCCCCAGCTGCCCTTGGAGGTCGGTAAATTACCGCAGCCTATTGAGCGGTAGAGTAGAGCAGTGCCTCGATTCTCCCTTTGCCCTGCAGAAATGATTCACACAGACGGCTCTCTCCGCTGATGACTCAGACAGATGAGTCACACAGTCTTTCCCTGCCTGCTCAAATGATTCACACAGAGGGCTCTCTGCACTGATGACTCAAACAGACTTCGGCTCTCTGCACTTTTGCATTCATCAGAGCTGTCAGTAACTTGTTATCGCCTCACTAGAGGTGTCGGTAACTACCGCCAGGCTTACCGCTTGTTGAAGGCTTTATGAATTGACATTTGCTGACAATTTACTGACATGTGTTGTCGGTAACTGCAGCCAAGTCGGTAATTTATCTCCCTGGTCGGTAATGTCAGCTTTTCATGCGGTAACAGCCTTTATGAATTGACATTTTGCTAAGTGGTCGGTAAAGTCTGCTGTTTTCAGCATTACCGCATGAGGTAATGCTTTATGAATCGAGGCCATAGTGTACAACAGCATTTTCAGCAAGAGCCAAGTTGCAAAATAATTAGCAATGTTAATAACCATATAAATATTGCAATTGTCTCGAATAGCACATAAAAAAAATTGCTTTAATGATGCCGTAGCAAGGTACAAAATACTATAGCAGTAGGATTTAAAACACTATGCTGATTTCTTAATACGATATTCACTGCAGGACGGAGTAAAACCTGAGAATCATTTTTTGCATGGTTTGCATCTCAACTTACAAATATTACTCTGTACAACAAATAAATGGCACATACCTGTAGTATTGCTTCTAGTGTTATATTTTGCTGCAAAACATACATACAAGTACATTAGTTTTAATAATAATTTTATCCATGTCAATAAACTGCACATACCCACTCTTCCCACAGACTGAAAAAACTCAAAGGTAATGCATAGGATATTAAAGGTGGGTACACACGTCAGATAAAAGTCTTTGGAAAATGAAAGATCACAGACCAATTTTACCCCCTTTCATGTATTATGAGAGCCATACTCTACACAGTCTATTCTATGGAGCTGAACTCCCCATCAGATAAAAATCTTTGCAACATGCTGCACACAAAGATGCTGTACAGACACAAAAGATCAGTATCTGCAAAAGATCTGTTCCTGCAAAATGCATTCATAGTCTATGATATCTGCAGATCATCATACACACCTTGTTTAACGGACAATTATCTGTAGACCAGATCCACCAGGTTGGATCTTCAGATCGGCAGATAATTGTCTGATCTGCAGATGAATGTCCATTAAACAAGGTGTGTATGAGGATCTGCAGATATCATAGACTATGAATGCACTCTGCAGGAATGGATCTTTTGCAGGGATTGATCTTTTGCAGACACTGATCTGTTGCGTGTGTACAGCATCTTTGTGTGCAGCATCTTGCAAAGATTTTTATCTGATGGGAAGTTCAGCTCAATAGAATAGACTGTGTAGGTATGGCTCTCATACTACATGGAAGGGGGTAAAATTGGTCTGTGATCTTTCATTTTCCAAAGACTTTTATCTGACGTGTGTACGCACCTTTAGTGTTTCGATTTTTTTTATTGACTATGCTTTGTTCTTAAACAAGAACTTTGTTTTTTTTAGAACACAAAATTTCCCAATCTAATATTTTTTTTTCTGTAGCTCCACCTGCTGTTTGTCTAAAACCTTTTTTTATAAACTTATTTTTATTTGCGTTTTTTCTTTTTAATGAAACAAAAGAAAAAGGTTAACCTACAGCATCAGGAGATCCTGATCCAAACAAACATCAGATAATAGCATGCATATAAAGTGATAAGCTTAGTATAATGCCTAAACAAACATTTTATAAAGTAGAACACTTGCTTTAGTGCTGTGGTAAACTTAGCAGATAAGAGGTCAGCGCTATATAAAAACCACACAATGTTATAGAAGACAATTTCCTGATGAATTAGGATATATTTGTTGGAATTATTTACTAAATAGCTCTGAAATGAGTAAATGTTATAGTTCCAAACGTATCGACTGAAGAAGAACTACAGTGAAAAACAATAAGTAAGGTTGCTTTTTTTTATTCACTTATAAAATAAGTGAGTGTATAGCCATTGTAAAATTTTTCCCCACCCCGAATTATATTCTGAAATTTATCACAGGTGGCAATATCTTTGGTCCTGTCAGGTACATCTCTGTGGAATGTTTGTTTACTGAAAACCCAAAGCCAGTGAAAATACCTGGTCTCTCAGAAATTCCTAATAGCTAAAAAGCCTAGGCTGAAAATCAATGGGAGGAGTGTGCTTCATGCCAATATACAGCAATATATTTAGACGTGTTACTGATGCTGAAACCATGATAATTAACTGTATAAGTGGGTAACCCGAATAATTGACAGCATTCTACTATATGTTGCTACAGTGACATATGGGCAGTAGGGTGGCGTAGTGGTTAGCACTCTCCCTGGTTGGAATCCATGCCTGGGCACTATTTGCACACAGTATGTATGTTCTTCTCCGTGTCTGCCCGAGTTTCCTCCCACATCCTAAAAACCTGGCCCTAGACTAGGACACATACTACATGATACATAGAAATAGGACTATGGTAGGGATTAGATTGTGAGCCCCTCTGAGGGACAGTTAGAGGCACTATGGCAAAAAATTGTAAAATCTGTGCAAACCGATAAATAAGAAGTACATTTTTTCCAGAGTAAGATGAGCCATAAATTACTTTTCTCTTATGTTGCTGTCACTTACAATAGGTAGTAGAATCTGACAGAAGCGGCAGGTTTTGGACTAGTCCATCTCTTCATGGGGGGATTCTCAGGGATTTATTTTTTTTCAAAAGCTCTTAGGCCTAGTGCACACCAGAGCGGTTCGGCTGCGTTTTGCGATCCGCTTGCGGCTGCGGATACGCTTGGGTAATGTATTTCAATGGGCTGGTGCACACCAGAGCGGGAGGCGTTTTGCAGAAAATACTCCCGGGCTGCTGCAGATTTTGGATTGCGGAGGCGTTTCTGCCTCAATGTTAAGTATAGGAAAAACGCAAACCGCTCTGAAAAACGGCACTTCAGAGCGGTTTGCCAGGCGTTTTTTGTTACAGTAGCTTTTCAGTAACAGCTTTACTGTATCAATACATGAAATCTACTACACCAAAAACGCTTCACAAAACCGCAAAATGCTAGCTGAAACGCTACAGAAAAAGAAGAAAAAGTGTTTCAAAATCTGCTAGCATTTTGCGGATCTGCTAGCGGTTTTTGGTGTGCACCAGGCCTTTGTGAATGGCACTTGCTCTGTCCACCTGCCAAAAAAAAAAAAAACTGTAGCGAGCAGGGAGGCTGTCCAGCATAATTGTTTAAATTCTTTTTAGAGAATATTTTTTATAAAGAATAAAAGCCTTGCTGAGAATTACCTATGAAGAGATGGACTAGTCCAAAACCTGTCACTTATGGCAGATTGCTACTACTTACTGTAAGTGACAGCAACATAGGAGAAAATTCTTACTTGTCTACGTTTGCACGCATTTTAAATTTTAAAGTTTTTCGACCATAGTGTCCCTTTAAGTGACCATATACAGTGCTGCGAAAGATGTCGCTAGATTAACACTAAATAGTAATAAAGTGCCCTCTTAAAAAAGTGTAATATTTCATGTTCTGATTAAAAAAAACAGGTTTGTGGTATAAAACCTAAATAAAAATATAAAGTCATTCCAAAATTACAGGCCGTCTCTGGACGGCCTGGCAGTGTTAAGCGTGCTAAAATCCAGCAAAGGCCATCACCATTCAATTTCTGACCCCTTACGAAAGCTGGCGTTCACTGAGTAAGTCTTCCTATGAGCATTATTATTATTATTATGTCAAGTACATCTTGACGCACACACATTTATTGGACGCGTGCCACACCAATATAATTGCTTTCCACTTTTTTTTTAAAAAAAAACACTAAAACTGAAATGCCACTTTAGTGCAAACATCTCTAAGAAAGATGTCATGTTACAGAACATGCAATGTTGCCATTGAATGTCATCAAAGTCTAGTTCATAGATTTTCCTGACTTAAGCAATACACTTAATTATGCATAAAAATGGTTGCAAAAAAACAAAAACAAAAAAAAACATTTTGCAAACAGAAACTATCTGAACCAATTCATAGAACCTCAGCCCACACTCAATCAGCTTGAAAACGTACAGGCAAGATGGAAGTTAGAAGGACGGTAGGCAAGAAGTGCTGTCAATTGCTTTTCCAGCTGAAGCCATGCCTCTGCTAAATCACAATCTATCATAAGACATGGATTCAGACTGAGTAAGCTTAGAGCTTAACTTTTTTATGAATTGGTAACTGGCGCAGTGAACATTTTTCATTTGCATTGTAAATAATGCAATTTTAATAATTTGCGCACTTTTAAAACAATTAAATGCATAAAATAATGTGAACTTGGATTTTAAATCCTTTTCTAACTTCAATCTTCAGATGCTATAACTAGCTTCCTGAATATCATGACATTAGTACAGTATATGGCTTGGTGTAACAGACTTCATGCATTAGTGCACACAGCTACATTCTCTAGTTTTACTGAAACTACTTTGCTCATCAGTGGGTGTACTAGGGATGAGTACACATCAGCTGGAGGGATCTGTGAAGCTGGTCCCCCCTACAATCAGCACAAATAAAAAATGACATCAGGTCTGGTTAGTATTACGTTTGTGCCAATTTGCGCTGCAAGAATTTTAAGATTGGTGCTGCTTTCACTTTGAAGATAATAGAACTTCATTTTGCCCCGGACAATAATCTCACCCTGCCCCTGTACAACAGCCTATGGAAATAAAAATGGTATGGTTGTGTAGAGCTGTGTTTCTGCTGCAAGCGTCACCTTACTACCCTTTATAGGTATTGAGATATTCAATTTTTTATAAAGGTCAAACGTTCACTCAGCCTCCCTACAACAGTGTAAAGGCATACATGAAAAACCTTTCCTGGAAAAAAAAGGGCGCAAAGAGATTGCAGCTAGTAAAATATCGCTAAACCTAGAACCCTTCAATAGTGGTGCCTAACCCTAACCCCCCCCCCCATCAGTGCCTAACCTTTAAGCCCAATCTACACGATACGATTCTTTGTACGATTCTATTTACGATTCGATTAAATCAGACATGTCCAATCAGGATTCGATGCAATTCAATTTGCCATTGTTTTGCAATTGCAAATCGAACTGAATCGAATCGCATCCCGATCGGACATGTTGGATTTAAACGAATCGTAAATAGAATCGTAATCGAATCGTGTAAAATGGGTTTTAGACCCCTCTCCTAAAGCTAACCCCACCCCCTTTACGTAAAGCTGTGATATGCAGCTATAAAAGGTCCATTTCGGAGCCTGATTAGCAGCAAGAGGGGGGCAATTTTGGCGGACTGGCTTGCGGGGTGAGTATGGAAGCTGCAATATTTATTTACTTTAAAACAGTACCAGTTGCCTGGTTGTTCTGCTCAGATTTGACAATAATGTCAGAAACACCTGATCTGCTGTATGCTTGTTCAGGCTCTAGGGCCAAAAGTACTAGAGGCAGGGGATCAACAGGAAAGCCAGATAAATGGCATTTCTTAAAAGGAAATAAATATGGTAGCCTCCATATCCCTCTCGTTTCAGTTGTCCTTTAAGGCCTTGTTTCCACTTAGTGCGCTTCTATCCGCTTTTTATCAGCACATCAATGTTACAGATTGATACATGTTGTTGAAAAGCGGACAGAAGCGCATAGATGGAAACGAGGCCTCATAGTGGCAGTGAAACATACATTGACTATTCAACGCAAAGGTCGCATAACAAGCGGTGCAACTTTTTCATTCCATTGCGTTCCTGTTCTTACAGGGAACATAGCTCAGCTCCCAGTGCGAGCCTAGCCTGAGTGAACCTTTCACATTTGTAAGAACTTCAATATTTCAAAAACTATTATTCTATTCTATAAGATAGAAAGATGATTTTTGCAGCACAAACACATCACTACAAAACGGTACCAGTTTCATGTCCGTAGGCTGTTGTACAGAGGCTGGGCTATTGCCCGGGAAAAAATAATGCCATCATCTTCAAATAGAAGGCAGTACAAACGGGCACAAAAAGCATGCATCACTAAACAAACATGATGAGATTTTTATTTGTACTGATTGTAGGGGGGCCAGCTTCACGGAGTTCAGATGGAGTGATCACCCTTATCTCAATGGGGTAAACCATGCCAAATAGCTAGGAAATTGAACACATACGGAGCACCAGAACAAACAGCTAAGTGAGTGATGCTGGGTACACACAATATTTCCTATTCTGTTGCCAGGAATCGGGCAATTATTTCCGACATGTCCAATCTGCTCCCGTTTGATAACAGAGTCGAATTTTCGAAGATGGAGCTTAGCTCAGATGGGGCGGAGCTTATGCAAAGCAGGAGTATGGCTTCTCGCAGACTGGGATATCATTCCTGACAAGTTTGCAAACTCTAGAAGACAATCAATTCTGCCTTCAGCTGCTTTCTCGTCTCCCCTCCATCCCAAGTCTGCACCAGACGGCCACATCTTCAAAAAAAATAAAAAATGCAGAGTTTCGAATAGCAGCGCTGTCATAAGATATCAGCGTGTGCAATTCTTCCGCCATAACCTATATGCTGCATTACAGACTGCAGATGTACGGAGAGGAAAGAATGTCACAAACTACTCTCAGGATAGCGCTGCTATCTATTATTTGTAGAGCTTCTAAACCATCACCAACAACACTTCACAGGACATAATATTAAAACGAAAACCTAATTACCCCTTCCAGACTAGTAGTCTGATTCTCTGCACAAAGCAGTTCTTCACAAACACACAGTGATGATGCAGTTTCCTGTATCTAGTGAAAATGTGGGAGATTTACACAACACCTCTGCTACTAAGGTCTAAACACGCCTCTTCCATTGCCTTACCCAAAATGGCCACTCCCCCGTGCCACATCACTGGGCCAATACTAGGTCTTGCATTCTCATAAAGGGGTAAAAAGCCACTGTTTACATCATGGTTTTATATTTCATCTCTGGTCTTAATTGGCATAGTGTTTTTACACTGACGGTCCTTTAAGTAGTTAACATTTAACTGGAAAAGCCACATTTCTGCTAAGAAATGAATAAAACCTACAGATTTGAAATCTCCATCAACGTCAGAGTCCTCTAAGCTTTCTTCTTGTGGAACGTTTCTCTTTTTCAGCAGGTGTTCATCTCTTTTGTTCTACAAAGATAAACAAGAAATGATTACTGGAAAAAGCCACCATTTCAGTACAGCCCGTTTAACCAAGTAACATTGCCACGCAAAGGGCCAGGATGAATTTTCAAATTTCTGCACAACACTTGCACATATCTTCCAATTAAAAAAAAAAAAAAATCATCATCACAAACTTGACAGTTTTTTTCTTTTTTACCGAGCAGCTCACATTTACAAATGTCAGCTCAGAGATGGGAAGCCTCTGACTCACTGTTTACCCATTGTGTGTGGTTACTGAGTGGTGCAAAGCTGACATCTCATCTACGTTACAGCTATGCATGTAGGTATTGCTTCGTACACCAAACATTCATTTGTCAAGAAAGTGTGTTTTAATCTGGAAATATTTTCCATCAGTGCCCTAAAAGGTATAACCTCACAGGTGTGAAAGTGATGCTATCCTTCCCATAGTACTGAAAGTGAAAAATGGGTACACACAGTGCTTTAAACTAGGTGAAAAAAGCTGATGTAATGAGAAAGGAATTATGGAAAAAAAAAAAAAAATTAAAATCCATATGTACACATCCATACAATTATTGCATGAACATGTTTTGTGGGCGTACCTGAGGTAACATGATGAGATAAACATGTATGTACAGTGCCAAGCATACAGATAACTAAGCTGTGATCCTTATTTTCATTTTCTGCCTGAAAGTGTCAAATATTTAAGTATGCAAGTAAGGCGCCGTTCACACTGCACGTGTTGCCGTCCGGATTTCGGCAACGCGTGCAGAAGGCAGACATGCACGACATCAGACAGTGCATAGATTGCACTGTCTGATGTTCACACTGCATGCGTTCTGTACCAATGCGGTCCAGGAACGAATGCTGCATGCATTTTTTACCAAAACGCGCGGCTGACCCATTCACTTTTAGTGAATGGGATCAGCCACGCAACGCATACAAACGCAGATGGCCGTGCGGTCGCAATGCTTACAAATGCACGGCCATCTGCGTTTCATGATGTGAACGTAGCCTAACAGTTTCTCTCCAGTCAGAACCTAGATGAACTATAGCATAAAGGTGCCCATACACTCGTCAGATTGGCAGCAGATAGATAAGAAATGCATCTGATGATCTATCTGATGCGTTTTTAGAACATTTTTTACCAGGATAGAATTCCAATAGATTTCAGTTTGAAATCTATTGAAATTCGATCTGATGGCATTTTTTTGCCATCAGATTTCCATTAAGGCCAATGCAAACTGATAAGCAATCTCATCAGATCGACCTAAATTTTCCACCTTGCAAGTTCGATGGAAATCCATCGAAATCGGCCGTCGATCGGTCGATTGGCCAACCGATTTGCAATCGATTGATCGATCGATCGGGATCGATCGGCCAGAAAATCGGCTGAGTGTATGGGCTGCTTTACCCTCAATGATAGGGCATTACAGCGCTTTTGAGTACAGGGAATAGATTAAAAATAAATAGTTTACCTATTTTATTTCTGGGACAGGGAAAGACTGTCACTGAGCTAAGACAAAACATTAAATTTACTTTTTGAGCTTTTAAACATACAATAAAACTGCGGGATACAAAGTCATTTTAGAAGTAGTAGATACAATTGTTTATCTCAGTTTATTTTCAGTTTTTTTCAGCAATACATACAATGACCAAATGTTCCTTTTTCTTTTAGTTACCTTTCGAAGCTCAACTGTCACTTCATTTCTGTGTCTTCGCATAGTCTAGAGAGAAAAAATAAAAATCGCTTAGAATTTCTCGGGCATTACAGAAAACAATCATCTTATAGAATTCCAGTGCAGAAATCTGTGCTCACCATTACACTTTCACCAGTGCAATCTGTTTTACATTATGGATTATACAAAACAGTAGTGAGAACTGATAAACTTCACAGATTCAGAAAATACTTACAATTTCCCAAAACTAATAAAAAGTGAGAAGGAAAAACACAAACTACAAACTAAAATGGATGGTGTGGATGGTTTTGCTTTATCACATGTGGGTCCCTCCATATACAGAGTATCTGGCCATAGAAGCAAGGCAGGCTGATAATCCATAGCCTACACCCAGAAGGGAAAGGATTCTCACGGATCATTGTTAAGGGGCACATACACTTAACAATTTTCCCGCCGACATACAGCAGATTTGATCACTGTGATCGAATCTGCTGTGAAATCGTTGCGCAAACGCTGACCGAATGATCGATTTCCGTCCGAAATCGATCCTTCCTGTCGATCCGTCCGGAAATTTTCGCTCGATCGCCAGCGGGTCGGGGAGTGCGTCTATAGCGGCGTTCGAATGTCCGACGCTAGCGGCAATACATTACCTGCTCCGTTGGCACGTGTCACCGCTGCTCCTTCTCCGCTAGGTTCCGGCAGGCTTTACTTCTTCCTGTCCCGACAGGAAGTTTAAACAGTAGAGCGCCCTCTACTGTTTAAACTTTCCCGGACAGGAAGTGAAGCTGGAGCCCTGGACCCGAGCGCGGAGAAGACGACAGCGGAGACTGGGGGACTCGCACCGGCCGGATCAGGTAATGTATGCTGAAATTGACTCACAATCTGTTTGCAGTAAAGGCAGCCATACGATCCCTCTCTGATCAGATTCGATCAGAGAGGGATCTATCTGTTGGTTGATCTGATGGCAAATCGACTAGTGTATGGCTACCTTTAAAAGAAGTGTATTGAGGAGACTGGAGATAGATGTGTATGTATATGCTTTGGGAATTAAAAAAAAAAAAAAAAAAACTGTAAAAATACATCCTTCCATTTAGTGTGAAGTGGCTAAAAAAAAATTTGTAAAGATTTTTTAAAATACATTATCTGAGAGTTAATGCACTATAACTTTTCCCCCCATGTCACTGACATTTACAGTAGGTAGCAAAATCATTATCTGACAAATCTGATGAGTTTGGCACTTATCCATTGCCTCATGGGGGATTCTCAGGGATTCCTTATTTTTCAAAAGCACTACCCGGACTGCAGTGGCACAATCCAACCGACAGAATAGTGTGCATTCAAGGAACTAGGCTTGCCAGTATATTTGTACAAGTCATTTGAATCTACCCCAGAGGAGATGGATTAGTGCAAAACCCGTCAGTTTGCCCAATATGATGTCACACAGTGGGCAGGTGAAGTGGTAAAAGTTATTGGCCTTCACTTGGCTGAGTTGATTTATCTGGCGGATCGATGCCCATGGGGCGATTACAGTAATCTAGCATGTGTATGGGGCTTAGGTGAAAGCACTGTAGGAAAAAAAGTAATAGAGTTGTGTATGGTCACCTTATTGATGGAAGTAGGCAGGCTTTGTATAAAATGTGAGGCAAAGATCACAGTAAACCTAGGAGGTGTACTTCACTATAATGGGAAATGGAACTTTGACTACGGGCAGAATATATTAGCAGGGCTGTGGAGTAGGAACAATTTTGGGTACCTAGAGTCGGAGTTGGAGTCAGTGGTTTCATAACCTGAGGAGTCAAGATGATTTTTGTACAAAATCCACAGCCATGGTAAGTATTAGATTAAAGTGAACCTTAAGTGAGGAAAAAAAATTGAGTTTTACTCACCTGGGGCTTACCTCAGCCCCCTGCAGCTGATCGGTGCCCACGACGAGTCGCTCTGATGCTCCGGGTCCCGCCGGCGGCCACTTCCGGTTTCGCCGTCAGGACCCGTCAGGCTGGGGAACGCGGCTCATGCTACGCGTTCCCAGCCAAAATAGCACCCCCTATGCGGCCATATGTCCGCATAGGCACCCGTATGCGGACATATGGCCGCATAGGGGTGCTATTTTGTAAGCATGAGCCACGTTCCCCAGCCTGACGGGTCCTGACGGCGAAACCGGAAGTGGCCGCCGGCGGGACCCGGAGCATCAGAGCGACTCGTCGTGGGCACCGATCAGCTGCAGGGGGCTGAGGTAAGCCCCAGGTGAGTAAAACTCAATTTTTTTTCCTCATTTAAGTGCCTCTTTAAGGAGTCTGAGCCATTTTGGGTACCTGGAGTTGGAGTATGTGGTTTCATAAACGGAGTAGTAAGAGTTGGATGATTTTTGTACAGACTCCACAGCCCTGTATATTAGAGGAGAGACTCTGCAATCCAAGACCTGTTTGTCAGACTTGCATCACAGCTCTGCTAGCAGCAGCATTTGTGTTTTGCCAATTGTTTTGATTATCTATACATGCCAAATTCTGGACTTCAATCATGTAAATGGAGCAGATGATTATAAAAATACATGTAGATCTGTTATCAGTCAAGCAGTAGCTTTTAAATCCGGAGACCAATTTACACAGAGCACATACCAAACCCACATACCGAACCCAAGGTTCCTGTATACAGAGCTCAAACTTAAAACAGAGATGGAATGCCTACCACCTCTGGCATTCCCGTAATTCAGAGAGCAAACAGATCAAGTTGTCAGAGGCTTCTTCTGTCATGAACACAGCTCTGTGCCAGAGCTTCTCTGCTACGCAGATTGCAGCAACCTTGCTTTCACTTCAGGCAATGAATCATGGGAGACCTGAGAGGAGGTGGGAAGAGCTGCAAATACCTAAAGGCTTCACTAAATTATCCCAGACTGAGGTACTTTGCTAAGTGTGCTCTGAAGACTTTAAACATCACGTAAAATTACGTGCAACACAGGCAACAAGAGCTTAAAACAAACATGAACTGAAAAACTGAGAACTGTATATGTAGTAGTAATAGCAAGTAGAATTTTCAATAAGTATGAACATTACCAGAGATGGTCAATGAGAGGCTATTAATTTCAAGTTGATGTAAAGAGAGTTCGTTTTATGCAAATCTATGCAGCTTTGATTAGGACCAATGAAATGCAGCAGCTGATAAATTAGTTCAATTTCAAGCTGCATACATAAAAGCTTTGCATTAACTCAAAATTAGCATCTCAACCTATGGCTCATGACTGGTAGGAATTAAGGTGCATACACACGCACTACGGAAGCCAACGACGGGCCCGTCAGTCCCTCCCGCTGGGCGGACTTTCAGCCGACAGTAGTGCGTGTGTACGCACTGTC
Organism: Hyperolius riggenbachi; assembly: GCF_040937935.1. NCBI lineage: Eukaryota > Metazoa > Chordata > Amphibia > Anura > Hyperoliidae > Hyperolius > Hyperolius riggenbachi. Next base: position 104,319,492 of record NC_090647.1, on the reverse strand, counting down.
GGCGGACTGATAAGGCTGTTCCTGAACGATCCGCTGAAAGTCCGCCCAGCGGGAGGGTCTGACGGACCAGTCGTTTGCTTCCGTAGTGCGTGTGTATGCACCTTAAGATTGTGAGCCCCTCAGGAAAGTTAAGATAAAAGACAAGATACTCTGTACAGCGCTGCAAAAGATGCCAGATATAAACAACTACAGTACTACTATCTCTAAATATTACTAGGATTCATATTTCAACATGATGCAACTGCTAGCATGCAGCTACTCTCTGAAAGGGATGTATGCTACTGGATGTTTCTGTACTAAATTACAGTCCTTTTGGAGTCACGAGAGTCAAACAATCCTTCAAGACCTAGGAAGTCAATCACTGGTTTTATCTATACTCAAAGATTAACCCCCCTGGCAGTATGATTATTTCCGGATTTTGGGGTCTTTTTAATGCTAGGTACACTCCATACAATGTTGTGTTAGATAGATCGTTCGATAGATAATTTCCAACATGTCCGATTTTATTTTCGATCGTTTTCTCATAAAAGTGAACGGAGGCCGCAATAGCAGCATAGGGGGCGATATACAGGCTGGGAACGCGAACAATCACTCGCGTTCCCATGCCTGTCGGCCGGTGATGGCGAAACCGGAAGTGCTCGCCGGCGGGTCCTGGGACATCGGAGCGGAGCTGCGAGGGCACCGATCGGCTGCAGGGGGCTGAGGGAGGCCCCAGGTGAGTTAATCTCTTTTTTTAATCGGCTTTAGGTTCACTTTAAGCAACAATTGGCAGCTGTGTTTACTGTTCCCTTGCTTACCCCACCCCTGGAAAAACGTGAAGTTATTTTCCCTTTATACCGAATACGTCTCAGCTATTGCCTAGCAATGTGTCTTCAAGACTGGGACTCCAAAGTATCAACTGCAGGATAGCGTGTGACATTGAAAGGCAGCACAAATTGAGAGGAAATGGTGACTGCATACGCACCTTTAGAGGTGACTAACAAGCAGGGCTGTGGAGTCGGTACAAAAATCCACCGACTCAGACTCCTCTAATTTGCATATTACAATTTTGTTGATTGAAAGTATGTAACATAAAATGCATCTCTTTACTGCCAAGGCTTAGGAATTTTAAAATACAACTGAAGTGAGAGAGATATGGAGGCTGCCATATTTATTCCCTTTTAAACAATACCAGTTATCTGGCTAGCCAGCTGATCTTCTGCCTCTAAAGCCCCATCTACACGATACAATTCTTTATGCGATTCGATTACGATTCTATTTACAATCCGATGAAATCTGACATGTCAGATCGGGATTCGATTCAATTTGCCATTGTTTTGCAATGGCGAATTGAATCCAGATCGGACATGTCTGATTTAAATCAGATCGTACATAGAATCGTATCGTGTAGATTGGGCTTAATGCCTAGTTCACACTATACAATTTTCTGTAAGATTTTCTGTTAGATTTACCTGCCAGATAGATAATTTGAAACATGTTGGAAATGATCTATCTACAGTGGCTGGAAAGTGTACTGGTTAAGGGCACCGCCTTTGACATGGGAGACCAGGGTTCAAATTCTGGCTAGGGTCAGTACCTATTCAGTAAGGAGTTCAAGGCAAGACTCCCCAACACTGCTGGGTGGCCTCTTGAGCGCTTGAGTCCAACAGGAGAAAAGCGCTATACAAATGTTCAGATTATTATAAAGCAGGCCATACACTCGTTAGATTTCTGATCTGATGTGTTTAGGGACATTATTTACTAGGAATAGATTTCAGTATGAAATTATTGAAAATCGATCGAATGGCATTTTTTTGTCATCAGATTTCCATTAGGTCCAATGCAAAAAGATAAGTAATCTCAACAGATCAACCTAGATTTTCCAGCATGTCAGATCGATTGAAATCAGACGCAAATCAATCGATCTGCCGCTAATCGACTCAGTGTATGGGCACCTTAACCATCTATCTGCCTAGCAATTAGGCATTGTTCTACTCAGCAGGAGATAACCAGAAGACAATGCACCAGAGATTATGACAAGTCTCTACCAGTACTTTATAAAAAATAATCTAATTCCAAAAAATGTAACAGAAAATTGTATGGTGTGTACTAGGCATAATACTTTTAGTCAGACTAAAGTGCCCATACACTGGTCGATTTCAGGCATCGATAGATTCTATAGAATCGATCAGAAATCAATGCTTTCAAAATTATTGATCGATTTGTGGCCGATTACGATCTATTTCAATGGATTTGATCTATCCGACAGGATGGAAGATCTAGGACGATCTGCAGCTGGCAAGCATATCGATGGCCCATAGGGGTGCATTGGATCTAATGCTCCAATAATGCATTTAGGAAATCTGTTGCTAGTGTGTGGCACTCCGATTCCTGTCAGACTCTACTTGACAGACATCTGAAGGTCGAATCTGCTGCAAATCTATAAGTGTACGGCCACCTTAAAACTAGCCCTTGGTAAAGGGGCCCATACACTCAGCCGATTTTCTGGCCAATCGATCGATTGATCAAAATCGCTCGATTGATTGCAAATCGGTTGGCCAATCGACGGCCGATTTCGATGGATTTCCATCGAACTGGCAGGGAGGAAAATCTAGGTCGATCTGATGAGATTGCTTATTTTGCATTGGCCCTAATGGAAATCTGATGACAAAAAAATGCCATCAGATCGAATTTCAATAGATTTCAAACTGAAATCTATTGGAATTCTATCAGGGCTGTGGAGTCGGAGTTGTGGAGTCGGAGTCGGGCAATTTTGGATGCCTGGAGTCGGAAAAAAAATGCACAGACTCCGAATCCTAATGAATTTGTAACTAATTAAAATAGAAAATATGATAAAATGTTCTATTTCTCAGATAATAGTCAAAAATAATGTATATATACAGTATATATACAGTAATAGCTGTGCTTAGTCCACAAAAATGAAATAAACCAAGCAAATTAGAGGAGTCGGAGTCGAGGAGTCGGTGGAATCCTAAACTGAGGAGTCTGAGTCGGTGGATTTTTGGACCGACTCCACAGCCCTGAACTCAATCCTAGTAAAAATGTTCTAAAAACACATCAGATAGATAAGAAATCCATCTGATGATCTATCTGCTGCTAATCTGATGAGTGTATGGGCACCTTAAGAGTACTTGTAGAAGGTACAGATAGGAACAAAGAACATCTATCAGGCCCTAGGCAATGTGACTGTGGGTACATGTAAAGCAGGCCATACACTTGTTATTAGCAGCAGATAGACCATTAGATAGATTTCTGATCAGATGTGTTTAGGAACATTTTTTACTAGGAACAGATTTCCAATAGATTTCAGCAAGAAATCTATTGAAAATCGATCTGATGGCATTTTTTTGCCATCAGATTTCCATAAGGGCCAATGCAAAATGATAAGCGACCTAGATTTTCCAGCAGGTCAGATCGATTAAAATCTATCGAAATCAATAGAAATCGTCCACAAAGCAATCGATTGGTCAATTTCAATCGATCGTTAATCGGCTCAGTGTATGGGCACCTTTAGAGTGATGTGCAGGTACTCTGCAGGGAATTCTTCCTCTATTACACACTCTTCAGGCACAATCTGAACATCTATCAGGCCCTAGGCAGTATAACTGTGGGTACATGTAAGAGTTATGTGCAGGTACTCTACATGAGAATGAGGCTATTCTTGCTCTATTACACACTCTTCATGTACAATCTGAACCAGGTTTATGGGTGATAGACAACACCTCTGTGCTCAATGTGCACAACATTCTCAGTGGATTCCCTGCAGCTTTGTGGGGAGTGCATATGTAGAGTATAGTACTACTGTGTAACAAAGTAAAACAGACCAATGAAATTTGAGTTTTATACATAAATGGGGCTTCCTCCAGCACCCTTCAGGCTAATCATTCCCTTACTGTCCTCCTCCGCCACCTGGATCTTCTGCTATGGGTCCAGGTACTTGAGCCAGTTGGGCGTAGTGCGCATGCACACAATCCGCTACTGGGAGCGTACTACTGTATATATAAATTATTTATGATGACAATTTTCTGAGAAATAGAACATATTATATTTTCTATTTTAATTACAGTTTAAATTCATTAGGCGTTGGTGCATTTACTCCGAGTACCTAAAAACTGCCCCGACTCCGACTCCACAGCCCTGCTAACAAGAACCTGTTATAGCAGAAATACGGAAGATGCCAACAAACAACTTTTTCAATGCCTCACTGTGCAATGAAGCCAAGACAACCAAGGCATTCAGAAAATGGCAACTACAAACCAGGCGTGATGGCACCGTAGCCATAATACAATAGTCACATTTAGGGGCACTCACAGTAATCTGAATTTGTTTGCATTGCATGGATGTCTCATTCATCATGCATCTAAAGCCGCATCTACACACGTAGATGCGGCCGCTGATGCGGCTCGATTGATAGGATCCAACAGGACGGATCTTGCTTCCGCCGATTCCCTTCTCGCTCCCCGCGAGGGGACAATGGCAGGGAATCGAGCGGAAGATAAGCGGCGCCAGCGGGGACGAGCAGGGAATCGAATGAGGTGATCCGGCGGCTAATCGAGCCGCCGGATCGCAGCCTCATCTACGTGTGTAGATTAGGCTTAATTCATCTAATTGCATCTCAGTCTCTCTCGGTCAAAAGCAAATTTCGATTTAAAAAATGGCCATCCTTTCATGTGCATGTCTGATTAAAAACATGATGAAATTTGGAGAAAATAAAATTGCATACATTTATCACTAGTTTTCCTCCATACCCAACTGATATCTGGTTATCGATCGGATCTCTCATTCAAGTAGGATCTGAAGTGAAAATCGCATGTTGGCAAATTGTATCTCCCTGGGACATACAGAATTAGTGGCTTGCAGTTGGAAGTCTGAATGAATTCAGAGTTCATAGTATTCCCAAGACAGTTAAAGTGGATCCGAGATAAACTTACTTATTGCAGAATTGTGTTCCTTTCATATAGTTTATAGGGCATTCCTTAAGCCAAATACTTTTGTTTTGTTTTAATACTCTAATTCCCTATAAACTAAACAAGCCTCGCCCACAGCTTTTTCACAGTGCCTTGGCACTGTAGCAAGGGCTTATGGGAGCTCAGTCTGGGCAGGAGGAGGAAGAGGTTACTAGCTAGAGATTTCAGAGGCAGAGGGGAGGAGGGGACTGAATTTACACACAGGCAAGCTGATAGCATCTCCAGCCCTCAGCCTGTGGCAAACAGAACATGGCTGCCTTCATTGTATAACAGGAATAAATAATTATAGACAAGTTACTTGTTATAGTTTTTCATCTCGGATCCACTTTAATGCAAAAACACACCGTAATGAATTTAAAAAAAAACAAAAAAACAAAATGCAGTTTATTCATCTAAAAAATAAAACCCGACATCAGGCTTTGCATCTGGGCTTACTGTTTATATTACCAGGTAGTGCTCTGCATGTTTTGGATGTTCACAGATGAACAGCTGACATTTAAATGAACTAGGGGAACTTGTTTGCAGAAAGATCGCAGCACTTTATGCCGACTAGGCCAGAACATAATGTATTCCTCAAGGAAGTTTGTAGCATTTAATATCTTCAGACATAAGGTGGCAACATGACAGAGGAGATTAATAGGAAATCAACACCTTATTAGCAGATGTGTTTAATAAACACAGTGGGGTTGTCACGTGGGCTGATGGCAGGCCTGTAAGACTCTCTGTGGCATGCAGCCTGACAGCGTGTGCTGCTACATGGGATTATTCTGAATAGGATCAGGAGGGAAGGAAAACGCTGATCTCTTTGGCACTACAGGAATTTCAAGTGCCGTCTGCTTCAGATGCCGTTTTTGAACAGTACGTTCTATTTAGCTTTTGTCATTTCAAATTGTTTTGTAGAAAGATGGTCATAAACTTGTCTCCATCTGTATTTCAGCGCAAACTTACAACTCCCCCATAAACTGAAAAACATATTAGGCCTTGTTCACACTACAGGTGTGCAACAAGATTCACCAATTGCAAGGATATTGTTTTAGTGTAAACTGCTGTGTATTTAAGTCACAATAGTGTTGAAGTTTTAAAAATACACTACATGCTGCATTTTGGGTCCATTGGTACGTTTATTAAATACATAAAAAATACACGTGCATACAAAGTGCAGTACAAAAAAACTGCATTGTGGTGGGATACAAAAGACAATTGTCCTGGTAGCTTTGATTTGACTAAGCCCTGTCCGAGGGCATTGTTCTGGTGCACTCCACTTGCAGCATCTTCCATACCACACCGTTGGCCCTTCTCCCCCTGCACAGTAAGAGATGGAATTGCTAGCCTGCAGGCTAGCAACATCGTCTGTACAGCCCCAGCCCTGTGGCTAGAGGAGCCAGGTCCGTATCCCTCCCGGGTGGCATGACTCATAGCTGTGTATGAGGCTTAAAGAAAATCTGTAATGAAAAAAACCTTCCCTGGTGGGGTACTCAACTTAGGTTGGGGAAGCCTCCGGATCCTACTAAGGCTTCCCCCGTCCCACAGTGAAAATTCTCCCGGAGTGGCAGTGATGTAAATATTTACCTCCTTGGCTCCAGCGCAGGTACAGTATCCACTCTCTGCTCGGAGATAGGCGAAAATAGCCGATCTCCGCCGGGCCGTTCTACTGCGCAGGAGCAAATCACATGCGCAGTAGAGCGGACCCGATGGAGATTGGCTATTGTCGCCTATCTCTGTGGAAAGAGCCCCAACAGCGCCCCCGCTGGAGCCAGAAAAGGTAAATATTGCACAACCAGACAATTGTCGCCTGTGCGTTCCGTGGGCTGCAGCGAGACCGCCGTGGGACACAGGAGGACGGGGGAAGTCTCAATAGGGCCCAGAGGCTTCCCCCTACTGAGGTGAGTAACCCCCAGGGGAACTTTTTTTTAGTACAGGTTTTCTTTAAGACTACATTTGTTGTGTAGTATACTGTGCCTACTGGCTGAACTCTTCATCACACACTGTGGTCCCTCTTTCAGCACCCCCTCTGTTCCCAACATATTCACCATGTGCAGCACACAGGAGGATTGAGTTTTATGCCTCAAAATTTACAGTATAATTTATTTCTAAATACCCCATTTTCTGTTACCTACTATACAATTTTTAAAATCACAACAGTAGTATTTTCCTCACTGCAACAGTAGAGTATATTAACAAGTTTCAACAAGCAATAGCTATGCCAACAGTAACAAAACTTTTCAGGTACAGATTCTGCCATCTCTGTAAATGTGTCTATAACCAGTTTCTTTTGACAGCCTCAATTTATTGCCACAGGACAAGTTACACAACTGCATAGAGAGATCACAGGAAAAATGCACATAGCAAGTTAGTAACATAGGTAGGGTGAAAAAAAAAAATCCATCAAGTTCACCCAGAAGGAAAAACAAACAAATCATCCTGAACCTGTACATATCCCAGTTGATCCAGAGGAAGGCGAAAAACCTTACCAGGCCTGGGCCAATAAGCCTTATAAAGGGGAAAACTCCTTCCCGACTCCAGATGGCAGTCGATAATTCCCGGGATTTATCCAAGTAATTATGGCAGCGGATGCCCTTTAATGCAAGAAAAGTACTGTATCTAAGCAATCTTTAAATGTAGCTATAGGCTGTAGACGCACTGAAAAATCAAGATAGCAGTGAATTCACCTCTATTTTAATGGAAGTCATTGGGAGTGGTTTTTTGTTATTCTAAATGCTCAGAAAGCGCTGAGGGTCAGAAAAGCTCTCGGAAAGCGCTCAGTGTGTCTACAGCCATTGAGTTTGCTATAACTACTTCCCACGGTAAGATATTCCAGATTTTAACCAGTCTTACTGTAAAGAAACCCTTTCGAAATAGATGGCCTACACTTTTTTTCCTCCATACACAGATCATGTCCCCTTGTCTGTTGTACAACCATAGGGACAACAAACTCAACTGCCAAGCTTTTGTATTGCCCTCTGATGTATTTATACATGTTAATCATGTCTCCCTCTCAGTCGCCTTTATTCTAAGCTTAAACTTTTCTGGAAACCATAACGTCTGGAGAATAAAAGGTTTATAGGAGGTACAAATTATATGTTAATGCAATGACACAAAGTTTTGTGCAATTTTGAAACTATGCAAAACATCCAAAGAACCTCACCCAAAATGTTAACATATAGGTAATATTTAACACAATGCACGAGCATGGCGTCTTACATGTAAATCAAAATAATATGCATCATAAGGAAGCAAAAGGAAGTGCTTGGTTATTTCCACACCTAGTAATAACAGTATGCATTCCATAATTAGGACTGCACAGATCAGTGTCTGGACTATGAATAGATTTTCATATCAGTTTACTTCTATGTACTGGCGTCATGAGTTTAAGGAGCTACTTTAATGACTTAAACAGCCATGAACCAAATCATCTCAAGCATTAATAGGTGGACGTGCTTTTGTACTATGGATTACTGCAAAAACAAACTATTACATTTATGATACAGTACAAAATTCATAGTTTTTAATAACCTAGGCCCTGGATACCTGAAGGATATGTTGCAACTGCGTCACACTTTCCAAAACTTCATCAAAAGGATCCAATAACTTGCCCAACCCCAGAGTTTAACTAAAAAGCCAAAGGAGCCAGAGCTTTCTGTCATGCTGCTCCTACCCTTTGGAATGCCTTGCCAAAATCATCAAGACAGCTCCAACCCTGGACACTTAAATCAAAATTGAAAAGCCACCTGTTTAGTCTGGCATTTATGATCACAATTTTTTCCCCTGTACACATCACTATGCACTGATTGGAGACAAGCTTATGTACTTCAGGTCCAGGCTCTAATTTTTGTGAGCACCCGGCTGTCATCGGCTCAACTCCTCCTGTGCTGTAGGCAGAGTTGTGCAGAGAAGCGCCAACCCTGCATTCCCTCGTCTCGCCCCACCCAGCTACTTTTTCATGTCACCCAGCTGGAAAAAAATTCTGGGGAGAACACAGGTTCTACAGGAGAAAAGCACTTTACAAATGTTTAGGCGTTGTTTAAATAATGGAGTTTTCCCTAATTCACTATGCTCTGCTCGATAAGTAACTTACCAGCGTGTAGTAAGTCAGCTGAGAGGCAAGAAGCTGGGTGTGTCACTCTGAGGTTTTCTGTCCTGTGCATCCCAGTCATCTCTTTAGATGTGCTGCAGCCACCAGGGGGAGCTCTTCTGTATGCCATTATAAAGATTTTCACATCTAAAGGGATGCAAAAAAGCCACCCCCCTCTGCTCTGATACAGTGAAAGTCCCGCCCGATACCCCTTTGCTTCAAATCAGAGTGAGAAGAGGGGCTGTGTGGCTTTCCTTATTGGCTGCCTGGCTCTCCCTAAAGGCTGTCTGGCAAGTTACCACACAGAGACGGCATGGAGAGAGCAAGTTATCAGCTGCTATGAGCTGAAGAAAAATACCAAACACTTTTGCCAGGTAAACCGAATGTGGAAATCTTTGTGAATTGCAATTCGACATTTCTTGAGGCAATTACCGCACAAGTCGGTAATTTACCTCACTAGTCGGGAACTCTAATTTTTAGTGCAGAAACAGGTTCAGTGAATTGTAATGTGTGAAGGTGATCGGTAAAATCAGCTGTTTTTAGCATTGCCGAATATGGTAATGCTTTGTGAATAGAGCCCATTATGGTAGACTTATGACCAAAGCATTTATGGTTTCACCTTAACCCATTAGCATCTTCAAACGAAATATTTTGTTTGAAGATGCTGCACACATTTAGACCTCAGCCGACAACTCGTTATTCTGCCTACTGAGGTCATGCAGAGCAGCGCAGGGAGCATTTTTAGTCTCTTCCCTCACAATTCTTCCACCACCGGGTGGCGCTGCAAAGCCCCGAACATTGTGATGCTGAGTACACAGTACGATTTTCCGTGCGATAGATGCATCCGATTGATAAAATCAATCATGTCCGATATTACTCCCGATCGGTTCTGCGCTTGATTTCGCTTAGAAGTGCATGGAAAAAGATAAGAAAAACAAGCAAAGAAGAGAATCGAGCACAGAATCGAGCAAAAAAAAAAATCTGGTTGGAGAATCGCATGGAAAATCGCACCGTTTGCACCCAGCATTATAATGTGATTGAAGTCAGAAGAGGATGCCGGGAGTGCAGTGCTGCAGGTGGATGAAGAAGAGAAGCCGGTCCAGCAAGCATACCCTCTGTAGCCTCCCAGGCTGGGAAAGGCACATTTCCCTAGCGGCAGCAAAAATTGGTGCTGCAGTCAAATTAAGCAGGGCTGTGGAGTCGGTCCAAAAATCCACCGACTCCGACGTTTAGGATTCCACCGACTCAGACTCCTCGACTCTGACTCCTCTAATTTGCATATTACAATTTTGTTGATTAAAAGTATGTAACATGAAATTCGTCTCTTAACTGCCAACGCTTAGGAATTTTACAAGACAACTGAAGTGAGAAGGATATGTAGACACTATATTTATTCCCTTTAGACTAAAACTAGTCCTTGGTAAGAGTACTTGTAAAAAGGTACAAACCGGAACAAAGAACATCTATCAGGCCCTAGGCAATGTAAGTGTGGGTACATGTAAGAATGATGTGCAGGTACTCTGCAGGGAAATGAGGAGATTCTTCCTCTATTACACATTCTTCATGCACAATCTGAACAAGGTTTATGGGTGACAGACAACACCTCTGTGTTCAATGTGCACAGCATTCTCAGTGGATTCCCTGCAGCTCTGTGGGGAGTGCATATGTAGAGTATAGTACTACGGTGTAACAAAGTAAACCTGAGACAGATGAAATTAAAGTTTTATACATACCTGGGGCTTCCTCCAGCCGCCTTCAGGATAATCGATCCCTCGTTGTCCTCCTCCACCACCTGGATCTTCTGCTATGAGTCCAGGTACTTGAGCCAGTCGGGCGTAGTGCGCATGCACACACTCCGCCGCCAGGAGCATACTACACCTGTGCAGCACTATTGCGCAGGTGCAGAATGTTCCTGGCTGTGGGAGCGGCATGCGGCCGGACAGCGCTGACTGGCTGAATTACCAGGACTCATATCAGAAGATCCGGGTGGTGGAGGACAGCGAGGGACTGATTAGCCTGAAGGGGGCTGGAGGAAGCCCCAGGTATGTATAAAAAAAAAACACTTTACTTTTCATCCGTCTCAGGTACCCTTTAATTTGTAGTCACCAAACCAAATTTTAACATATCAAATTATTTGATTTCATCAGCAAAGGGAGTGCATACATTTGCATAAATCAGTATCAGTGCAGAATTATTTCCATCTCATTGACCATCTCTACTAGTGACAGAGCTACACATCAGGCTTTATTCTTACAGCATAGATGTTATTTAGTATATATAAGAGATTCCTGTGTACACATATATACAGTCACAATCAGATATGTATATCTGAACTTAAAAATACTGGACTGCTTTATTGAAGCAGCACAAGTAACTAATTTTGATTGGTTTATTTCATTTTTGTGGACTAAGCACAGCTATTACTGTATATATACACATTATTTTTAATGACTATTATCTGAGAAATAGAACATTTTATCATATTTTCAATTTTAATTACAGTTACAAATTCATTAGGAGTCGGAGTTGGTGCATTTTCCCCCCCGACTCCGACTCCAGGCACCCAAAATTGCCCGACTCCACAGCCCTGAAATTAAATTTTAATTTATTTGGCTGCTAAAAAGGTTAATGCGAAGTGAGAGGAGGATTTGGTTTAGCAGGAACTCTGCAGATAAAATATTTTCAAATTAACAAAATTGTACAAATCTAGCAGTATCTTTATAAGCTTGACAGAATTAGAAACTGACTTCATCTGGGATGCCATCACCCTAACCACAGCATGCTCATGTTGACCGAGGTGACCTCTATGCATTTTTTTTCTACAAGCTGGCAAGCCATAATGAAGTCAACCAATACGTCAACATTAACCAGCAGAAATATTAGATAGCATAGAGCTAATTAGACTACTGTTCTGAGTAGTATTGTTATCTAGGACATTAGTTAATTGCCTATTTAAATCTGTATTGAGAAATTTGACAGCGTCAGCAGATTCGAAAAATAATGTCGCAGGGCAGGAAGTAGAAGAATAAACTGCGCACTTGGAAGGCAGGACTGCAGCAAGATAAGAAAACGATCATCAGACTCTTGTTCAGAAAGATTTCATCACTAAAGGTGCCCATACACTCGTCAGATTGGCAGCAGATAGATAAGAAATGCATCTGATGATCTATCTGATGCGTTTTTAGAACATTTTTTACCAGGATAGAATTCCAATAGATTTCAGTTTGAAATCTATTGAAATTCGATCTGATGGCATTTTTTTGCCATCAGATTTCCATTAAGGCCAATGCAAACTGATAAGCAATCTCATCAGATCGACCTAAATTTTCCACCCTGTTAGTTCGATGGAAATCCATCGAAATCGATCGATCGATCGAATCGATCGATCGATTGGACAACCGATTTGCGATCGATCGATCGGGATCGATCGGTCGGCCAGAAAATCGTCTGAGTGTATGGGCCCCTTAAGTAATATGTATAGGCTTATAAAAAAAATGTAAAACACTGAAATGTTTTGTTTTGGTAGCATTCTAATGCTGAGATTTGATCTTCCCACTATACAAAAAAAAAAAAAAAAAAAAAAAAAGGGAAGTATATAGCTATACTAGTATGAAAATGCTTGACCCAATAACTAAAGTATGCAGATATTGCTTATGTAGGCATTTTTTCCCCTGGCAGTAGTGGCTCAAGTACTGCTAAAGTGAAAACTTGTCACAAACCTACTCTGTCCATAGTGTAAAAGACATCTCATGGGCGCATGCACACTTATAACAAAAGAAAGGTTAATGCTGCCTGTCTGTATACTGTGCATTGGAGGGAGTGGAGCCTGGGAACATCGGAAGGAGGGAGCAGGGCACAGTGACACAATGGAGGAGAGCCTGGGGACCACAAGATTGCTAGGGGCATAAGGGCTATCCCCAGAAGCTTACAGTCTACTCTCTGCCTCACATCACTGAGCTCAGTAGCTTGGAGGGAGAAACTTCACAAGGCGCTCCAGCACCATGAATGCACCAGAATGTATAGAAAAAAAACTAGAAAAAAGTTGAATGCCGATTCATTGCTGATATTCAAAATGCATTTTTATTTTCCAGTTTCATTGAATTCAACCCTAGGAAAACTTAAAATGAAGAGCTACTGCTCATTTCCTTATGAAAATGTGCTCAATACTACAGAGCAAAGGCGACTACTGAATCAAGTCATATTTCATCATGGCCAAACTTGAATGCAGCCAAAACGCGTGGAGTACAAATGCTGTTTGGCTGCATTAAAATGCTGAGATAACGCACTCCGTGATCAGCAAAGGAAAGGCTGAACTGCCCAACAAGCGCAATTCAGCCTCTTGTGTGAAAGAGGCCTTTACAGACACAGGCTCATCAGGACAGACTAGCAATTGGCATAGCTTAAAAGGAACTAGGACATCCTTCATAACCATCTCACTACAGGGTTACTTTAACCTCCTGGGCGATAATCCCGAGCTGAGCTCAGGGTAAGCCACCGCAGAGGATTTCTCAGCCCCTGGTGGGCCGATTACCACACTTTTTGCTTTGTTACATGCAGCTAGCACTTTGCTAGCTGTGTGTACAAGCCGATCGCCGCCGCTCCGATTCGCCGCTACCTGCTGCGTTAGAGGGTCCCCCCGAGCACAGCCTGGCCAATCACCGCCAGGCTGCACTAAGGGGTGGATCGGGACTCCCCCAGACGCCATGACGTGGATGACGTCATCCCAATCGTCGCCATGGCGACGGGGGAAGCCAAACAGGAAATCCCGTCCTGAACGGGATTTCCTGTTTGCTCTGATCGCCGGAGGCGATCAGAAGGGGTGGGGGGATGCTGCTGCACAGCGGCTATCATGTAAGCTAGCGCTAGGCTAGCTAAAGGAATTAAAACTTTTTTTTTTTTTAAAAGTGCTGATTTTATTGCATCGCCAGGGAGGTTAAAACTTCACGAAATACAGACCTAGATGTAGTATATGATCTGACACCACACTGGCTGAATGTTTGTTTAAGGTGTGCAATGCAGGATGATGAAGTCAAATGATCAACACTACTCCCAGGAAACTGGCAAACATTCTTTATCCCACACATTAACTCTCTAACAACCTACGGTCTAGGCCTGAACAATCAAATTAAAACCGAAATCACGATCACCAAGTTCACGATTTCGGAATAGTCAAAGCAGTGATTTCTGCGATGACATTTCCGTTTGAAGAAGCAGCTTCAAACTTCTTGGTTCCTGTATGTCATATGACATACAGGAAGTATGCCGTGCATTAGAGCCTGCTGGAGGCGAAGTGGATAGATGTGCATCGCTGGACTCGTGCTGAAGGTATGTCTAGCACTGCTGCAGCTTTGGGGGGGGGGGAGAGCGAGAGAGAGACAGAGATGACCCTCCAGCCATCAGCAGCTACCCCTCAAAACTGATGGTCATGGCAAGTTGCAGACTACTGCGCATATGCAGCCCCGAGCACCCCGGTCGCACTCCCGTTGCCAGGAACGTTCTGCCGCACACAGGTACATGATGAGGAGGCTCATGGCCAGCAATCTTTGTGGGGGGGGGTCGCTGCGGAAATCTGCGGATAGATAGATAGATAGGAGAGAGAGAGAGGGAGAGATAAAAAAAAAATAAAAAACATTTACTTAACTGGGACTTCCTCCAGCCCCCGGAAGATATGTCTCTCTTACCGCTGCTCCGCTCCAAGCCGGTCCTCCCATGGTCCCCTCCATCATAGCAGCCATCAACCCGGCCAGGTCTGTGACCTCTGTGCATGAGCTTCTGCGCTGAACACTCCAGTAGCGGGAGAGCGACCTCAAGCCTGGCTGGGTCAGCGGCTGTTACGGAGGGGACCCCGGGACACCACCTGGGAGCAAAGTAGCGGTGAGGGAGACAGGCTTTCAGGGGCCGGAGGAAGCCCCAGGTAAGTACTTTTTTTTAATTTTTTTATTTAATATTTCCGGATGTATCCTTTAACCACTTAAGGACCGCGGTATTAAACTCCCTAGTGATCAGTCCATTGTTCTGTACTAAATAGACCACTGCAGCTTTAAGGCCTCGTTGCAGGGCCACACAAGTAACCCCCCTATTTCCCCCACTAACAGAGCTTTCTGTTGGTGGGGTCTGATCCCTGCCAGCTTGTTTTTTTTATTTATTTGTTATTTTATAATAAATTCTTACTTTATTTTGTAAATATCCCGCCCTCCCCCCAGTTAGCCAATGACAGTGATCGGCTGTCAGATGGTGTCGGACTCGGACGCTGCGGCCACAGGGCTCCAGACTTTTTTCTTTTTTAATGTAATCTCTCACTCCACTCACCTCTGAGCTCCTCTTCACACTGAGGTAGGATGTGGAGGACATGGGCACGCTGGTCTCGCTCAGCACCAGCCATCGGGCCGTGGTCTGCAGGTCGAAAAGAACATCAGCTGTTCGGGGCCCACGTGCAGGATCCAGAAAGCACCGCAGCAGGCATGAAGGAGCAGGACAGAACTTGCTGATCTACCGCCGCTGCTGCCAGACCACCTGCATCGCCACCCGCATCGATCCCATCATGGTCCCGCAGCTCGTCATCCTAGTCGTCTTTCTGCAGACCCCCGTCCTCCAGACATTTCAACCACAAGGGATGACACCATGTAGGCAGCCAACCACCGCCATGGGTCTGGACACAAGTTTTGGCGGGACTCCATCAGCTGAGCGGTTACATCAGCTGATCAGCAAAGGCAAGACGAGATGCAAGACTCCATCAGCCGCACTGCCGCCTCTATCAGCTGTTCGAGCGGCATGTCACCCTCGCTCGCAGAACACGCTGGGTTCAGCCGATCGACACACTCCCCTAGTCAAGGGAATCCAGACGTGGACCCACTGCTGCCGCTGCCCACTGGATCATCTTGGGAGGCCAGGAGACTTTGGAGTCAAATCGCTGGACAGGTACAGCCTCCGTCACCATCGAGTGAACACCACCAGGAACCTCCCGCCCTCCACCACTGGGTCCCCCCCGCTCATAGTGCTACTAGGCCGCAAGCTTGGGCTGGATTTCTGAGTGCAGCCATGTGATCCACCAGCCACACCACCAACCACCTGGACAACAGGACTCAGGACTCTCTGAACTCTATCTCTCTCTGGCTTAAATATCCTCCTTATTCTATCTCTCTTTCTCCCTTTCTTCTCTCTTTTCTCTCCATCTCTATGTACTGTCGGACATTACGTGGGCATCAGAGTTGCTGTGCCGCCAATGAGGGTGGCAGCTCCGCTCACACAGCATTAGGACCCCTCTAGTTTTTGTTGCTATGTATATGCCTACTCTTGTATACTACGCCGCATGTGTTATGCCGCTCAAGTGTATATCTACTGCATGTCTGATACTGTACCATACCCTGTATGTGCCAAAAATAATTCTGGGTACAACTCCCGCTGTACTTGGCGAAATAAATTATTTTGATTCTGATTCATAGCAAAGAAATGAACAGCGCTACTTAAAAACAGATGAATGCTTACCTGCAAAAAAGTGCAGACCCCACTCATGGGATACAAATACACAATGAGCACACATACAACCTGTCTACCACTTGGAGGATGTTAGTTTCCACTAACAGCTTGCATGCAATTGGTTAGGTACTTGTCCCTCCCACTGTCGAAGAAGTCTTTCCTCCATGGGAGGGGACCTAACACTAACTAAATCCTACCTATGCATATGCATAGCCTGGGCGCGCTACCAGTAAAATTAAGAATTGCGCAGAAAAAGTGGGATCAGCGCATCACCAGGCCGCCTTATCGGATATAGAAAAGGCCAGCGCCATTTACTGCAAGGGAGTGGAGCTATACGTCGGAACCCAGCTGATACAGGGTTCTAGTGAATCTTATTAACTACTGTAGGACCGCGTCACGCCGATGGGTGTGAACGCGGCGGCAGCCACAGGACCACCTAACGCGTAAAGTCCTAGGGCAGGGATTTGCAGTAGATCGCGCGCATCTCCGCTTGGATGACAGAGCTCCACTGTCATCAGTCTCCCAGCAGTAATTGCCGCTAGGAAACTGATAGATGTCTATTTACTCAGTACGGCGCCGAGATCTACAGCAGCGCTGTACTGTGGACAGCCGTGTGGCATCTCATTGACTATCCCTACTAGTGACAACTACACGTCAGGCTATATTCTTATAGCAGATTTATTTCATTTGTGTGGACTAAGCACTGCTATTACTGTATACAATTTATTTATGACTCCTCTGAAAAAGAACAATTATTCATATTTTCTCTTAATTACAGTTTAAATTTGTAAGGAGTATGTTTCCTGACTGTGGGTACCCAAAGACTGCTTCGACTCCACAGCCCTGCAAATGGCAACAAAATGTACATAATTTACTGTATATAAAAAATATTGCATCTCATGGTTCATCTCTATTTGTCAATTTCTACATCTGATTAGCCCCATGTACATTCTACTTTAAGTGAAAGTTGCTTGCAGAGTGAAGTTTTTGCTTTTCACTAGCCTTTAAAATGGTTTTAACACCACACTTGACACTACAGGAATAGGAGGTAGCAGATTTCTGTTAAGTGAGCAGCAACCGCAAGTGTGAGTTAGGAGAGAAATAAGAAAACATAGGTTTTGTTCCTGAAAGTATGTAAACAATATTTATTGCATCACAAATCAGGCCTTAGTTTCAAAACATTCAGGAGAACACATTTATAACTGCAATCGCACAATGAAAATTAAACTCCAACCACTCTTTTTTAATTCAGAGTTATTAAAACCCTTGTCCAATTATTAAGCTGGCCTCAGATCAATTTTGTAGTCCGATTGACCATCCAATTATTTTATCAAATAGGATGGGGGGGGGGGGGGAATTATAAATCGGTGCCTCAATAAGCATGCCCAAACGATGATTTGACCAATTATGTTCAAATGTATCAATCAAGCATGCTGGAAAATTTTGGCATGACAAGGTCGACTGGGCGTGCGGCAGTAACAGTGCGATTTCCCTGACGGACCACCGGCTACTGTTCCCCCAAATGTGTGCCCTCCCCCCGGTGTCTCCTGTTCCAGCTGTAGTGAGTCCCGGTCTCGCCTGCTGCGTCTCCCTAGCACTGCCAGGTACATTTATGACATCACACACGCATCATGTGCTATAAGCCGGGCTGCGTGTCAGAGGCACTCATGGGGAAGCAGCGGACAAGAACAACTGGACAGGTGATATTTGAATACACTGGCACCAGGGGGGGGGGGGGGGGGGGACAGCGGCCAAACAGTAAGGTCACAAGGCAGATTCGCAAGATATTGTATGCCAACATTGATCGGGAATAAGGATGCTGTATGAAAAGCTAACAGATAAATCTCCGACCAGAGAGAGCTGTCTCAAATCAATCTACCAATACATCACTAAATGTATGGGCACCTTTACTGGCTACTAGACTGTGGTTGGGGACCTTTTTTGCTCATTGATTTGTCCAAATACCCTGTATAGCGCTTTTCTCCTGTCAGAGGGCTACAGGCAAAGGTCAGTAGGCCACCCTGCAGTGTTAGGGAGTCTTGCCAAAGGACTCTTTACTGAATAGGTGCTGACTTACTGAATAAAGAGCAGGTTCCTAGAAAAACAAAACAACTCTTCGGACTCACACTATGCAATGCAGGTGGCATGAATGCAGAGCTAATCCCATTCAGTGACAGTGAAGACGACAGGCTTACATTTGGACAAAAATGAAGCAAAAACGAGAAGCGCGTTTGCGCCGGGGTCACGCATGTCAGGCGCACGTGCGACGCTCGTCACACAGAAGGGGACACTGTAACTAAGGAGGACATCGGCGGGGAAGCGAATTTACCGCAAGGTTGCAGTCTGCATACGAGACTGCAGCAAAGATGATCTGGCGGCTGGGAGACACAAGTGGGGATCCTGAATGGGAAGCAGGGATCCTGGAACAGCTGCTGGAAGCTTTGGATGAACCTCGGATGACGGCTGGAGGAGACGATTGTGGCAGCAGGATCCGGTAAGTATGTTATGGGTCCAAAATACCATACCTTTAGAAGACGCACCCACTTTCCCCCCCCCAGTTTTGGGGAAGAAAAAGTGCATCTTATATTCTGAAAAATAAGGTAATGTGTTTACATCTCCTGACTTGGACATTATGGGGGCACTGAACAACCCCCAGGTACAGCCAGCTCGGATATTCATTTTTAGTTCAGTAAAGTATGTCCCAACCATACAAATATCCAGTTGGAGCAGGAGATGTGCCAAGGCTACATCTCCAGGCCAGGAGCTGTAGTCACAATAAAGTGAAACTGTAATGACATAGAATGCAGCCGATTATTCAGGATACCCACTTTTATGTAAAATATCCTGGTTTCAGCATCAGAAACACGTCCTATAGTAAAATATTGGTGTGTAGCATTGCACTTCCACTGAGGTAGATATAGCCTAGACTGTTTATTATGGAGATCCTTTTACTTGTTTTTGAACTCTCAGTAAACAATCTGTAGAGATCTGCTGGTACAAAAAATGTTGCTGCCTGCGATACATTTCAAAAAATAATCAGGGAGAGGAAAGATTTTATAATAGGCAAACACTGACTAAATCATTTAGAAGTGTATATTGTAAAAAAAATAAAAAATAAGCAATTTTATTCATTAGGTTATTTTGACTACAGCTTCTCTTGGACTTCATCTCCTGGCAAGTATTGTGGCATTTGCAGTGGCACAATATTACCGTGGGTACTTCACCTGAAGGTAATTGCCACCTTCAACACCTTATGCCACTTACAAACCTCCCTTAGGAGGAGTTTTGAGAATACAGTACATAATTTTTTTAAACAGCTGCTTAGTCTACTTAAAGTGTACCAGAGCTGAAAATGAAAAGGATTTTATACATACCTGGGGCTTCCTCCAGCCCCATCTGCCTGGATCGCTCCCACACCGCCGTCCTCCGCTGCCTGCAGCTACGAAAACCGGGTGCCAGCACTTCCGTCAGTTGGAGCCCGTCTAGCGTAAGAGAAGTGCGCTGTTTGCGTATCTCTCCAGCAGCCGCTGGAGAGTTAAGTAAAGGGCGCACTTCTCCTGCATAGGCTGGCTCAGATGATAATGCGGGGACCCGGTTCTCGTAGCTTCTTGCAGCGGAGGACGGCGACGTGGGAGCGATCCAGGCAGATGGGGCTGGAGGAAGCCCCAGGTATGTATAAAATCTTTCTTCTCCGAGTCCCTTTAACCACTTCGCTGTCCAGATATAGTATATCTACGCCCCTTTTAACGTCATTTCCCTGCCCGGGGCGTAGATATACGCACCCCCGCCGCTATCCGCGCTCGTGCACGCCGATGTCTGCTCGCCCAGAGATCAATGAACGGGAACAAAAATTCCCATTCTTGATCTAAGTCCCCGCAGCAATGATCGGCTGCTTCCAGGTGAAGCTGCGCTATAATTGTGTGTAAAAAAATAAATAAAAAAAAAATAAAAAAAAGTTTCCCACCCCCACTACACTTCCTGTAAGGGTACTTACTACGCTTACAGGACCAGTCACAAAAAATTACTGTGGCCATCTTGTGGCCAAATAGTAAAACTACAGTCAAAAACATTTTTTATATACAAAAATATGTTTATATTTTAAATTAACTCATTACCTCCCACACTCCAATTGTTACCAATTTTTTTTTTTTTGTAGTAAAAAAAAAAATAAAAAAATAAAAAATAATAAAAAAAAAATTGCATTATAAAAAAAATATAAATCGTTACCTTAGGGACTGAACTCTAAATATTTATATCAAAAGGGTATAACACTGTTACTTTATAAATTATGGACCTGTAATATTGGCGCCAAACATTGTGATCGGGACATAATTTAAATGGTGTAAAAACCAGGACAAATAAATTACATGGATTTTAATTATGGTAGCATGCATTATTTAAAAACTGTAATGGCCGAAAACTGAAAAATAATTTTTTCCCCCAAATTTGTTCCTATTTCCCATTAAAACACATTTAGAATAAAATAATTTTTGGCATAATGGTCCACCTAAAGAAAGCCTAATTGGTGGTGAAAAAAACAAGATATAGTTCATTTCATGTGATAATTATAAAGTTATAGGCGAATGAATGGAAGGAGAGCTGAAAAGTGAAAATTGCTCAGATGCTGAAGGGGTAAAACCCCTCAGTTGTGAAGTGGTTAAAGATTGTAACAGAGGAACAACGAAAGAAAAAATGAAAGTAAATATCAAAATAGCAGTTGAACAATGCCACCACAAGGCTATACTGTTAAATACTAGGGTGTCAACAAATTACATACAGCCTTGCAAGTTACAACTAGCTTAGTTTTATAGTTTAAAGCTTGCCAAATTTAAAAAAATAAAAATAAAAATATATGACAACTTCCAAGAGGCATCCAAGCAGAGCAGAGGAGTCGGTAGCACCATAACAGACAATAAAACGCATCAAGTGAAAATGATAAGCTTGTGTGCAACAGTAACACAATAGATTGCAACTGAATACAGTTCGAGACACAGAGCAACCTAACAAGTATAGACATAGGAATCTGATAGCAGCATTTTTTGTTTCCTCAGGCCCCATTCACACATAAGTGCAAAACGCAGGCGATTATCACCGGCGTTTTGCGGGAGTGATTTTTCCGCGATTTAATGTGGAAAAAAAAAAATCACTGGACACTGTAGCGCTTCTATAGCACTGAAACACGATTGCCGGGAAATCGCCTGAAAATGGTGCAGGCTACACGTTTGCGTTTGGCGATTTGCATTAATCGTCTGCAATTAAAGTTTGTCCTTGACATGACTAAGGGAGAGGAATATGTATATAATCTAGCATAATCACATTTGCTCCATTCTCCTAATGAGTCATGTGACAGTGATGAAACCACATGAAGAAGGATGGAGCACAGGAGTGTGGCATGGATTGTGCGGTACGCCCTGATAGCGACAGTCAGCCCAGGAGACCGTGCAGGCTGGACCCCGCTGTCAATACTCCAGCAGCTCTATATACACATATCAGCAAAAACTGACTGCAATTTTGAATAAAGTGTATTTTTTTTTTTTATCTGACATGAAGCGCAATGAGTTTTTTTTTTTTAATTTTTTTTTTTACGTATTACTGAGGTAACAAGTAGAGGATAAGAGAAGGTTTAGTTGGATGCATCCTGTTGCAATATTGACCCTTGAAAGCAAACTGTGGAGACTTTCTACTGATCATACTGAAATCTGGAAAGTTGTAGGGAGCCCATGTAATAGTCCAAGTGCCATGCTTGAACACTGTCATTGTAGTGTAGCCGACCTGCTGAGTGCCTTTTCATAAGGGGGACTTGGTGGAAGTGATGCAAAAGGTTGAGCGCTGGTATCATAGTTACATAGTTATTTTGGTTGAAAAAAAAAGACATACGTCCATCGAGTTCAACCAGTACAAAGTACAACTCCAGCCTGTCCCCCACATACCCCTGTTGATCCAGAGGAAGGCGAAAAAAACTCCCACAAAGCATGGTCCAATTAGCCCCAAAAGGGAAAAATTCCTTCCTGACTCCAGATGGCAATCAGATAAAATCCTTGGATCAACATCATTAGGCATAACCTAGTAATTGTAGCCATGGATGTCTTTCAACGCAAGGAAATCATCTAAGCCCCCTTTAAATGCAGGTATAGAGTTTGCCATAACGACTTCCTGTGGCAATGCATTCCACATCTTAATCACTCTTACTGTAAAGAACCCTTTCCTAAATAAATGGCTAAAACGGTTTTCCTCCATGCGCAGATCATGTCCTCTAGTCCTTTGAGAAGGCCTAGGGACAAAAAGCTCATCCGCCAAGCTATTATATTGCCCTCTGATGTATTTATACATGTTAATTAGATCCCCTCTAAGGTGTCTTTTCTCTAGACTAAATAAACCCAGTTTATCTAACCTTTCTTGGTAAGCGAGACCTTCCATCCCACGTATCAATTTTGTAGCTCGTCTCTGCACCTGCTCTAAAACTGCAATATCTTTTTTGTAATGTGGTGCCCAGAACTGAATCCCATATTCCAGATGTGGCCTTACTAGAGAGTTAAACAGGGGCAATATTATGCTAGCATCTCGAGTTTTTATTTCCTTTTTAATGCATCCCAAAATTTTGCTCGCTTTAGCTGCAGCGGCTTGGCATTGAGTACGAATTTTTAACTTGTTGTCGATGAGTACTCCTAAGTTCTTCTCCAAGTTTGATGTCCCCAACTGTATCCCATTTATTTTGTATGGTGCTAGACCATTGGTACGACCAAAATGCATGACTTTACATTTGTCAACATTGAATTACATTTGTCAACATATGAAAAAGGAGGAATCCATTCTCTGCATTACACAACTCTACCACAGTTCCTAAGCAATTCCCACTATCAGAGACGGTCGAGAACAGGCTAATTTTTTCAGATTGCATGGCAAGCAGTGTGCTAATGGGCCATTCAAACAATTCCTGCAGATTTTTACTGGAAGCTACTGTATATACCATTTGCACAAACTTTTGCTACCAACCTCTCACTCCCAAATTGCATCTCTGTTAGACAATATAATGTTAGCATTATTCGCATGCACCAGGAGAACACATCACAGACAGAATATGTACCAAGAAAACACATATAATGCTGAGAGCACACTTGTATCTGTGGAAAACCATGAGTTTTCTGACATTTGTATACCGCCGATATCTTCCACTATGTTACGCTGTATAATGCATGGGGAAGATAGATGGGCAGTTCAACATACTATATACAATCAGAGCAACCAGTAAGACAAGTTTAGATACATACATGATGTGTAGTTTGAAAAACATCACCAACACTGATGGATGTTCATTTGAAAAAATGCACAGTAACAGGAAACACAAATAAGAGGTGTTGTGTGCATTTCTGCGTTTTTGTATGAATTTGCTTTTAATTTCCTTTTTTGATGGCACTGTATTGATGGCATACAGAAAGCACTTTATGCAAATCGCAAGCAATTCACATACAGTATGTGGCAAAATACATGTTGTGCGTTTTTAAGATGTTGCATTGCAAATCGCAGAGAAATGCCATTTGCAATGCAGCCCATTGACTTTAATTAAGTGCAATTTTGTGTGCGTTTTGCACCAAACTGAAAAACACATGCAATTCAAACTATTGTGGCTCCCAGCCTTATGCTAGGAACACACAATAACTTTTACCGTTAAAGGGACACCGAGCAGTGCAGAAACTATGGAAAGATGCATATCATTTTAAAGCTCTCTTTCTCCTCTTTCCAATGATATATAAACCGCCCTACGCCTTTTAGTTTTCGCTATTTTCACGATTGAAATTGCCGGGCGACTTTTTCTCAAAGTCAGCAGCTCCATTCAGCAGAAAAAGTCGCCCTGTGTAATACAATGTAACTATGGAAAGTTGGATATCATTTTAAACCTCTCTTTCTGGCGACACCTAAACCGCGGCCCTACGCCTTTTAGTTTTCTTTATTTTCGCGTTTGAAATCGCAGCCGCTGCAATTTCAATCGCAAAAATAGCGAAAACTAAAAGGCGTAGGGCGGCGGTTTATATATCATTGGAAAGAGGAGAAAGAGCTTTAAAATGATATGCATCTTTCTATAGTTTCTGCATTGCTCGGTGTCCCTTTAAATAGATGCGTTCAATTGATACATTCCGTCATGTCCGATACTCCTCTCGATCCTTTTAACGCTCGATTTCTTATAGAAGTGAATGGAAAAAGATAAGAAAAACGAGCGGAAGATAAGAGAATTGAACGGGAAGAAGTATCGTGTATTCCCAGCATTACACACAGAATGTTTATACAAGATCTCCAAGACATCCTTTTTTTTTTTTTAAACCAATGAATACGCAGTATGAAAATATTGTAATTTTCTTGTCAACATTGTAAATATTTGAAAGTGTACCCGAGATGGCAAAAAGAAAATACAGGTATACATACCTGGGGCTTCCTCCAACGCCCTTCAGGCTAACTGGTCCATCTCCTGGATCTCCCACTAGGGGCTCAGTAAGTCCGCCACTCAGCACAGTCCGTTACCGTGGCTGGCAGTAGTGTGCAGGCACTCTCAGCCACAGGAGAACGGCTGGGCTGTGCATGCGCAGTATGCCCAGACTAGCGACATGAATGGGGCATCTAGCGGAAGATCCAGGCGGCGAAGTAAGGCAAGAGACCGATTAAGCTGAAGGGGGCTGGAGGAAGCTTCAGGTAAATATATTTTTATTTTTCACCATCTCAGGTTTCCTTTCATTATAAGTATACAAAAAATTACTGGCATTTACGGAAACCTCAAAATCTTACAGTATTCACATCTGCGTATTTTCAACAGTAAATAGACCAGATTTCCACTAGTGCCAGGCATCCATCGAGCACAGACACTTGTGCAGCGCATTTATGCATCCGTATTCTGAATCAATTCTTCAGTTTGCTTTCAAGCAAGCAAATTCAGAAGAAGCCTTTTGACTTCAATAGGTTGCAATTCCAGATTCAGGTGCGTGAAATCAGGCAGAATCACCCCTACACACACCTGCAAGAACTTCCAAGGAATGAGTTGAAGAGGTGCAAATCTATTCCCAGGTGAATCGAACATGAGGGTATTCTGCTGGGTGCACACGATGCGTTTTTTGGTCGATTTGCCGATCAATTTCCTATTCAATTCAGGTTTTTTTTTTAATCTATTTCCATTCACTTCTATAAGAAACCAATCAGAAAAACAATCGATAATAAGATCGGACATGTCGGAAATTATCTATCTACCACAAAATTGTATAGTGTGTACCTAGCATAACAGTAATTTATTCAGGATATGAGTGTATGTACTTGCAATTTTGTTGTGCTCTGTATAAGAAAGGAGCAGATACAGGCAGGGCTGTGGAGTCGGTACAACAATTCTCCGACTCCACAGTTTAGGCGTCCACCAACTCCAACTCCTCGAATTTGCATATTGCAATCTTGTTGAATGAAAGTATGTAACATGAAATTCGTCTCTTAAATGCCAACGCTTAGGAATTTTAAAAGACAACTGAAGTGAGAAGGATATGGAGACTGCCATATTTATTCCCTGTTAGTCAGACTAAAACTAGTCCTTGGTAAGAGTACTTGTAAAAGGTACAGGCCGGAACAAAGAACATCTATCAGGCCCTAGGCAATGTAACTGTGGGTACATGTAAGAGTGATGTGCAGGTACTCTGCAGGGGAATGAGGAGCTTCTTCCTCTATTACACATTCTTCAGGCACAATCTGAACCAGGTTTATGGGTGATAAACACCTCTGTGTTCAATGTGCACAACATTCTCAGTGGATTCCCTGCAGCTCTGTGGAGAGTGCATATGCAGAGTATAGTACTACTGTGTAACAGTAAACCTGAGACAGATGAAATTAAAGTTTTATACCTACCTGGGGCTTCCTCCAGCCCCCTTCAGGCTAATCAGTCCCTCGCTGTCCTCCGCCGCGTGGATCTTCTGCTATGAGTCCAGGTATTTGAGACAGTCTGGCGTAGTGCGCATGCACACACTCTGGCGCCGGGAGCATACTAGACCTGCGCAGCACTGTTGCGCAGGTGCAGAACGCTCCTGGCTGTGGCAGCGGCCGGACTGCGCTGACTTACCAGGACTCATAGCAGAAGATCCAGGTGGTGGGGGAGGACAGCGAGGGACTGATTAGCCTGAAGGGGGCTGGAAGAAGCCCCAGGTATGAAAAAAAAAAAAAAAACAAAAAAAAAACAAAACAAAAAAAAAACACTTCTTTTCATACTTCTCAGGTACCATTTAATTTGTAGTCACTAAACCAAATTTTAACAACATACCAAATTATTTGATTTCATGAGCAAAGAGAGTGTGTGCATTTACATTTGCATAAGGGCCCGTTTCCATTAGTGCGGTGCGAATCACCGGGATTCCACCGCTGACGAAATCGCATGCGGATGCGATTCCGCGTGCGTTTTTTGCCGCGATTTCGCATAGGCAGGGTATATGCGAATTTAACCATGTCACTGCCTGGTTCAATTTGCATTAGTTTTCGTGCGAATTCGCACGCGAAATCGCGGCAAAAAACGCATGTGCGTTTTCCCTATTAAATACATAGCCTGCGAATCGCCTGCATTCCTCACGCAGGCGAATTCTGCAGGCCCTACCGTGCAGAAAAATCCTGCACAGAAAAACGCACCAAAAAACTGACAAGTGGAAACAGTCTCATCCACTTGTATTGGTTATGCGAATCCGCATGCAGACAACGCATGCGGATTCGCTCTAGTGGAAACGGGCCCTAAATTAGAATCAACACAGAATTATTTTCATCTCATTGATCATTTCTATTAGTGATACGGCTGCACATCAGGCTTTATTCTTACAGCATAGATGTTATTTAGTATATATAAGAGATTCCTGTGTACACATCATATATACAGTCACAATCAGATATGTATATCTGACTTTAAAAATACGGAGACTGCTTCATTGAAGCAGCACAAGTAACTAATTTTGATTGGTTTATTTCATTTTTTGTGGACTAAGCACTGCTATTACTGTATGTATGAATTATTTATGATGACTATCTGAGAAATAGAACATTTTATCATATTTTCTATTTTAATTACAGTTTAAATTCATTAGGAGTCAGAGTCGGTGCATTTTTTCCCGACTCCAGGCACCCAAAATTGCCCCGACTGACTCCACAGCCCTGGATACAGGACATGCTTTATACAGTAGTAGGAGATGATACTAGGTATTAATGTGAGGTTTGAAAGAGAGCAGAATCAAGAGTGACTCATAAGCAGTAAACATGAGATGAGGTTATTGGTGTGTCATTCATATTGACTGCTTTTTCAGGATGGTGGACACATTGATAAGGTGGAGGAAGTTCAGTTTTGTCCACGTTACGTTTTAGGGAGAGGGATGGCACAAAGGAGGAGTTGGTATTATCTCAGGAAGAAAAGCTGTTAAACAAGAGAATAGGTGCAAAAAAAGTAGACTTGGGTGACAATGGTATTATTGGAAGCCAAAATGAACTTAGTAAAGAAGGTCAAACATTTTTTTAAATTTTTTCCGTAAATATGGAGTTTAATCCCACTTTAAAGGAAAATCTGAAATGAGAGGTATATGGAGATTGCCATATTTCCTTTTAAACAATAGTGGTTGTCTGGTGGTCCTGCTGATCATTCTGGCATAAGTAGTGTCTGAATCACACATGTAGCTATATTGTCAGAAACATCTCATCTGCATGCTTGTTCACGGTCTATGTATAAAAGTATTAGAGGCAGAGGGATCAGCAGGACTACTGGTATTGTTTAAATGTCAGCCTCCAGGTCATTCTCACTTCCGGTTTTTTATAAGAGACAATTAGTGGGCCAGTCTATTTTTCCCCTCCTGCCAGAAGGTGCTGTGTCATCTTCCCTCTCCATGGCATCAAATGCATTGCTCTGCTGTGATGTCCTGAACAGTACTCCTCTACTTAGGTTTGTACACAAGCTTTTTTTTGGTTCAGATGTCCTTAAAGTACACCAGACTCCTCACGCTGCTTGTCTTCCGGGTCCCCCCGCTCTAGTACTTTTTAATAATCGACTAGCCAGTCAGTTGAATACTCTGCAGGAAGTGCCCGCACACAAGCACACTTGAACTGGGCATGTGCGAGTGCCAAACTGCACTTGCCCCCTAAAAGAAAGTGATTGCACAAAATAAAGATAATGCGCAGGCGTGCTTTTCTTTAACCAGGCATGGCCAGTTCAGAACTTGCAAATGCCCAGTTCAGATTTTCTTGCTGATATCCCAGTGAACTTCCGAGACGCTGAACAGAAAGCTCAGAGGGACCGAGAATGAGAGGAGGGGCATAAAAAGAAGCATAAAGAGTATTAGAAGTATTCTTGCTCCCCAGGTGGTGTACTTTAACCTCTTTATGCGAAGATGTGGAGTCCGTTTGGGTAAATATTCATGGTGGAAATAAAAGTTGCCACTTGCTTATTGGGGTATGCTACAGACCACCTCTTATTAATGAAGCTGCAGAACTGCGATTACTACAGCAGATTGAAAAAGCTGCAAGTAAAAACGAGGTCATAATTATGGGCGACTTCAACTTTCCAGACATTGACTGGGGTATTGAGGCTACCCATTCTGGTAAAAGCAGCAGATTTCTGGCAGCACTACAGGACAATTACTTGACTCAAATGGTAACGGAACCAACTAGGGGGAATGCGTTACTGGATCTGATCATTTCTAATAGACCAGATAATGTATCAAATGTGCAGGTTCAAGAACATTTGGGAAATAGTGATCACAACATGATAACGTTTGATCTGGTGACTGATAGGCCACGGGGCAGCGGGACCACTAAAACTATGAATTTTAGAAAAGCAAAGTTCAATCAAATTAGGCAGGCACTAAGTTTGGTGAACTGGGATAATGTACTACAAGGGGACGACACTGAAGGGAAATGGCAAGCTTTTAAACGTATTCTCAATCAATATTGTAGTATGTATATCCCATATGGAAACAAAATGTCTAGGAATAAAAAAAGGCCTCTATGGATGAATAGAAAGGTTAGGGATAAAATGAAGAGGAAAAAGAATGCCTATAAGGTCCTAAAACAGGAGGGGACTGAGGCTGCACTAAGCAATTATAAGGAGTGCAATAAAAATTGTAAAAAAGAAATTAGGCTGGCAAAGATCGAAGCTGAAAATCAAATCGCTAGGGATATCAAATCTAACCCAAAAAAGTTTTACAAGTACATCAACTCTAAAAAAAGAAAGGTTGACTGTATAGGAATCCTAAAGGATGAGGGTGGGAACTCAATGGTGGACGACCAAGGTAAGGCAGAGTTATTAAATGCTTTCTTTGCTTCTGTCTTCACAAAGGAAACAGCACTGTTGCAAATTACAGAGGCAGAAGAGTCTCAATCTTCTAACTGTAATATTAAATACTTAACGCAGGAAGAAGTGAAGGCAAGACTAAATAAATTAAAAATAGACAAGGCACCTGGCCCGGATGGCATGCATCCTCGGGTCCTAAGAGAATTAAGTTCAGTTATAGCTAAGCCCCTTTATCTTATCTTTTGTGACTCTCTTGCAACTAGCAGAGTCCCAGTGGATTGGCGTACAGCCCACGTTTTCCCATTATTTAAGAAGGGCAAAAAATCTGATCCAGGAAATTATAGACCTGTAAGCTTAACATCAGTTGTATGCAAACTATTTGAGGGGTTACTAAGAGATACTATACATGACTTCATAGTAGAAAATAATCTTATTTCTCAGCATCAACATGGGTTTACTAAAGACAGGTCCTGTTTGACTAACATGCTCAGCTTTTATGAGGTAGTGAATGCTAATATGGATATTGGGAATGCTGTAGATGTGATATACTTGGACTTTGCAAAGGCCTTCGACACTGTTCCCCACAGAAGTCTGGTGCAAAAGTTGAGGATGCAAGGACTGGGGAAGAGTTTGTGTGCATGGATAGGGAACTGGCTAATGGACAGAAAACAAAGAGTTGTGGTCATTGGATCGTACTCAAAATGGGAGACTGTTAGCAGTGGGGTCCCACAGGGGTCTGTACTGGGTCCAGTGCTCTTCAATTTATTTATTAATGACCTAGTAGATGCAGTAGTGAGCAATGTTGCTATTTTTGCAGATGATACAAAATTGTGCAGAATCATCAACTCTCAGGAAGATAGTGTCATATTGCAACAGGATCTGGATAGGATGGCTATATGGGCACATACATGGCAGATGAAATTCAATGTTGACAAATGTAAAGTCATGCATTTTGGTCGTACCAATGGTCTAGCACCATACAAAATAAATGGGATACAGTTGGGAACATCAAACTTGGAGAAGGACTTAGGAGTACTCATCGACAACAAGTTAAATAATCGTACTCAATGCCAAGCCGCTGCAGCTAAAGCGAACAAAATTTTGTGATGCATTAAAAGGGAAATAAAAACTCGAGATGCTAGCATACTATTGCCCCTGTTTAACTCTCTAGTAAGGCCACATCTGGAATATG
Organism: Hyperolius riggenbachi; assembly: GCF_040937935.1. Taxonomy (NCBI): domain Eukaryota; kingdom Metazoa; phylum Chordata; class Amphibia; order Anura; family Hyperoliidae; genus Hyperolius; species Hyperolius riggenbachi. The sequence goes on along the minus strand of NC_090647.1, from coordinate 104,288,512 downwards.
GAATTCAGTTCTGGGCACCACATTACAAAAAAGATATTGCAGTTTTAGAGCAGGTGCAGAGACGAGCTACAAAATTGATACGTGGGATGGAAGGTCTCGCTTACCAAGAAAGGTTAGATAAACTGGGTTTATTTAGTCTAGAGAAAAGACGCCTTAGAGGAGATCTAATTAACATGTATAAATACATTAGAGGGCAGTATAATAGCTTGGCGGATGAGCTTTTTGTCCCTAGGCCTTCTCAAAGGACTAGAGGACATGAGCTGCGCATGGAGGAAAACCGTTTTAGCCATTTATTTAGGAAAGGGTTCTTTACAGTAAGAGTGATTAAGATGTGGAATGCATTGCCACAGGAAGTCGTTATGGCAAACTCTATACCTGCATTTAAAGGGGGCTTAGATGATTTCCTTGCGTTGAAAGACATCCATGGCTACAATTACTAGGTTATGCCTAATGATGTTGATCCAGGGATTTTATCTGATTGCCATCTGGAGTCAGGAAGGAATTTTTCCCATTTGGGGCTAATTGGACCATGCCTGGTGGGTTTTTTTTCGCCTTCCTCTGGATCAACAGGGGTATGTGGGGGACGGGCTGGAGTTGTACTTTGTTCTGGTTGAACTCGATGGACGTATGTCTTTTTTCAGCCAAAATAACTATGTAACTATGTAACTATATATATATATATATATATAGAGACACAATGGCGGTTATAACCAGGGCTGTGGAGTCGGTACAAAAATCTTCCGACTCCTCAGTTTATGAAACCACGACTCCGACTCCAACTCCGACTCCGGGTGCCCAAAACTGCCTCGACTCTGACTCCACAGCCCTGGTTATAACTCATCTCATGGAGCATCTCTTCTTCTGGTCCTTAAACTCTCAGGTGAGGTCACGGTTTGTCACATGACAACAAATGTAAATAGACTGCGATCTCACCATAGGGATGGACTGCCACTCAGAAGACAGGAAAAATTGCAGCGCTGGATACTGGGGGGGGGGGGGGGGGGGGGGGGGGGAGTAATGTGCAAGACGGCTACAGATATCTCTAGGGTATATTTTTTCTCCTGCTTTAAAGGACAACTGAAGTGAGAGGGATATGAAGGCTGCCATATTTAATTTCCTTTTAAGCAATGCCGGATGCCTGGCTATCCTGATCATCTGCCTCTAATACTTTTAGCCATATCCCCTGAACAAGCATGCAGCAGATCAGGTGTTTGATATTGTCAGATCTGACAATAGATCTAGATTGTAAGCCTTTGGGCAGGGTCCTCCTTTTGTGTCCTACCTGATCATGCACCTCCATTACTGTAAACCCATGCTATGCATTTGAGTGAACCTAACTTGCCTAACCTCCATGCTACCATCCAAAGACTGACTAAGCATTACCTTGTACTCATACTGTGCTGTGTGATCTGTTTTTCTTGTATTCCTGTATTGTCATATTGCTGCATGTGACCCCTAAATATTGTCTGTAACCTAAATTAATGTCCAGCGCTGCGTAATATGTTGGCGCTTTATAAATACAATAAATAATAATAATCTGACAAGATTAGCTGCATGCTTGTTTCTGGTGTTATTTAGACAATACTGCAGCAAAATAGATCAGTAGGACTGCCAGGCAACTGGTAACAGGAAATAAATATGGCAGCTTCCATATACCGCTCACTTCAGTTGCCCTTTAAGGGTCTAATGCCGGAAATACACGGTTTGTACCGCTCGATTATGCCACCAGATCGATTCCCGCTCGTCCCCGCGGGCGATTCTCTTATCTTCTGCTCCTTTTCCATATCTTTTTCCATTGTCCCGCCAGCGGTATCGAGAGCAGAACCGATCCGGCGGGGTGATCGGACATGTTGGAAATTATCAAATCGAGCCATCTAATGGCTCAATCAAACGGTACAAACCTCCCGCGTATTCCCAGCATAAGAGCACATGAAAAAAATTGTACCACTTTTAGACCGTAACATCTGGAAAGAATCACACCGCCAAGGAGGTTAAAAGATACCCGAGGCGACTTGCTTTGTACAAAGAGGGAGAAAGCATCTATGTGCAGGAGTTCTCATGCCCACTGCTCCCCTTATTCACCATATGTTATAGCCCTAGTATGTCGCGTCAGGTCAGTCAGGACCCATAAGCGCTGCAAACATCCTTTATTGCACTCTGGGCATCCACACTGAGTAGTTTGGCATCTTCTGCGCATGCGCCCGCAGTATGCGCCTGTTGATGCGGCACATGTGGCGCAGAAGACACCAACCTCTGATGTTCAGAGGCTGCCAGTGGGAGATGGGAGAAGCCCGGAGCTGTAGCAAGGGACACATGTGACTTGTAGGGGCTGGAGCAAACACCAAGTATAGTTTTATTTCTCTTGCCTCGCTTGTTCCTTTAACTAAGCATGATGACAATCACTGTTACAAGATGGAGCTCCCATAGCACAAACTTTTTTTTTTTTTTTTTTAAATAATATTTCGTGTATCATGAATAGTGAACCATACAATACAGTAAAAACAAATCAAATCCCCACAGAAAAATGAATCACTGATTAGTACGCTGATACTCTGCCAAACACAGCAGGAATGCAGAGACAAAATTGAGTACTTTGACTAGTAAAGCAGACAATGTTCATCTTGATGACTATGGCCAAGACTGGGAGGAGGAAAGGGATGAGGGCGGGGACCGGCGCTATGGAGGAGACGGGGGAGCGCCGGGAGTGACACGCTGTGTGTCCACAGCTCGGCTGATGATTTATGGGGGTCAAGCTGAGCGTAGGGGGGCCTGTAGGGGGATCGGTATAGCAACAGAGGCCGGGCAGTATAGGTAGACCCAGCCTCTGTGTGCTATTAGCGTTCTTTGAACACACCTCGGGTTCTCTTTAATTATGACACTGACTGTTCTTTAAAGTGGACCTCAACTCTCGCACAGGACAGAAGGAAAACAGAAAAAACTCACCCTGTTTGTATTTAGTGAGTTTAGACTGTTCAATTCCCCCTCCTCTGTGACTAAGCACAACTTGTAATTTGATCCCTTAGCTGTGTCAGCTGACTGCAACAGCAAAGAGCTAAATGATAAACACAGGATGTTAAATGAGAACTGTAGTGAGAGGTATATGGAGGCTGCCATATTTATTTCCATTTAAGCAATACCAGTTGCCTGGCAGCCCTGCTGACCCTCTGCCTCTAATACTTTCAGCCATAGACCCTGAACAAGCATGCAGCAGATCAGGCGTTTGACATTGTCAGATCTGACAGATTAGCTGCATGCTTGTCTCTGGTGTTATTTAGACACATCTGCAGCCAAGCAGACCAGCAAGGCTGCCAGGCACCTGGTATTGTTTAAAAGGAAAAACATGGCAGCCTCCATAGTCTTCTCACTTCAGTTGCCCTTTAATGTCTGCTTCCGTGAAAGTAGACAGACTGTAGATTTATTGCAGGATCTGTATCAGCTGTAACTTTTTTTTCTCTTTAAAGGATACCACAACCGAACGGTTGTGGTAAAATTGATTGCAGCACTGTGTAGGGGGTAATGAGCACATACCTGCCGTTCCTCCAGCCCCCTCCGTCTGCCGCCGTTCTTAGTTTATCCATGCTTGTGTCCGGCGACTTTCCTGAATTTACCCCGAACATACTGCGCCCTGTGTGCGCAGCATGTCCTTCCCCCTTCGCTTCTGGCCGGCGCATAGTGCGAGGCTCAGAAGCACACTGTCCCCTTGGTGCTGCGTGTGCGCTCCATTACATTAAGCGTCACATGCTAATCATGTGACGCTCGGTGTAATGGAGCGCACACGCAGCACAAAGGGGACACGTGCTTCTGAGCCTCGCACTATGCGCCGGCCAGAAGCGAAGGGGGAAGGACATGCTGCGCACACAGGGCACAGTATGTCCGGGGTAAAGTTCAGGAATGTCGCCGGACACAAGCATGGATAAACTAAGAACGGCGGCAGACGGAGCGGGGCTGGAGGAACAGCAGGTATGTGCTCATTACCCCCCTACACAGTGCTGCAATCAATTTTACCACAACCGATCGGTTGTGGTATCCTTTAAAGAGAAAAAAAAGTTACAGCTGCTACAAACTCCTCAGTTTATGAAACCACGACTCCGGGTACCCAAAATGGCTCCGACTCCTTAGTCTAATACTTAACAGGGATGTGGACTTTGTACAAAAATCATCCGACTCCTCAGTTTATGACATCAACGACTCCGAGTGCACAAAAATTGCCCTGACTGGACTCCACAGCCCTGCTTTAAAGAGAATGAAATGTAGTAAAATACATATTTTTCTTTTACAAAAAACTCTAACATCAATGCCCTAACAAACACCGCATCCCTGTGGCTGAACACTCAAATCACCCCAAACTCACCAGGCACATTGCAGGGATTGCTTCAGTGTAGAGGCAGAGCTTTGGGCTGTAGCTCTGCCTCTTCTCACGTCCATCTGCGCAGATCACCGCCTATCCCCGCCCCTCAGTTTTCTTTCACTAAGAGGGGCAGGGGAGAGGCGGTGATCAGCGCAGATTGACACGCATAGAGGCAGAGCTACAGCTCAAAGCTCCGCCTCCCCAGGCAGCAAAATCCACGACCAGGAAAGTCATGGCTTTTTGCCCTGGGAGTTTGGGGCGATGTATTTAGTGTTCAGCCGCGGGTTTGAGGCATTTTAGTTAAGGCATTGATGTTAAAGAGGTTTTTTAACAGAAAAACCTGTATTTTGACTCCAGACTTTAGAGTCTCTTTAACAGCCTTTCAAAGGAACTTGGGCAAGGCAGCTGTTCCATTGGGTTTCAGCAGAGAATGTAGCAAATGTACAGGTATACTACAATGTTGCTTTGATGTCTGGCATGCAGGGTCTCAGAGACAGACTTACATGTATGTGCATTGCCAGCTAGAAGTTATGTGCCACCCAATCCCCCCCCCCCCCCCCTCCCCATGGACCAGTGTTATGTCTTGATCTTGTTGCCCAGAAGCTCCCTTCCCCGCATGCTCAGTGGGAAGTTAATTATAAAAATAAACACACACACACATTCAGTGTGTACCTCCAACATCTATGTGTGCTTATGGGTCCTTAAAACAGAGATACATGTAACTGACACCAGAATGTATAAGTGGGTACACACAAATAATTAGTCTCTGTTACCAATGGGTACTGTAAATTAAGCTTACCTAACAACAGAGCCAGTGGTTATCTACTCAGCCTATTAAAGCTCTCAAAACCAAAAGGTCACTGAAAACCTATAGCAAGAAGTTTTAAATCAGGATGATACAATTTATTGGCGAACTAAAAAGAATAAGAATAAGCGAGCTTTCGGCTTTGCAGCCTTCGTCGGGCTTGCAGGCTGATGGTACAGACAGCTTTGTACATGCAACATCAAAAGGAGGTACATAGAATACAAAAGAATAAAGTCTGAGAGTCCAGCCTAGTTTAGAGCCATGATCCCACCTCAATACAGCCCGGAACACCCTAGCACAGTTGTGCTGATTACAGTACAGAGGCCTGTCCTACCAGCTTAGGGCAAAGGCCTGACTGTCCAAGCAGTGGCCAATGCCACACAACAGCCTAATAATCTTCCTTCCCCAACACAGCCCAGACACCTCATCCCCCTGATCCCGGCCTACACCCGGCATGTGCTCGGAAACCGGGCCTGCACAGCACAGCGGGCCTGGGAAGGAAGTGCTCACCCGCATGAAGGGGGTGAGGAACTCTCTCACCCACCCGCTGTCATTCCCCAATGCGGATGTACCCGTGACCGGCTGCTAGGAAACAGCGCAGCCCTTATGTCAAGGTAAGAGGAGGCCCGCTGTCTCGGGACACAAGGCTGACATTGTGGCCGCCACACCGGCTCACACTGTGACGACATGCACCGCCTCACAGCTCCTGTCTCCCGGCCCCATCCCGGGCGCCGCCATGTTGGATACCGGCATGAGCTGTGGAGAGCCGGGAGGAGCGCAGCACGTTACACTCCAGCGGCCGCCTCACGCTCACCTCTACATCTCGCCCCTTGTTCTTGAAACTCTTGATTCGGTGGTTCTCCAGGCCGGCGCTCTCCGCCATGGCGGCTGTGTGTGTGCTGCTGTCTCTGGCTCTCCCCGTTACCGGCTGCGACACCACAAGGACCGCGCGAGCCGCACTCCCCCGCCCTGCGCGCGCTCGCCTGGAGGAGGAGAGTGAGGGGAGGAGCTGTGACGTCACGGGGAGGGATGCTAGGGAAGCCGCTCAGCGCTGAGGTTCGCGCCGCCGCTTGCCGTGCAGTGAAATCGCCTGTCACCCAAGCGGCACTTGCCCTTGTTGTTACGCACAGAAGTCACTGACCGAAGGGCGCTGTCGCCATTCAACATTTCTTAATGACGTGGGTTCAGGTTTTACTTGCTGACTAATGTTTAGTGTAGCGTTTTAATAAAGGTTTAGGAAAAGACGGGAAAAAAATGACCGCTAGGCAGTGTGGCGACGTTTTTGCATCACGTGACTATGGAGAACGCTCGAGATCCATACCCGCCCCTTCTGCTGGGCGTACTGGCTCCGCCCATCCGGGTAACCCCTCTCTTATAAGAGGGCGGCAGGGTTGTTCTCCTCTCCTGCTTTATGACATCAGCGGTGACTGGTGACTACTAGTCGTTGTAATGCTGGTTAGCAGTTAAGCCTCCTAACATCTGTCGAAGATGTCTTTTCTCCAGTGGATTAAAAAACTACATTTTTAAGTATAATTCATCATTATAAAAACATCTCCCCTAACTGTCCCTCTTCTTCATTTGTCCCTCTTTCAGGATCCTTAAAGTGTACCAGAGACAACGTGACATAATGAAATAAGTGTATGTACAGTGCAAAACATATAATAACCAGGCTTTTTATTTTGCTGCCTAAAAGAGTTGATCTTTAGGCAGGCAAGTGACAGCTTCTGTCTTGTTACCTCGTTAGGAATTTAGTAAACCTCACCGATAAGCCAATTACTGCCATAAAAGTTTTCATGGCAGAATACAACTTGTGAGGGCAGGGCAGAGATAGAAAAAGGTCAACATAGCTCCCAACTGTCCCTCTTCCTACGGAGGGACAGTCCCTTTTTGGGAGCCCTGTTCCTCTGTCCCTCTTTCCTCCTCATTTATCCATCTTTCAGGACTTTGGGACTTTGTCCCTCTTTCTATGTATATATATATATATATATATATATATATATATATATATATATATATATATATATATATATAGTTGTATAGTAAAAATGTGTTTGATTGACTCTAAACTTTATTCACATCCTTTAAATTGATATAATACTAATTTTAAAATGTTATTATGAAGGAAAATTAACCAAGATAGAAAGGAGTGTGGTTTGAATTATAAATGAACATATTTTTCTTATGAAATCTTTATGGTATACGTGACTATGGTCGTGGTGGGGGCATGCCCAGGGGTCTGACGGGCGTGGCTTAAGTGTCCCTTTTTCTCATCTCAAAAAGTTGGGAGGTATGGGTCAATAGTTCATGTATTTTAACTCTGGGACACTTAATAGACTACTATTGAGTAGAGACAAAAAAACATTCAATCTACGTTGTTAATGTTTAAATATAAAATAAAACCATGGGATATCTAAGAAAATATATTTTTAGGAGTGGGAGGATAAATACAATTGTTTATCTCATCAGTTTATTTTCATTTCGTGTACACTTTAAATTGATAAATGGACCAATTTGGTTTGAATTATAAAAAAAAAGAGGCTATTATTATTATTATAAGAGGCTACTAAAGTGCTTGTACATGCTCTAATCATGTCTCGTCTTGATGACTGAATATCCTTCTCTATGGCCTACCAAAAAACAGACTGGCACCTCTCCAGTCCCTACTGAACTTTACTGATCATCTCATCCACCACTCCTCCAGCTCCTTTGATACTGCCTCTCTTTGCCAATCCCTCCATTGCCTACCAATCCCCCAAAGGATCCAGTTCAAACTCATTACACTAACATACACAGCTCTATATAGGCTATCCCCTCCATACATTTCTTTATTCATCTCCAGATTTCATCCATTCTGGAACTTTTCCTCCTCCCAACAGCAGTGGCGTACCTACCACAAGGCTGAAGGTGCTCACAGCACCGGGTGTAGCCATGGCTAGGGGTGCCGCTGTGGTGCTCACTCACTGTGTTCTTCCACCTGGGACTTTTTATTTTCACAGTTTGGCCAACATTCAGGAAAATAGCAGCAGGCAGTGCATGGGACTGTACTACTTCCTGCACTAGATGAAGCACCCCTCCTAGCTCCATATTCACCAAATCTGCAAAAATCACTAATCTCTCACCTTAATTATGTGTAATTGTTCAGTGTTCTACTCAATCAAGTTGCAAACTGATCTTTTTCAAGCTTTGTTGCAAGTTGCAGTGGTGCTAGGTACTGCAGAAGCAGTTTGGGTATTGATGAGCATGCATGAAAAAAGGCTCCTGGAAAAAAGGGTGCAGGGGATTGCCGCTAGTAGAATCTTCCAAAAATTAGCAGTATTCTACTGCTGGATTGCTATAGTAAAATATCAGTAAGTTTTACCTATATTTTACTATGACTAAACCTAACCCTACTCTCACACAGAACTTTCCCTCTACTGATTCCTAACCCTAAGTCCTCCCCTGGTGGTGCTTAATCTTAAGACCCTCCCCCCTGGTGGGGACTAAACCTAATCCCCGTGGCGCCTAACCCTACCCCCTCCTAAACCTTAACCCCATCTAATGCAAAGCCGCGATATGCGGCAAAGAAGTTACATTTGCGCACCCAGAGAGTGCTCAATTAGCGGCAAGCAGGGTAAATTTCCAGAGCTATTTAGCCTCGACTTGCAGCTTTTCCTATATGTCTCCATTCACACATAACTGAATTCACAAGCAATTTGCGTTTTTGCACAATTACGTTTGCTGCACATCTAATTCAGGTCAGTGGAATCGTATTTGGCCTCCGTTGTTGTGCGATTTTTCTGCATTTTAAATTATGCAGCAGCACTGCATTTCTTTTGCATGCAATGTGCGGTTTGCATATAATGCAAATCAATGTATATACAGAAAAATCTCAAATGGCTTGTGAAGTTAATTACATACAGTTTCATGTAAATTACCTTCATTGGTACACACAAAAAATTGCAATCCCCCAAAAAATCAAGTTCAAAATGCGCATTAAAAAAAAAAGAAAAAACGTAACCAAAAAACACAAAACAGAATCGAAAGCTCATAAAAATGGGGGAAATCTCAGGTGGAATTTGCAGGGATAGGTATGAAAAGTCCTTAGATGAAGATGTGTGCAATACTAATGTATCAGCATTTAAGTTTGCAGACCGGTTTCTGCAGCCCACATTCCTTGAATGAAACGCAGTCAGCCAGGTCGGGTGTTTACAGTTGATTGCATCATGTTTGATAGCAGTAGGAGGCCTCCTGGTAATACTTCTCCTTTCGCCTCCACAGGGCAGACGTGTTCTGAGACAGATCTCTGAGCACATGGTCACCAAATTCCAGCATGAAATCTACTATCTATCGATAGATGTTTAAAGCAGTGCAATGCTAAGGGCGATCAATCTACCACCTCTTCTGTTCAATGCTAAGGGCGATCAATCTACCACCGCTTCTGTTCCTCTGCCCACATTTGATCAAGATCTTGTGTCCGGTCAGATCGACCTCACGCTGCCTATACTGGGGGGACAGCTCAGTCTACTGATACTGGGGGGACACTTCTAACTACCTTTACTGGGGGAGGGGGGGGGCACCTTAGACTACTTATACTGGTGGGACGCTTCTGGTTACCTATACTGAGGGGATTTCTCAGTCTACCCATACTGGGGGACACGTCAGGCTAACTACGATTATTGGGGGCACATCTGTCTACCTGATGCTTTTGAATAAAAACAAATCTGATTCTAATACTATTTGGGAGGCACATATGTACCTACCTAATACGGCCAATTAGGGGACTTAACGACTACCTAATACTCCTAATTGGGGGGCACATTTGTCTACCTAATACTTTACTCACAAGACTATCTAAATACTGCTAATTTGGGGATATATATGGTTACCCAATACTAATATCTAGGAGCACACCTGGCTACCTAATACTACAATCTTACATGGCTTCCTAATCATGCTATCTGGGAAACTCACAGTGCAACCTACTACTGCTGTCTGGGGACACATCGTTCTACCAAATACTAATATCTAGGGACACCTGGCTGCACAATTATTTTATTTTGAGGCACCTAACAATTGAATCCTTGTCTTTTTGAGGCATCTGGCTACCTTATTTCTTTATCTGGAGGCATGTGACTGCCTTCTACTTTTATCCTGAAGCACGTGACTGCGTAATTCTTTAATCTTGAGGCACATGTTTACTTAATACTTGTAAAAATCTATTAACCCTTCGCACACTCACATGCAAATGTTCAAACAATTGCATTCACAGATTCACTCATCCAGGCACAACTGTTATCCCTACAGCTAAATTAAAAGCCAGGGTTTTAGTTCACAGAAGAATGCATTCTTATGCTTAATCACCTATACTGCGCAGAAGTACCCAGGTAAACATAGGTGTCCTAACTCTGGCCCTGTAACATGCATAGTGCAAACATGCAAACACATTCATTGCATCAAACCTATCAATGGATTAGGAGCACACATCCTAACTTCCTCTCCTGGGAAAGACAGTGCATCTTACCAATCGCACAAGGGAGCTAATGTTATGTGTCCATGTGCACAATGCGCATACACCAGCATAAGCTGTCTGCATGCTGACAAACATACAGGGGAAGGGGGGAGTGCACCGAATTGGACCCTAGCCACAGGGGTCAATGATAAGAATAAACATACATATATCCAGGCACATCGCCTCTAGTTAGGACATTAAATAAATTATTAGGGAAAGGGAGGTGCTGAAGGGGGTGTGGCTAGAAAACAGCAAAAATCTATTAACCCTTCGCACACTCACATGCAAATGTTCAAACAATTGCATTCACAGATTCACTCATCCAGGCACAACTGTTATCCCTACAGCTAAATTAAAAGCCAGGGTTTTAGTTCACAGAAGAATGCATTCTTATGCTTAATCACCTATACTGCGCAGAAGTACCCAGGTAAACATAGGTGTCCTAACTCTGGCCCTGTAACATGCATAGTGCAAACATGCAAACACATTCATTGCATCAAACCTATCAATGGATTAGGAGCACACATCCTAACTTCCTCTCCTGGGAAAGACAGTGCATCTTACCAATCGCACAAGGGAGCTAATGTTATGTGTCCATGTGCACAATGCGCATACACCAGCATAAGCTGTCTGCATGCTGACAAACATACAGGGGAAGGGGGGAGTGCACCGAATTGGACCCTAGCCACAGGGGTCAATGATAAGAATAAACATACATATATCCAGGCACATCGCCTCTAGTTAGGACATTAAATAAATTATTAGGGAAAGGGAGGTGCTGAAGGGGGTGTGGCTAGAAAACAGCAAAAATCTATTAACCCTTCGCACACTCACATGCAAATGTTCAAACAATTGCATTCACAGATTCACTCATCCAGGCACAACTGTTATCCCTACAGCTAAATTAAAAGCCAGGGTTTTAGTTCACAGAAGAATGCATTCTTATGCTTAATCACCTATACTGCGCAGAAGTACCCAGGTAAACATAGGTGTCCTAACTCTGGCCCTGTAACATGCATAGTGCAAACATGCAAACACATTCATTGCATCAAACCTATCAATGGATTAGGAGCACACATCCTAACTTCCTCTCCTGGGAAAGACAGTGCATCTTACCAATCGCACAAGGGAGCTAATGTTATGTGTCCATGTGCACAATGCGCATACACCAGCATAAGCTGTCTGCATGCTGACAAACATACAGGGGAAGGGGGGAGTGCACCGAATTGGACCCTAGCCACAGGGGTCAATGATAAGAATAAACATACATATATCCAGGCACATCGCCTCTAGTTAGGACATTAAATAAATTATTAGGGAAAGGGAGGTGCTGAAGGGGGTGTGGCTAGAAAACAGCAAAAATCTATTAACCCTTCGCACACTCACATGCAAATGTTCAAACAATTGCATTCACAGATTCACTCATCCAGGCACAACTGTTATCCCTACAGCTAAATTAAAAGCCAGGGTTTTAGTTCACAGAAGAATGCATTCTTATGCTTAATCACCTATACTGCGCAGAAGTACCCAGGTAAACATAGGTGTCCTAACTCTGGCCCTGTAACATGCATAGTGCAAACATGCAAACACATTCATTGCATCAAACCTATCAATGGATTAGGAGCACACATCCTAACTTCCTCTCCTGGGAAAGACAGTGCATCTTACCAATCGCACAAGGGAGCTAATGTTATGTGTCCATGTGCACAATGCGCATACACCAGCATAAGCTGTCTGCATGCTGACAAACATACAGGGGAAGGGGGGAGTGCACCGAATTGGACCCTAGCCACAGGGGTCAATGATAAGAATAAACATACATATATCCAGGCACATCGCCTCTAGTTAGGACATTAAATAAATTATTAGGGAAAGGGAGGTGCTGAAGGGGGTGTGGCTAGAAAACAGCAAAAATCTATTAACCCTTCGCACACTCACATGCAAATGTTCAAACAATTGCATTCACAGATTCACTCATCCAGGCACAACTGTTATCCCTACAGCTAAATTAAAAGCCAGGGTTTTAGTTCACAGAAGAATGCATTCTTATGCTTAATCACCTATACTGCGCAGAAGTACCCAGGTAAACATAGGTGTCCTAACTCTGGCCCTGTAACATGCATAGTGCAAACATGCAAACACATTCATTGCATCAAACCTATCAATGGATTAGGAGCACACATCCTAACTTCCTCTCCTGGGAAAGACAGTGCATCTTACCAATCGCACAAGGGAGCTAATGTTATGTGTCCATGTGCACAATGCGCATACACCAGCATAAGCTGTCTGCATGCTGACAAACATACAGGGGAAGGGGGGAGTGCACCGAATTGGACCCTAGCCACAGGGGTCAATGATAAGAATAAACATACATATATCCAGGCACATCGCCTCTAGTTAGGACATTAAATAAATTATTAGGGAAAGGGAGGTGCTGAAGGGGGTGTGGCTAGAAAACAGCAAAAATCTATTAACCCTTCGCACACTCACATGCAAATGTTCAAACAATTGCATTCACAGATTCACTCATCCAGGCACAACTGTTATCCCTACAGCTAAATTAAAAGCCAGGGTTTTAGTTCACAGAAGAATGCATTCTTATGCTTAATCACCTATACTGCGCAGAAGTACCCAGGTAAACATAGGTGTCCTAACTCTGGCCCTGTAACATGCATAGTGCAAACATGCAAACACATTCATTGCATCAAACCTATCAATGGATTAGGAGCACACATCCTAACTTCCTCTCCTGGGAAAGACAGTGCATCTTACCAATCGCACAAGGGAGCTAATGTTATGTGTCCATGTGCACAATGCGCATACACCAGCATAAGCTGTCTGCATGCTGACAAACATACAGGGGAAGGGGGGAGTGCACCGAATTGGACCCTAGCCACAGGGGTCAATGATAAGAATAAACATACATATATCCAGGCACATCGCCTCTAGTTAGGACATTAAATAAATTATTAGGGAAAGGGAGGTGCTGAAGGGGGTGTGGCTAGAAAACAGCAAAAATCTATTAACCCTTCGCACACTCACATGCAAATGTTCAAACAATTGCATTCACAGATTCACTCATCCAGGCACAACTGTTATCCCTACAGCTAAATTAAAAGCCAGGGTTTTAGTTCACAGAAGAATGCATTCTTATGCTTAATCACCTATACTGCGCAGAAGTACCCAGGTAAACATAGGTGTCCTAACTCTGGCCCTGTAACATGCATAGTGCAAACATGCAAACACATTCATTGCATCAAACCTATCAATGGATTAGGAGCACACATCCTAACTTCCTCTCCTGGGAAAGACAGTGCATCTTACCAATCGCACAAGGGAGCTAATGTTATGTGTCCATGTGCACAATGCGCATACACCAGCATAAGCTGTCTGCATGCTGACAAACATACAGGGGAAGGGGGGAGTGCACCGAATTGGACCCTAGCCACAGGGGTCAATGATAAGAATAAACATACATATATCCAGGCACATCGCCTCTAGTTAGGACATTAAATAAATTATTAGGGAAAGGGAGGTGCTGAAGGGGGTGTGGCTAGAAAACAGCAAAAATCTATTAACCCTTCGCACACTCACATGCAAATGTTCAAACAATTGCATTCACAGATTCACTCATCCAGGCACAACTGTTATCCCTACAGCTAAATTAAAAGCCAGGGTTTTAGTTCACAGAAGAATGCATTCTTATGCTTAATCACCTATACTGCGCAGAAGTACCCAGGTAAACATAGGTGTCCTAACTCTGGCCCTGTAACATGCATAGTGCAAACATGCAAACACATTCATTGCATCAAACCTATCAATGGATTAGGAGCACACATCCTAACTTCCTCTCCTGGGAAAGACAGTGCATCTTACCAATCGCACAAGGGAGCTAATGTTATGTGTGCACTGTCTTTCCCAGGAGAGGAAGTTAGGATGTGTGCTCCTAATCCATTGATAGGTTTGATGCAATGAATGTGTTTGCATGTTTGCACTATGCATGTTACAGGGCCAGAGTTAGGACACCTATGTTTACCTGGGTACTTCTGCGCAGTATAGGTGATTAAGCATAAGAATGCATTCTTCTGTGAACTAAAACCCTGGCTTTTAATTTAGCTGTAGGGATAACAGTTGTGCCTGGATGAGTGAATCTGTGAATGCAATTGTTTGAACATTTGCATGTGAGTGTGCGAAGGGTTAATAGATTTTTGCTGTTTTCTAGCCACACCCCCTTCAGCACCTCCCTTTCCCTAATAATTTATTTAATGTCCTAACTAGAGGCGATGTGCCTGGATATATGTATGTTTATTCTTATCATTGACCCCTGTGGCTAGGGTCCAATTCGGTGCACTCCCCCCTTCCCCTGTATGTTTGTCAGCATGCAGACAGCTTATGCTGGTGTATGCGCATTGTGCACATGGACACATAACATTAGCTCCCTTGTGCGATTGGTAAGATGCACTGTCTTTCCCAGGAGAGGAAGTTAGGATGTGTGCTCCTAATCCATTGATAGGTTTGATGCAATGAATGTGTTTGCATGTTTGCACTATGCATGTTACAGGGCCAGAGTTAGGACACCTATGTTTACCTGGGTACTTCTGCGCAGTATAGGTGATTAAGCATAAGAATGCATTCTTCTGTGAACTAAAACCCTGGCTTTTAATTTAGCTGTAGGGATAACAGTTGTGCCTGGATGAGTGAATCTGTGAATGCAATTGTTTGAACATTTGCATGTGAGTGTGCGAAGGGTTAATAGATTTTTGCTGTTTTCTAGCCACACCCCCTTCAGCACCTCCCTTTCCCTAATAATTTATTTAATGTCCTAACTAGAGGCGATGTGCCTGGATATATGTATGTTTATTCTTATCATTGACCCCTGTGGCTAGGGTCCAATTCGGTGCACTCCCCCCTTCCCCTGTATGTTTGTCAGCATGCAGACAGCTTATGCTGGTGTATGCGCATTGTGCACATGGACACATAACATTAGCTCCCTTGTGCGATTGGTAAGATGCACTGTCTTTCCCAGGAGAGGAAGTTAGGATGTGTGCTCCTAATCCATTGATAGGTTTGATGCAATGAATGTGTTTGCATGTTTGCACTATGCATGTTACAGGGCCAGAGTTAGGACACCTATGTTTACCTGGGTACTTCTGCGCAGTATAGGTGATTAAGCATAAGAATGCATTCTTCTGTGAACTAAAACCCTGGCTTTTAATTTAGCTGTAGGGATAACAGTTGTGCCTGGATGAGTGAATCTGTGAATGCAATTGTTTGAACATTTGCATGTGAGTGTGCGAAGGGTTAATAGATTTTTGCTGTTTTCTAGCCACACCCCCTTCAGCACCTCCCTTTCCCTAATAATTTATTTAATGTCCTAACTAGAGGCGATGTGCCTGGATATATGTATGTTTATTCTTATCATTGACCCCTGTGGCTAGGGTCCAATTCGGTGCACTCCCCCCTTCCCCTGTATGTTTGTCAGCATGCAGACAGCTTATGCTGGTGTATGCGCATTGTGCACATGGACACATAACATTAGCTCCCTTGTGCGATTGGTAAGATGCACTGTCTTTCCCAGGAGAGGAAGTTAGGATGTGTGCTCCTAATCCATTGATAGGTTTGATGCAATGAATGTGTTTGCATGTTTGCACTATGCATGTTACAGGGCCAGAGTTAGGACACCTATGTTTACCTGGGTACTTCTGCGCAGTATAGGTGATTAAGCATAAGAATGCATTCTTCTGTGAACTAAAACCCTGGCTTTTAATTTAGCTGTAGGGATAACAGTTGTGCCTGGATGAGTGAATCTGTGAATGCAATTGTTTGAACATTTGCATGTGAGTGTGCGAAGGGTTAATAGATTTTTGCTGTTTTCTAGCCACACCCCCTTCAGCACCTCCCTTTCCCTAATAATTTATTTAATGTCCTAACTAGAGGCGATGTGCCTGGATATATGTATGTTTATACTTAATACTTGTATCTTACAATAGATTTCATTTTTTTTTGTATCTGGGGGCATAGTGGCTTTTAAATTCAGGTATCTGGGGAACCCAGGTGCTAAAGTGAGGAATCTGTCTGAAAGAGTTGCGGCCTGCAGATAAAAGCTAGACAGTAAAATGTATTGCAGTCCCCCATTTCCTGTTAGACTAAAGGCCCGTACACAAGCACCCAATGTAAACGTACCATAAACATATCAGTAAATCACATTGGAATTTGACGATATTGTCTGTTGCAAGAGAAGTAAAGGATTCAGTGTAAAAGGACCCTGAACAGGTGACTGAGCTGCTTGCAGCTAATCCCAGCAAATAGCAGCTGAACAGGAGATAATTTTTCATCTTCAATTTAAATTAACTTACCAGCACTTTGCAAAAAAGTACCAAAATGTAGGCGAAAAGGGACAATTTTGCTTGCTGGTGGATTAAAAGGCATTTTATTGACACATTTGAAAATATCACCTGGGAGAAAATATCTGGAGAAAAAGTGAATTGCATATGGGCCTACGTCTTATATGAATTTTTGCACCAAGAGATGTGCTAGGCTAGGGGATGTCTTACATTTCTATGACACATACAATTTCCTGTGCCTTTGCCACTGTGCCCCTCATGCTCTGCTGGATCCACCTCGTATGTCCGTGTCTCCCTTATACCTTTAGGCTTCTTTCCCACCAAGACGTTGCGTTTTAGGGGACTTTAAGGTTGCATAACGTGCCCCTAACGCAATGCATGGTGGTGTTGAAATTGGACGTCAGATTGAGCCGCATTATGCGGCTCTCAAAGCAGCCTCTCCAGGATAGTGATGGGAAGTCCGGATCTTTTTGAGGATTCGGATCATTCGAATCAGATCATTGAAAAGATCTGGATCTTTGAACCAAATCATTTGAATCATTTTACTAGGGAAACAGACTGGGGGTGAAATGACTAGCAGGACAGGACTTTCCTTGCGCTGTACATTCTGTATGTTCTAGTTTCTTCCAGACAGACATCCACTGTGAACCGGATCTTTCATTGTGATGATCCGGATGATTCGACTCACAAAAAGATCCGGATCAAATGAACTATTCGGTCATGATCCGGACAACACTAGGACTCCCACCACGAGTCACCACAGTGCAGGGAATATTAATTAGCCATGTGGCTAGTCACTGAGCATGTGCAAGCAGTCTAACGCAGCTCTATAGGGGTATAAGGTATGGCATGCTGCACTTTCATTTAACGTGCAGCGTTATACCCTAATGCAACATGTGCACTGTGAACAGCACATTGATTTTACAGTGCTGTGAGTTAGGCTGCGTTACTGGCTGCTGTAACGTGGGACTTTAACGTCCCACTGTGAAAGCAGCCTTATAGTGACCTCCTCTATCCCCTGTCCTCCTGTGTCCCAAGTCCCCATATCCTCCTGGTGTCCTCTGATGTCCCCCTGCATCCTCCTCTTACTCCCAGTTACATGCCATGCTGTCCCCCTGCATCCTCTTCTTTCCCTAAACTCCATGCAGCTGTGTCCCTGAGCTTCAGCCTGTGGGGAAGAACAGCAACTTGTGTTTCTACTGGAGTTGATGGTCTCGCAGGCGGCACCCATGGCTTTGTTATTGGGCCAATCAATGCACTCATTGCTACTCAGTGAGTGCAGTGATTGGCTCAATGACGGAGCCATGGCCTGCAAAACCATGGGTTCCAGTAATAACACAAAAATCAAGTAGTGTTGCGCCTACACCACTAAGCTGCTAGTTCTGTTAAAGAGACTCCGTAACAAAAATTGCATCCTGTTTTTTATCATCCTACATGTTCCAAAAGCTATTCTAATGTGTTCTGGCTTACTGCAGAACTTTCTGCTATCACAGTCTCTGTAATAAATCAATGTATCTTTCCCCTGTCAGACTTGTCGGCCTGTGTCTGGAAGGCTGCCAAGTTCTTCAGTGTTGTGGTTCTGCTATGAACTCCCCCTTCCAGGCCCCTCTATGCACACTGCCTGTGTATTATTTAGATTAGGGCAGCTTCTCTCTTCTCTCTTATCTTTTACAAGCTGGATAAATCGTCCTCTGAGCTGGCTGGGCTTTCACATACTGAGGAGTTACAGACAAGGGCAAAGCTGTTTGCAGGAAGAAAAGAGCAGCCTGAAACTTCAGTGCATGAGAGATGCAGGGGAAAGAAACACACAAATGATCTCTTGAGATTCAAAAGGAAGGGTGTATACAGCCTGCTTGTGTATGAATGTATTTTCTATGTGTGGACATACTGTACATCAACCTACTTCCTGTTTTGGTGGCCATTTTGTTTGTTTATAAACAAACTTTTTAAAACTGTTTTTAACCACTTTTAATGCGGCGGGGAGCGGCGAAATTGTGACAGAGGGGAATAGGAGATGTCCCCTAACGCACTGGAATGTTTACTTTTGTGCGATTTTAACAATACAGATTCTCTTTAAGGGATCCCACTTCCTTAGTAATTGGTAATAAAATAAAATAACAGACTGTGCTAAAAAAATCTTTAATGGACTTAAGTAAACGATAAAAATTAATGGTTTGATCATTAAAAAATCTTTAATGGATTTAGTAAGTAAATGGTAAAAATTAATGATTGGATCAGGGCAATTACCTCAAATTTGTTGTATATATATATATATAATATATATATATATATATATATATATATATATATATATATATATATATATATATATATATATATATATATATATATATATATATATACATATACATATATACATATACATATATATATATATATATATATATATATATACATAAAAGATCATAAAATGTCCATAAAAACAAATCTAGTGAAAAAATTGATAAATAACATCCCAGTGGGAATTTAAAGTGCTTGAATCAATGGGTTTCGGCATGCAGTGGATTATTCACAGTGAACTACTTATGGTGGATTCCAGGAGTAGTATCCAATTGCATATGCGTAGAGTTTAAGCTCCGTATTACACTGACAATTAATTCCAGGATTAGTGTCCCAGTAGGTGTTGTGGCTTGCTGTTGCAAACAGAATTTAATACATCCTCATAATGGCATCTGAATTAATAATCTGGCATGAGAGCATACAGTGATTGTAATGATACGTCTCACCCGTCTGGATCCGTATCCGGGTAGTGGGACCTTGTTGCGGGGAGCCGCTCGATCTCACCTGCCCCGGCCGGTAGCTAGGCGAGAGAGTCTAGACGGATTTAGCGTCGGGCTGGATTAGCCCGGCTCCCTTGGCTGGCGGAGGCAGTGTTGGCTGAGGCGCCTATCCGGAGATGGAACTTCCGTATGGACGTTCAGTGCTGGCAGCCGTGTAGCTTCACCGCGCCTCCCTCCTCTCTAGTATGTGACGTCACAAGTGCAGCCGTTGCTGACGTTTCGGGAGGAACGCCTCCCTTTCTCAAAGCTGGGCTGCAGAGGGGGATCGGAGGCTTTCTTTTGAAGCGTTGCCCGTATGGTGTTCTTAATCAAATGCATATAGGTCCAAATCTTTGTTTAATCCGTGTGGTGTCAAAGAATTGAGATTAAATATCCACATTGTCTCTCTCCGGGACATTTCTAATAAATAGTCCCCCCCTCTCCAGGGTCTACTGACTTGCTCTATTGCGCAATATTTCGTTCCCTTGAAGTACCGTCTTATAATGCTCTGAAAGGGGATGTTTTTTATTCCCTTTTATAATGTTTGTACAGTGCTCACTAAGTCTTTCTTTCAAAGCACGCTTTGTTCTTCCCACATAATATTTTTGGCAGGGACATATTAGCAAATAAATAACACCTTTTGTGTCACAATTAGTGACATCCTTGATCTTAAAAGTTTCTTTATTTGTTGTTGATGCAATCTCATAAATCCTTTCCACAGGTAAATTGGACTCCCGGCAGGCTCTGCAGAATCCACATTTCCTAAAATACCCACTGTTCTTCTTCGTTCTAGTCGGTTTTATAGTTGGAGCTAGTATATTACCCAGATTTTTTGCTCTCCTAAAAATCATTTTGGGGTTCTCTGGTAGAATGGAGGTGAGTAAGGGGTCCTCCCGTAACAAGTTCCAATATTTGCCAACTATAGTCCTCACTTTTGGAGCCTGTGAGGAATATTGCATTATTAGATTGGGTTGTTGATCAATTGAATCGGTTCGTTTATCTTTATCTTTCAGTAGTCTACATCTCTCTGTGTTCTTAGCCTTTTCCCTAGCCTCCACGATCAGTTCCTCAGAATACCCTTTGCATTCAAACCTATCTTGCAGGGTCTCTGCTTCTGCATCAAAGTCTGACATTTTAGAGCAGTTCCTCCTGAGCCTCAAAAATTGGCCCCCCGGAATGTTCATAAGCCATCTGAAGTGGTGACAGCTATCCACATTGATATAGCTGTTGGTGTCTACTGGCTTCAGATAGGTTTTTGTTAATAACCGCCCGTTTTCTCTATACACTGTCAAATCCAAAAAATTGACTTGTTGCTGGCTGTACTCACTTGTGAATTTTAAATTATAATCGTTGTTATTGATCCACCCTATGAATGTGTCAAGGCTAGATTTACTCCCCCGCCATATAAAAAAGGCATCGTCTATAAATCTCCTCCAGAGCACCAGGGATTGTTGCTTCAGTGTTTCTTTAAGCTTCACACATTTAAATAAAAGTAACATTTTTATTATCATTTGTATTTCGTTGACCATCCCTAATAATGTATGGTCATCATGATCCCCCCCAACACCCTTAAGAAGTTTGCACACCACAGCACTTGCTATGGAGGCGGAAGCCCTGTGTCAGAGGAAGGGACAGTGAGTAGCTGAGACCTCCCACAGTCCAGGGCCATCTGGTAGCTACGCCTCTGATTGGGGGTTCTTATCCCTAATTCCTTGTCACTCCAGAAGGAGGAGACTAGGTAATTATACAATAATTCCTTTTTCCACACCATAAAGATGCACTAGGGCAGGCATGGGCAAACTTGGCCCTCCAGCTGTTAAGGAACTACAAGTCCCACAATGCATTGCAGGAGTCTTACAGCCACAGTCATGACTCATGAAGGCAAATGCATTGTGGGACTTGTAGTTCCTTAAAGGGGAACTGAAGAGAGAGGTATATGGAGGCTGTCATGTTTATGTCCTTTTAATCAATACCAGTTGCCTGGCAGCCCTGCTGGTCTATTTCTCTGCAGTAGTATCTGATTAAAACCAGAAACAAGCATGCAGCTAGTCTTGTCAGATCAGACTTATAAGTCTGAAACACTGAAACACCTGATCTGCTGCATGCTTGTTCAGGGCCTATGGCTAATAGTATTAGAGGCAGAGGATCAGCAGGGCTGCCAGGCAACTGGTATTGTCTAAAAGGAAATAAACATGACAGTCTCCATATACCTTTCTCTTCAGTTCCCCTTTAACAGCTGGAGGGCCAAGTTTGCCCATGCCTGCACTACGGCATGCGGCTATTCTGCCCACTAAAGAAGGGGCTACAGGAGAGATACATAATATCTGAATTGTCCCCCACCCTGTTTCCCCCTCTTGTTTTAGATTGTAAGCTCACAAGGGCAGGGCTCTCTCACCCTTTTGTGCCTTGGAATTCATCATACATGTTTATTCATGGTGTTACTTTTGTCACTGTCCTTACCAATTCTGTATTTTGTATCAATTTTGTGTTTTGTATATTTGGTGTACACCATTGTCTGTATTATTAAGGACCCCATGTTTGTTTCTTACTTTGTACAGCGCCATATGGTGAAGCTCTATAAATCAATAATAATAATGTGACAGCTTTAATTCATTAAAATGACTACATCTTTATTAATAAGTAACTTCAGTAAAAAAAAAAAAAAACAGAAAAAAAACCCTCAAGTCAGCACATCCACTGATATCTATGGCTGGATTACCCTTATCTCAACGTTGAGTGCAAACATGACAGCTGAGTGACTGAGCTGTATACTGTGATAATAATGCCCAAGGGCATAACAGCATATCGCACCATATGAATGAACTCATATATTTAGTCCAAATTTACTGCAGTCACAACAAATTATGCTTGTATATAAAGTCAACTTTTAAAAAACGTTTTGTTTTGCAAAATGTTCTTAAACCAAGTTACTTGCAAAGGGTTTACTGTACCTGCTTCAGCAACACCTTCTGTCAATCATATTTATAAGTATGTGATGATGAGATGGTGGCTGCGATTATTGAGAATGAAGAATGGAGGCTGCCCTTGTGATTGAGGAAAGTGGGTATATGCTGAGCCACACTTGTTATGACTTGATGGGTTACCACGGGGGTGGACAGGAAATGTAAGTGGGACGCATCAAAGTTTTGCTTGGATACTCACGATTAGAGAGGACCCTGCCTAGGAGAACTCTTGGAAAAGCATGTTATCAGTTTGATCAGGTGATAGATTTGTAAGGCTCTGATTGGCTGGTCATGATCATGTGTTAAAACCTGGAAGTCATCACAACAAATCAGAACCTTACAAATCGGTTGATCAAATAGACCACATGCTTTTCTGTGAGTTCACCTAGGCAGGGCCATCCCTACTTATGATTTATGGATAAGCTCCAGATGACAGAACTTGTGTGTGGGCATTATGTCTGAAGGTTCTCATTCATCCATGTGTTCATATATGCAAAAGCAGATGGACAATTTTATCGGATTGAGGGAGATTCAATTATGTTCCATTCTACTCGATTGACAGAAATTGGCAAATACTGTATATCTAGTTGACTCGACCAATTAACTTGATTGGACATGATGGAAAATTTCAGTAAAAATTTTCTTTAAATTTTCATAAAAAAATAAATATATCTGTTACTGATGATATGATTTAGAGCGGGACTATTAGTGAAGGAGAATCGCATAAGATCTTGCTTATAGTAGGTGGGCCACTCGTTCATTTACATATGATCAACCACACTATTTTCGATAGCCCAATAAAGTTGATTACTCTATTTTCCATAGAGTGAGTAAGCAATGTATGGCTACCTTTAATATAAATATATTATGTGCCTTATGTGGATCAAAGTATTTTTCATGCATTTTATTCCTCATCGCGTTTTTGTGAATAAGGCCTCAAACATTTACATATTTCTTTTTTTGTGTGCAACTGCCATAAACTCGCATCATATCGTCCTATTTTTAGCACATACTAGGAAGACTTCTGTATATTACATCCTGTGCAAGTCTTTGGTTTTAGCGTTCCAGTCGATGCTTCTAACTGGAGAGCATTTGCCAAGCACTTGGCAGCACATCTACTTGGCATGATGTTCTACTTCCAGTTTCGTACTGTACGGATTTTCAAGCTCATGGGAGAAAGCAGCTGAAATTAAGGGATCACACAAGGCTAGGTGGATTAGCAAATCCAAATAACTGACTGAGGCAGTGGAAGAAATAAATTAGTAGGGGTCCTATTGCTACCAAAATGCAGTATGTTATACTAAGGATCCAGCTCCTATATAGGATGCAGCTAGCCTAGGCCTACAGAGCAACTATTAAAAAGGAACACATTTTAGCATCACAGTGGATTATTAGAAAACAGCCTACACTGCAAAATAATTATTTTTCAAGTTCAAAGAGGTGCCTTTTTATTGATTGCTGCAGAAATAAACAGAATTTCAGGCCTTATTAATTAGGCCCAGACAGTTCACATTGGCCTTAAAAACGGTCCGTTTAGTGGAGGTAAACGGAGCGGATTCTAACGGGTGAATGGATCCTATAGGATCCATTCACATTGCTCCGTTGGAATGGATCTGTTCTGCTGAATGGACTGCAAGTTTAGGTCTGCTGCGATTTTCCCAAAGCGACACGTCAGTCGCATTGACTGCATGCTGACTTTCACAAAGGGTCACAGAAGTCCACCCTGTGTCCACCCTGCAGGGTGTTTATAGAGAACAGCCTGTCTAATTCTCCCGTCTCAGCAAGTACTGAGCGAATGTATTTTTGATCTCCCAGCTGTCTGCCGACTCTGCCAGAGCTAATATGTAAACAGAGGATGTTAACTCTTTGCATGCTCCCAGCAAACCAGGAAGTAACTACACTACAGCATCTCTGAGGAGCTGTAACATGGATATTATGCAGTTGCCTATCTTGTAGAGCAGAGAGGAAGTTCTGAGTTCAGGTCCGCTTAAAACAATACCAATTGCCTGGCTGTCCTGTTCCTGTTGACCCTCATACCTCTAATATTTGTAGCCGATGCTGAACAAGCATGCAGATCAGGATCTCTGACTAAACGCCAACTAGATTAGCTGAATGCTTGTTTCAGGTGTGTGATTCAGACACTGCTAATGCCAGAAAGATCAGCTGGACAGCCAGGCAACTGGTATAGTTGAAAAGGAAATTATATGGCAGCCACCATTTGCCTCTCACTTCCTTTAAGAGCTCATTTCCACTAGAAAGAACAGATGGTTGTGGGCTAATACCACAGCACATAATGCAGGCAGGCTATGCTTCTCTGAATCTTAGTGCAAACCCCACTGCAAGCAGACAGGATGGGACAGAAATGAGTGACTGGAAAACACAATGCTTTCAAATAGCATGGGACCTCAGATAGTTTTCTATGCAATGTCTGATGTCCTTCTGGATTGTTCAAACACAAGCAATGCAAGACAGCTTTAAGTGTCCCGTGGAAACAAACCCCCAAGTGTCAGGCTGTGTTTCCACTGGAGCAGAGAGTGAACAGCTCCTATGTTATACATAGCAGCAGCCGTTCACACGCTGCAGTGGATCCGCGGGATCCGTTGCGGTCAGCGGGCCGCACTTCTGTGCAGTCCGCAATAATCCCGGGCCAGGCCGATGCGTTCCCCCCATATAGCCTATGGGGGAGCGCATCAGCCCTAGGCTCCAGCCGGATCGCTGCTAATTAGAGCATCATTACACTGTCCGCTCCCGCTGGCCGCATGTGAAGGGGAAGCAAGTGGGAACAGTGCCCAAAGAAAATAATTCTATACATAGACTTTTCTAAGTACTTTTTCTTATGGGAATTCTTCCATTATATTGTAACATGAAACACAATCTAGATCTAAACGTAAAATTGCAAAACATGTAGTGTGCTAGTCCTGCTAATAAAGGGACACTTAAGGCAACCTAAAAAAATGAGTTTTACTCACCTGGGGCTTCACCAACCCCCTGCAGCTGTCCGGTGCTCGCGCAGTCTCGCTCCAATCCTCCTGGCCCTGCCGGCAGCCACTTCGGGGGGGGGGGGGGGGGGATATAAACCTCTGGTCCTCAAGTGGTTAGTTTCCACATTTTTTTTTTTTTAATTGCCAAATAAAACAAATTCGCACAACCGGATTTTTGTTTCTGCTGAAAGTTTATTGAGACAGTATTACAAATACATATTGAAGCAATAAAATATATAAATCAATGAGGATAGTGTTGTAACACACAGTGACAACAGTAGCAAACTGGATGACAAGCAGGACACTGTAGCTTATGCAAATACATGTACAATGAATTAAAAACCATGTGCAATCAAAGTTCAATTTCAAGCAACTGTTTTAAAGGACAACTGTAATGAGAGGGATATGGAGGCTGCCACATTTATTTCCTTTTAAGCAATATCAGTTGCCAGGCAGTCCTGCTGATCCTCTGCCTTTTTAGCCATAGACCCTACACGTGCATGCAGCAGGTGTTTGACATTGTCAGATCTGACAAAATTACTGCAGCCAAATAAATATGGCAGCCTCCATATTCTTCTCACTTCAGTTGTCCTTTAAGGTGTGCATGTCTACTACAGCTTGCGGAGGAAAGCCATTTTTTTCATTTAAATAATATTCAACGAGAATCCAGCTTGTTTTAAAATAAAATAAACTGTTCCACCTAGCACAGGAGACTGGTACATTGAATTGGCTCTTTCCAGACAAAAAAAAATATACGGTAATAATATTTGAGAAATTTTGAAGGTTAACTCTAGAATAAAAAGCTGGAAGTCCCAGTCACAATCATCTGAGTCTTTGGTAACTTTAAATAAAAATTATAAACCTATATTTAATTTATATTTAGCCACAGTGCAATCAACAGCATAAAGATGCCAAAACACATTAAAAGTTACAGAAAAAACAAACAAAAAACACAACCCAAAAACCAAAACAAAAAACGCAGTTCATGAATAGCTGAATTTAAAGGAGCCGTTGGTCCAACACAAGATCCTACAAGTTTCTGGTTCATCATAATATACTGTATATCCAATACTGAATTTAAATACAGATTACAAATAATTCTATATGACTCGTGAGAGTTCGGACACTCCCAATACTGTGAAATGTAGTGTGTACATATAATTTATAGCATAATATTTTACACTAAACAGAAAATTAAGCTTACTGGTAGTTAAATATTTTGAAGCCAACTGAGCCATGTCCATTTGGCAGCTGTGGTATCACAATCGAGAGCTGTAATCACAGCGCAGGATTTGGGCGCACACTGAGTAACTTCGGCACCGTCAGAAGACGGAGCAGAAGTTACACCTTTAACACTATAATTCGGCCTCCAGCAATAGCTGGTAACCGAATTATATCATTCCCCACCATCCACGTGGACCTAGAGGGGGAATAGTAATTAACGTCGCCGGGACTTGTGCAGCAGCAGGATAAGCCGCACCGGCTGTATCCTGCACCCAAGTCTCCCGGCAGCGATTACATACGTACGCATCACAATAGGCCTCTAGAGCAAGTGAAATACTTGTTCAGTTTACTGGTACAAGGGCTCTGCCTTTGACATGGGAGACCAGGGTTGGAATCCTGGCTAGGGTCAGTACCTATTCATTAAGAAGTCCTTGGACAAGACTTCCTAACATTGCAGGGTGGCCTCTTGAGTGCGCCCTTAGTGGCGGCAGCTCTTGAGCGCTTTGAGTCCAACAGGAGAAAAGCGCTATACAAATGTTCAGATTATTTATTTACGTTTTTGTACAGATTCCACCTTCTGTTGCAGAATTATTAACAACCATCTCCAATTTGGAGGAACACCACTGGCGGCAGGGTAGAAGGTCTGAATGAATGTTTATTGTTATATACACGTCAGAGTATAGCCCCATACACATTGCCTGATTTCTGACACCCGGGAGGGATCGGAACACAAACCCTTGGTATCAATTTGGCTAAGCGACAGCCAGCAGCTTTCTTCTCCCCACTCACCCTGACAGCCATGTGACATCACACCTGTGCCACTTTGTTAGCCTAGTACCCCCACATTGCAACATAACACATTGTTAGCCCACAGCTCAACTACGTGTCTGTACAGTCTCGGCCCACCAATGTTTCCCAAGGTAATGGGTCTTGATCCCCAACATGCCTCTGGCGTGTGTATGGGCCTTTACATGTGTAGATGCATTGTGGTCATTTGGGCCGGAGGCCCTCCATTTGCATTAACATGCCATGCTGTCCTCCTACTAACATGTAAGATGGCCATTATTTTACCACTTTACACCATTCAATCTTCATCGGACAACAAAGGAAATTGGATTAAATCCTGATTGGACCACTAGATCGACCTGTTAACTTTATACCAATGAATTCTGTTCAAGGGTAAGTGATTGCAAGTCCTCCATTGCTCCTCCTCCCCCTGTCCGATCAATAATGCCATGGTGATTACAGTATCAATCAAAACAAATTTATTTTAAATGATCAGCTTTGAGAATCAAAAGATCACCAGCAGATTCCATCAGTTGTTAATTCTGGTAGGACAAATAGCTAACGGATAAGGGACCTTAAGCCCCATACACACACTCAACAGCGGTCTTTTAGGCTCTCAACTTTTCTTGTGAAACACCTACAAAAAATCTCTTGCTATTGTTCAAGCAGCTGATAAGACTGATAAAAAGTCAATCCAAATTTTTAATAGACTTCTTATCAGTCTTATCAGCTGCTTGAACAATAGCAAGAGATTTTTTTTAGGTGTTTCACAAAAAAATTGAGAGAGCCTAAAAGACCTCTGTTTTAAGCATTTTGCCCGATCCATCCAGCAGATCAACTCACATGACTGTTGGGCACATATCACATGTGCACAATGTTGTTTAAACTATACTGTTCTTTAGAATGTGCGCATGTCGTGCATAATGTCACTTCCGCTTACACTATTTAAATTAGTTGTTTGTTTGCAATATCGGTGTGCAGAAGTCATTGGAGAGACTCACCATTTGTCTATGTTGCTGGTAAAGTCATTTCACCAACGTTGGTTGTTTGCAGTAGCTATTGAGTGTGTGAACGGACCTTAAAACTATTACAGTCTGATTCTTGTGGCCTGGAAAAATCCTTTGTCAGTACGGGATGCTAAGCTTCAAAGGCCTGGTTAGCATGAGTATGTAAACCCAGAATGGCTCTAATAATGAAAAAACCTACATTCATCAATATAACCTAATGACATATTTACTGGCATTTTTTTCTCTGGACTGAAATTATCTTTCATACACATGAAACACCCCCTAGCAAACATGACCCATTCTGTTCCTATAAGGCAAGCAAGCTAAACATGCCTCGTGTTGGCTGGTGTCAGACTATCTACACCACAGGAGAACCAATACAAATACTAATGTAAATCCAGCCACGTGTTAAGGTTAGCAGGCATGAAATAATACAAAGACGGTAACCACTGACTAGCCTCTCTTAGCACATCATGGTTTTCTTCTAGTGAAAAAGCAGACAGCAATTTCAAGCTCGACAACCTCAGTATTGCAGCTTACCACAGTGTGAATAAGCAGCCGGGTCATGTCATCCCTGTGTGTCAGATTATGAGCTTTGAGGACTTCAAACCTGCAGCAGCCACTGTGCCCTGCTTGCCTCTTCATCACTGCGCCAGACTGAAAGGTAAAGATGAATTTCAAGCAAACAGTAAAGACTAATTCCAGGATTTAAGAGAGAAACAATTGTGCCCCGGCTCTATGCTCTTCCTCCTCTACCTTGACCATGTAGCACTGCCTAGAACACCAGCTGTTTCATTCTACCAAAGCCTGGCACTGTCTGATGCTCCTACTCATAAAGGTATTACAAAAGAATAAGTGGGCTGCATTAACTTGACTGGCAGAGCCCTGCTTCTACTGCAGGTACAAAGAGGGATGGGTGGGAGAGCCTATTTATTTTATTTATAGTATTTATAAAGTGCAAACATATTACGCAGCGCTGTGGACTGATAAAACTGATAAGACGTCAATTCAACTGTTGGATCCACTTCTTATCAGTTGTGTGAACAATACCAAGCAACTTTTTTTGGGTTGTTTTAACTTGTTTCACAACAAAAGTTGTTTGATAATTGTGATGCATAAAAGACCGCTGTTGAGCATGTGTATGGGTCTTTAGTCCACGGATCCCCAAAGCGGATCAGTCAAAACTGCTGCTATCAGTCTAACGATCGTTCGTACACACACCAAACTGTCGTTCAAAGGAACGGTTTGAATGTCAAGCCGTTCAGAAATATCAGACGTGTGTATGGCTCATTCATAGTCTGACAGATCTCTCTGTGATCGAATCTGATCGGAGAGAGATCTGTTGCCTGCCCATACACCGCAGGCTGATTCCTGATCGATTTCAGCATGAAATCTCTTGGGAATCAGCCTTGCGACACTGCATCCGCAACCTCGCCGCCCCTGTCCACTGCTGGCTCCATGGTCCGTTGACATACACATGCCCCACGTGTTTGCCAGTGTAACCTGGGTGTGTGTGTGACGTACACACACGTGCCCACGTTATGCTGGCAACCACATGGGGTGTGTGTGGACGGACCACGGAGCCAGTGGCGGAGACCGATAGGTATCAGTATACTGCGCGGGGCACATTTTATGCCGGGGGGGGGGGGGGGGGTCTGTTGCATTCGTTGCTCGTCCTCTTGCAGCAGCCCGAAATTGGTCGCATGGTCGATCGAGCATGTTCTTGGCAGCACAGATTTTCAACCAATCTGATTATATTAATTAAATCTAATGGTCTACCTTTATAAATCTACCTTTATAGTAGCCTCATTGCTCGCTTTCAGTCTTTTCATTCTTCCACTGCTCATGTACTCCTCACTGTGTTAATAGGATTATATTAGAGGCAAAAATCAATTGTCTAGAGTCAGAAGCAGTATCAGATGTGGGTAATGTCATTCTCAGACTTTGTAGCACGCAATAATGCTGGGCATACACGGGCCGATGCGCCCTTATCAATCGAGCCGCTGATGGCTCGATTGATAATTTCCGACAGGTCTGATGACCCGCTGGATCGATACCTCGCTCGATCCCCGCGAGCGGACAATAGCGGGGAATCGAGCGGAAGATAAGGAGCACCCGCGGGGACGAGCGGGAATCGATCCGGCCGGCCGCCCGCCCGGATGCAGCGGGAGTCGATCCGGCAACTAATCGAGCCACCGGGTCGACTCGTGTATGCCCAGCATTACACAACAACACTTTCTGCAGCTCACAGCAGAGATGAGTAAAGGTAGGTTTAGTTCAGATTTACTGTAAAAAGAGGAAAATGGGACTACGCCATTACTCACACAATTTCCAGATCTCTCACAGCTGTTTTAAAGAAACTCCCTCTGGAAAAGTTTATCACGTGATCCAGAACCAAGATGTGGCAACAGAGTGGTTGCCATCTAGTGACCAGCTCTCATTCTACACCTTCCTGCTCTGTGGGCAGCACTGCAGGTGGTGCCACTGAGAAGGAGCTACAGACATGCAATGCCCATTGAATGAATGATCGGATTCATTAATAAAAAGGATGGCTGTACTCTCCCCACAACCTGTCAAACTGTGCCCTAGAAACTCCCTTGTTGGTTAAACAATGCCATGTGCAGCACGCATACTTGGTATTTGAAATGACTGTTGGAAGCACCAGGCTATTGATATGATAAGTCTGCCCAAACCAGAAGCTAATGAAAGGCCCAGAACGACATGAATAGAATTTAAAGGGATCTTAGCAGCTCCTAGCTTTAAATAGCTGAAAGAGCTGCCATGTTTGAGGGCCCGTTTCCACTGTCGCGGAAACGGCCGTGAATCCGCAGGGTTTCCCCGCAGGCAAATCGCGCGGGGAAACTGCCATAGGGGGATAACCCCCTATAGAATTTGCGGCGGAGGCTGCGATTCCCATAGCCGTGCATGGCACGGCTCATGGGATTCGCCTGCGATCCCGCCCACCCGCACAGTGTCGGCGTGCGTCGAGACGCACGCCGCACTAGTGGAAACGAGCCCTGAGAAGTTAACAGACCCCCCTCCCTTTCCACTTCCATTATCCAGGGTTTGTGTGACATTCATAAAGCGTGACTTTTGTTGTTATTTGTTTGAAGCACAATCTTCCCCCTTCTCCCCCCTCCCTGATGCTTGATCTTAGCTTGTGGGCAATTAAGTCTACTTAAGGGGGCCATACATTAGCCGACCAATCGACCATCCAACTCGATTATAATTGGGACAGAAATTGGCCGCACGGTCGATGGCGCATGCTGGAAAATTTCGGCCTGAAGTTGGTCAGGTGCGCGGCGGTACGGCAGCCGAATTGCGAACGAGCGACGAGACGACAAAACCCCCGCCGCTGCACTGTATAAATGTATGTAGTGTAGTGCATTTATACGTTACCTGTCTGGTGTCAGCCTTCACGCGGTCTCCGTCCATCTCGCCGGGTTCCGCATACACACCGGCGGCGCATAGCGTCTGACGTCAGATGCTATGTGCCGATAGCGTGTATGTGGCCTACTAGACAAGATGGACGGACACCGTTTGGAAGCTGCTACAGGACAGGTAATGTATAAATGCACTACACTACATACACTTATACATTTTGGGGGCAGCGGCGGGGTGGATGCGGTGGCTCAGCCGATTCCCTGATGATTTTATGCTGAAATGGGACGGAAATCGGCCTGTAGTGTATGGGCAGATGCGATTAGAGATATATTTGTCTCTTGGTCGAATCTGCCCATAATCTTTCTAATGTAACCTTTAGAACAGTCCTTATCTGCCTTCCATTTTCTGTTGCTTGGAACCGTCATGCGGAGGAAGGAAGTAGATGAAGTAAAAGACTACTGCCTGTAATTAACCCTTAAATGTAAAAAGATGAGGTAAAAAAAAAAAATGAAATTATGTAAACTGGTGTCAAATAGCATTACTAGTCACAGAAGCGTGGCTGCCTATTGTCAGCTTTTATTTCAGATACACAATTCTCCTCTTATGTGGATAGGATGATCACTGAGAAAACACACACTAAGAACAAAGGAGAGGCGGGTCTTGCAATAAACAAAGAAAAACCGCTTTACAGTTAAACACTCACCAAAATAACCTTTGACATTTCAGTTAAACATTTTAGAGGATTTCCCCTTTAAATCATCTGAGATAACTAACGGATGGAAAGACAACACAATCACGTGTTCTGGTTTGTTTACAGCCTAAAAGGACTATTAAAGCCCAACCACACTGAAAACTGAACATGGCAAATTATGAAAGCAATCACAATAATTTGTGTACATTTTAAAGGACAACTGAAGCAAGAATGATATGGAGGCTGTCATATTTATGTTTAAAGTAGACCAGAACCCTTGCACAGAACAGAAGGAAAACATAGAAAAAAATGCACCTAGCATGTATTTAGAGAGTTTAGCCTGTCTAATCACCACTGTAATTTGTTCTCTCAGCTGTGTCAGCTCAGAAATCTCCTCTGCTATGGCAGAGCAGCTAATTTGTAAACACAGGATGTTAAAGTGAACCTCCAGACTAAAAATCGACTCAGCAGCACTGAAAAGGCCTGGGGTTTCTTTAACAGTTTCATAGCATCAGAACTTTGTTTCTCTTATACAAGCCTCATTTTTAGCTGCACAGAAGAAAACTGCCCGGGCAGTTTTCCCCTTATGCTGTGCAAAGCATGATGGGATTTCTGATGTTGTTGTTCTCGTTATGCTGTTTTGGGGCAATTTTTTTTTTTTACATTTTGAATTTGACATTTGAAGCCTAGTGTGTGCAGCTGGGAGGGTTTATCAGGACACAGGACAGTTGGAACTGTGTCTCCTGCTCCCTGTCACCTCCTTTCAACCAAAAAGATGGCTGCCCCCATGACAAAGATGGCAGCCCCCATGAATCACAAACATTTGCCTGTTCTTTTAAAACAGGGTGGGTAAAATCTTATATTACCTATCTATTCTAATTAACATAACTAATGTAACTTAATGACAGTATGTTTGTTTAGGCTGAAGTTCCCCTTTAAAGGATACCAGAGGTGACATGATAAGATAGACGTGTATGTACAGCGCCTAGCACACAACTATGCTGTGTTCCTTTTTTTTTTCCTCTGCCTGAAAGAGTTAAACATCAGGTATGTAAGTGGCAGTTCCTGTCTGAGTCTGGACTGGGTCAGACTACAGTGTGACCCTCACTGATAAGACATTACAACTATAAAACACTTTCCTAGCAGAAAATGGCTTCTGAAAGCAGGAAAGAGATGAAAAGGGTCAATAGTTGATAGATTCTAGTTTGTTATACTTCAATGAATGTGTCATTGAGCAAAAACAATAAGACAATACAAACTTAAAAAGTAGATTTGAATATAAAACTGTGGAATATCTTTAAAAAAAAAAAAACATTTTTAGGAGGAGGATAGATACAATTGTTTTTTCATTAGTCTATTTTAACCTCCGGTGTCCTTTAACCCCATGTCTGCTTCCATGAAAGCAGGAAGTAGGCACACTGCAAATTTATTGCAGGATTTGTATCAGCTTCAACAAATAATGTTTCTCTTTAAAAGGTTATTAAGCAGTTGCTTATCTTTAGAGCAGAGAGGGAAGTTCTGTGTTTAAGTCCACTTAAAGCAATACTGGTTGCCTGGCATCCTGCTAATCCTCTGCCTATAATACCTTTAGCCATAGACCCTGAAGAAGCATGCAGCAGATCAGGTGTTTCTGACAATATTGTCACATTTGACAAGATTAGCTAAACGCTTGTTTCAGACACTACTGCAGCCAAATAAATCATCAGGGCTGCCAGGCAACTGGTATTGTTTAAAAGGTTAATACATATGGCAGCCTCCATATACTGTACTTCTCACTTCTTACTTAGAACTGAACTTAGAAAATTAAAAACAAAAAAACTGTGTAGCTATGTTTATCTGCAGCTGTGCACCTATGCAAATAAGGCTCAAGACCTGTCTCAACAGTTCTTTTCCTCTTAGCAGCCTGCGATCTTAGAATTTCTCATGATTTACTTCCTGTTAATAACAAGTTTCACATCTTCATGTAAAGACATGGTTTTTACTGTACTGTAGGGATGCTGAACCATGTAGTCTGACATTTATCATTCTCTCTGCTTTGGGTGTCATATGGTTATATCTAATTGATTTGTCCATCAGTTGAGTCCAATGTGGAAAGGAAGCAGGCAACACTGCAGTGACGAGAACATTTATCCCATGAAGAAGGTGCCTCTATACACGGATCTGGATTGGTATTAGAATGTGCCATGTATTTAACAGGGATTTATGATGCACAGGGACTGGCAGTAAGAGACAAAAATACCAACAAGCTAGCAGCAGCTATTCACAATTCCATTCCCCCCCAAAAAGTTGAGACTCTGTGTAAAATGTCATTTAAAACAGAATGCGATGAGCCATTAAAGACTCCATGTCTAATCAGAATCAAATGCTCAAACTGAGAAATGTTTTAAAGGACCATCGCGAAAATTGTAAAATGGAAAATACATGTAAAACACATACAACAAAGAAGTACATTTCTTTCAGAGTAAAATGAGCCATACATTAATTTTCTCCTATGTTGCTGTCACTTACAGTAGGTAGTAGAAATCTGACAGAACCGACAGGTTTTGGACTAGCCCATCTCTTCATCGAGGATTCTCGGGGTTTTCAACATTTTCAAAAGCACTTAGTGAATGGCAGTTGCTCCGTCCAACTGCCAAAAAAAGTGTGAAGCGAGCAGGGAGGCTGGCCAGCATCATTGTATTGTTCCTTTTCAGGGAATGTCTTTATAAAGAATAAAGGCCATGCTGAGAATCCCCTATGGATTCTCAGCATCGGTAATGTCAGATTTCTACTACCTACTGTAAGTGACAACAAGTAATTTATGGCTCATTTTAACCCAAAAGAGACATACTTCTTATTTGTATGTGTTTTGCATACCTTTTAAATTTTACAATCTTTGCAATAGTGGTCCTTTAAGCAAAAAAAACACTAACTTTTTGGATAGGTTTTGCAAATTACCAAACCATTTTGTTTATTTACCTTTTACATAGCATTGCTGTTTTTGGAACTGGGGTTGTATAGTTTTTAACCTGCATTTTAAGGTTGTCGGTTTATACCTAGAGTTACTGGCCTGCCCATTGACATCCTATGCAGTGTTATTCTTTAAAGTGGACCTGAACTCTTGCACAGGACAGAAGGAAAACAGAGAGAAATGCACCCTGTATGTATTTATAGTGTTTAGCTTGTGTAATTCCCCCACATCTGTGACTAATCACCACTGTAATTTGATCTCTTCAGCTGTGTCAGCTCAGGAATCTTCTCTGCCACCGCAGAGCTGCTAATTTGTAAACATGTGTCTGCTTCCATGAAAGCAGGAAGTAGACACACTGCAGATTTATTGCAGGATTTGTATCAGCTGTAGCAAATAAATGTTTTTCTGTAAAGAGACACTGAAGCGAATCAAAAAACATTATGATATAATGAATTGGTTGTGTAGTACAGATAATTACTAGAACATTAGTAGAAAAGAAAATATTCTCATTTTTATTTTCAGTTATATAGTTGTTTTTTTTTTTTTTATAACTGCATCATTCTCTAATATTTGCAGTTTACACACTACTCAGCATTCTAAATGATTTTACAGAGCAGGTCAGTCAATTTTTGAACTGTTCTCTGCAGAGAAAAAACAAACAATACAGTGCCAGACACTGAGATAACAAGCTTCAGAAGACAGATCTCTCTGCAACTTTGAAAGTCGTGGAACTTAATGGCTCTTTTGCATAGATAACAACTGGAGTTTCTTAACTCTTCCTGTACTGGAAACAATATGAGACTTATGTCTCTGCTCCTAAGGTTTTATCACTTCGTTTTGTTACAAATACGAATCATATCATATTTTTTTTCGCTTCAGTGTCTCTTTAAATGTTATCCTGCTCTTGCGTATCTTTCAGAGCAGAGAGGAAGTTCTGAGTTCAGGTCCGCTTTAATACACAGTTTATTACAGATAACGGTCATATTATTGTGCATCCCAGCGTGCCTCATGTGACCACCCTTTTAGTAAAAATCACAAGAGAAAGCAACAAATGGATAACTGGCCTGAGAGAAAAACACACAGATAACTGGCCGTGTGTGCAGGAAGATACTTGTATACAGAGTAGAAACATAAGGGGCATCCATGCAGGCACACTGTGGTACGTAATAAACACTTTTCTAGCTAGTGAAGCATGGGTACACTACTTTAGGCTACCAATCAGCTTCGGGGGCATAAGCAGAAAGTTTCATAAGGCACTCTGGGACTGAAGTATCAGAGCGCAGTAAACAGTCAGTACAAGAGTGTCCTCAGCACAGGACAAGGCTCCAGTAAACTGATACATTGCACTCCAGCTAAGTCAAAGCTGCCATATTTAAAAATAAACCAGTGTGGTCGTGCGAGGAAAATATGCAGCTATCACTGAAACAAAAGACTGCAGATAATACAGAGTCCGTGTGAAGGTTTTTAACAGGTTCTCGAGTAGGTTTCCCCACTTACTGGGGCAATTTGGTGATGTACAGCCCTTAGTTACATACCTCCAACACCAGACAGCCTTTGGGTAAGACAGCAAAAATGATCCACCCCAAATATATCCAAGAACTCAAGTTGGTCTAGGCATTCACCAATCTTTACTAACTTACAGTAAGAGGAAGTCTAGACATTCCCACTTCCTGTCCACAATACAGCACCAATACCATGGCCATGTAAACACTGTGCACCAGTATGTCCATCCCATGTATTATCATTCTAATTGCTCTATAAAATAAAACCAGTGGTGTGCCACCTACTTGTTCTGATTGGTGGATACATAGGAGTGAGTGGTTCCAGAGGCAAGTCATAGGCTTATCAAGAACAACCCTTGATGTTAAACATGCCCATGACCCTGCGATCCAGGAGACTCCAGAGCATGTCCATGGCCCTGCAATCCAGCAGACACCAGAGCATGACCATGGCCCTGCGATCCAGCAGACACCAGACACCTAAGTCTATGCAAATCATGACACGTCCAAAAACTGAAATGTACTCAGTATTGTTGTGTGGCTGCCGGAACACACTGGTTTTCAATGTATTTTTTGAAGGCAAATGTAGCAGTGACTACAAATGGACTGCTTTTAAAGTTTAACTCCATTTCAGTTAAATATACTGCATATGCTACATATATACAAATCTTTTTACTATTCCAGCTCAGTCTGCAGTTCTTTTCTGCATTATATTTCTCAGTTGCCCAGACAATGGTCCACTTTTTGGCTTAAGTATGCAATTTAAATTTTTGATTTTGAATCCCAATTTCCTTCTGCAACGAGTTTCACTCACATAACTAGGGCTAATCACATCTGCAGGGAATTCACAGTAACAAAAGTCTGCTCATAGGACATGTGCAGCTGCTCGCAATCACACCTAACGTGCAGCACACCTATGAGCTAGGAGAGCACAGCAGACAGTATGGGAAAGCAGGCAAGGTAGTCTCTCCAATGGCTATCATTCATAAAAGTGAGTTCGGTAACAAAATTTGTGCGGGGAAAATACCGCTTTCGGTATTTTGGACTTCAGGGTGCTCATTCATAAAAATGTTGCCAGTAGAAGTGCGGTGATTTCCCGAACTAGGCTGTCGGTAGGCTGGGCGTAAGAGGAGAAGCTGCCTGAGTCCTTCTGTGCGCTGCTCTCTCTGCTGCTGCTTGGGAGGTCTGTCTCCATTGACAAATGTATTCCGCATGCTTATAGCTACTTCCAAGGGAGCGGTATTCCCCGTCCGCATACCGCTTGCTCTAATCTTTATGAATTGACATTTTGTTGCATTTGTTAAGATAATCACAGCACAAGGCGGGTAATTTATCGCACTGCTCGGGATTATCAGTTTTTCATGCGGAAACAGCCTTTATGAATACACATTTTGCTAAGTGCTCGGTAAAGTCAGCTGTTTTCAGCATTTCCGCATGCAGGAATGCTTTATGAATGATAGCCAATGTCTGCAATACACGTAGCATTGATTTATTTTTTATTATTTTTAAATGAAAGTGGAGTTAAACTTTAATATAGCCACAAAGAGGCAATTTTTCTTCTCACAAAAGTACACTTTAACCTCCCTAGCGTTACTTGCTGAAAGTGTTTTGGACGAGCTGAGCTCGTCAATCCCGCCAGGGAGATTTCCTGTTTCTCTGCACCGCCCGCTGCAATTTTCCCTCATCAGAGGGATTCCCCAGGATGGCTGGATGCCTGACTGCACGCTGTGGGTAGCGATCTGTGCTACCCCCAGCATACAGAACAAGCATCCAGCCACCCTTGGGAATCCCTGTGCAGCTGGCGGGGCAGAGAATGTGCTGCGTGCAAGGATTCCCCCTATGTGTGCGGACGGGTGTCCCACTCTGTGCAGGGGGATTCCCTATGCGGGCTGGTAGTGGCCTGCAGGGATCCCCTCTGTGCAGCAAGGGGGGGGGGGGGGGGGTGTCCCGTTCTATGCTGGCTGGTAGTGGCCGGGCGGGGACCCCCCTTCTGGGCGGAGGGGGGGGGGGTGTCCCCGTCCTTTGCGGGCTGTGGGTGGCCTTTCCCTCCCCCCTCCCATCCCCCATGCAAGCCCCCCCTTCCCCCTGAACCCCTTCCCTTGGTGTGAGTCCTGTTCTACTCACCAGGATGTCTCCAGCGGCGCCAGCAGAATCCCTTCTTTCTCTAACGCCGAAGTCCCGGCCTATGACGTTACTGCTACGAGGCTCAGTGACGTCACCAAGCCTCGTAGCGGTAATTACACAGAGCATGAGACTTCGGGGATGGAGGAAGAAGGGATTCTGCGCCGCCGCCGCTGGAGACAGCCTGGGTGAGTAGAACAGGACTCACACCGAGGGAAGGGGTTCAGGGGGAAGGGGGGCTTGCACGGGGGATGGGAAGAGGGAGGGAAAGGCCACCCACAGCCCGCAAAGGACGGGGACACCCCCCCCCCCCGCCCAGAAGGGGGGTCCCCACCGGCCACTACCAGCCAGCATAGAATGGGGACACCCCACAGCCCGCAAAGGACAGGGCCCCCCCTCCCTGCCCAGAAGGGGGGTCCCCAAAGGCCACCAACAGCCTGAAAAGAACAGGGACACCCCCCCCCCCCCCCCAGAAGGGGGATCCCGACCAAATAAAAAAAAATGATTGCAAAAAAAAAAAAAAAAAAAAAAGTTTAAAATGATTGGAAATTAATTGAACCACTTCTTGCACGGAAATCCTGGGGAAATAGAACGCCAGGGAGGTTAAAGAAAGGAAGACCACTCAACTCCGACCACAACTGCAGGATCCAAGTAGCTGGGACCACCAGGCAGACACGGGAAACAGGAAAGGCAATGATTAGTGGACCATGATTAGTGTTGTCACGTTTGACATGTTTGAATTCGGGAACTTGTTCTAACTTCTTCCGATCCTGAATCTTTACACATGTGCACTGTGGTAGGGAATGTTAATTCGTGATGGTAACTATGAGTACATAGTTACCCATAATCAAAATTTAAATAAGATAGGTGTTGCCTGCGACAGAAGGGGGGGGGGGGGGTAACTTACCTATGTCACCGACTATAGCCATTCAGGGTCCATGAAATGCCACTACTTCCTCATTCTGGGTTTGAAGGAGAAAGTAGTTACATGGATCACATCGGCTAGAGGTGGAGCGCATAACTAAGTTACCCCCCTTTGCCGCGGGCAGCACTAATTTAAATTTCAATTAAAAGTAGCTACAGTACGTACTTGTAGTCATTAGTGTTACCTTATCCTTGTCACCACCTCTGGTCAGCACTCCAATACATTCTCTGGTTGGGTGGTGTGCAAATCCTACCTTTCATGTTGCCTGTACAGGTATCGTTGAGGAGTACGCCTGCCACTTGAGAGGTACGGAGGCTGCCATCTTGATCCCCCTCTAAAAACAGTAGTTTTTCCAGATTATTAGTATTGCTGATCCTTTGGCTATGATGCTGTAAAAAACAAACACTCAACTAAAGCGAGTGGACAGACCTGACTTCTTTGATTTTCACACTTGTTTCAGGTCAGTGACTACAGTGCATTACCGTCAAGAGGACCAGCGATACAGCTAACAAACTAGAATTTCTTTAGGAATAAGTCAAGATGGTAGCACGGATACGCCCCTAAGGAATGTACACCACCCAATAGCCCCACCCTGACAGTAAGTGAAGAAATGTCTTCTCTGAAGACCCTCAAAGTCACTGGCTAATATATATTATTTACAAAGAGCGATAGTAAACTATTTTACACATCACAAAAATATCAGATCCAGTCCAAACAACTTTGCAGGCTGTGGGTGGTGCTTTGCAAAATACTTACATACACACAAGATCTGAAAGACCTGTACCCAGTGAGACAGAAATACAAAGCACAAGTTCAGTATGCATCGTGCAGCTTTACACAGAAACCAGGAGCTTTGGGAAAACTGTACGGACCCGATTCTTAGAAAATCTGCTGTTCAAATAATATCTTCTCAAAGCCAGGTGGTGGTGTGTGATAGAACTCGCTGAACTGGCAGTCCAGGATGGCACTGTCATCCACTGCAAGAACAAACAGGATACCACAGCTTAATAAAATGCATCACAATGCAAAGGTAGTTTTCGCAGTAACATCAGCGTAACAGATACAAATATATATATTTGTTATACTTTAGACAGCTGCTAATGGCCTGCCTCCCACAAACCGTATATGAAAGATCTTCCTATAATCCTCAGTGCTACTAACCAAACATCATAGTTACTCCATAGATATTTCAAATTTTTACCCCTCTCATCCCAAGAAGGAAAACGATAAACAGTGTATTTATGGTATATCCTTTTAAGATTCTCATCAACTCCTTTCTTGTGTCTCAATACATAATAATAAATAATAAATATTATAATTCGGTTAGGTAACCTGCACCAAGGAGGCAGGACTACTTTATATATGGTGAATCTTAGGCTAGGTCCACACTTGCGCACTGTGATCGAAACGGATCCGGTTTTGTAAACAATTTTTTTCTTTACGCCGCTTGGCTTTACACATTTTAATACAATGATTTGATTAATCAAACTAGCTGGGGGGGGGGGGGGGGGGGAGAAAGGGGGGCCCAGGTAAGGAAGGGGGGCAACCCCCTCCCCACCACTGCCTCCCTTCCTGCCTGCTACCCCCTCCAACATGGCGACTCCCCTACCCTGGGACACAGAAAACTGATCAGTTTGTGTCAAAAGATGCCTGTAGAGAGGGATCCATTTTACTATTCATTTTCACTACCCCTCCCCATGTATCCGGGGTCTGTGAAAATGTTGCAAATCCGGACCGTCCGTTCAGGTTTTTAAAACAGATTATTATTATTTAGTATTTATATAGCGCCGACATTACGCAGCGCTGTACAGTGTATATATATTGTCACTAACTGTCCCTCAAAGGAGCTCACAATCTAATGCCTACCATTGCCATATGTCTATATTATGTAGTGTAAGTACTGTAGTCTAGGTCCAATTTTAGGGGGAGCCAATTAACTTATCCGTATGTTTTTGGAATGTGGGAGGAAACCAGAGTGCCCGGAGGAAACCCACACAGACACGGAGAGAACATACAAACTCTTTGCAGATAGTGCCCTGGCTGGGATTCGAACCAGGGACCCAGCGCTGCAAGGCAAGAGAGCTAACCTCTACGCCACCATGCTGAACGCAGATGGATCTGTTTTCTTTTTTAAGTCAAGACGGCTGCCATTTTTAACCTTGGTATCCGTGGCTCCGGTTTTGATTTGGGCTAAAAACCGGAGCCGCGGATACGTTTTTAGAACAATTGTGAACCTACTCTAACTCTTAATTTAGTAAGGCACTGCTCCATCCACACTGGAAGCACCATCTGTATCCATCCCCTCCCTGCTCTGCCAATCAGATCAACTGGTCTTAGCTGGTTTGGTCGCACAAGTCTTCAGAAGAGCCCGGCTGACGCAACTGAGCCAGTTACTGGGGCTGATTGCGGCAGAACGTAGCCACCCGGGACAGGGGCGTAACTAGACATCACTGGGCCCCCCTGCAAAACTTTGGATGGGAACTTTGGATGGGGCCCCCCACCCACCTCGCTTTCTGCACAGGAAAACTGAGGACCAATGTGTTTTCCCCATGCAGATAAAAACACTTAGACTTAAAGGAAACGTCAGGCAATCTATGCTACCCCCAGATCTACTTACCCGGGGTTTCCTCCAGCCCCTTGCAGCCGACAAGTCCCTCGTTGCAGCTCTGTTCCCAGTACATTATTTATTTATTGTATTTATAAAGCGCCAACATATTACGCAGCGCTGGACAATAAATAGGGATACATACAATATTTAGGGGTGACATACAGCAAAATGACAATACCTGAATACAAGAAAGACCAGATCACACAGCACAGTATGAGTACAAGGTAATGCTTAGTCAGTCACGGGATGGAGCATGGAGATTAGGCAAGTTAGGTTCACTCAGATGCATAGCATGGGTTCACAGTAATGGAGGTGCATGATCAGGTTGGACACAAAAGGAGGAGGACCCTGCCCAAAGGCTTACAATCTAAAGGAAGAGGTAGGGACACGAGAGGTAGGAGACCAGAGTTCAGCTGTGAGTTTAGAGCACTTGTGAGGGGTAGT
Organism: Hyperolius riggenbachi; assembly: GCF_040937935.1. Lineage (NCBI taxonomy): Eukaryota > Metazoa > Chordata > Amphibia > Anura > Hyperoliidae > Hyperolius > Hyperolius riggenbachi. The sequence continues at coordinate 104,245,164 of NC_090647.1, read as the reverse complement.
AGGCCAGAGTGAAAAGGTGAGTTTTGAGGGCTTTCTTGAAGATGTTGAAGGAGGGGGCTGTCCTAATGGGTGGAGGTAGGGAGTTCCATAGTGTTGGAGCAGCTTTTGAGAAGTCCTGGAGGCGTGCATGGGACTGGGTGATGCGGGGGGCGGTTAGGCGAAGTTCATTGGAAGAGCGGAGTGAGCGGCTAGGTGTGTACCTCTGAGTAAGATCGGAAATGTAGGTTGGACAGGTTTTGTGGACAGATTTATAGGTCAGACACAGTATCTTGAATCTGATTCTGGACTGGATAGGAAGCCAGTGGAGGGATTCAAGGAGGGGATCCGCCATAGTGGAGCTATGGGAGCAGTGGATAATTCTGGCTGCTGCATTCATGGTGGACTGCAGTGGGGCTGTTCGGGTCATAGGGAGACTAGACAGCAGGGCATTGCAGTAGTCAAGGCGGGAAATTATGAGGGCATAGATAAGGAGTTTGGTGGTGGCAGAGGTCAGGAAAGGGTGAATCTTACAGATGTTACGAAGGTGGAAGTTGCAGGACTTTGTGAGGTTTTGGATGTGGGGAGTGAAGGAGAGTGCGGAGTCCAGGGTGACACCCAGACAGCGGGCTTGAGAGGTAGGGTGAATGGTAGTGTGGTTAACAGTGACATGCACATCTGGGAGGTTTATGGATGTCCGGGGTGGGAAGATCATGAATTCCGTTTTGTCTAGGTTTAGTTTCCGGAACCTAGCGGACATCCAGGAGGAGGAGATGGCTGATAGACAGGAGGAGACCTTGTCCATGGTAGTGGTGGATATGTCAGGGGTGTGGAGGTAGATCTGGGTGTCATCTGCATACAGATGATAGTTAAAACCCATGGAGGAGATAATCTTGCCAATGGAGGATGTGTATAGGGTGAACAGTAGGGGGCCAAGGACCAAACCTTGGGGGACTCCCACAGAGAGGTGGTTGGGGGTGGATGAGGACTCATTGAAGGCGGTCGTGAAGGAGCGGTTGGAGAGGTAGGATGAAAGCCAGGACAGGGCAAGATCGTGAATGCCCATGGACTGGAGGGACTGGAGGAGTAGGGGGATGATCTACTGTGTCAAAAGCTGCTGAAAGGTTAAGAAGGAGGAGAATGGAGTATTTACCTTCAGCTTTAGCTAAGGCAAGGCCATTGACCACTTTGATGAGAGCAGTTTCGGTTGAGTGGGCAGGCTGAAATCCAGATTGCAGTGGGTCTAGCAGTGAGTTGGCATTGAGGAACTGGGTCAGGCGTTTGTGAACCAGACGCTCAAGGAGTTTTGAGGCAAAGGGGAGGAGGGAGATAGGACGGGGTCGAGGGAGGGTTTCTTGAGCAGGGGTAGTACAGTGGCCTGCTTGAAGTCTGAGGGGAAGGTGCCTGTGGATAGGGAGAGGTTGAACAGGGTAGTGAGGACTGGGGCCAATTCCGTGAAGTGAGGCTGGAGTAAATCAGAAGGGATGGGGTCAAGGGGAGAAGTAGTGGTATGGGAAGTCTGCAGTAGGTGGATGACTTCCTCAGTGGTAGTAGGAGTTAAGGATGTGAGGGGAGGATAGGGTGGAGGAGTAGCTGGTTGGGAGGGGGTGGGAGGTGAAGATTTGAGATTGGATATTTCCTGGCGGATAGAGACAATTTTGTTGGTGAAGTGGGTGGCTAAATCTGTGGCAGAGAGGGAGGAAACAGAGGGTGGAGGGGTGGGTTTAAGCAGGGAGTTGAAAGTGGCAAAGACGCCGGGGGTTGGAAGCTTGTGCTCCGATGAGCTTGGTAAAGTATTCCTGCTTCGCATGAGCAAGGGCAGTGTGGAACTGCAGCAGGTTGGTCTTGTACTGTAGGACATCCTGGTTAAGTATAGATTTCCTCCATTTCCGTTCAGTGGCGCGTGTTTCCCTCTGGAGGTTGCGAGTATGGGTAGTGCGCCAGGGCTGGGGGTTAGGGGGTCGGTTGCGGCGAAATATTGGTGGAGCAGCTTTCTCTAGGGCTGATGAGAGTTTGGCGATACTGAGCTGCAGCAAGATTAGGACAGGTTAGGGTGGGGAGAGTGGAGGAGAGGGCATGGAGGGGGTCAGCAAGGACGCTAGGGTTGAGCTTGCGTAGGTCTCGCTGCCATCGACCAGGTGGGCGGGCGGGTAGTTTGGAGGTGCCTTCCGTGAGGAGGTTGAAAGTGAGAAGGTGATGGTCTGAGGGTGGAAAGGGTGCGATGTCAAGGTCTGCAATAGTGGTGGATTTAGTGAATATAAGGTCGAGAGTGTGACGTGCAGTGTGAGTGGGGGCGTTGGTGTGTTGTACTAGTCCAAGTGAGTTGGCAATGGTGAGTAGCCGGGTTACAGCAGAGTTCTGGGCTTCATCGATGGGAATATTGAATTCCCCAAGGATGATGGTGGGGAGGTCAGAGGAGAGGATGTGAGGGAGCCAGGAAGCAAGGTCATCGAGAAATTGTGGGGTGGAGCCTGGAGGACGGTATAAGACCGCAACAATGGCAGGGAGGGGGTGGTAGAGGCGGATAGTGTGGGCCTCGAATGATGTGAATTGTAGGGAGGTAGGTGGGGTGAGGACACGGAAGGTGCTGGATGGGGAGAGGAGCAGACCCACCCCTCCCCCGGTCCTGTTGTCTGGTCTGGGGGTGTGACTGAGGTGAAGCCCACCATAGGAGAGGGCAGCCTCTGCGGCAGAGTCAGAGGGGGTGAGCCATGTCTCAGTGAGTGCGAGGATGGTGAGGGATTTGGAGAGGAAAAGGTCGTGGACTGCTGTAAGTTTATTGCGGACGGATCTGGCATTCCAGAGACTGCAGGGTAGGGGGAGCATGTGTTTGTGGGTGGGATGGATGGAAAGAAGGTTGGAGCGAGGATGGGTGTTGAGGTTATTTGTGGACAGAGGGCTGTGAAGTGTATGAAGCAGGTCAGCAGGGGATGCTTGTCTGGCAGCAGGCTGTGGTCCAGGATTGGGTGATATATCACCAGGTGCAAGTAAGAGTAGGAGGGAGAGAGTAAGCAAATGTGAATGGGATTTAATTGTTTGTGAGGTTTTTGAGCTGCTGGAGGGAGGGAGAGATTTCAGGAGAGCTAACAGTTCATGAGAAGCTGAGTAAGGTGAGGAAAGCAGAGCAGGTGAAATGAATACGGAGTGTGGTACACTGGGAGGATGCATATTGCCATGCAACTTGTAGATATTTGCAGACAGGCAGAACATACATACATACACACACACACAGCCTTATTATTTTACTACATGAGAGCACATGCTATATGGAGGAACAACAATGACATGCTGAACGTAAGATCTAGTATCAATGTAACTTTGGCAAAACATTCAGAATGTCACTGATAGATACTGTTATTACAAGATCTTGGACTCCATGCGAGACAACAAGCTCTCAATGAAGCAGCAACAGTAAGACATCAATCTCCACTCCACTGAGTTGTAAAAGTATTCAGAGGCCATAAAGTCATTAGCCTGTGTGATAAGAATCTAGGAATCCTTTTGCTGAAAAAGGAAAGTCTCCAATTTTTTTTTAAAAATGTGACTCCTTTGTTTTAAAGAGAATCTGTATTGTTAAAATCGCACAAAAGTAAACATACCAGTGCGTTAGGGCAGTGTTTCTCAACATTTTATTGGTATGTACCCCTTTTAAAACCCAGTAATCACCAAGTACCCCCTAGCATAGTAAAAATTATCACAAGTACCCCTTGACAAATATATATTTGATTGTAGTACATGATAATTGGTTCTAAACAATTTCCAAGCATTTACTATTGCTTTTAACTAGCTAGAATGTTAACTTGGTGTTGTTTAAATAAGATTTATCATTTTCTAAATCTCTAAATTTGTTATTCTTGGTTAAGTATATCAAGTCCGAGTACCCCCTGGAACCATCAGAAGTACCCCCTGGGGTACGCGTACCACACGTTGAGAACCTAGGCGTTAGGGGACATCACCTATTACCCTCTGTCACAATTTCGCCGCTCCTCGCCGCATTAAAAGTGGTTAAAAACAGTTTTAAAAAGTTTGTTTATAAACAAACAAAATGGCCACCAAAACAGGAAGTAGGTTGATGTACAGTATGTCCACACATAGAAAATACATTCATACACAAGCAGGCTGTATACAGCCTTCCTTTTGAATCTCAAGAGATCATTTGTGTGTTTCTTTCCCCCTTCAGCTATCTTCCACTGAAGTGTCAGGCTGTTTCTTCCTGCAGAGTGCAGACAGCTCTGCCTGTATGTAATTCCTCAGTATGTGAAAGCCCAGCCAGCTCAGAGGAGGATTTATCCAGCTTGTAAAAGGTAAGAGAGAAGAGATAAGCTGCCCTAATCTAAATAATACACAGGCAGTGTGCAGATAGGGGCCTGGAGGGGGGAGATGCATCACAGAACCACAACACTGAAGAACTTGGCAGCCTTCCAGACACAGGCTGACAAGTCTGACAAGAGAGAGATAAGTTGATTTATTACAGAGATGGTGATAGTAGAACGTGCTGCAGTAAGCCAGAACACATTAGAATAGCTTTTGGAACTTGTAGGATGATAAAAAACAGGATGCAATTTTTGTTACGGAGTCTCTTTAAGGTTGTACATCAAGTCTTTAGAACTTTGCAGCAGTGAGAGACAGATGTTTTTTTATGAACCCTAGGGAGCAAAGACAGTGTACAAATTCCAAAGTGTGTGTGATTCCTTATCTGTGTGCTGGACACATGCACTCAAAATAACAATGATGTGAGAGCAGAATACTTTTTTTTTCCTCCATGCCTTAAGCTGTCAGTCTCTCAAACTTTTCCCCCCACGGGCCCCCTGTGGCGTCTGGGCCCCCCTGCGGAGGCATCCCTTGCAGGGTCTATTGTTACGCCCCTGACCCGGGAGGACGGTGAGGGATGCAGCACACTGCATCCCTCCCATGGGGCTGGAGGAAGCCGAGGGTAAGTATAACATTTTTCTTGCTACTAATTTCAGGTACACTTTTTAACACTAGATTTCTAATGCAACACTGCCCCCTGTGGTCATATGTTAAAAGACACCCTTTGGCAGCATTGCAGTAATGAGCAATGTACAGGCACTGTTTGACTGCCAGCTAAGCATAATGTCCTGCCCTATGGAGAGGGAGGGGTACACAAGTGCAACCCTCCATGGGAAGAAGAGGTCGAGCAAGGCAATCCTCCCTGGTGGACTGCTGAAGAGGCCACTAATGTTAGAGGACATTTGTACACATTTTAGATTTCTAGACTAAATAAATCAGGAATATCAGTTTTTGCCAAGGAAAGTCTAAAAACTGTATGTAGCGTTAGATTATATGGAGCACTTTAGCAACAGAGCAATGGATGGATGGATGGGTGTGGGGGGGGGGGGTGTAGGTGCCCACTTCAGCACTTTAAGTAGCAATTTATGCGTTCTAGAATCTTTGATTCCATAAGCGCTTCCCTACTATAAGGCTATGGGAGTGAGCCCACAGCAGCGTTGCAATTGCAGGCCGATTGCAAAATTGCTGCACTGCGATCCCATTTAAGCAAATGAGGGCCAAAGTCAAATCCTGATCGTTCTGAAATCACATAAAAAAACCCAAACTTGGTACTTTGCCAATTTGGAAATTCTGAATTACTGATAGTGGCTGCAAGTGGGCCCCTAGCCAAGGCAGTATGACCTACAGCCTTACTCCCTCAGAAGCACAATCTGTCATCACCAACAACAAGTCACCTTGGCTGGGCACGAATCAGACTGGGACTTGACTACTACCCTACGTAGGCAGACTTGCCTAAGGTCACCTTATTGAATAGGTGCTGGCTTACTGAACAGGCAGTGCCGAGATTCAAACACTGGTCTAATGTGTCAGAGGCAGAGCCCTTAACCATTACAGAAGTTGTACTTCTGGCCCCCTTAAAGCTTGGGGCCCCCCTGCCACCCCGGTAGTTATGCCCCTGGCCATCTACTATAAAGTCATCAAGAATTTCATTTCTTAGTGTCTGAAATGAGAGTATTGAACTCCCAGCGCATTTTAAAATGAAACAAGTGGACAGATTACCCCTGGAGACACAAACTGTCCTCCTTTGTAAATGCAGTGATGTTTTATCCGGTTGTGAGTGTGCCCAGCGCTTTCATGTTATTTGAATCCAAGTAATGTGTGACTTACCATATACAACAGGATAGACGGTCCCTCTTATGCCAGAGGCAGGACAAAGCATGTTCTTTCCATTTAAATATACATTTAATTCTACATGATCATAGGTGATGCCCTATAGAGAGAAACAAAGGAAAAATCAAGATAATTTAACAGAAAAAAACCTCTGCTGAGACAAATATGCAAGTCTCTGAACAGTAAAGACTCTTCTAGACATCATACAGCAAGTCAGATGTGCTGCCATGGCTGACTAACATTGAATGTATGCTCTATGTGTATCTTTTCATGTTAAAAACTTGTTGCCTATCGATGTGGAACACATAATCTCACTATCATATTTTTCCTCCCAGACCCCCCTTCCCCCAAATATCACTACTATATTCCTTCCAGGCCCCCACCCACAGATCAGACTCTGCATACCTCCACTCCAACACATAAGTGAAGCCCTGCATCTTCACTTGAAGAGGGCAGTAATGAACAGTTTTACACATTCAACATTAGTTTAAACTTTAGCTTAAAAGCGGAGCCAAACCAAACATTTTTTTAATTCAAAATATTTAGTTGCACCACTCAGACACATACAAAGATAAATAAACACTCCTTCAAGCCTATGAGCATTTCAGTGCATGCTTTTCACCCTTCTCTTTTCAGACCTAGGGTTATACAGGTGGCAGCCATTAGCAATTCCTCCTTTGCCGGACACCACCTACTCCACCAGTTTGCTGGATTCTGTCCCGGCAATATAAAAGGAAAGGAGGGGTTCCTCCAATAAATGTAAAATATTTTATATTTGTCATCATGCAGCTGAAAAAAAGGCTGTTTTTAATTATAATTTAGAAAATAGATTTTATTTCTGAAAACTTGTATTTTTAATTTGGGTCCACGTTAAAGTGAACCCGAGCTTCAGCTCGGGTTCAAAATCAGATACTTACCCTGAAGAGAGGGAAGCCTCAGGACCCTATTGAGGCTCCCCCCGCTCGTCTTCCTAAATCATGGCCGTGCGAGGCCACCCTTGCATGTGCAGTAGCACAGTGCCTGCAGCTCCGGCATACTGCGCATGTGTGGGCAGGCTCGCTTGGATATTGCGAGGCCACGCTGGAGGAAAAGGAGCTGCGTGGCTCCGATATGAATAGCGACAATGCCTTCTCGCTAATCTTTCTGGGGGCAGCACTCAGAGACGGGGAAAAAATCTAATTCAGCCAATCAAAGCCAGCACCTGCTGCTTATTCAGCTGTCAATATTATCAGGATATAATTAAAACAATTTAAGATTTTGTACTTTTTTTGTGAATGGAAATATGGCTTAAGGTATTATAGGCAGAGGATCAGCAGGACATCCAGGCAATGTGCATTATGTAAAAAGGAGATAAACATGTTAGCCTCCATATCCCACTCACCTTAGGTTCCCTTTAAAGCGGATCTGAGATGAACTTTTACACATTGGATAATTTTGTTCCTTTCCTATTGTTTATAGGGCATTCCATAAGCCAAATACTTTTTTTGTTTTAATACTGTAATTCCCTATAAACTAAACAAGCCACGCCCACAGGTTTTCAGAGAGCCAAGGCACTTTAAGGGCTCTTTCACACTAGAGGCTGCGGTAGAAAAGGCTGAAACTCAGCCTTTTGCTTAACGCCAATACATAGCGTTTTCAAAGCGTTCTACAGCTCATATGAAAAAGTCCTTTTTTTTTTCTATAAAAATAAGTGAACAACTCAGCTGTAAAACGCTTTGAAAACGCTGAAGTTGGCGTTTTCCATTGACTATCATTGAAACGCCAACAGCCAACTTCGGCTGTAAACAGCCCTGAAAAAGCTCCGGGGAGCTTCAAAACGCAACGCCCAAAAAAGCTGCTTTAGGTGTGAAAGGTAAAATGAAACTCTATGGACTTTTATTTTACCTTGGAAAACGCCAACTATGGTCTTGGCTGTAAAACGCCGAAACTACCCTCAGGTGTGAAAGGGCCCTTAGACATTAGCAAGGGCTCATGGGAGCTCAGTCTGGGCAGGAGGAGGGGGAGGCATTAATAGCCAGAGATTTCAGAGGCAGAGGGGAGGAGGGAGGAGGAGAGGGGATTAGGCTTGTTTGCTCAGATACAGATAAGCCTGCCTCTGTGTAATGTTTACAAACAACATGGCTGCTGTCGTATCACAGGGAGAGATAATCATATTCTATTAAAGCTGTTTGCAGCTAGATTTGCTGGGGGGGGGGGGGGGGGGGAATAAATTCTTTACAAAACCTTAAAAGGGACACTGTAAGGGGGGGGGGGAGGGGGGGAGGGGGAAAATGAGTGTAAGTTACCCGGGGCTTCTAATGGACCTCCACAGACATCCTGTGCCCAAACAGCCACTCCCTAATGCTCCGGCCCCGCCTCTGGTTCACATCCTGGGCACAGGATGTCTGCGGGGGACCATTAGAAGCCCCGGGTAACCAACTCATTTTCCCCCGACCCCCCTACAGTATCCCTTTAAGCGGGGGAAAGAAGTTGAGCTTTCCTTGCCTGGGGCTTCTTTCAGCCCCTCCTAGTCTTGCATGTTCCTTGCTGTCCTGCCAGGTCTCTCCATTGTGCCATTCCAAAACCTCTACGACTGGACCAGTCTCGAGCTCCTGCACATGCACAGTCCTGTCTGCTCACCTTCTTGATTGCGATCATGGCTCTGATCTGGCAACCGCAGTAGCATGGGACTGGTCCAGTTGGCAAACTTTTGGAGGGGCACAACGGAGAGGCCCAGGAGGAAACTGAAAGACCTGCAAGACTAGGAGGAGCTAGAAAAATCCCCAAGGTGTGTTAAACCCAACATCTTTTCCCCAATTAAGCTTCAATTAAAACACTACTGCAACCTTTTTGCACTCTTGTGGCTTGATTCACTAAACTATGATAACTCATATCAGGGCCGCACTAGCGTTTTTGCGCATGAAAATTTGCACAAAAACGCTAGCGCGGCAGTGCAATGAGTTATCACGGTTTAGTGAATCAAGCCCTTTAATAAATACAACCAAAGCGAGATGAGAGAAGCACACTCACCACTATATCGCCCTCTTGCGGCAGGCTGTTGGCTGGTAGCCTGTTTTTCTCTTCGTTGTTGTGATAGATGGCGCCATCGTTTCTCATCACAAGGCTGTGAACGTCTCGCCCCAATGGAATCTGATTTAGGTTGGCCTTTTGGGTTGCAACTCCAAGTCCCCATACGCCTATAGAGGGAAAAACATTTTATAACTACACTCTTATTTATACCACCCACATAAACTAAAGATAATGCATCGTTTTAATGAACTTTAACAAGACAAAGTTGTAAAAAAAAATAGCTGTGCAACACAGATACATTATTACAGAAAACTTTAAGCAAAACTGGAATATCACTTATCTGTGTGGAAAACCCCGAGTATTATGCATTTTTTTTTTAAAAGAATCTGCCTTTAATGGGGAAGAATACATTGTATTTTATAAAAATGCATGCTTTCCTTCCCCCGTAGAAAAGCATTGCATGTGAATTGCTTGTGATTCAAATACATTATGCGGGAATTTCCAACATTGTGATTTGCAATGTACAGTTTTAAAATCACACGAGAGCTGCGATTTTCAGTGCAGATAATAGACTTTCATTTTGTGCGATTTTGTGTGTGTTCCTTGCTCTGCAGCAAAATGCACGATTCAAACAAGTATACTCGCAGCCTTACAAAATCTTGGAAAGAAGATGGTTGCAAGGATTCATCTCCAATTACCTGGTTATTGCAAGCTTGTCTTACCTGCTAAACATCATTGTCAATCAATAATAATCAGGTATACAGAGGAGGCAGCTAAATGGCATTACGTGCACACACCCTATTGTTAGGTAAATTGAGTAAAAGACACAGATACATAGTAGTTCTAGCTGACATAAATATGTCTCATTGCAGTGATCTGAGAATACCACAACTAGCCACTTCTACTGCTGTGCCCTCTACATTCAGGATTTGATTTTAAAGTGTACCAGAGACGGTAATAAAGAAAGAATCAACACTTACCCTGGGCTTCCTCCAGCCCCATTAGCAGCGTTGAGTCCCCCGCCGTCTTCCCGAGTGTCTCCGTTTGTTTGCAATCAGTCTTATAACTGGCTCAGTTGCGTCACTCAGGGTCTTCTGTGCATGCACGGGAGGTCCACGTATGGGCAGAAGACCCCAACTGAGGTAACGGGAACGGTAAATATCAATTTTTTCTTTATTATAGTCTCCGGTTTCCTTTCAGGACCACTATAGCGAAAAAAAAGTAAGCAATTCAAATCTGACAGGTTTGTCTTTGTTTTGAGAAGCATTTCCTGAACGCCAGTTGCTATGTCTAACTGCCAAAATAGGAAGATGCCAGCCTCCCTACTCACTTGTACACTATTTTCGTAGTTGGACTTAGCAATCGCCATTCAGAGAATGCTTTTAAAAAAAGAGAACCCTAAGGGTCCATTTACACTGCATGCAAATTCATGTGCATTTTCTGCACACAAGTTCGCATAGGGCCTGTTTTCATTGTATCCAGAATCGAAGCAAAAAAAAAAAAAAATAAGTCTGCACAGCAGTGTTGCCCGTTTCTGCACACTGAATTTTTTTCATTTTCATAAATTTCAAGAGACATGAAAAACACACACAAAAAGAAATGAGTGATTATGTATGCAAATACGCATATGTGATTTCCTATTCATAAAATTTGCATGCGTCTAGTGGAAATGGGCCCTAAGAATCCCCCATGAGGAGATGGACTAGTCCAAAACCTGTAAGATTTTAACTGTACTTTTTCGCTGCAGTGGTCCTTTAACTAAAAATGACATTTAGCAGGTATGACTCTCACATTGAAGTCATGGACGATCCAGTCATTTGATAGGACTTGATCAGAACAGGAGTGAGGAGAGTTTGTGTGTACTAGGCCTAAAGGAGCAAATGTAATACAGTAGCTAGTTACAGGAACAAGGTGGATCAAACCTTCAGGATGGATGGAAACAATTTCTAATAATAAATAAAGTCCTGCAACTTCCACCTTCGTAACATCTGTAAGATTCGCCCTTTCCTGACCTCTGCCACCACCAAACTCCTCATCCATGCCCTCATAATTTCCCGCCTTGACTACTGCAATGCCCTGCTGTCTGGTCTCCCTATGACCCGAACAGCCCCACTGCAGTCCATCATGAATGCGGCAGCCAGAATTATCCACTGCTCCCATCGCTCCACCACGGCAGATCCCCTCCTAGAATCCCTCCACTGGCTTCCTATCCAGTCCAGAATCAGATTCAAGATACTGTGTCTGACCTACAAATCTGTCCACAAAACCTGTCCAACCTACATTTCCGATCTTACTCAGAGGTACACACCTAGCCGCTCACTCCGCTCTTCCAATGAACTTCGCCTAACCGCCCCCCGCATCACCCAGTCCCATGCACGCCTCCAGGACTTCTCAAGAGCTGCTCCAACACTATGGAACTCCCTACCTCCACCCATTAGGGCAGCCCCCTCCAACATCTTCAAGAAAGCCCTCAAAACTCACCTTTTCACTCTGGACTACTACCCCTCACAAGTGCTCTAAACCTACAGCTGAACTCTGGTCCCCTACCATTCGTGTCCTTACCTCTCCCTCTAGACTGTAAGCCTTTGGGCAGGGTCCTCCTCCTTTTGTGTCCTACCTGATCTGGCACCTCCATTACTGTGAACCCATTCCATGCATTTGAGTGAACCTAACTTGCCTAATCTCCATGCTTCATCCAGTGACTGACTAAGCATTACCTTGTACTAATACTGTGCTGTGTGATCTGGTTTTCTTGTATTCCTGTATTGTCATATTGCTGTATGTCACCCCTAAATATTGTCTGTAACCTAAATTAATGTTCAGCGCTGCGTAATATGTTGGCGCTTTATAAATACAATAAATAATAATAATAATAATAATAATAATAGCTCTCTAGACTCATGGAAAGTAATAATGTTGTGTTTCTGTTCCAGAGAGAAAGTAACAATTTTGTGTTCACAGCCAAATCTCATTTAAAGGGCAACTGAAGTGAGAGGGATATGGACACTGCCATATTTATTTCCTTATAAACCATGCCAGTTACATAGCAGCCCTGTTGATCAATTTGGCAGCAGTAGTATCTGAATCACACCAGAAACAAGCATGCATATCATCCTTTCAGGCCTGGTGCACACCAGAGGCGTTTTTCTGAGCGTTTTGAGTTTTTAACTCTGCTGCTAATGTTATCCTATGTGTCTGTGCACACTGAAGCAATGAGGTTTTGTAAAAAACCCCATAGCATTACATTGGGAAGAGCTTTTAGAGGTTTCAAAAGCTCTTCCCAATGTAATGCTATGGGGTTTTTTACAAAACCTCATTGCTCCAGTGTGCACAGACACATAGGATAACATTAGCAGCAGATTTAAAAACTCAAAATGCTCAGAAAAACTCCTCTGGTGTGCACCAGGCCTCAGAGCTGACAATGTCAAAAACACCTGAGCTGCTGCATGCTTGTTCAAGGTCTATAGCTAAAAGGTATTGGAGGCAGAGGATAAGCAGGGCAGCCAGGCAACTAGTATTGCTTAAAGAGGAGCTGTTAGGTATAAGGTCTCAGAGAAAATAAACACATATATCAGTAGCTAAAGATTGGCTGTACTTACATTACATATGCATTTCACTGTCCACGTTTGGATTTCACATAATTTGTATATAGTATATGCAGAGATAGATGCTCCTGACAGCTCATGGCAGGCTCCATGTTTTTCTGTCAAATGTGTCGTCATGTCCTGCCTGCTTCCTGATCACATATAAGCTTGTACTTGAACAACACAGTGTGCAGTGAATATTAATGAGCCATGTGGCTAGGAACAATAGCTGACTCCTGCAGTGTACTCTGCCCGAGATTTATCAGTGCTACGCAATTACAAGCTGCTGTAACGTCTCATTAGCAGCCGAGGGGAGAGCCCCAGAATGCTTTGCAGTATGGTATGCGGCTTGCGTCTTCTGAATAACAGCCTTGCTGATAAGCACACATCAAAGGTAACTGAGATTTTTATCTTCACTAATTGCTTTTGGGCTTCCTTCTAAACTGTTTAACACAGGAGAATAGAGGTTTAAATTAGCTTCTGCAGCCTGACAGTTACTCTTTAAAGAACAAGCAACACCCATGCTAACCTAGGAATAAAAAGCACATATATAAGTAGATAAATACTACTTCTACTTACGTAACAGATGTATTGTGCTATCCACGTAATGATTCCTGTGAATTTGATAAAGGAAAAGCAGAAAATCCTATTCTAGGCAGCGGCCATCTTGCCAAGCTAATGCTGACATCATATCCTCCATGACTCTTGTTTTCCCCCCTCCCTTCTCTTGCTCATTGTGTATTCATTAGCTGCCCTCCTTCCAGAGTCTTCAGACACTTCCACTGAGGTGTATACTAGGAACTGCACTGTTCTTTTTTTATTTACACATCCAATCACTGAGTCACCTCAGCCTTGCTTGTAAACAAGTAATCAGAGGGTGTTTCTGATAAGCAGCTGGCAGGGAAATAAATGGAAGAGGAGGAATATATTATAGATAAAAAGAACTCCCAGCATTCAATTCTTTGGCACTGTTTGGCACTAGGGCCAGTGTTCCTAAAGTATGTGATAACTACAAACCATAACAGCAGAAAAAGTTTTGCAAGTTTTGAATGCAGGATTAGCATCTTTATCACTTAAAAAGAGTCTGAAGCGAGAATAGATCTCGCTTCAGACCTCATAGCTAGCAGGGGCATGTGTGCCCCTGCTAAAACGCCGCTATAGCGCGGCTTAACGGGGGTCCCTGTCCCCCCAAACCCCCTCCGTGCAGCGGGGGAGCGCTTTCTGGTTGGGGCAGGGCTAACCGCCGCGGCCCTGCCCCATGCGCGTCTGTCAGACGCGTATCTCCGCCTCTCCCCCGCCCCTCTCAGTCTTCCTTCACTGAGAGGGGCGGGGGAGAGGCGGCGATGCGCGTCTGATAGACGCGACTGGAGGCAGGGCTGCAGCCGTTAGCCCTGCCTCCAGGAAGAAGAATACGAGCGACCATTTTCCGACCAACTTTTGCGGGGGGTGGGTTGGGGGTGAAGGGACCCCCGTTAAGCCGCGGGATAGCGGCGTTTTAGCAGGGGCACACGTGCCCCTGCTATATATAAGACCTGAAGCGAGATTTAGTCTCGCTTCAGTGTCTCTTGAATACACTCAGACCAGTTGCTGTTGAAGTTTGATTTTTATGGTGACAATACCGCTTTAAAAGGAAATGGATATGGCAGCCTCCATAGCACTCTCACTTTAGTTGTCCTTTAAAGCCCTGTACACAGGAGACATTAAGGCTTGGTTACTACTTGAGCAGATGCAAAATGGACATGGTAAGCGCTCCGTCTATTTTGCATGCTTTTTGTAAGTGCTCTGTCCCCAACAATCGCCGCTCACCCGTCCTGCCGCCATTTGGTCCCTCTGTACCCAACCCAGAAGGAGCATGTGGCTCTCCATAGGCTGCATTAGACCAACTCTACCTAGCAACAGGGAGAAACCTCATTGGTCCACCATGAGCCAATGAGAATTCACCCGGTTGCTGAGGATTGCCATTGGTCTTGTGCAGCCCAATGGAGATCCCCATGCTTCTGCCCTGGGTTTAGGAAGCAATTGGAGGTGGGACACACAGCCGGGGTAGATGCGTTCCCTCCATAGGCTATATAGGGGAATGCATCCGCCTGCCAAGTGCGGTCCGCTTACTGCGGATCCCCCGGCTCTGTTGCAGACTGACAAGTGTGAACAGCTCCTATTTATAAAATAGTCGATTGAGGCATCTGCCGATAATTTAGCTTGTGTACAGCAGCCCCCGACCAACAACCGTCAGGAAGATCAACTCAGCCGAGCAACAGCCGATATCTTTGTTGGCGCCGCTCACCCAGCCCATCATGTGACGTTGTACTGGTGCTGCTCCATTGGCTTTCCTCTCCCCACACAGCAACAGAATGCGTCATCAGCTGAACAACTGACTCCACGTCTGTACAGCCTCGGCCCAAAGACCGAGGGAATCAGGTCCCGATCCCCACCGGGTGCTGATTACCATCAGGCTGCATGGCATCAATCAAGCGTGTGTATGGACCTTTAGTGCAAACAACAGAAGACAGAAAAAGCCTCCAGGCCAAATCACCATTATTTTATTAGATTGTGTAAGCCAAATAAACTAAAGGTAGCCATACACTGGTCAATTTGCCATCAGATTCGACCAACAGATAGATCCCTCTCTGATCGAACCTGGTCAGAGAGGGATCGTATGGTTGCCTTTACTGCAAACAGATTGTGAATCTATTTCAGCCTGAAACCGATTCACCATCTGCTGAGCTGCCGCTGTAGCCTGCCCCAGACCATTTCCCCCCTCCCCCCCCGCATACATTACCTGAAGCCTGGCCCTGGGCATCTTCTCCGCATCACGGCATCCGTGTATAACTTCCTGTGTCACTCCAGTGAAAGCGGAAGTTCAAATAGAGCGCCCTCTATTCGTACTTCCGCTGTCACTGCAGTGACACAGGAAGTTATACACGGATGCCGTGATGCGGAGAAGATGCCAGCCGGGAGGTGATGCGGAGAAGATGCCGGGAGCCAGCTTCAGGTAATGTATACCTGCGTCGATCATACGCCACTAGCGATGCGCTCCCTACCCGCTGGCGATCAACGGGAATTTCCCGCACGGAGCGATCGACAGGACCGATCTATTTCGGGACGAAATCGATCGAAATTTAGCCTTTAGCGTGAACGATTTGATAGCAGGTTCGATCCCAGTGATCGAATCTGCTGTCAATCGGCGGGTAATCGGCCTAGTGTATGGCCAGCTTAAGGTTCTTATTGATCAATAAAAGAAAACCAAGTCAAGCACCCTGGGATCAATATCATTTTATCCTTTAAAGAAACATTTGTCATTCCTACAAAGAACAATAAGAAGACAACTCACCATGTGTACAGTAAATAAAGTTAATTGTGTCTGGATTCTTTTGTAGTTTGCCAAGTGACTGCCCTTTTCCATTGTATATGAGGTTATTTATCACCATACAATGAGGCCTGTGTACACAGAGAACTCCTGTAGCTGTGTAGACCGTGTACTGGACATGTACAGGTCAGTGTGTACACCACATCTCATTCTGGTGGTTGCACATTTGTGTACTCAGATTAGCTATGTACTATGTCCTTTGACAACAGTCTATGTAGCACTTTACAAAGTGAAGGATTCTCATCACGGAGGGCCCTTTTCCACTACCCTGCGTGTTGCGATCTGATTCCGATCGCCAACGGATTGCAAAACGCATGCGTACAGTAAAGTTAATGGAAACTGCAGAGTCCAATTCCATTGGTGCGATCCGATTGTGGTGCGATTTTGTCCCTTATGCAGGGGGGAGGGGTGATAATGAATTAAACCATGGACACAGCAATTCTGTTTGCTGCCTGTGGTAGTGACAGTGACTTCCGTGCTGCTGCAGAGTGCTGTGGCTCCTATCCACTTGGATTAGGATACGCATGTTTACAAGAGGGGAAACTCCAGAATTACCTAAATTCAAATATACTAGCTAAATGCTGTCAGCATAGGCTTCAACATCATTCTTCTGTTTTGCAGTTACAGATGGTGGAATGTATTGATCAGACATGCTGGGAAGTCTTGGGCTGCCATGGTCGATCAGGTGCGCAGCGATAAAAGCGTGTGATATCGGGACATGTGATAAACGTGATGGAACCCCTGGCCGCTGTCCACTCATATGCAATAAATGTGCCCCCCGTGCCCTTGCATTGAAATATTTTACCTGTCAGCAATACATCTTCCGCATTGGCACCTCAAATGACTACCAGCCTATAGCACCTACGACGCCCCACATGATATATGCCGGTAGTCACGTGGGGCGCCAGTGTGGGCACCTTTTCCACTAGTGGCGACAGCGGACAGGTAAAGCATTTTAATGCATGTTTGCGGGTGGCGCATTTACATTTCGGAGGCAGCGACAGTGGCGGTGTCACAAACCGATCCCCAAAAGATTTCACGCGGAAATCAATTGGGAATCGGCCTGCAGTGTATGGGCAGCCAACAGATCTCTCTCTGATCAGATTTGATGATAACAGAAAGATCGGTCAATCTGCCCTTACATCGCTAGACTACCTGGAAGTGGTAAAATTGACCCGTAAATTGATGTGTGTATGTACATTATACATCATCTTACAAAGGCAATCACGTGCCACAGTTAAAATCAGTGAACTAAAACAAATGTAGGATGCCGATAAAGTGCATGGATACCAACCTGTAGACTGGACTTTGAATTCAAAGTAGCTCTTGTTCTGATGAAGAGGCGCATTGGCAAGGCAGGCGCCCGTGCCACAGATTCTTCTGCCATTCTTCACAATCACAACATCCGTTCCTGGAAAAACAAACCAAAAAATGCTTAAAAAACGTATCCACGATGTCCTCTACAAGACCTCATACATCATGATCTTAGAAGACGATTTATAGCAGAGATTTATACTTTTGCAATACAAACATCTGAAGTGAAACTCCCACTAAAACGGAGAAAAAGGAAATGCTTATAGTTCAGCCCTATACATAGCAGGAATTCAAAGTGTTTTTTTTTTTGTATGCAACCATGTAAAACACAGTTGATCCATACACTTCCTAAATAAACCTTTCCTAAATAAATGTCTAAAACATTTTTCCTCCATGCGCAGATCACAAAGGACTAGAAGATATGATCTATGCATGGAGGGAAAATGTTTTAGACATTTATTTAGGAAAAGGGTTCTTTACAGTAAGAGTGATTAAGATGTGAAATGCATTGCCACAGGAAGTTTTTAAAGGAGGCTTAGATGCTTTCCTTGCATTGAAAGACACCCATGTCTATAATTATTAGGTAATGCCCAGTGGTGTTGATCAAGCGATTTTATCTAATTGCCATCTGGAGTCGGGAAGCAATTTTTTCCCTTTTGGGGCTAATTGGACCATGCCTTGTAAGGGGTTATCACCTTCCTCTGGATCAACGGGGATATGTGAGGGAGCAGGCTTGGTTTCTGTTTGAACTCGATAGACGTATGTCTTTTTTCAACCGAAATAACTATGTAACTTCCTAACATCCACTGCCAACCAGTGGGTAAACTAGCACACACTAAATGGAACCAGTCCTAGGTGGCCAGTCAGAGCCATCTTAGGCAAGAACTTGGTGTGTGTATACAGTACAGGTGTTTCCCAAGGTCCTCCTCCAGGCCCTGTAGCAACAGTACACATAACCCCGGCATACCTGAACACATCAGTTCTCGTTCCTCCAGTGTCCCTTGTAGGATGGGAATCTATGCTGACAGGTGGCACACATACCAAATGTGTATACAACTTTATTATTAAGTATTTATATAGCACTGACATCTTCCATAGCCTTTTTCATATAGTCTTGTTACTTAACTGTCCCTCAGAGGGGCTCACAATCTAATCCTTAAAGTGTCCATACATCAGACGATGTATAGGCAGATTGACCAAGAGACAAATTTCTTTCTGATCAAATTTGATTGGAGAGAGATCTGTTGCCTGCCCATACACGTCACTTATGTGCCCACGTATACGCTGGCAACCACGTGGGGCATGTGTATGTGGATGGAGGACGGGGCCAGCAGTGAACCTCCACAGGCAAAGTATTAACACACAGGGCACATTTTACACTGGGGGACAGCGATGGGGGTTCCGTCGCATTCGTCCTGATTATTGCACACCATTACCGCCGTGCACACGATCGACGACCATGAGACCAATTTTGAGCCAAAATTGGTAGCATTGTTGATCGGGCATGCTCTTGGCAGCACAGATTTTTATCAGATTCTAGTCGAATCAGACGGTCGATCAGCTGCCAAGCCGCCTGCTACCTTTCATTATCCTCCCTCCATGAGGCAGTACATGCAATGCCTCTCTGTACAAGTAACAGCAGGCTGCACAAGGGGCCTGTTTCAGAGGTGGCCTTTATCATGTCAAAAAACAAACAGGTGTAAGCTAATTAACTAAATCTCTCTTCTATATGCACTCCCTAATGCTGGGATGGGAATACACAATGAGATTTTTCAGCAGATTTACGGTACGATCGATTTTCAAATCATTTTTCATTTACCTCTATGAGAGATCGATCATAAAAAATTATCAAAAATCAGATTGGACCTGTTGGAAATTATCTTATCGAAGCATCTATCTGCCAAAAAACCTCATGGTGTATTCCCAGCATAAAGGTAGTCATACTTCTAGTGATGATAAGCAGATTGACCGAGAGACAATCTAATTAGAGAGAGATTTGTCAGCTGCCCATATTTCATGAAATCTCTTAGAAATTGGCCTTGGGACGCTGCATCCACCGACCCGCCCTTCGCCTGACAGAGCCCAAAGTCAGGTAAAGTCCGCATCCGCCGGTAGAGGCCTTTTTCTGCAAGGTGGCAAAGCTACATGCTGAAACCCGGCTGATGTGGGACTCCAGTGAATCTCAGTATACAGACGCTCTTGCTAATGTAATGCTATGTAGGATTTAAATAGAAAAAAAAATCCAATTCTCAAGTGGAATCACACACATAGCATGACGTTAGCAAGAGCTTTTCAAATCACAAGCACTTACGGTAGAAAAGCGCTGCTAGTGGGTCCCAGGCCTCAGTGATTGTTAGAGCGATAGTTTAAGGCACAAGTGCTGTACATAGACACATTTTAGATGATTGTGCTATGCATAAATATGTAAGTATTATGCATATGGTACTTGCTGACAACGTAATATAATCCTTTCAGGACAGGTATGAAAGATGCTTGGAAACAAGATGAAATACACACAGCAGTGTTCTCTTTCACATGCATTATTTATAGCATACATAAGCAGCACAGACCACATCATACAGGTAACCATTAAGTCCAGTGCTGGTAATTGTGAGAATTAGACAATCATCTATGGGAAAGCCACAGTGATGGCCTACCTAATATGAGGTAGCTCACAGTTGTTGGTTACAATGGAAATATAGGTGGGTTTTAACTAAGGTTAGACCACGTGATTTTTATTGCTGCCTGAGTTCCATTTGATTGGTTCCTTCCTCTAGTAACAGGATCATAAAAAACACACAAGTCTATGTCTAACCACAAGCGGAAACACAGCAAGCAACATTATTAGTACCATGGAATCCGTGTAAAACATCTATACATTTTTAACTGCTGTCTGTTGCCACTGTGTAGTTCCTAGAAAGAAACAAAGCTCTACAGTATCATACAAACATGGTCACCAAAACTAAAAGTGTCCGTACATCTAGCGATGTATGGCTAGATCGACCACGGGACAGAGAGAGATCTATTGCCTGCCCATACTCCACAGGCCGACTCCCGATAGATTTCAGCATAAGTCTAGCGACAACGCCTCTGCTGCTTGCCCCCCCCCAAAGTGTAAATGCCCTCCCTGTGCCCATACAGTGTAATCTCACCTGTCACATGATACACATACCTGCGGGCGACAGTGGAAGGAAGTCGGGAGGGGGGTTTAGAGACAGCGTCCCCGAGTCTGCCACGGTATTGAACACTTTTACTGCAGCGCACCCAATCTTGCACTTTTGATCTTCTCAGCATATTCGAATGACACATTCAACCCAAAATTGATTGAATCATTGATCAGGCGGTCATGTGACACGGATTTTCATCCAATTTGATACAATTCAAAACAAATGGTCGATAGGACCACCTTTAAAGAAAATCTGTAATGAAAAAAACTCCCCTGGGGGGGGGTACTCACCTCGGGTGGGGGAAGCCTCTGGATCCTATTGAGGCTCCCCCGCCCTCCCCGGTCCCACGGCGGCGGCGAAAATCCTCCCGGAGGGGCGGCGATGTAAATATTTACCTCTTGGCTCCAGCGCAGGCGCAGTATCCGCTCTTCCCATATAGATAGGCGAAAATAACCGATCTCCGTCGGCCCGCTCTAATGCGCAGGCGCAAGTCTCCTGCGCCTGTGCAGTAGAGCGGACCCGACGGAGATCGGCTATTTCCGCCTATCTCTGTCAGAAGAGCCGCAACAGTGCCCCGCTGGAGCCAGAAAAGGTAAATATTGCACAGCGCGACAAATTTCGCCTGTGCGTTCCGGGGGCTGCAGCGAGACCGCAGTGGGACACAGGAGGACGGGGGAAGGCTCAATAGGGTCCAGAGGCTTCCCCCTACTGAGGTGAGTACCCCCCAGGGGAACTTTATTCATTACAGGTTTTCTTTAAGTAAACTATTTGGTCTAAAGTTGTACTAAAAAAATACCAGAATCTCACCAGACCCCACACGCGGTATAGATAGACTGTACCGCACATGCGCAAGACCCTTCCGGAGGCGCGCGTGATGACGTCACAGGTGAAGGATGGCTGGGTCTCTGTACTACGCATGCGTGACTTTTGCCAAAGTCGCGCAACTACCAGAGCCACCAGCCGGACCACGGAGAAAACCCAGAGGACACCAAGGGACCTCACGGGCTATGGTGGGCTGGAGGAAGCCCCAGGTAAGTCCCGATTTCATTTTTTTAATCACCGCTCAGGATCCCTTTAATATTTTGCAAAACTTAAAAAAAAAAAAAAAAAAAAAAAAAAAAAAGTACTCATCAGGCTCCATTCAACTATGAAGAGCATGAAATGCAATTCTTCAATCGCATCGCAGCATTTCAGAAAATTACATAGCACACTAAGGCTTAGGACAAACTAGGGCGATTTCGGAAGCATTTGCTCCAACAATCTCCGGCATTTTCTAAAACGAATGCAAGTCTATGGTGTTGAGCACGCTAGAGCGCTTGTGATTTTGGAAATAGCAAACGCAATACATGCAGCATTTTGTGACCATTTGGCCTCCAACATAGTATATAAGTTAGCTTAATTGCCAGAAAACGCAGCTCAAATTGCTACCAAAATGCAAAAAGCACTAGGAAGCGGACATTTTTAGTGTGTCCCAAGCCTAACAGTGCGACCATACTCATGATGCCTCTGCCAACATAAATGCACATTATTCTGTAAACTGCACTACGTCCACTGTGTTATTCAGATGGAACTCATCGCACTGTGATCAATGTGATAACTCCATAGGACTATCATTGCATCTGTGCTGCAATGATTTTATCCATTGCGACATGAGGCAACAGACAAAGTGTGAAAGAACCCTCAAAGAAAAGGTTCAACCAAGACTGACCTGTCAGCGCTTGTGTAGTTTAGATTAGAAGACCCTGCAGGAAACGTCATAGGGAACTTTTCTCCAATCACAGCACCCGCTACAGCACAAATCGTTATGACTGGCCAAGTAATGTGGGCGTAGTTTACTACAACCTATCTGAAACCTAGCAGTTCGAGAGAGTGCCATCCACAAAATCAAATTAGCAGAATTTCCCCATGACGTTTTGCGCTGGGTCCCCTAAACTAGTGCTGGACTGTCTACATACATAATCTCAAGCAGTACTAATGTGCATTTATAATCTGAAAGGGGTTCAGAATTACACTAGTTTGTTTCACATATCTCAAAATAACAACCGTTTTATACATCGGCATTTGATTGTTTTGAACTTGTGTGAGGTGTGCTGGATAGCAAAGACCAGTGATAAGTCAAATGCATACTTTACTAAACTTTGCAATAAGCCAACATTTAATTTCCTTGTTCAGCTATATATTTAAGTTCAAATCATTTCCTGATTCCAACAAGGGAGCGACACTCCAATTAAGAAAGATCAATTTTGATAAATGTACTGCACAAAATCGACCACCTTCCTCAATCAGAAACAGTAAGCTAGAATGGTTGAAGCGAGCCAGTGTGAAAGTCCATAGGGAACAGTTCTCCAATCACTGCAACTTCTGCAACTTAAAGCATTCTAATTGACCAAATGTGCACGCATTATTACATAGTATCTGAAAACTATGGACTTTCTCACTCACTCACTCACTTCAAACATGCTAAATCCGAAAGCAGATAACACAGGCTGTAAATTATCAAACAATAAGAAAATTGCTATCAGAGGGGAAAATTGCATGGTGTGTAGCAGGCATTAGTCAAAGATTTGTCTATGTTACCTGTACAGTGTTGACTCATGCAATGCAGCCTTCCAAATGCATTTGGAAAAACACAACTCAGCTATGGCTGAACAGAAACAGCCACTGTTTACCAGCTATAATGATTTGTGGAATGCCTACATTGTTCAGCATTTAATCAAGTTTATGTTTATCCTAGAACAAATATTCAACAGGCATAGAAACAAGCCTAATAATAAGCAGTTCTAATACAAAGTGATTAAATGTGAAGTAAATGGCTGACATACAGAGAGAGCTACTGCTACCACTGCTATCCTGTAGTCTTATTAATAATCTATAGTAAGCATACTGCAGATCACTAGCAGTGCAGCAGCCAGGCTGGGGCCAGGGAGATGCAGGAAGTGAGGAGAGGCAGCTGACACGGCCAGTCCATGGAGCAGGTGGAGCACTCCCACCGCCTGCACTGACTATCACTATGGTCTCACCCATGTGCTGTGTGTCCAGCTGCACGGCCGGCATCTCCTTCAGCGGAATGTGCCCGGAGCCGCCATCCCCGCACCACCTGAAACAGCACAGCAGCGCCGACATGGCTGTCACTGGAGGGTACAAGAGCTTCTGCTACTCCCAGCCACCCACAGCACCTTCTCCTCCTACTACGAGCAGGAAGTGACGTCTGGGAAAGGGAGGAAGTGGACGGCGGTTGCAGGGATCTCGGGAAACTGAAGGCGATACAGATGAGGTCTTGCTGCCCTCTGCTGGGGTGTTTGTATAACGCAATAAGGTCCAGGCTGTTCTGAGCAATACACATGCGAGGCGACAGGCGGAGGACACAAACTCTGACGCACCACTGAAACTTTGCACAGGAGTCGACTCCTCAGGCCCGGAGTTACATCACAAGAGCCTATAGGCACAGATGTCCTGATACCCCACTCTCTGCACTCCATCAACCTACAATCCCCACCAAACTGAACTGCAAACTGAACTGCAAGTGTATTGGCTGGCCCAGCTGTCACTTCACAGTGTTGGACTGGGAGGTGGAAAAGCTGAGGAAATCCACTTGCTGGCCAAGCAGCAGTAATGGCTCATTCACACTAGAGGCACTTTTTCATTTTTTTTAAGCACTGGCGATTTTTCAAAATCACCCTGTAAGCGCTTACGCCATGCTTTCCAATGCGCTAGTTCAAATTGGGGCATTATGTTCGCTGTCCGATCAGAAAAGCGCTGCATGGACCATTTTCGGGGCGATTTTGCAATAATGGGAGGTATAGAAAAAGTGCAATAATCTCACAAAATCACTTTGTGCAGCAATTGTGTTTCCCGCTTTTAAGAATTAATACTTTGAATTAAAAAAAACCCTCTGGAAAAGCACTTAGAAAAGCGCTTTTAACAAAAAAGCACCGCCCACCCAAACTTCGGGAATTGCAAAAAAAAAAAAAAAAAAGCTTTAAAAAACGCCCAGCGTGAACACTAACACGATTAGAATGCAATGTGAACAAGGCCTCAGGGCTTGTTCACACCTACGGCGTTTTGCATTTTTTAAAAAGTGCAAGAGATTTTCAAAATCGCCCCAAAAGTACTAGTGCAATAAATCCTTATGGGAAAGTTCATATCTGAGCGTTTCGTCTGCTTTCCACTCAACAAAGCGCTGCCTGTACCATTTTTAGGGCGATTTTGCTACAATGGAAGCTATAGGAAAAGCGCTCACAAAATCGCTTTGCTCGGCGATTGTGTTTGCGCTTTTAAGAATAAATACATGTATTTATTATTTTCCGGGTCAAAGAGTTCACTTCCTGACTTGAGTGAGGAAGTGAAAAAATAGATTCGTTCTGCAAAAGCGCTTTGAAAAACGCTGTACACAAAATCAATCGCGCAGGTAAAGGGAAAAAAAAAATCACTCACAAAATTGTAAAATGCGGGTGTCTGCGATTTTAGATGTGAACTAAGTCTTACAGTGTTCTCCCCAGACATTTTTTCCAGCCGAGTGGTATGAACAAATAGCCGGGTGGGGTGAGACGAGAGAATGGTGAGCCAATGACAGCCAGGTGCTCACCAAAACTAGCCGGGTGAAGAATCCGTCTGAAAGAGCCTGGGGAGAACACTGAAGTGATTGTGTAGCTGATCACACTTGCTACAGGTTTCTATTGGGAGCGATAACACATGGTTAAAGAGACTCTGAAATCATGTTTTTAATTAAAAAATGTGTTTAACATCTTTGCCCTACCTAAACTGCAGCTGTACATTAACTAAATCCCTCCAAACTCCCCGGGGGCAATCTGGGCAGCGCTTTCATGTGAGGCAGAGCTATGAGCCGCAGCTCTGCCTCTCAGCGCGTCTGTCAGCCTGAACTTCAGTGTCTCTTTAATGCTGCTTGGCCAGCAGGTGGATTTCCTCAGCTTTTCCACCTTTCAGTCCTACACTGCTCTTACTTCCCCTGACCGTCATATGTAGCTACAAGTGTCCCTCAGTATTAGGTAGGGAGATCTGGTCAGTGGAATGCCGAGAGCAGTGCGAGTAACCTCTCATTTACACTCTCATCAGTACTCTGCATAGGGAAGGATGGAGAGAGGCACTTGGAGAGGGGAGTTAGCCACATTTCCATCATCAGGTGCCTATAGGCACTTGCCTACAGTGCCTTATGTTAAATCTGGCCCTGGGGCTCCTGACATTCAGAAGTGAATGGTGGTTAGATTGCTGTCAGTTATTTATTCAGACACACCTGAATCTGAGTAATCCTATATAATAATTTCCTTGTCCCTGTATCCGTGCATCCGTTGTGTCTGGCACGCTGCTCGTCACGCAGGTGGAATTCAGGCAGCGATCGTGGATGGGTTTGCGCGCCCATGCATGGGTCGCGGATGTGGGTGCGCATGTGGGCCGCTGCCGTGTGCAGGTTGTGGTCACAAGCCCATTGGCCTAGCGTCCATTATTTAACGGGCGGCCTTTTATTAGTAGTAATAAATAATAATCCTAACATTGGTACAGCGTTTTTCTGCTCTCAGACTAAAACCGTTTGAAAGCTGCAGCCACTAGGAATGCTCGATTGGCAGTCCAGATGGCAGTATATAGTTCTGGTTCACTCCGCCCTCACCACAGTAATTGCAGATAAAAGTACAGCAAAGTCTCTAGTTTTCGGCATTGGTGGGGATCACCAGATTCCGGATATATGTGATTGCTGGCTGCCTCAGCAGCTGGCCTAAAAAGCACACACCTTATTTTCTTCTGCTCTCGCGCAATCTCCTTCATTTACTGTATAGTGCGCATTTTAACTGTCCACCAAAGGGGTGCTTTAGTTGCTCACACGGGGGGCGCTTATTAGTTGCCCACCAGGGGAATGTTCAGTGGGATAGTAGTGCTGAGGGTTCTGTGTGAGATGCAATGATACCCATACGTCACTGAGAGCTCAGAGGGTGTGTTGCAGTATAATGGCGTGTGGTATCCTAATGCGCTGCATGCAGTGTGTTACCACAAAACGTGCGTATTAACAGTGTTACCACAAAATGTGCGTATTAACCGCAAAATGTGCGTATTAACAGTGACAGTGAAGCGTTCAGACAGTGAACCCTCTGAAGGGCTTGTCGGCTTGATAAAGAAAGGAGGCGCCTCTCGAAACGTCGCATAGACTTGCCCTTTTTAAAGAGACTCTTGTAATTAAAAAAAGTCCCCTGGGGGGTACTTACCTTGGCAGGGGGAAGCCTCAGGGTCCCAATGAGGCTTCCCCTGTAGCTGCAGGCAATCCAGCGCTGGCTCCCCCGAAGCATCCCGCAATCCTGGCTCAACAAGCCTGACAAGCGCTGATTTATTTACCTTCCTGGCTCCAGTGGGGGCGCTGTTGCGGCTCTCAGCACGGAGATAGACGGAAATAGCCGATCTCTGTCGGGTCCACTCTACTACGCAGGTGTAGGAGACTTGCGCCTGCGCAAAAGAGCGGACCGACGCGATTGGCTATTTCCATCCTATCTCCGAGCGGAGAGCAGATACTGCGCCTGTGCTGGAGCCGGGAAGGTAAATATTTACATCCCCGCTGTTCGGAGGGGCACAGCGAAACTGCCGTGGGACACAGGAGGATGGGGAAGCCTCGATAGGATCCGGAGGCTTAGCTACCAGAGGTGAGTAGCCCCCAGGGGAACTTTTTTTTGTTACAGGTTTTCTTTAATGTTTTTGATGCTTTAAAAATAAAGAACTTGAAATACATTTGAAGACGGTGCTGGGTCTCTTCTCTTGGAAATTACAAGTTTGTTTATTTATTTTTCTTACTTGCGAGATCCATTGTAAATAAAAACTTCATACCAATCCTCAGGACCCATAACTATAATCACAATTTATATCTGTTTGAAAAGCTGCCTCCCCTTAATACAAGCAATTAGAACTTAAAGTCTGATGCTGAGTTTGCAGGAGGAATTCCTACAGGATAAGGCCTTCTTATGTAAATAGTAATGAAAGCGAGTAGCAACTGCTGCAATCCCAAAGGTCACACAACACAAACTCCTCCTTTGAGAATTGTTTTGCTCACTTTTTAAGGGAACCTAAACTGAGAAGGATATGGATTTTCCTTTTAAAATAATACCAGTTGCCTGACTCTCCTGCGTCTCTAATACTTTTAGCCACATCCTCTCAACAAGCATGCAGATCAGGTGCTCTGACTGAAGTCAGACTTGAATAGCTGCATGCTTGTTTCAGGTGTGTGATTCAGCCACTACTGCAGCCACAGAGATCAGCAGGACTGCCAGGCAACTGGTATTGTTTAAAAGGAGTCATCCATATCCCTCCCAGTTTAGGTGCATTTTAAATCTAGAAGTAGTCAGTTGCTATTCTGAGGCTTAGAGGATCTCTTGTATTTTTTTTTAAGTACCTAAAGTAAAAAAGACAGAGCCTGTCATGACTTAATGATATGGGAATGTGTGTGTGTGTGTGTGTGTGTGTTTAAGGGTTATATACGTTCCTGTTCAGCCGAACTATGTCTACGCAGGTGATCGCTCCGCCCCCTCAGAATTGTGTCCGAGGTGTTGTTGTTTTTTTATCTCTGCCAAGGCTTTGGCCATGCCCACCTGCAAAGCCGTGGCCCGCCTGCAGCTTGGCCTAATTGGTGGCTGCCGGAGCGTTCAGGTAAGTATTTAACGCTAAGATCCACCACCCCATCCCCTGCAGCATTGAGACAAGTTCTGTCTTTTTTTTTATCATGCACTCTTTAATGGGAACCCAGGTGAGAGGGATATGGGTGCTGCCATATTTATTACCTTCTTAACAATGCCAGTTGGCTGGCAGCCCTGTTGATTTTCTGGCGAAATAGTAGGGTCTGAGTCAAACCCTGGAATAAGCATATGGCTATTTCAGTAAAAGCTGAGTCAGCTAAGTCCGAGTACCTGATCTGCTGCATGCTTGTTCAGGGTCTATGGCTAAAAATATTAGAGACACAGGATTAGGAGGACTGCCAGGCAACTGGTATTGTTTAAATGGAAATAAATAGGCAGCTTCGATATCCCTCTCACCTTCCCTTTCCTTTAAAGTGAACCAGAGACGAAGCAGCCTCATTTCTTTTACCATATACAGGGAGTGCAGAATTATTAGGCAAATGAGTATTTTGACCACATCATCCTCTTTATGCATGTTGTCTTACTCCAAGCTGTATAGGCTCGAAAGCCTACTACCAATTAAGCATATTAGGTGATGTGCATCTCTGTAATGAGAAGGGGTGTGGTCTAATGACATCAACACCCTATATCAGGTGTGCATAATTATTAGGCAACTTCCTTTCCTTTGGTAAAATGGGTCAAAAGAAGGACTTGACAGGCTCAGAAAAGTAAAAAATAGTGAGGTATCTTTCAGAGGGATGCAGCACTCTTAAAATTGCAAAGCTTCTGAACTGTGATCATCGAACAATCAAGCGTTTCATTCAAAATAGTCAACAGGGTCGCAAGAAGCGTGTGGAAAAACCAAGGCGCAAAATAACTGCTCATGAACTGAGAAAAGTCAAGCGTGCAGCTGCCAAGATGCCACTTGCCACCAGTTTGGCCATATTTCAGAGCTGCAACATCACTGGAGTGCCCAAAAGCACAAGGTGTGCAATACTCAGAGACATGGCCAAGGTAAGAAAGACTGAAAGATGACCACCACTGAACAAGACACACAAGCTGAAACGTCAAGACTGGGCCAAGAAATATGTCAAGACTGATTTTTCTAAGGTTTTATGGACTGATGAAATGAGAGTGAGTGTTGATGGACCAGATGGATGGGCCCGTGGCTGGATTGGTAAAGGGCAGAGAGCTCCAGTCCGACTCAGACGCCAGCAAGGTGGAGGTGGAGTACTGGTTTGGGCTGGTATCATCAAAGATGAGCTTGTGGGGCCTTTTTGGGTTGAGGATGGAGTCAAGCTCAACTACCAGTCCTACTGCCAGTTTCTGGAAGACACCTTCTTCAAGCAGTGGTACAGGAAGAAGTCTGCATCCTTCAAGAAAAACATGATTTTCTTGCAGGACAATGCTCCATCACACACGTCCAAGTACTCCACAGCGTGGCTGGCAAGAAAGGGTATAAAAGAAAAAAAACTAATGACACGGCCTCCTTGTTCACCAGATCTGAACCCCATTGAGAACCTGTGGTCCATCATAAAATGTGAGATTTACAAGGAGGGAAAACAGTACACCTCTCTGAACAGTGTCTGGGAGGCTGTGGTTGCTGCTGCACGCAATGTTGATGGTGAACAGATCAAAACACTGACAAAATCCATGGATGGCAGGCTTTTGAGTGTCCTTGCAAAGAAAGGTGGCTATATTAGTCACTGATTTGTTTTTGTATGTCAGAAATGTATATTTGTGAATGCTGAGATGTTGTTATATTGGTTTCACTGGTAAAAATAAATAATTGAAATGGGTATATATTTGTTTTTTGTTAAGTTGCCTAATAATTATGCACAGTAATAGTCACCTGCACTCACAGATATCCCCCTAAAATAGCTAAAACTAAAAACAAACTAAAAACGACTTTCAAAAATATTCAGCTTTGATATTAATGAGTTTTTTGGGTTCATTGAAAACATGGTTGTTCAATAATAAAATTATTCCTCAAAAATACAACTTGCCTAATAATTCTGCACTCCCTGTATATCAGTGGGAACATTAGAGAAAACACCTACCCTGCTCTCTGTTTCATTCTACACTGTTCAGTCTGCTTGTCATCAGCCCTGATAAAATCCCCGACTGAGTATTCAGTCTGGCTTTGCTCAGGAATCATTAAAGCTGAGTCTGTCTTCTCTGATGTCTTTTCAAGCCCAAGCCTGCCCTCTTCTGGCTCTGCTATAATGACTCAGCTATAATGATTCCTGAGCATAGCCAGACTGAATGCTCAGTTGGGGATTTTATCAGGGCTGATTAGAAGCAGACTGAGCAGTGAAGAATGAAACAGAGAGCAGGGTAAGTGTTTTCTCTAATGTTCCCACTGATATATATGGTAAAATACACGAGGGTGCTTCGTCTCTGGTTCACTTTAAGGCTACACATGAGAAGGATGAGTGATTGAATGGCTGAGAATCCATTTATTTTCATTTTCTTACAAAGTCTTCATAGTTTCAGCATCAGCAGACAACAAGGCATCAGTCTGTTGGTGGCTCTTGAAATGACATAACACAAAATAGTGTGGTAGATGTTGGATAGCGTAAAAGAATTCACAACAAAATTACTATGCACCATATGAAAAGTTCAAATATTTAATATATCCCACAAATATTAAACTTGTTACAAAACTTCTTACAAAATGTAATAAAATACTAAACATTTTTTATGTAACAAAATATTACAGAAGAGCATAGTTAAAATGCCAAAGAAAACAATTTGTAACTATTTACAGATCATACAACTGAGTGTTTTACATGTGCCTGCAGCAGTGTTCTTAGCTGAAGGAAAGGGTTAAAGTGTACCTGAAGAGAAGAAAAGTGCCCCTGGGGTGTACTTACCTCAGGAGGGGCAAGCCTCTGGGTCCTAAAGAGGCTTCCCTCTTCCTCCTCAGCAAGGGGTCCAGCACTGGAACCCCTGAAAAGTCAGCTGCAGACGCATTAGCAGCTTTTTGATGGGCTCTGGCGGAAAAAGCCCAATCCAGATCTGGTTCACTCTACTGCGCAGGTGCAGAGGATCTTATTGAAAAGCTGCTACTGCGTCTGCACACATCAGTCACTGGAGTGGTTTTTGTTTTCATTTGTCCGGAGGAGCCAGCATTGCATTGGGGCTCCTGAGGAAGATGGGGAAGCTTCATTAGGATCCAGGGCTTCCCCATCCCGAGGTAAGTATCTGATTATTATAATTTAAAGTTACAGGCTCCCTTTAAAGGTGACCATCAATTGTACCAATCTCCCAAACAATTGATGGTACGATCAATCGGGTACCGTTAACAGTGGCGATTGACGACGAATCAATTGTTTAGTCAATCCGAATTTCTGAATGATTCTGTTAATCTTAATCTGAAATCACTTTCCTCTCCACTGGTGGGCTCAAACTTTTCCGATCAATTGCAAGGATCAGACGGTCAATCGTTCAGGGAGTTGGATCGCTGAGGGGTACCTTAAGGTGGAGAATTCTCCTTATATATAAATGTTCACTCATCTGTGAAATGGAAGTCACAGTAGCAAATGAAAGTCACTAGCTATTAATTGGCAGCTCATGAAACACTGGGACCCACTGAACCCTGTTCAAATTGCTGTGCACAGTGCAGGAGCAGTAACATGATACACACACAACACAACTTTTATTATGTGCACAACACACACATGGCTAGTATAATGTGCGTTATGCCATTTGCTTCACCTGCATTATACCAGTAAACCTTGTGCTGTGTATATAATGTGAATTGTGCTATGTATGCAGCACACGCTAGGATACTTTTTAATTGCTGTGCCCTACCTGCACACAGCAACTTTAACTGATAGTTGGTGAATCAACCCCTAATTAAGTGT
The DNA here is from genome assembly GCF_040937935.1 of Hyperolius riggenbachi. Lineage (NCBI taxonomy): Eukaryota > Metazoa > Chordata > Amphibia > Anura > Hyperoliidae > Hyperolius > Hyperolius riggenbachi. Next base: position 104,213,133 of record NC_090647.1, on the reverse strand, counting down.
AATTGATTAGTGATAGCGCCACTCAAATTCGCATACAGTCCTTCACTATTCTCTCGACAGGTGGATCTTCAATAGGTGGAAGCCTCCACCACACCCAACAACACGACACTCACCACTATGATAGACCACCAAGGTCTAATTGCACATTGGAGAATTAGTTAGACCTTGGTGATCTACCATAGTGGTGAGTGTCGTGTTGTTGGGTGTGGTGGAGGCTTTCACCTATTGAAGATTCACCTGTTGAGAGGATAGCTGAGACAAATCCATGAAGTGAAGAACTGTATATGTGAATTAGAGTGGCACTACCACTGATCAATTACACTGGACTTTCGTATAGCATAGCAGGAAGCTCACCTATTCTCATTATTATTAGTGTTGTCGCATTGTTGGGAGTGAAATAGAGCCAGTGCGCATTTGATTAAAAAATGACTCCAAATTAACTCAGCTCCCAGCTGACTGGCAGCTAGTGGCCTTTATTTGCTAGTGCAGCTCCACTTCCTCAGTAAGCAAAGATTTGCATATTGGGAGAATTTTCAACTCAGTCCTGAAAGTAATGTGGGTTTGGCCCTCTTCCCTTCCAGTTTTGTTCAAACCTTCTTTTCTAGGAGATGTGTGTCTGAGGGAGCAGACATTACCCTTCCGCATCAAGTCCCTGCACTTCAAGCAGTTGTTCTCTTAGGCTACTTACACACTAAGACGTTGCGTTATAGGGGACGTTATGGTCGCATAACGTCCCCTAACGCAACGCCTGCTGGTGCGGGAGAGGACGTTAGAGTGAGCCGTTAGGCGGCTCCATCCATATATGGTCTCCAAGAGTGGCGCTGATTGGCCGGCGGGACCACGTGATGCGGAGCGAGACACTCCACATCACGTGGTCCCGCCGGCCAATCAGCAGCCGCCAGTGCAGTGCATATTAAGTAGCCATGTGCGCGGCTACTGTAGCGGCATCTCCCCGCCTCCTCTCCGCCCCCCACTGAGCATGTGCAAACAGAACGCACATCATGCTGCACTTTCACTACAACGTGCAGCGTTACATGTAACGCAACGTGGGCACTGTGAACAGCCCACTTGTGTTACATTGCTTTGCGTTGGGGGAACGTTACAGGCTGCACTAACGTGCGCCTGTAACGTCCCACTGTGAAAGCAGCCTTATAGAGTCCTTCCCCCGTTCTGTGCAGGGCTGACTGTCAAAGACAGCAAAAAGATACCAAGATACAATAGTTCCTATTATAATTATTTGTTAACAGGTATTGCAACATCAATTTATTTTGTGTTTCTAATATTAATAACTTAGTTTAACTTTTAAACAATAGAATCTATAAAAGCCCCGCCAATAAGCAGTAAAATAACCATAGTCAGAGGCATTATCTGTCTAAAATGCTGTACAGATAGCAACAAGCAATAACGGCTAATTAGAACGAATCTGTTACATCCATGTTACCCGGGTGACCAGCAGCAGAGACTAATGCCTGTACACACCATACAATTTTCTGTAAGATTTACCTGCCAGATAGATAATTTCCAACATGTTGGAAATTATCTATCTAACCATCTATCTGCCTAGCAATTAAGCATTGTTCTACTTAGCAGGAGATAACCAGAAGAAAATGCACCAGAGATGACCAGTCTCTACCAGTGGTTTACAGAAAATATTATAATTACAGAAAATATTACAGAAAAATCTAACAGAAAATTGTATGGTGTGTACTAGGCATTATTGCAGCTCCAGGTCTCTGCTACTAGCAATCTGTTTACTATAAATTTCCAAATGCAAGAAAAAAAAAAGTTTCCAGGAGCAGCTCACCATAACCTTAAAACACAACCTTTAATGAATATGAATAAAATCTTTTCATGCAGCTTTAAGAATGAACAAGCAATATACTTATCAGGCACATGAGATGATAGAGGTGCGGAGGATGGTCGACGGCCGTTTCGCCCCCCAATTAGGGCTTTCTCGAGACATTCGGTCTTGAGAAAGCCCTAATTGCTTAGAACATAGATGAATCTTACATGCTAACTTGCATAGTGATAAGTTTCCTCGAAGAGACTCTGAAGCTTCGCGAAAATCATGTTTTTATTTTAAATACCTCTTAAAGAGGAGCTGTTAGGTATAAGGTCTCAGAGAAAATAAACACATATATCAGTAGCTAAATATAGGCTGTACTTACATTACATATGCATTTCACTGTCCACGTTTGGATTTCACAGAATTTTTATATAGTATTTGCAGAGATAGATGCTCCTGACAGCTCATGGCAGGCTCCATGTTTTTCTGCCAAATGTGTCGTCATGTCCTGCCTGCTTCCTGATCACAGAGGAGCTCGTACAGAATAACACAGTGTGCAGTGAATATTAATGAGCCATGTGGCTAGGAACAATAGCTGACTCCTGCAGTGTACTCTGCCCCGAGATTTATCTGTGCTACGCGCTGGACTGATTAGAAAGCTGCTGTAACGTCTCATTAGCAGCCGAGGGGAGGGCCCCAGAATGCTTTGCAGTTTACTATGCGGCTTGCGTCCTTATGGGTCTATAACAGCCTTTAAGATAAGCACACATCAAAGGTAACTTAGATTTTTATCTTCACTAATGGCTTTCTGGCTTCCTTCTAAACTGTTTAACACAGGAGAATAGAGGTTTAAATTAGCTTCTGCAGCCTGACAGTTACTCTTTAAGCATGTTTGCACCACCTAAAACGCGGGTGCATATTATGTCGGCGCCACTCAGTTCGTGATTTTAGCGAAGCTTCAGGCAGGGAACACACTTGACTGTTTTCGTGCGCGTTTTTTGCACAGAAAAACTGAGAACTCATGTTAATCAATGAGCTAGTTCACACTTAATATGTTGTTCGCACGCAGAAAAAGAACTGACATTCTGCATCCTGATTCTGCACATTTTGTCAGTTTTCTCTATCAATTACATTGTGAAAAAACGCACACGTTTTCCTGCATGGCAACACACTTGGTGTGCAGAAAAAGTACGCAGAAAAACGTGTGCAGAAAAGTGAAAGACAAGTGTGTTCCCTGCCTGAGAGTCTCTTTAAAGAGACACTGAAGCGAAAAAAACCCAAAAATTATGTTATAATGAATTTGTTGTGTAGTACGGATAATTACTAGAACATTAGTAGCAAAGAAAATATTCTCATATTTTTATTTAGTTATTTAGTGCATAATTCTTTAATATTTGCAGTTTACAGACTACTCAGCATTCTAAATGATTTCACAGATCAGGTCAGTGAACTTTTGACCTGTCCGCTGGAGAGAAAAAGAAAATACAGTGACTGACAGTTAAGCTAGCAAGCTTCAGAAGACAGAGCTCTCTGCGACTTTGAAAGTCCTGAAGCTCAATGGCTTTTTTGCATAGTTTCTTAACTCTTCCTGTACTGGAAACAATATTAGATGTATGTCTCTGCTCCTAATGTTTTATTTCTTAGCTGTACTACACATACAAATTATTATATCATAATTATTTTTTTTGCTACAGTGTCTCTTTAAAGAGACTCTGAAGCGAGAATAAATCTCGCTTGAGAGCTCATAGTTAGCAGGGGCACGTGTGCCCCTGCTAAACCGCCGCATACGCGCCGCTAAACGGGGGTCCCCCAAACCCCCCACTGTGACACTTGGTCGCAGGCTTGGTCGCTCCTGGAGGCAGGGCTAACGGCTGCAGCCCTGCCTCCATTCGCGTCTATCAGCCGCGCATCGCCGCCTCTCCCCCGCCTCTCAGTGAAGGAAGACTGAGAGGGGCGGGGGAGAGGCGGAGATACGCGCTGACAGACGCGCGTGGGGCAGGGCTGCGGCGGTTAGCCCTGCCCTAACCAGGAAGCGCTCCCCCGCTGCACGGAGGGGGATTTGGGGGTCAAGGGACCCCCGCTAAGCCGCAGGATAGCGGCGGTTTAGCAGGGGCACACGTGCCCCTGCTATCTATGAGGTCTGAAGCGAGATTTATTCTCGCTTCAGACTCTCTTTAAGGCATGCCGTAAGGTGTCCAGTAACAGTTCAATTTTTCCTTCAGATGTGATCTTTCGATGCAATTTAAAATGATTTAAAGGGATACTGTAGGGGGGGGGGGGGGGGTCGGGGGAAAATGAGTTGAAGTTACCTGGGGTTTCTAATGGTCCCCCACAGACATCCTGTGCCCACGCAGCCACTCCCCAATGCTCCGGCCCCGCCTCCGGTTCACTCCTGGAATTTCAGACTTTAAAGTCTGAAAACCACTGCGCCTGCGTTGCCGTGTCCTCGCTCCTGCTGATGGCACCAGGAGCGTACTGCGCAAGCCCAGTATGGTCTGTGCCTGCGCCGTGCGCTCCTGGTGACATCAGGGGAAGCGAGGACACGGCAACGCAGGCGCAGTGGTTTTCAGACTTTAAAGTCTGAAATTCCAATAGTGAACCAGAGGCGGGGCCCCCTACAGTATCCCTTTAAAGGACATCCGAGGTGAGGTGGAATCAAATCTGTTTACTCACCTGGGGCTTCTTCCAGCCCGAGCAGCCGTTTCAGTCCCTTGCTGCAGCCCCGGTTCTCCTCGTTTTCCGACTGGCCGGCCTGAATGAACGTGACCCGCCGGAGGGGTCGGCTTTTCTGCGCCTGCGCGTCTACCTGATCTGGCACATACTGCGCCTGCACAGTAGTTTTGGGCAAACGCAGTACGCGCCAGATGACGTAGACACGCGGGGCGTGCAGAAGAGACGACCCCGCTAGCAGGTCACGATCATTATGGCCAGACAGATTTTAATCCTCCTCGCAAGTCCTTTAAGAAGGTTTTACATTCCAATTTGATCATTACTTTCTTTCGGATCAATATTTTTTCCTTTTCCAATCGACCAAAGAATCATTTCACACCAAATTGCACCACACATGGCACAGTTTTCTATACAATTCGATCGTAAAAATTGCGTCCAATGATCAAATCTGAAGGAAAAATTGTACCTTGAATGGGCACCTTTAGGCTGATTTTCAAGAGGAAACTAGATATTTGCATCAGTAGTAGGATGGACAGTCCAGAGGCATCCCCTATCCCTACCACACTCATCAATACAAAGCTGAACATATCTGACAAGAGTTGGTTGAATTTGCTCTTGTAGACAGTCTCCATCAGTGTACAGGTACATCTGTAGTGGGCATGCACAAGCTCAGTCTGCACATGTGGCATGCCTGCTCATGCACAGGTTTTTCTTCAGTGCACAAGTGGCTTCCTTCTACTAGATTGGACATGCACGGACCACATACGTGCCTGCCCAGTACGGATTTCATTTTTTTTTACCATGTGCCTGTCAGTGTGTGATAAAGGGTCCCAGTCAGTAGTGATGGGCTCAGGGAGGATCTGAGAACCCTCTGAACCATTCAAGGCTTCCCGCTAAATAGGTAAGTATCTAACGTCTATACTTTTATTCATCACAATGGCTTCAATTCATCAAAGGGTGTTCGATAACAAAATCCCAGTCCTTAAAATACCGCATTCGGTATTTTACACTTCACTGTGCTAATTCATCAATATTTTCCCATGTGTGGTAGAGGTTCGTTAAGTTACCGAAGTACTACGGCTTCAGTTCATCAAAGGCTGTTAGATAACAGCAGAGTGGTGCAGAGCAGCTTGGAATGTCTATGTGTTGTTACAAGCTGATAACAATAGAAGGCATCCAGACATCCCTTTACATGTAAACGTGTGTTATATTTACTGTTACTTATACTGCCTCTGCTGCTCTGAATCTGTCCATCAGTGTTTCTTAACATTTTACTTCTTTGCCACAACGTAGATAAACTTCCTGGAGACTTTACAAATGCCATGCTTGGTGATTTCACCACATGCATCTTTGTATATTCAAACAGGGACTCAAAGGGTTAAACCACCGAAGGACATCTGGGGATATCTTTTGTCCGTTATCTCTGCTCACTGCCTGGGAGGTCTGGAAGCTTGTGTGGAGAAGCCTGTGTGACCTATCAGCAGCACTTGCAGGAGAACAGGGGCTGTTTCTATTGGCTGCCTGCTCCTGCTAATCATGAAAACATTCACACAGAAGGCTTTCGAAGCCTGTAACGACAGGGGAGAGCTTGAGATAAACACCGAATGTGTTAGAGAATGTGGGAACCTTGATGAATTAACATTTGTTGAGCACATGTCGGTAATTTATCTCATTGCTGTGTCATTTCAGCTTCTCATTCGGTAACAGCTTTGATGAATTAACATTTTCTAAAGTGCTCCCTTAAGTCAGCTGTTTTTAGCATTACCGAATGCGGTAATGCTTGATGAATTGAAGCCAATATGTGCTGCAATCAATACATTGCAGCTATGGCCACTTTAAGGAAGGGCTGCTAAAACAGCATGAAGAGATGTCCACACCAGCAACCAATCAGATTTCAGTGCACTGAAGCTAGGGTAAAAATCATTTTGAATGATTAATGTGTGCTTTGCAGATTTCTGTTTCAGTTATCGGGACCAGTAGATTGCTGTTATACTTAAACAGCCTGCAATAAGCAGATTGCTGTTACAAACAGCCAGCAACACCAGATTCAGCAACAGCAATGTGTAAAAGGTGCCATTTAACAGTACAATGTTTTCAAATGCAATCTTTAGATGCCTTTTTTACAATCGAATTGTATAGAAAATTCGCCGTTTACGAAGACAATTGATAAGGAACTATTCTTTGGTTGATTGCTAAATAGGATAAAATAGATCTGAAAGTTGGATTTTATGATTAAAGTTGATGAAAGAATCGCTCAGTAAATGTGAACAATTGACAATTGCCTTCCGATTAGTTACAATTGTTCAAATCGCATTGAAAGATCGCATTTAGTGAAAAATTGTATCGTTAAATGGGTACCTTAACTAATATATTTTTGTACAAGTAGAAAAAAATAGATATTACGCAAAAGATCTAAGGCCTGGTTCACACTGCAAAATTCAAGCGCTAGTCCTTAGCTGTTTTGCAAAGCACTTTTCAGGGCGATTTTTGAATGAATGCGTTTCTGCATATTCATGCAAGCTGAATCACTCCAAAAAATTATACATGCAGCGCATTTGCGATTTCAACAAAATCATAATGCATAATTGGGTCTGCTTTACTTCTCCAGAGATCTCCAGCAAGGAAGGATATGACAAGTGACCCGTCAAACCTGCTGGACAGTTCCTCACCTGGGACACACTAGAAGCCAGTATGCTGAAAGGTTGGTAAATCAGCAGTTGTGTGTTTGCAGCTAAACACGTGGTTTCACTGCACGGTGCTCGGTGGTAAAACTTGGCGCCACCGTAGCAGTAATGTTATTCTGTGCAGGCCAAGTAAGGGTAATTAATGGCCCTGGAAACCGCCAGACAGCGAATTACACCTTCCTCCGAGTTGCGATGACTCAGAAGGGGAACAGTATTTGAAGCCACTGGGGATTTGAGCGGCAGCAGGGAGACTCTTCATTAGGGTCGCCCTGTGCCCAGCAGTGTACATATACATATGCGTTTGCAGACTCACATAGAACTTATTTGCAACAAATTCCACGCTATCCTGGATTGATACTAAACAAATAACATTCTTACTGTGGATGCTACTTGGAACTACAAGCAAACAGGCACTAATTAACAAACCTCTCAGCATACCTCACTTTTATCTGATATGACCCATGTGAGTGGAAAATCCAAATCCTAATTGCCATTTAGTTTTAATGAATCCATTCCAGGTTTCCTGGATCACCTACTGTATGTTATTACCACTGGAGTTCTTGGGAGATGCTTTGTCTCTGAATCTGGAGGTGTGAGTCTTTTTGTAATGTGACACAATATTCTAGACGTGGGTGCTTTCTTTATGTTGCAGTGCTGTGTCTGAGTTAGATTCTGGTTGTTTAAATATTTTTACTTAAAACATGCAGCAGCGCTATTTGAGTGAGTATCTTTTTATCTTCTGGAACTTTCTTCAACAATGGAGCCAGAGATTTGACAAAGCTCACATCCCCATCCTGTTCTTGCTCCCAATGACTTTTATTTTGTTTCTCTATATGTTCCAACATTCTGATGACCAAGGTCTGAAACTGCTCTGAAGTCATGCCATTAGTATTAATAATCTCAGGTGGCGTCACATCTGATTTGCTGCTTGCTGAAGATGAGGGAGGCGATCTTTGGAGCAATGCAGTCTCCTCTTCTCTGATTGGTGACAATAATGTTGTGACATAAGACTTGGGTTCTTTTCTATTATATTCCCCCTTTCTGGTACTTTCCGCTATTTCATTACCAACTGAAGGCGTTTCAGAGGATTTAAGTTGTGCTCTATCACAGTCTTCCTCTCTGGTGCTGTCATCTTTTTTGCTTGTCATTAAAGTTGAAGATGTTTGAAGTGTCTCTGCTTCCATTCCATCAGGGCCTGCAACCTCCATGTTTTCCTCTTCTCCTCTTGCTATAGAAGAAGATGTTTCAGGTGTTTCAGTTTCTATTTTATCATCAATTTTATGCCTAGAGCTTTCGATTTTTCTGTCCCTCGCTAAAGACATTGATGTCTCGGGCAATTCTGTTTCGATGCCACCATGGTGTTCCTTTCTGAGGCTTTCATCTTTACTGGTGTTTACCAAAGCTGAAGATGTTTCAGGTAAGTCAGTTTCGATTCCACTATGGTCGTCCTCATCTCTGGTGGTGATATCCTCATGAGCTTTTAATTCATTGCTGAGAGTACTTAGATCATGAAGGAGAGGACGTTGGCTTTCGTTACATGGTTTCTTACTACCCATATTGGAACTTGTCATTGTCTGACTGCCTTCACCTGTGAAATAAATGCATTGAAAATAAGCCTTTTCTGTTTATGACTTGCAATCCTGACATTCCAAACTTGGAGCAGTTTCTGTAACAAAAAGCACACATTGCCGCTTTACCTCACTCAAGGTCATGCTATCCCCAAGAGCTATAAACATGGAAAGCTCACTTTAATAGGCCTATTACTTCTTGGACAGCCACCAATCAAGCAATTGAGATCCTACTCTTACCAAAAAGATGGATAGTGGGAAAACAAAAAGTCCTAATGGTAAAGGCATCAAGTATTCTTTACCAGGTATTTTTGTTACATACTTATATGCCATACATGAAAAAAATGTTGGGCGGACAGAAATAGCCGATAGCAGAATATAAGTAAATTTACTGATATTCTACTTTTAGGCCTGGTGCACGCCGAGCGGTTTTTGAAGTGTTTCGCAAACTGCTTCCGCCTGTGAAAACGCTTGGCTAATGTATCTCAATGGGCTGGTGCACAACAGCGGTTTGAGGTTTTTAGCAAACCGCAAACGTGGGTCCTGCAGCACTTTTGCGGTTTGCAGAAGCATTTCTGCCTCAATGTAAAGTATAGGAAAAGCGCAAACCACTCGGAAAAACACTAGATCAGAGCGGTTTTCTAGGCGTTTTTGTTACAGAAGCTGTTCAGTAACAGCTTTACTGTAACAATATATGAAATCTGCTACATAAAAATGCTCCAAAAAACGCTAGGCATGTTTAGAAAACGTCTCTAAACATGCCTAGAATCGCTCTGCAATCTGCTTCAAAAACCTCTAGCGTTTTGCAGATCTGCTAGAGGTTTTTGGTGTGCACTGGGCCTTACAGTGCTAATGACAATGGTAAAAAATCAGTGATAGTTGCCGATATTTTACTGCAGCTAAACATAACCCTATTCTCAATCTGAACCCTCCCTCTACTGATGCCTACCTTAAATAGGAACTCCAGTGAAAATAATGTAATAAAAAAGTGCTTCATTTTTACAATAATTATGTATAAATTATTTAGTCAGTGTTTGCCCATTGTAAAATCTTTTAAACCCCTGATTTACATTCTGACATTTATTACATGGTGACATTTTTACTGTTGGCAGGTGATGTAGCAGCTGCATGTTTTTTTGGCAGTTGGAAACAGCTGTAAACAGCTATTTCCCACAATGCAGCAAGGTTCACAGACAAGAAACTGCCAAGAGTATGTACTTTTCTTGTGGGAAAGGTTTCACCACAATATCAGCCATACAGCGCCCCCTGATGGTCTGTTTGTGAAAAGGAATAGATTTATCATGTAAAAGGGGGTATCAGCTACTGATTTGGATAAAGTTCAATTCTTGGTCGGAGTTTCGCTTTAACCCCCCCCCCCCCCCCACACACACACACGTGTAACCCTAACCCGTCAATGCCTAATCCAAGAAAGATTGACTGCGCTTCTGCCAGAGAGATCACTCTCAAAATCCAATAATGACACAAACAGTGCAGCTCTGTAAAACCTGTGGACAAAGCGTATATCTAATAAAGGGAAACAAAGGAAGGACAGTACAGTGCTCATTATCAACTAATAGAGGCCTATTTTTCATTGTACCTGAGAGGAGGATCCGAGTCCTGCCTGTTTCCACCACAGCTCAGCTGACTGAAAATCCATGCTGCTGGCCACAGTGGAGGATACTAGCGGTGGTGTGTCCATCTAAAGAGGTCCTGGGAACTGCACATTGGTGCTATATGCTTTTATGACACTATTCAGACTGTAAGTGTGATTCTTTTATTTACAGTTCCATTAAAAGGTTTAATAGATTGTAGAGCGCTCCCTTTGTTTCCCTTTATTAAATGTACACTTTTCCCCATGCCTAACTTCAACCTCTCCCCCATGGTTAACCTTAACCATAATAAATCCATGGCTAGCTTTAACTCCCAAACCACACACACACACGTCTAACCTTATTTTAGAAACAGGATCATTCCCACGTGTCACTCTGCAACGGATCCATTGCAGTAAGCGGGCCACCCTTTTGTGCAGTCCACGATAATTCCCTGCACACGGATGCATCTGCCCCCGAGCTTTGAGTCCCACCACCGATCCTTCGCTGCTTGCTTCCTGTAGGTAGGGAAGAAGCATGGGGTTCCCCATTGGACTGCAAAAGACCATTGAGAATCCTTAGCAACAGGGAGAATTCTCATTGGTTCATGGTGGACCAATGAAAATTCTCCCTATTGCTAGGGAGAATTGGCCTAATGCAGCCTATAGAGAGCCCCATGCTCCAGCCGGCCTCCAGGCTCAATATAGAGGGACCAAGCAGTGGCAATCAGAGGCGGGACAGATGAGCATAGATCATTTGGGACAGTGGGCGAGCCCGGAGCAGACGGCACAGAGGGGATGCAAAATGGTCAGAGTTTTACCGTGTCCATTCTGCATCCGTTCAAGTGAGAACCAAGCCTTACACAGTTCAAAAACAGTTAATCCTCAGTTTTTGACAAGAAGATGAATGGTCATACTGATTGTATGACAGAACGTGATGTTTGATAAGGAACAATGAGGCATGTTTTTACTATAACCATTGTTAAACAGTCACCGGAATCACCCACAGCTAGCGATGTGCTGGTAGAAGTGAAGCTGGAGGTCGTATGATGAGAGGGGAAAGGTGGCCATACATCTGGCGATTTTTCAGCCTATCAACTATCCGATTTGATAATTATTATCAAATCAGGTGAAAATTGGTGCCACAACAATTTTGGGTCGGAATGTGTTGAATGTATCGAACATGCGGGGAAATCTCAGGCCAACACAGTCGAGTGGGTGGATGCAAGGCGGTAATGGCGTGCAATATCGGGACAAGCGACAAGCATGACGGGACCCCCGGCCGCTGTCCCCTCAAATGTTAATGTGCCGCCCCATGCTGGCCAGGCATTTTGAGAGTGTTTATATCACTGTTATAATGCTAGATACGGTAGTTATTGGGTGAGCATCCCAAAAACCTACTGGTGAGAACCCAGCATGTGCATGGCAAATATATAAATGTATAGTAATTTACATATAATTTACCTTGTATGTCATTTACAAAATCTGTAAAGCATCCAGTTGCTTGGAGAAATACAAATGCTTGGTCATAGTCTGCAAATAAAGTAATTGGTTATAAACAACTGACCTCTGAAAGTCATTTACACTTAAAAGGGACTGAAAGTTTGAGTATTAAGGCTGCACCTTATTTACTAAAGTTTTCTCAGTCTAAACAACACTGATCAAAAAACCTGACCTGGATTTATTAAACACTAGCTGATGGCTCGGCGTTGCCTGGGTATTTGGCTGGTGTTGGCTGTGCTCACTTATTCCAACCCTAACACACAATTACTCAATGACCAGGTTTGTGAGCTTTGCGGTCTTTGGCATCAATTATCAATCATTTGCATTGAAATGAAACAAATCTGATTGGCTGTTTGGGACGCCACCCCCTTTTCTGAATTTGAACCCCAGTCAACCAATGACCAACTGTACCAGGTTTGAGGCTTGTGCCATTAACAGTGCAAGAGTGTCAGCAATTAAATATTCCCCTTGAAAATCAATAGGTGAATTTTGATTGGCTTTTGTAGGCTCCACCCACTTTTCTGAATTTTAGCCCCAGTCACCCAGTGACCAACTAATCAAAGTTTGAAAACCCTACCAGACCAAGATCGTCCAGACTCTGACGGTCTGGCGGTCTCTGACGAAGCAGGGAAGACCCGCGATACAGCTGTCAGCACTCTGCTAAGTCTATATCTGTATGTCAATGAGGATGAAGTAAATAGGTGATGTTTTATATTGGAACTTGGTCTGGTGCCTGGATCTTTGACTCTACATTCTATACTTTTATTATATCATATACCATATATGGTAGGTGGCATACTGGTTAGGTCTCTCACCTTGCAGTGGTAAGGTCCCTCGTTAAAATCTGCTACTAGAACATTATCTGCATGGAGTTTTTATGATTTCCATGTGTTTGTGTGGGTTTCCTCTGGGCAGTCTGGATTCCTCCCACACCCCAAATACATACAGATAAGAAATTGGAACCCCAAAATTGGCGTCAGTCTACAATTGGGGCATAAGCCTATGACTATGGCAGGGATTAAATAGTGAGCTCCTCTGATAGACAGACACACGAATGTAATCTGTAAGGTGCTGTGGAAGATATTATTCTACAATTGCAATAATAAAAAATGATGTGTTCTGTTTTTGCTTAATATAAAATTTTGGAATTTATATGATACATTTCTTGTGCCTCTAAGGAGGCAAACTTTTTTTGTAAAATGTGTGTCAGGCAAAGTTTTTTTAGAATACTGTATTTATGTTATATAAATGAACTGTTTGTTCATGTATTTTTTCAGTACTGGGGTACACACTTTATGGTAGAAGTGTTTGTTCTCTGTGTTTTGTATATTGTACATTATATCCTCTCTGTGAGGTTTTAACACAGGAAAAATATCAGGAAGTGGGTAGATTTAAAGTGAAAATAAACTTATCATATAATGATTTGTATGTGTACTACAACTAAGAAATAAAATATTAGGAGCACAGATATGAGTCTAATATTGTTTCCAGTACAGGAAGAGTTAAAAAACTCCATACAGGAAAGATGAACTCCGCACACCCGCAGGTAAAGTCCAAGGGTTTTTATTGATTCCAACTCACAAAAGCAGTAAAATGGCTGACATGTTTCGGATCATATCCTTACTCATAGCCTCTTTTCTACTGCATCCTTAACCACTTGAGGACCGCCCCCAGCCGATGGGCGGCGGCAAAGACCGGGCCCAAACGACCGCAATACGCCCATCGGCGGGGGCGGCTGCGGGAGTGGCTGTGCGGCGATCGCGTCATTCGTGACGCGATCAGCCGCCGGGGACTGGCTCCGCCCACCGTTCGTTGTAACCCGCCGGCCGTTCGGAAGCGCCGGCGGGTTACTAGCACCCGGATCGCCGCATGTAACAAGTATAATAGGCTTTGTAATGTATACAAAGCCTATTATACTGGCTGCCTCCTGCCCTGGTGGTCCCAGTGTCCGAGGGACCACCAGGGCAGGCTGCAGCCACCCTAGTCTGCACCCAAGCACACTGATTTCCCCCTCCCCTGCCCCCTGATCGCCCACAGCACCCCTCAGACCCCCCCCTGCCCACCCCCCAGACCACTGTTTGCACCCAGTCACCCCCCTAATCACCCATCAATCACTCCCTGTCACTATCTGTCAACGCTATTTTATTTTTAAGTCCCTAATCTGCCCCCTACTCCCTCCTGATCACCCCCCCACCCCTCAGATTCTCCCCAGACCCCCCCCCCAGACCCCCTCCCCCGTGTACTGTATGCATCTATCCCCCTTGATCACCTGTCAATCACCTGTCAATCACCCGTCAATCACCCGTCAATCACCCCCTGTCACTGCCACCCATCAATCAGCCCCTAACCTGCCCCTTGCGGGCAATCTGATCACCCACCCACACCAATAGATCGCCCGCAGATCCGACATCAGATCACCTCCCAAATCCATTGTTTACATCTCTTATCTCCTCTAAACACCCACTAATTACCCATCAATCACCCCCTATCACCACCTGTCACTGTTACCCATCAGATTAGACCCTAATCTGCCCCTTGCGGGCACCCAATCACCCGCCCACACGCTCAGATTGCCCTCAGACCCCCCCTTATCAATTCGCCCGTGCAATATTTACATCTGTTATTCCCTGTAATAACCCACTGATCACCTGTCAATCACCCATCAATCACCCCCTGTCACTGCCACCCATCAATCACCCCCTGTCACTGCCACCCATCAAACAGCCCCTAACCTGCCCCTTGCGGGCAATCTGATCACCCACCCACACCAATAGATCGCCCGCAGATCCGACATCAGATCACCTCCCAAATCCATTGTTTACATCTCTTATCTCCTCTAAACACCCACTAATTACCCATCAATCACCCCCTATCACCACCTGTCACTGTTACCCATCAGATTAGACCCTAATCTGCCCCTTGCGGGCACCCAATCACCCGCCCACACGCTCAGATTGCCCTCAGACCCCCCCTTATCAATTCGCCCGTGCAATATTTACATCTGTTATTCCCTGTAATAACCCACTGATCACCTGTCAATCACCCATCAATCACCCCCTGTCACTGCCACCCATCAATCACCCCCTGTCACTGCCACCCATCAAACAGCCCCTAACCTGCCCCTTGCGGGCAATCTGATCACCCACCCACACCAATAGATCGCCCGCAGATCTTCTCTCCTCTAAACACCCACTAATTACCCATCAATCACCCCCTATCACCACCTGTCACTGTTACCCATCAGATTAGACCCTAATCTGCCCCTTGCGGGCACCCAATCACCCGCCCACACCTCAGAACGCCCTCAGACCCCAGCCCTGATCACCTCGCCAGTGCATTGCTTGCATCTATTTCCCCCCTCTAATCACACCTTGAGACACCCATCAATCACCTCCTGTCACCCCCTAGCACACCTACCCATCAGATCAGGCCCTAATTTGCCCCGTGTGGGCTCCTGATCACTCGGCCAAACCCTCAGATCCCCCTCAGACCCCCTTCCGATCACGTCCCCAGTGCATTTATTGCATCTATTTTCCCCTCTAACCGCCCCCTGAGACACCCATCAATCACCTCCTGTCACCCCCCTAGCACTCCTATCCATCAGATCAGGCCCAATACATCCTGTCATCTAAGAGGCCACCCTGCTTATGACCGCTTCCACAAAATTTGCCCCCTCATAGACCACCTGTCATCAAAATTTGCAGATGCTTATACCCCTGAACAGTCATTTTGAGAAATTTGGTTTCCAGACTACTCACAGTTTTGGGCCCGTAAAATGCCAGGGCAGTATAGGAACCCCACAAGTGACCCCATTTTAGAAAGAAGACACCCCAAGGTATTCTGTTAGGTGTATGATGAGTTCATAGAATATTTTATTTTTTGTCAAAAGTTAGAGGAAATTGGATTTTTATTGTTTTTTTCACAAAGTGTCATTGTTCACTAACTTGTGACAAAAAATAAAATCTTCTATGAACTCACCATACCCCTAACGGAATACCTTGGGGTGTCTTCTTTCTAAAATGGGGTCACTTGTGGGGTTCCTATACTGCCCTGGCATTTTAGGGGCCCTAAACCGTGAGGAGTAGTCTAGAATCCAAATGCCTCAAAATGACCTGTGAATAGGACGTTAGGCCCCTTAGCGCACCTAGGTTGCAAAAAAGTGTCACACATGTGGTATTGCCGTACTCAGAAGAAGTAGTATAATGTGTTTTGCGGTGTATTTTTATACATACCCATGCTGGGTGGGAGAAATCTCTCTGTAAATGGACAATTGTGTGTAAAAAAAATCAAATAATTGTCATTTACAGAGATATTTCTCCCACCCAGCATCTGTATGTGTAAAAATACACCCCAAAACACATTATACTACTTCTCCTGAGTACGGCGGTAGCACATGTGTGGCACTTTTTTGCACCCTAAGTGCGCTAAGGGGCCCAAAGTCCAATGAGTACCTTTAGGATTTCACAGGTCATTTTGCGCCATTTGGTTTCAAGACTACTCCTCACGGTTTAGGGCCCCTAAAATGCCAGGGCAGTATAGGAACCCCACAAATGACCCCATTTTAGAAAGAAGACACCCCAAGGTATTCCGTTAGGAGTATGGTGAGTTCATAGAAGATTTTATTTTTTGTCACAAGTTAGCGGAAAATGACACTTTGTGAAAAAAAACAATTAACATCAATTTCCGCTAACTTGTGACAAAAAAAAAAAATCTTCTATGAACTCACCATACTCCTAATGGAATACCTTGGGGTGTCTTCTTTCTAAAATGGGGTAATTTGTGGGGTTCCTATACTGTCCTGGCATTTTAGGGGCCCTAAACCGTGAGGAGTAGTCTTGAAACGAAATTTCTCAAAATGACCTGTGAAATCCTAAAGGTACTCATTGGACTTTGGGTCCCTTAGCGCAGTTAGGGTGCAAAAAAGTGCCACACATGTGGTATCGCCGTACTCAGGAGAAGTAGTATAATGTGTTTTGGGGTGTATTTTTCCACATACCCATGCTGAGTGGGAGAAATATCTCTATAAATAGACAATTGTGTGTAAAAAAAATAAAAAAATTGTCATTTACGGAGATATTTCTCCCACCCAGCATGGGTATGTGTAAAAATACACCCCAAAACACATTATACTACTTTTCCTGAGTACGGCAATACCACATGTGTGGCACTTTTTTGCAGCCTAACTGCGCTAAGGGGCCCAAAGTCCAATGAGCATCTTTAGGCTTTACAGGGGTGCTTACAATTAGGCACCCCCCAAAATGCCAGGACAGTGAACACACCCCACAAATGACCCCATTTTGGAAAGTAGACACTTCAAGGTATTCAGAGAGGAGCATAGTGAGTCCGTGGCAGATTTCATTTTTTTTTTGTCGCAAGTTAGAAGAAATGGAAACTTTTTTTTTTTGTTGTTGTTGTCACAAAGTGTCATTTTCCGCTAACTTGTGACAAAAAATAAAATCTTCTATGAACTCACCATGCCTCTCACTGAATACTTTGGGATGTCTTCTTTCCAAAATGGGGTCATTTGGGGGGTATTTGTACTATCCTGGAATTTTAGCCCCTCATGAAACCTGACAGGTGCGCAGAAAAGTCAGAGATGCTTGAAAATGGGAAAATTCACTTTTGGCACCATAGTTTGTAAACGCTATAACTTTTACCCAATCCAATAAATATACACTGAATGGTTTTTTTTTTATCAAAGACATGTAGCAGAATAACTTTCGCGCTCAAATGTATAGGAAATTTTACTTTATTTGAAAAATGTCAGCACAGAAAGTTAAAAAAGTCATTTTTTTGACAAAATTCATGTCTTTTTTGATGAATATAATAAAAAGTAAAACTCGCAGCAGCAATCAAATAGCATCAAAAGAAAGCTGTATTAGTGACAAGAAAAGGAGGTAAAATTCATTTAGGTGGTAGGTTGTATGACCGAGCATTAAACCGTGAAAGCTGCAGTGGTCTGAATGGAGAAAAAGGCTCTGGTCCTTAAGGGGCGAAAAGACTGTGGTCCTGAAGTGGTTAAAAAACTCCAGTTGTTATCTCAGCAAAAGAGCCACTGAGCTCCACGACTTTCAAGTCCCAGAGAGCTCTGTCTTCTGAAGCTTGTTATCTCAACTGTCAGTCATTGTATTTTCTTTGTCTCTCCAGAGGACAGTTCAAAAGTTCACTGGCCTACTCTGTAAAATCATTTAGAATGCTGAGTAGTGTGTAAACTGCAAATATTAGAGAACAATGCAATGTTATTAAAAACACTATATACTGTAACTGAAAATAAAAATATGAGAATATTTTCTTTTGCTACTAATGTTCTAGTAATTATCCATACTACACAGCCAATTCATTACATCATAATTTTTTTTTTGCTTCAGTGTCTCTTTAATGCGTGGTATACTGGCGCCACGATAAAGCCAATGTGTTATATCAGCTCGGAAGCACAAGGTGTATAATTTGAGCACACGGCTATAGCCGAATGCTGGCTTTTAGCATTTGCTGAAGAGTTTGTTGCAAGAGCTTGAGTAACCAATACCAAGTGCTTGGCTATAGCCGTACACCAAAATTATATACCTGGATGCATCATAGGAGAGGCTTTTTGGTCCCTTAATCCCCTTATAATATCCCAATGGTTCTGAGTCGCCATAAGGTAGCTGGGTATTCTGAAAAAATAAAGATAATTTATGCTGATACCTCTCTCGTCAGGCTCTTCATGTACAATGTTATGTACCACCGTTTTTATACAGCATATAATCCGTGTAAGTAAGTATTCCTGGCATTTGTTCTCCATGCACCAATTCCAAAAGGCTTGAGCTGCACCTACACAAAAATTTGCATAATACTGTCTTTAGCAACAGAAAAAGGGCATCATGAGAAAAACAAACAGTAACCCATTGTGGAAATCTGAATGGTTGCTTTGGATTGCTCTAATATCAGGACTGCATATTGCCTATGCCTTCCTTCACCCTATAAAGAGGCAAAAATAAATTTGTTTCTAAACATCAAACTTATAAAAACAGTGATTAGCCAAGGATTTGTAAATAGGAGGGGGTGTGGGGTGGGGGGAGATGGGGGGAGCCTCTGAACCCTAATGAGGCTTTCTCTATTCTCTTCAACGGGATCCAGTGCTGGCAGCCCCCAAGCACCGGAGAGGTAATTTACCTACCGCGATCCAGCACAGGCACAGTATTGGATTTCCTCTCAGGCTTAGGCGGGAATAGCCTGGCCCGATTGGGTCCACTCTACTGTGCAGACAGCTTGCATTTGTGCAGTAAAGCAGAAACAATCGTGCCGCAGCTATTTCTATCTAAACCCGATTAGAAAGCCGCTACTGCGCCTGTGCTGGACCGGGGAAGATAAATATTGCAGGCGTTCCGGTGCCACTACAACAGCCGACACGCTTGTCGGCTGTATTTTGGGGGCTGCCAGAGCTGGATTCCTTAAGCTTAGGAGGGTGTGGGAAGCTTCAAAAGGATTGAGAGGCTTCCCCCTCCCAAGGTAAGTATCCCCAGGAGGGGGGGCAGCATTACAGTTTCTTTTTAACTACTTTCATAGTGGTTTTAGCTAAGGAACCACAGATTTGAGAACACTGCTCAACTATTTAACCATTTGTGAGTACAGTACTATACAATATTTAACACAGCACAAAACAAATAGAAAACATAAAAAGACTGCTCTAATGTCATTCGAAGGCATATTTACACTTTACTGAAGCTAACTGATACCATTGCTGGTTGCACAACAAATGATCCAATTATTTGCTAAGCAATTACTTAAAGAGAGTCTGAAGCTAATTTTTTTTACCTCTTTTTATTGTGCAGCCATCTTCAGCATTAATATCCAAGTCGTTTTGCTGCATACCCGCGGCAGAACGAGTATTATTTCCCCAGAGATTCCCTAAATAGAATCTACGACTTTCCAGGTCGTAGATTTTGCTGCATGAAGAGGCAGGGCTGCGTGCAGTATCTCTGCCTCTTCTCCAGTCAATCTCCGCCTCTTCCCGCCCCTCTCAATGAAAGAAGACTGAGAGGGGCGGGGAGAGGTGGAGATTGACTGGACTTCCTTCCAGGAAGGAAAATTCTGAGATTGCAGAATCTATTTAGGGCATTTCTGGGGGACATGACACTCGTTCTGCCACAGGGATGCAGCAAAACAACTTGGATTTTAATGCTGAAGATGGATGCACAATAAAAAGAGGTAAAAAAAATCTGCTTCAGACTCTCTAACTACAAGTATAGCTCCAGTCAATGTGATCTTTTTTTGTATGGAAAGTGTAATCTTATCAATTAGCTTTTGAGTGAAGTAGAAGTTTGAGTATTAACTCTTCCAATAGCTTCAAAATCATTTATACTTTTTTTTTTTTTTACGCTATGTTGCTTTAGACCATAGATTAAGTTTGAGTTTCGTCCCACTGTAATGTATCCATGATCTATACTGCATATAATTTCCCATTGACAGACACTTACTAATTTTATCTGTCCTACTGGTGGCATCCCTCCCTCCCCACAAGACTAACAAAAAGTGACCAGTAGCCCCAACCTGAGGTGCAGCTTTCAGGATTTTTAGTCACGTGATTAAGCAGCTATTTGCTTCAATTTTGCACTGCCACAGTTTTATGGAGCAGAAAGTATAGTACTTTATCACCTGTATTTTTCTTCTTAGAGTTTAAAAAAAATTCTAAATCTTTCAACAATCCCTCTATTAGGAGATTGTATTTTATTCTAGGAACACCACTTGAAGATTAATCTGGGACTCAATAATCATCCTGACATTTTTTTCCAACTACCAACTGGAAGCCTGTGAGTCCAAGTTAATGGACTACTATTGCAAAAGAAAATATAAAATGTTAAATACATGCAGTATAAATTAACTTTTTCCCATGTTGCTGTAACTTAGAGTAGGTAGTAGTAAAAAGCTGAAAGATCTTGGACTAGTCCATTTTCTATTGGGAGATTCTCAATATTAAAAAAAATTCTAAAGGTAAGCGCTACAGCTGGATGGTCTCACAATCTTTTTAGACACTAATAAAACATAGGTATACCAAAAAAACTTCTCGCATATAAAAAACACTACTCATAAATAGAGTTGCAGTCCAATGTTCATCTAAAAGAAGCAGTCTCTTTGGTTGTATGCGCTTCTAAAACGGTGTCAGTTCCACCTTACTTCGGATTCTTTGTTATAGTAGACAGCGCTCCACCATGCAAGTAATCATCAGCAAACTTCATATAAAATGATTGCACTCACCCTGTCCAATTGACCACTATTAGATTGGTCACAAGATCGCTCATGTGTTGTCCTCCCCGATTAGCGTTTCTACTCCGTTGTTCCTTCTTCCTGTTGCTGCCAGATCAAGCTTTCATATGTACCTACTACGTATTTTTTTTTTCCCCACCATATTTGTCCTCCTGCTGCAGTAACGTAATATCTTTGTGAGCAGTAATCACAGACGCAGAATAACTGGAACTAGCTTTATTTACAAGTTATTGTAACAAGACATGCTTTGAATCTCCAACACACACACAGCTGTGGCGGGGAAAAAAATACATAGTAGGTACATATGAAAGATTGATCTGGCAGCAACAGGAAGAAGGAACAACGGAGTAGAGACGCTGATCGTGGTGGACAACACATGAGCGATCTTGTGACCAATCTAATAGTGGTCAATTGGACAGGGTGAGTGCAATCATTTATATGTAGTTTGCTGATGATTACTTGCATGGTGGAGCGCTGTCTACTATAACAAAGATTCTCAATATTACCTTTAGTATTGACAAAGGCTTTGGGGGAGAAGAAAACTTTATTTTTTAATGCAAAAAATATACATATGTTTTTCAGGGATCCTTATGCCAATGTATTGCAGCTCTACAGTGTACCCTGGCAAAAGCATTGCAACTTGTCCCGAGATATCCTGCTGGCTATAACACTGTCAGTGTACTGACAAACAGCAAATCCCAGCAGGGAATTCACTGCTTTTTCTAGGGATATATGTAAAGATTCAATACCGATGGGTAGATACATTATCCGTCAGTTAAATTGTAAATTTAAAATCAATATTTTCGCCCCAGTATTCTCCTTTAATACACCTAGCAAGTTTAGTGGATATAGCCTGTATGGGGCTTTGTTACTAACCACCAGCACCATTGACTTCATCAAAAGTTTGAATTCACCATTTGACCGACCCAAAGAATTTAGACTGACTCAACTGAATGGCCAGTAAATCAGAGACCAATGCAAGTAATTTTCCCTCAAGGTATAAGAACCAATCATCATGTATACAGAGAAAACATTTATGTGCTTAGTTCTAGAAATATTCAAATGCTTACAAACCCTTTTACAAGTATAGTTAATGTAAACACGCACCTGTTCTTGACATCTGCTTTTCAGTGTTCTGATAGCTCTCACACAGCTGATTCTGGAAGCAAATAATAGAAGCATTCTACCATTAGAATAATTTGCTCAGATCTGTCAACTTATACTGTATTTTCATTTTTCCATTTTTTTTTCTTTAAAGAGTGTCTCCAGCCCCCCTATTTTTTGTTGTTGTTTAGTGTATCGATTGGTGTCAGCAACACAGATTTTTCTGATTATTGGTGATCTGCAGTATCACCAATAATACAGATGCTATACCCGATTATATGGTGATCTGCAGAATCACCAATAATACCAGTATAGCTAGACACAGGACACCCAATGTGATATAGTGTTTTGTGCAACAGTAATAGGAGAGGTTATCTCCCGAGAAGCGGGAGATACAGACACTACTGCAGCCAAGGATTCCCTGAGGTGCAGGGAATCAGACTGTACTGCAGCCAATGGATACCTGAGGAGCAGGGACCACTGACTGGGGTGATGTAGTGAGGATTGGACTGCAGCTAGAGATTCCCTGAGGAGCAGGGAATCAGACTGTACTGCAGCCAAGGATTCCTGGAGAGGCAGGGAATCAGACTGTACTGCAGCCAGTGGACCTTAGAGAGGTAGAGACCCACTAGCTGTGCTGCACGATGGTCTCCAGAGGAGCTGGTGACCGTAGGCCTGATATAGCAGCTAGTAACCACCTGAAGAGCAGGTGTCACAGGAGTACAGTAAGGCTGTTCACCCAAAGACTAGGTGACAGCCAGGAAGGTCAGACAAGCCAGGTCGGCAACACACGGACAGACAAAGTACAGAAGCGTAAGACTGATTCGGTATCCAGGTACAGGCAACATTGGCAACAGGTAGTCAGATGGGTGGAAGTACCGAATCAGAGAACAGGAGAGTAGTCAGGAAAGCCAAAGGTCATAACAGATAACCAATATCTCTCTCAATTATAGTCTTAGGTGTGAGGTCCTTGGTCTCAACACCTGGGAACTAGTCTAACGGATGATAGTAACAATATAGCAAACTCCTAGTCTTAGGTGTGAGGTCCTTGGTCTCAACACCTGGGAACTAGTCTAACACATAAACAGTAGCAAGCAATAGTACTTTAAAGCTAACAATAAAATCTGACTCAGTGTGAATTCCCAGCTCCGGCTGGCTCTAACACACTGTGGGATCTGACTAGGGTCTGAGCGCTAACACACTATAGCATTCGCAACAGCAGACGCGGAGCTACTGACAAATCTGCTCTATATATACTCAACATGCTCCACAGCGCCGCCCCAGTCACTCAGCCAATCCGAATGCTAGCTGGAGTCAGCTGACCGCATGATCTGCTGACTCCCCTCTTAGCTGCATAAAGGTCCTGTCGCTCTGCTCACGCGCGCGTAGCCCTTAGCCTGTGAGCAATGGAAGGACCAAGCATAACCTGAGCATGTAACCGCGCGGCAGAGGCCGCAGGCTGACACGCGGAGATAGCCGCCATGCCGCTTGACTCAGCGGCGGCATCTCCGCAATTCTTTACATTTAGGTTTGGATGGCGGGGACAGGGCTAACCTCTATCAAGAGCAGTCATTTTTGTACTTCCCATGTCAGTGGGATAAAGAGTGAGCTGAATTCTACAACTCTCCAGTTGTCACCAAACAGCTGAGGATAAGCCATCACAGTTCAGTTTGTATAATGTTATTTTTCATGAGGGGAAATGTAGACATGTTTGAAGACAAGTGACTCAGGTAATTCTTACCTTTTGTTCCCTGTTTAAATGAACTGGCCTGTCACATCTTGCTGGGAAGCCTGTAAAATATACAATGATACATTAGAGACAATTACCTTTGTCAATTTATTCATGCATCCTACACAGCAGACCATAAATGCAGAGTGTGGGTCTCAGTGGATGGCTATCTTACCTTGCAGTACTAGAGTCCCACCATAACAGTGGTGCACAGGGAAAGGAGGAGCTGCCAGAACAGCATGCCGATCCTGGCTATTGCCCAGAAGTCATATAAACTACAAGCCACCCTCACCGGTAATTGGAAGCTCGCAGAACAATAAGGGCACCCACCAACCCTGTATCCAGCAACCAAGACACAGAACACTTATATTGCACTTTTCTCCTAGTGTGCTCAAAGCACAAGAGCTGCAGCCACCAGGGCACACTCATAAAGCTGTAGCAGTGTTAGGGAGACTTGCCCAAGGTCTCCTCGCTAAATAGGTGCTGGTTTACTGAACAGGAAGAGCCAAGATTCTAACCTGGTCCCCTGCGTAAGAGGTAGAGTTCTTAACCAGTACACTATGCAGCCACTAATGAAAAAGTTCAACCTTAGTTGCCTATATATTTAAATCTTTATTCAAATCTTGGCAGGATACATAGCCAAAGTCAAAGTTAACATTTTGGCCACACACGCTCTTTCAAATGCCAAACCTGCTGGTAGCCAAAAACATCCTTATCTAACCTCTCAGAATACATGCCCATAGAGGGCGGGAACTAATTTAAAGGTACATGAAGTATCCAAAATACAATGTAGTTTCTGAAAAATAAAAAGACAAAAATAACTTGCACACCAAATCACAGATCCTCCTGTTCTCCCCAGCAACCTGTCACTGCCTGCTCACTCCTCCCAGTCAGTCTGAAGCCACACTTCCCTATCAGAGGCTGACAACCATGATGGAATATCAGGGAATAGGAAGACATACCGTAACTTCAGTTGACAGAACACGCGCTCTTCTCTCTGCATGCCCATGTGACTCACAGAATAATGTTTCAGACTAACGGGAAGTGAGCAGGCAGAGGTAGGTCACAGAGGGGGAGATTAGAAACTATGTATGGGTACAAAACACATGTTTCTTTTTCTTTTGAAAAACCCACTAAGTTCAACGAAAACAAAAAATAAGCATAATTCTTTAAAAATTCTATTCTATTAAATCATAAAGGTATTTGCCACACCTTTATATAACAGCCCAACATAAAACAATACAGTCTTTTGGGTATGTCTTGAAAAATTAAAGTGGACCTGAACTCAGAACTTCCTCTCTCCTCTAAAGGCTACGCAACAGCATAATAACCTTTAAAGAAAAACATTTTTTTGTTACAGCTGATACAATTCTTAAAAGAAATCTGCACTGTTTCTACTTCCTGCTTTCATGGAAGCTGACATATTGTTAAAATCCTGTGCCTTCAAATGAGCTTATCTGCCGTATCTGCCATGGCAGTCAGGTGACACAAAGAAGAGATCAAATTACAACTTGTGATTGGACACAAATAAGGGGGAATTAGACAGACAAAACTCTCTAAATACATACAGGGTGCATTTCTCTCTATTGCCCTTCTGTCCTGTGCAAGAGTTCAGGTCCACTTTAAAGGACACCTGTACAGAGAGTGATATGGGGGCTGCCATGTTTATTTCCTTTTAAACAATACCAGTTGCCTAGCTGTCCTGCTGATCCTCTGCCTCTAATATTTTTAGCCATAGACCCTGAACAAGCATGCAGCAGATCAGGTGTTTCTGACATTATTGTCAAATCTGACAAGATTAGTTGCATGCTTGGTTCTGGTGTGATTCAGACACTACTGCAGCCAAATAGACCAACAGGGCTGCCAGGCAACTGGTAATGTTTAAGAAGAAATAAATATGGCAGGCTCAATATACCTCTCACTACAGTTGTCCTTTAATAGCATTTTTATTTTTAATTCAAAGGTAGAGAAGCAACAGTCATGCCACATCCATGTAAAGGTGGCCACACACACAATACAATAAAATGATCCGATTTTACGGAAATTCGATCGGATCTCCCGAAAAAATCGAAAGCTTTTTTCATTTAACTAAAAAATCTGATTGGATTTCCCGTTTTTTTTCGATTTTTATCTATCTGGAATGCCAGATATTTTTCTTCAATTTCTCTAAAGATTGTATGGTGTGTGTTAGATTGTCAGTTTATTAATATACACACCCAAGCAATTTTCTCAGAGTTTTCAATCATTTTTTTCATAATTGGGAAAAAATTGAACATAAATGTGTGGTACATTGGGCATATTTTTGAAATGTTACAATCCGTCAGAAAAATTGATTGCAATTCTTAAATTGAACAGATATTTAAAAATTGTATGGCGTGTGGCCACCTTAACAATGGTTGGTTGTTATAAATTCCACAATCTCCATACAGTGGTGTGAAGGACAGTGACATAGCAAACTTGTTATAGATCTCACTGATCACTTTTCAAGCATGTCTGTCTTTGAAGACAACAATGGTAAGAAGTACAAATTGCAGGGGAGAGGCAGGATCAGTGGAGACTGAAATGGATTCGTCTCATTGCACTAATTTAATTTGTAGTTAACCACTTGCCGCCCACAGTGCTACCCCCCCTCCCCCCCTCCCTTAAGACCAGGCCATTATGTGAAGTATTGGGCTGTGCAGGCTTTTCAGCCTCCTACACAGCCCAGCTTGGGTGACCAGCGATTGGACTCACCTCCTTTTTTTGTCCCTAAGGGGACATGCCGCCGGAGGGGTCCGATCGCTGCAGCACTTTGTTTTTTTGTTTTTTTACTTCACCTCTATGAGGCTCTCTTCCTCCCTCCTCCCCTCCGTGAACAGATTTGGAACAGGATGGCGATCAGCCTATGAGAGGGCGGCGCTCTCCGGCCAATCAGAGGCCTGGGATCGCGGAAAGTAATCTTATGAGATAATATTTCTATATCGCTTTTCTCCCATAGGACTAAAAGCGCTTAGACTCTCTCAGATTCAGTAACTGGTAGTGAAGTATTGGATGAAAATTAACACAACAAAAATTATATTTCTGCAAATGCCAAATTGAACAGGTGAGTTTTCAGTCTGGATTTAAAGAGAACCTAAACTGAGAGGGATATGGATGTTTCATTTTAAACAATACCAATTGCCTGGCAGTCCTGCTGATCTCTTTGGCAGCTGTAGTGGCTGAATCACAGACCCGATGAAACAAGCATGCAGCTAATCCAGTATGACTTCAGTCAGAGCACATGATTGTTCACGGGCTGCATGCTTGTTCATGGGCTCTGGCTGAAAGTATTAGAGACACAGGATCAGCAGGGGAGTCAGGCAACTGGTATTATTTTAAAAGGAAAAATCTGTATAACACATCCAGAGATGGAGCTGTCCAGATCTGCTGAGGTAAGGAGTTTCATAATGTAGGAGCAGCATGACAGAAGGCTCTGGGACCAAACGTTTCCAGGTGGACTCTGGGTATGACTAGATTATTAGAACCTGTGGATCTGAGATTGCAGGGATTTCTACGCAGCTGTAACATTTCTTTAATGTAACCAGCGGCCAGATTATGTAGTGATTTAAATGTCAGTAGGCCGATCTTGAATAGGATCCTCCATTTTATAGGTAGCCAGTGAAAGGATTGCAGGGCTGGTGTTATGTGGCAGTGATGGGGTTGGTTGGTTAGCAGTCTGGCAGCAGTATTCTGTATCAGCTGTAGGCGGTACAAGACCTTGCTTGGAAGGCCGGTGTAAAGAGCATTACAATAGTCCAGTCAGGATATAATGAAGGCACGAATAAATTTCGGCAGATCTTCTGGAGGATGAGTTGCTTGATTCTTGCGATGTTCTTCACGTGAAAATAGGATGATTTCCCCACAGCAGAAATGTGAGTTCTGAAGTACGCAGAAGCTCAGAGCTGTGCCTCCAATTCCCAGTGGTGAAGACTGCAAGTGAAGTTGTTTTGTTGTCATGCGCTGCCCTCTGATCACAAGGACTTCAGTTTTATCTGCATTTAGGCTCAGCCAGTTGTCATTCATCCATTACTGTATGTGTAGAACAGCTAAGAAATAGAACATTGGTAGCAAAGAAAAGAATCTCATATTGGGCCATATGCAATTCACTTTTTCACCTGAGTTTTCTCCTAGGAGATACGTTTTCATCTTCAATTTAAAATAACTTTCCAGCACTTTTCAACTAAAAAAGTACCAAAAAGCAGGTTAAAAAGTACTATCAAAATTATTTTGAGTATTTTCTTGCTTGCTGGTGGCTTAAAAGGCATTTTATTGACAAGTTTGAAAATATATCCTCGAAGGAAAAAACTCAGGTGAAAGGCCGGGTGCACACCAGAGGAGTTTTTCTGAGCGTTTTGAGTTTTTAAATCTGCTGCTAATGTTATCCTATGTGTCTGCACACTGGAGCAATGAGGTTTTGTAAAAAACCCCATAGCATTACATTGGGAAGAGCTTTTAGAGGTTTCAAAAGCTGTTCCAAATGTAATGCTATGGTTTTTTTTACAAAACCTCATTGCTCCAGTGTGCATAGACACATAGGATAACATTAGCAGCAGATTTAAAAACTCAAAACGCTCAGAAAAACTCCTCTGGTGTGCACCAGGCCAAAAAGTGAATTGCATATGGGACATTGTGTTCCAGTACAAGAAGAGTTCAAATAAACTTCAGTTATAACCTATGCAAAAGAGCTTCTCTGAGCTATATGACCAACTTGGTCCAACTCAGTCCTCTTTTCTGAAAGGCTTAAAGAGAACCCGAGGTGGGTTTGAAGAATATTATCTGCATACAGAGGCTGGATCTGCCTATACAGCCCAGCCTCTGTTGCTATCCCAAACCCCCCTAAGGTCCCCCTGCACTCTGCAATCCCTCATAAATCACAGCCACGCTGCTGACACACAGCTTGTCAGAGCTGGCTGTGTTTATCTCTATAGTGTCAGTCTGTTGCTCTCCCCGCCTCCTGCAGAACTCACGTCCCCGCCTGCATCCCTTCCCTCCCTGCTGATTGGAGGGAAGGGACGGGGGCAGGGACCGGAGCTATGCAGGAGGCGGGGGAGCAGCTGAGACTGACACTACAGATGTAAACACAGCCTCACAGCACGGCTGAGATTTATGAGGGATTGCAGAGTGCAGGGGGACCTTAGTGGGGTTTGGGATAGCAACAGAGGCTGGGCTGTATAGGCAGATCCAGCCTCTGTATGCAGGTAACATTCTTTAAACACACCTCGGGTTCTCTTTAAACAGCCAAGAAAACAGTGAGAAATAGCTTGAGATAAGATTTAACTGCAGGAAAGTTCAAATGGTCATTATTTCTACTTTGTCATATAGATTAAAAGACAGAGTGTGGTTTTAAAACTGCAACTGTGACAGCCTGATGCAATTTTATAAAAAAATAAATAAATACATTTAAAAAAAGCTATACAACTGAAAATAAAAATATGAAATGGTTTTCTTTGCCACTAATGTTCTATTAATTAGCCATACTACACATACAATTCATTATATAATACTTTTTTTCACTTCAGGTTTGCTTTAAATGATCCCAGTATGACTGCTGCTTATCTACCTTTAGATTGTCGATAAAGATTCCTATCTTCTGTGTACCTGAATTGACTTGCATGATGAGATAAGCATGGTACACAGTACAAAATAATTTCTCGCTTACAAGGCTTTCCACAAAAATCCATAAAAAAGGCACTTTGGTGACATCTAATGTAATGCCTGGTACACACCAATGTCCCATCAGATAAATGGGTTGAATCGATCATTTCCAACTGGTCTGTTATGATTCCCGATCGTATTTATGATCAAGTTTCTGATCTCTTCTCCTCAAAATTGATCAGTAAAACTATCGGACCAGTCACAAATAATCTATTTGACCCATCTATCTTATGGGAAATTGCATGGTGTGTACCAGGCTTAAGAAAAATATTTTCATGATTTTAATGTAAATAAAGAACATCATGTGTGTATGTTATATGAATACATATAGATGGTAAAAGCATACCCTTGCTTTGTTCTGTTTGGGAAGACCTTGGTGTGGGTGGAACATTTGTTGCATCTGAAAATAGGAAATATCTTTAATGTGGAATTAAAACCCATTGAAGCGCAAGTCACCTTTGTCCGGAGTCAATCCATCGCCCTCCTCAGAGACGATAATCAGAAATATTTTTATAAAGAAGGAGATGCCAATAGCTTATTTCTTCTTAGCAACTCCAAGACTGAAGGAATTGGTGCCATGATGTAATTACAAGACAATGGGAAATCTGCACAAAAAGCCTCTCAAGGGGTTAATTCTATAGATGAATATTTTATACCCATGCTGTCATGTGACTGCTCATTCTAAATAGTTTTCTCCCATACATTTGCAGTATAAAATGTTGTTGACCTTGGGCTGTGTCTTTTGAAGTCTGAGTTAGGCTACTTTCACAGGGTTATGCTGCAAAAGCATGATCAAGTCACATTGAGCATTGTGCGTGCAGTGCGACACACAGAGTACATTCAAAATATGCTTCACTGCAACTGTTGATCAGCATGTTATATGCTACTGTTTGCATGTATCGCATTATGCCAATAGATTCCATCACATTGCACTGCTATCACGTCAGTGCGAACGTACCTTTACAATATAATTGCATTGCGTGTATTGTCTGACGCAACCAGGGCTGATGAGTCAGTACAAAAATCAACCGACTCCAACTCCAACTCAGTTTATGAAACCACCCACTCTTGACTCCAGGTACCCAAAATTGCTCCGACTCCTTAGTCTAATTTTTACAAAGGCTATGGATTTGGTTAAAAAATCATCTGACTACTCAAGTTTGTTGAAACCTCCGACTCCAGGTACCCAAAATTGCTCAGACTCCTCAACTCCACAGCCCTGGACGTAACTAATTGTGCCACCGTGAATGTAGCCTAATGGTGGCCACATGTTACAATTTTTCTGTTCTATTTTACCCCAATTCGATCAAAATGGTCATTTTTTTATTTATTAAAAATTGATCGGAAAGGTTGGAAAAATCATGTAAATTTTGTCAGAAATTGAATGGTTTGGGGACGGTTGTATGAAAGTCATTTTGACCTAATTTTAAGTTTATATGTTTATTCCCGACAGCCACCAGCCTCGACCCCCTGCTTTCTCTACGATTACGCATCCAGCCTCCCACAGAATTGTTCTCTTTGCCTCCGGTGGGGCAATGGGGAACTCTAGTGGGGACCACGACCTGGTGGCTACCAGGCAGCAAAGTAGTCTGTTGCCCACTAGGGGTAGCGGCCCATCATCCTTTGCGGGGTGCTCTGATGAAGACCCATAGCTACCTAGACTCCGCACCCCAGGAGAGCCCACGCCAACCACTGGTGTCAAAGTCAACAGCCTTCCTGTCCACACAACATCATGCAGTAAGCAGTTCATGGAGTTAGCCATCGTTTAGTGATATATGCAGCATTAGCAAAGTGGTATTAATAGTAGCAGACAGAAAGATCAGCAGTGACCAGGGCTTGAGCCACATCTTGCAATGGACTCACTACCTCTTCTTACGCTGGGAATACACCATACAATTTTCTGTTAGATTTACCTTAGATAAAGTTCAACATGTTGGGAATTTATCTATCTTACCATCTATCTGCCGAGCAATTAGGCATTGTTCAACTCAGCAGGAGATAAACAGAAGACACCAGAGATAATGACCATTCTCTACCAAAAATAATGTAATTATGCATTCTAACTGAAAATCTAACAGAAAAATCTAACAGAAAATTGTATGGTGTATTCCCAGCATACACTGAGGCAGGGGTCACATTTGTCTTTCAGTTTCTACACTTTTCAGAAAACTGAAAGACAAGTGTGACCTCTACCTTACAACAGCTAATGTAATTTATAGAGAAAACTGACAAATTGCGCAAGATGTCAGTTTTTTTTCTGCGTGCGAAATCTGCATTCAAGTGTGACCTTGCTCATTGATTAACATGAGTTCTCAGTTGAAAACAGTTTTTCTGTGCAGAAAACGCGTACGAAAGCCGGTAAGTGTAACCCCTGCCTCATGTTTGAAACTGGGCCTGCCGCTTGCAGTCTATTCATCCAGAAGGACACTGCTGCCAAGAGTGACATAGCGTACTTGATGTGACAGACGATTTGATGTTATTTTAAGTTTATTTTGTTTTTGTCTTACAATGCAATGTCTGATCACCGCTCGATCGTTTGGATGCTCGATTTGTCATCGAAGTGAATTGAAAAAGATAAGGAAAACGAGCGGAAGATAAGAGAATCGAGTGGGCAAAACGATCGGGTGCAGAATCGAGCGCCAGAATCGACCCGTGTATTCCCAGCATAACATTCACTGGAGCTATTGGCTCCTGAAATGTAAATCTGGTCAAGTAGATATTGTTTGGTCAATCTATGGTAGTAAATAGATAATTATCCTCACTGCTGATTACCTCCACTCTTGCTAGCAGATTCCTGCAACATCCTAAAGCCACACGAGAGAATGAACTGACATGCTTGCCAGGCAGTTTAGCCTGGTTACCACGAGCATCATTCAGGTGCAGTTTAAATGTAGCAGTGTTTGGAATACCATGTGTCTTAGTGCTTGACAAGCAGTGGTGTTTCCATGGGGTTGGCTCTTCACCGGTGCTTAAGCGAGCTAGCAAAGCACCCAGCCAATGAAAGGGAGCATCTGACTGGTGGTGAATTTACTATTTTCCACCTCCAGTGTGAAAAAGGCCTAACTTTTGTCCCTATGGGTCTCTGTACAATTATTATTATTAGTGATTTACAAAGCGCCAACTTATAATTAGCCATCTTCAGAGATTGTGCCACTTACCATTCACTTCTCCATCCACTGCATCTGTGTCTCCACTGGAATCACCAGCACCAACTCCAATGCTAGCATCTGCAGTATTAGAAAAAAACATGTAACATTTTAAATGGTAGTGGGGACACAGTCATTTGCTAGACGGCAGCGCTACAGGGGAGGGGAGGCTCAAGTGCGGGGTAGAGCCCGATAAAACTCTGTGATCAAGATATATCCACATGTTTTCAAGTGGCAATCTTTTATAAATACAATTTATATATGGTTTTACATTATGGTGGATCCAGTATTTTCTATTTGAGGTGATGTGATATAAGAAGAATTAGCATCAAGGAGCTGACTGAGAAGGCTTCCATTAAGGCGGGGGGCTGCCAGATGACCCCATAGGCGCTGCAGACCTTATCTAACAGAAGTTCATACACTAAGGGTGAGTTGCCACTGCTTGGGGAGTGGTGGTGGTCGACTATACTGAAGTGTCATTGTGTCGCTCCTGCAAGGATACCTTCTTAGAGGTTGCTCAGAAGTGTATGGACTTTTTATGGTCTTTTATGGGACTTCTATATCATTGAGCGCTAACCAAGTGTTTTATGTGTGGGAATTTTATTTTTAGGAGCACTCCACCATTGATTTTACATCCTGATATAATATCTGCGCAGTATTATTTGTATCTGTCCAGCCACTTCCGGCCTGATTGCTTCCACGACGTCCTCTTCTACCTCTCTGACCCACCGCCTGTGCAGTACTATTGCGCAGGCACAGAATGCTACCGGCGACGGGAACGAGACAGGGGAGCGCACCTGGCCAGACAGCGCATGCGCCAACTGGCCTCCGACTGAAGGATTTTCCAAGGCAAGTTGCGGGTGAACGGAGAGGGAGAAGATGACACTGTGGGAGCGATCAGGCTGGAAGGGGATGGAGGAAGCCCCAGGTATGTATATTTTATTGCGGGGGCCCCATCTCATGTACACTTTAAGCATCATGATTTGATTCTAGATCACATAATCAACAAAATAATCCTCCTTAATGGTGACAGTCACTAGAGTGATCAGTCCTGGCGGCAGGTACTCATGGGTGTCCTTGCGCGCTTTGGTACTTTCCTTCCTGGGGGCCGTGCTGCCATGTGTTCGCAGGCCCATGCGTATGAGAATTCGCAGTTGGGAAAGCACTGGTTTGTTTGCGTGTGCGCTGGCGTATTGCATCAATACTTACACGCATTTGTGCCTAAGGGCCTCTACACACTGCTGCGCTTGTGCTGCGCTTTTCAAATCGCATGCGCTTTTTAATCCAAAGGTCTTTTGAAAAATAATGAAAATCGTGAAGACCTGTACACACTGCTGTGATGCGCTTTTTCTATTCTTATGAAGGCTTGCGATTTTAAAATCGCATGCGATTTTAAAAGCGCAGCAGTGTGTACAGGCCCTTAAGGCCTATTTAAACCTAAAGGCCTATTAAAACAGCACTAGCAACTCACTGTAGTATTGCAGGTAGTGTCTGTTCCTGTGATTTGTGTACTACCTGCCCTGATTCCATACTTCTGATGCTGACCCTGGCTTGTATAATTACCCAATCTGTTACAAAGTCCTGCTTTGTCTGACTTCCAGCTTGGTTACTGTTATTGGCTTGTTTGAGGATCCAAACCTGTTGCCAACTTCTGCTTTGTCCGACATCCTACTCTGGTACCAAACCCGGCTCGTCTGAGAACCAGATCTGTTGCCGACTCCTGCTGTGTCCAATTCCCCAAACTGTTTCCAACCGGTGCTTGCCTGACTATCCAAGAGCCTGCCTGGTGGTTCTTATTTCAGCCTGTCTGCTGCTCCTAAATCAGGAAGTTACTTCAACAGCCACTGATGTCCTTTATCTACCAGCTGCATTCCCAGCTCTCCTGCCATTTGTCGCACTGCGCTTCCTGTTTTAACCTCAGGAGTAATCGGTGGTGATCTGTAAGAGAAGCTGTCCTCCACACTCTGGACTCTGAAGAATCAGGTACGTGAGCACTACACACCTTACAACCCCTCTTATTTGGCTCTCTTTACACCACATTAACAAATACTTTGAACTCATGGATTTCTCTACTAGAACATAGGCTTCAATTCATAAAGGGCTGTTCAATAAAAAAATTAGGTCGTAAAATACTGCATTTGGTATTTTAGACTTTTTTTTGCTAATTTATAAAGATTTTCACAGGTGCAGTAGAAGTTTGGTAATTTACCGTAAAACATGGCTTTAATCCACAAAGACCTGTGCGGTAACAGTAGAAAAAATGTGAAGTAGGTCTCTGTTATGTTACTGTGTTGTTCTCCCACTTCTGTAAAAGGCTTCCCCAGCTTTAGTGCTTTATGAATTGAAGCCCTGGTCTACACAGGCTGTACCTCCAAGTCAGTCTTACCATCTATTTCTCCATCCACTCCATCTGTGTGTCCACTGGAATCATCCGCAACAACTCCTGTGCCAGGACCTGTACCAACAGATACAATATGTCACTACTTAAATAGTTAAAAGTGATATTTCAGATTAAAAAAATATAGATTTTTTTAGTTGGGGAAAAAAGGGGTCAATAGCCTGTTTTGCGTTTTTTTTTGTTTTTTTTGACTGACTGACTGCAACAGTACCAAAAACTCTCTCTCAGAGCAAACAGGGGGACTGCAAAGGGAGATATGGTTACTGAGGCAGGACTTATCCAATATTAGATAGAAAACATCCACTCACAGCTAACAGCAGAGTAAAGGTGTCCATAGATCTAGAGATGAATGGGCAGATCGACCAAGAGACACCGGGGAATGCTGTAGAGACAAAGGAGGGCGGCACCAATAGACACCAGGGAATGCTATATCAGGGAGTAAGAGGGGCCACTAGACCAACAGAAAAGCAATATGGGGATGTTAAAAGTAGCGGTCTGGGTTTCTAACCTAGGTTTATACTTGAGTCAAACAATTTTGCTGGTGCCTGAAGAGAAAAATAAGCAGTTTATGGATCAGTTTATAGTTGAGTATACACGTGTCATGTGGTACTTGTGATAATGTTTCTCACAACAGTGGGTACTTGGCCAATGCAGTCATTAATAAAGGGGTACATGCTGTAATAATCTTGAGAAAAACTGCTCTATATCACCCTAAAAGATCACTTGTCTCTATAGAAGAACCTAACATCTACAGCAGGGCTGCCCAATAGGTCGATCGCGATCTACCGGTAGATCGTGACCGCCTGATTGGTAGATCGCGGCCTCCTGGCCGCATCCCATTGACTTTTGTGGCCAGCAGCTGTAGAACGCGGCCACTTGGCAGCGTCCTATCAGATTCTGCTGCTGGCCGCTGATGTGTCCAATCAGGAGAGGAGAGAGGCGCGGCTGAGAGGCTAAGGGCGGCAGTGTCATGGCTGGGGGCGGCGCTGGAGGCAACACTTCCGCCTCCTCTCACGCTGCGCGTCGGAGCGCTCCCTCAGCCGCCTGGTGATGTGATCTCCGCCATGAAGTTGGCTGTGCGCACGAGGTGCCATGGCTGCGCGCACGAGGTGTCATGGCTGCCCGCATCGCTGCTGCACATGGCCTGTATGGGGAGATGACAAGCCCGCAGACTCCACAGTTGAAGTGAGGTAAGTGATTACATGTGCCCGCCCTATACCTAGCTAACCTGTACTGAGGGGACCTATGCCTAGCTAACCTGTACTGGAGGGACCTATGCCTAGCTAACTTGTACTGATGGGACCTATACCTAGCTAACCTGTACTGATGGGACCTATGCCTAGCTAACCTGTACTGAGGGGACCTATACCTAGCTAACCTGTACTGATGGGACCTATACCTAGCTAACCTGTACTGATGGGACCTATACCTAGCTAACCTGTACTGATGGGACCTATGCCTAGCTAACCTGTACTAAGGGGACCTATACCTAGCTAACCTGTACTGAGGGGAACTATGCCTAGCTAACCTGTACTGAGGGGACCTATGCCTAGCTAACCTGTACTGAGGGGACCTATACCTAGCTAACCTGTACTGATGGGACCTATGCCTAGCTAACCTGTACTAAGGGGACCTATACCTAGCTAACCTGTACTGAGGGGAACTATGCCTAGCTAACCTGTACTGAGGGGACCTATGCCTAGCTAACCTGTACTGATGGGACCTATACCTAGCTAACCTGTACTGATGGGACCTATGCCTAGCTAACCTGTACTAAGGGGACCTATACCTAGCTAACCTGTACTGAGGGGAACTATGCCTAGCTAACCTGTACTGAGGGGACCTATGCCTAGCTAACCTGTACTGAGGGGACCTATGCCTAACTACCTTTCGGGGGGGGGGGGGGTGCATTTAAAACGTTGGTAGATCTCCTGGCCTCAGCGAATTTTAAAGTAGCTCGCGAGCCGAAAAGGTGTGGGCACCCCTGATCTACAGCCTATACCTCCATACTACACTTACCACTAACTTCTCCATCCACTCCATCTGTGTCTCCACTGGAATCACAGCCATCACCTCCTATGCCAGTATCTGCAGGATCAGAAAAAAAAGGATCACACCTTACATGGTTAAGCATGATGACTTGAATGTAACGTATCTACAGATTGGACCACATGATCATCAAAAGTACAGATAATTCTCCTCAAAGTTCATAGTCTGACTAACCGCTCATGTGGTTCATTTTAAAACCACCTTAACAAGTACTTGACCTTATAGAAGTCTTTCCAAGAAGAGAGCCTTCATAAGCTGATCCTCCAAGTTACACTTACCATTTACCTCTCCATCTACTTCATCTGTGCCTCCACTTGAATCACCAGCACAAACTCTTGTGAAAGTATAAGTGTTAATAAAAAAAACAATATACCACTTCTTAAACAATTAAAGTGGACCTGAGGCAAACCTCAGGTTCAAAAAACAGCTACTTAACCAAGAGGGAAGCCTCTGGATCCTGCAGAAGCTTCCCACACCATCTTCTGGACCACTACTGTCACTAATGTACCTTTGAAAGAAACCTGACAAGATCTTGTAGGATTTCGGAACCCAACCGTGGTCCTCTTCACGCTCGAGTGCGTCTGTACTGCACCTGCATGAGTAAAGCTGTGCAGTAAGCTGGGGCTGCCTGAGCACGAGTGGCTCCATACTACTGCGCAGGTACAGCCATGCTTGAGCGAGTGCAGCACAGCCGCGCTCATGCATAAAAAAGGTATAGTTGCAATCTTCAGGATGATCCCGAGCAGCTGTAGTGCCCGGGAGGGCCACGTAGGAAGCCTCTGCAGGATCCAGAGGCCTCCCTGTTCTTAGGTAAGTATCTGTTGTATGACCCGGAGTTTGCCTCAGGTTCACTTTAAGCATGACTATCCGAGTCTGATCTAGGTACAGAGTGGGCCACAAAATTGGTAGTGGGTTAGAGAATATACGAGTGAGCAAGGAAGGATCCGCAGACCAAGACAGGTTGAAGTGAAAAAGGCTGAATAGTTTATTCGAAAAATCCACAGATAATGCAATAAAATCACAGGATCAACTAAGAGAATATACCTTGTTCCCATTTATCTCCCCACCCTCCCTTGTGGTTCCCCCCTGTAGCATGCTAACAGATCCCTCGTCTATATGGGTACTTGTAGAATAAAACATTTACAGGCTGTGCCTACAAGTTAGACTTACCATTTACTTCTCCATACACTCCCTCTGTATCTCCACTGGAATCATAAGCATCAACTCCTATGTCAGTACCTGTACCAACAGATAAGATTTCACTTCTTAAATAGCTGAACACATTATGGGTAGATTTCACCTCACTCACTATGCCTGTGATAAATGACACCAAGACAGGGAATAAGCAGTTCCTCTAAATGCTACAGTTATCATCAAAACAGGAATTTCAGATACATTTCCAATAGGGGCATCTGTGACAGATGTCAGAGGTATGGCTTCCTACAGCAAGATTGATTTTGCCTTCCTGTCATGTGTCTGGGAGAAGATATTAAGGAAATCTCCCCAAAAAGAATACAGACAGTAGTAAAAACCCAAAGATCTTGTAATTCTTTTTCACACTAAGCATTTTTTGAAAGTGGAGAATAGCGAGATAGAGGATCCTCTTGATATTAAATAATCTGACCTCCTTTTCTTGCGGTGCCCTCTCTGCAACCCTAACAGTTCTCTTGTCTCTATAGAAAAACTCAGCCTTGACAGGCTGTACCTCCAAACCACACTTACCAATAACTTCTTCACCTACATCAACATCATCTGCTTCTCCACTGGAATCACAGCCATCACCTCCTATGCCAGCATCTGAAGTATTAGAAAAAAAAATGTCTTAAATAGTTAATCATCATGAATTGATTCTGGCAAAATCTACAGATTATTCCACATGATTAACAGGATTATAGATAATCCTCCTAAAAGTACATAGGTACACCACCTACCGCTGTGGCTCATTTTACACCACCTTAACTAGTACTTTCACCCCAAGGAACAGTGTTCACAAGCTTAATATCCAAGTTACACGTACACTATATTCACTTCTACATCTTCCCCATCAGTACCTCCAGTGGAATCACTAATACAAATTCCTATCACCGTTTATGTACCAATAGACAAAACAATATGTCAAATTTTAGTTAAGCCTCATTGTCTGAGCCTGGCCCATCTATAGAGTGGGTTGCAAGTTCAACATTAGGTTAGAGCTTTCTCCTTGATGGCATTTATCTCCCCACCCTCTCTTGTGGTCCCCTCTCTACCACTGCAGAAAGATCCCTTATCTCTATACAATAACTCAACCTTTCCAAACTACACTTACCACTACTGTCTCCATCCATTCCATCTGTGTCGCCACCGGAATCTGCAGCATCAACTGCTGTGCCAGTACCTATACCAAAATATACACTATTTCAGGTATTAAATAACTGAACTTGTTATACCAGCCAAAAAAAGAGAGATTTTCACTTAGAGAAAGGAGAAAAACCTGTAATTGTTTTCTTTTTACTTAATTATTGGGTTAAGAATGGACTTGGCTGGCCGAAACATATTAAGGCCTTTGGCCTCAATTCACTAAGATCATGCAGGAGATAATAAGGCAAGAGCAAACTTGCCACCGCACATTGGCCTCAATTCACTAAACTTATCTCCTGTCTTTAATAACTCTTCTAGAGTTGTTACCATGGTGATAAGGCATGTAGTATTCAGGAAAAATTTTACCTCAGGCAAGCCTAAAGTTAACTCTTCTGTCTTTAAATTAACTCTCCAATCCTTAAAATAACTCCAGAGTTAAAGGCAGGCTGTTAATTAGCTGCATGTGAAAATAACTACAGAGGAGGTAAATTAACTACAGAGGAGGTAAATTAACTACAGGAGAGGTAACTTAAGGAATGAAGAGGTAAGATAACTCTCTCACGTGTGGAGGTAAGTTTTCTCTTGCCTTATTATCTCTAGCATGATCTTAGTGAATTGAGGCCATTGAGAGAGTTATCTTCTCTCTTCATACCTTAAGTTACCTGCTCTGTAGTTAAATTACCTCCTCTGTAGTTATTTTCACAAGCAGGTAATTAACAGCCTGTCTTTAACTTTAGAATTCTGGAGTTATTTTAAGGATTGAAGAGTTAACTTAAAGACAGAAGAGTTAACTTTAGGTTTGCTTGAGGTAAAATGTTTCCTGAATACTACATGCCTTATCACCATGGTGATAACCCAGTTATCACACCTAAAAGACTTTAGGCGTGATAACCATTGCACCACGCTGGTGAAAAGCCCCTTATCACGCCTAAACTCAGTTTAGGCGTGATAAGCTTAGGTGTGATAAGTTTAGGCGTGATAAGTTTAGATCGCGCGCAAAGTCCTGCCAAAATATTGTCAGAACTGGAAATAATCACTCTAAGAAGAAAATGGTGCGCCTCTGAGAGGAAATGGCAGTGAGGTTAGTATGTAATATTCATTTGCAGCTACGTCATGTGTTTATTTGAAATAATTTTCCTCCCTCCAGGTTCCCCTTAAGGAAAAAAGGCTTTGACTGTGGTTCCACTTTAAGAAGCCTTTTTGATTAGTGCCCATTTTGAAAGCAGACTGTATGGGGAAGAATGAAATAGAGGATCCTCCTGATATCTAATCATCTATCCTTCTTACCTTGTGGTTCCCTCTCTACCACTATAAGAGCTCCCTTGCCTCTATAGAATAACTCAATTTATACATTACACAAGACAAGGACAAATAAAAAAAAGAAAACAGTAGTCAGGCAAGAAAAAAGAACAAGGTAGGGGGAAATAAGAGGACGGGGAAAAATGGAAAGGAAAAAAAACATCCTAACATTAGCAGAGCTTAGTACGTTAGGGAAGAGGAGCACCAACAGCTTGGAGCTTTATTATTTGCACCATTTAAGGCCCCACAGGCTTTGTCAAGGCATAAAATTAGTGTAGGGCAGTTCACTAGGAAGATAACCCAGCTCCACGTAACTCCATCCAAATTTCTGGGTTGGTTCCTGAAGGTTAATTAACAAAGTGTAAGAGCAGCACTAACTAAATCTGTCTGCTTGGAGATTGTAGGAGGCTTCGGTTTACTCCAGGGTTTTTTGATTCCACCTGAACAATACCCAGGAACACAATCCTAGGGGACAAAAGCTCTGGCAACTCCAGCAAATCAGAGATAATCTTTACAATCTCCCTTCAAAACATCTTTAGCCAATTACAAGTCCAGAATAATGAATTCCCTTTGACAGCTTGACAGAGGGGTGGACTCTATTTAACCTAACAGGAGTAAAATGGATCCTATGCTGGACTGTAAGTTGAATCACTGTCCCTGGAACAGAGTGCTGTGAAGGGCCCTAATATTTGTTTCCTACTCTTCATCGTCAACCAGCAATGGCATGGCATAGTGTAGTTATAAAAAACAAAAACTACACTTGCCAGTAATGAGCCAATCTACTTTATTTGTGTCCACATTGGAATCACAGCCACAATAAATAATACTCCTCAAAGCTCACAGTAAGATCACCCACTCATGAGGCTTCTTTTAAACAACCTTAAAAAATACTATCATATGCAAAAGAAGCCAGCGATGAGATGCAGGACCAGTACTAAAGTCAATAAAAAATCTGAAAGGTCTGCACACTCCAGCGTGATTAAATCCACATGTATTGAAAAGTTGTGACACATAGACATTCCATCACCAACGATTCATTTCGGGGCCACGGTGGGTCCCCTTTGTCAAGGTAACCATGCAGAATGGTAACGATTAATTTATGCAGCGCTCAGGGTCCCTTTGACAGGTTATTTTTCTCTATGGGTCCTAGTGCAATAAAAAAATCTTCACAGGCTGTGGCTCCAAATTAGACTTACCATTTTCTTCTCTATCTGTGTCTCCAATGGAATCATCATCAGCACCACCACCTATGCCAGTACCTGTCCAAACAGATACAATAATTCAGTTCTTAAATTCAAAACATTATTCCAGCCATAATAAAACATAAAACATAGGTTCTTTCTGATTATAAAGAAGGTGGGGCAAAGGTATCTATATATTTTTTTTTTCAAAGTGTTTTTATTGGTTTTTAACAGCAAATATAATCCACATATGGTGCAGTAACAGCATGTTGAAACATCAATGCATATGCATTTAGCTGAACTAAAGTGGTACCAGTTTTCCCTTTCCACCTCCCCCCTCCCCTATCACCCCCCACCCCTATCACTCTCTGGTCATTCTATTTATTGATAATCAGCTTTGGCTGCTTCTAATGCCAATAGAGCCGACAGCTGCCCAGGCCAGATTCATAGTCCAAAGTCCAGGGGGCCCAGGGTACCTGCTATATACGCCTTAAGATACCATTTGGTATATTTGAAAGGGGTCACCATACGGTTTAGTTCTTCCGGAGAAAAAGTGTCTAGCAAGTAAGCTTTCCATTTTTTAAAGAATTGTTTTGTGCCTTTGTCCTTTGCATAGTAGCTTCCAGCTTTTCCAGCGACATCAGGTGTCTTAGCTCTTCTTTTAGATCCCATATGGAGGGCGGGGTGGGGTATATCCATCTGTTGTATATAGACTTTCTGGCCGCAATAATTATTACATGTTGCAGATCAGATATTTTGGTTACAGCGTCCTTTTGAGTGGTATTAAACAGGAGGAGCATATGATCTTTTGGTATGTTCGAGTGACCTATCTTGTTTACATATCTTAGTGTCTTTTCCCAAAAGGATTGGATAACAGGGCAGTCCCATATATAGTGAAACATGTCTGCCTGACATAGGCTACATTTAGGGCAGTAGTTGATATATCCCGGCCTGGGTACCTGATAGTGTATGTTAAAAGCATATTTGGCTTGGTAGATCATTAGCAGGTGCGATTCCCTCCACGTTTCGCTCACAATTAATTGCCTGACTCTAGCATTTCCTTCTAGAATCTTGAGTTCTAAATTCTGTTCTGTGAAGTATTTATTCCATGAGGACATGTTTCGAATGGCCAATTTCTGTGCCCCCAAATCTGCCAGCTCTTTCTGTATCTCTGAAAGGGACTTCCTTTCACCCCTTGGTCTTAAAAATTTATCAAATGGGAGGATTTGGGCTATGGCTGTGATATCCCGTAGTCTTGCTTTTACATACGATCTAACCTGTCCGTATGCTAGGAAATCTGATTTTGGAATGCCATATTGTCTTGTCACCTCTGTAAAAGTTAACCACTTGTGTGTTTTTAAATTTAACAGGTTCCCCAATTTGGTGATACCCCTCTCCGTCCATTTCATATAGTTTTCCTGTGTTAGCCCCGGTTTAAACCCCGGGTTTCCTTCAAAGGGAGTGTATTTCGATATCCTCCAAGGGAGTCTAAAGAGTTTCCTTACTTCCCTCCATGCTAATAACGTATCTCTATAAATTACATTATGTTTCAAGCGAAGCGGTAGCTCTGGCCAATTTGTGTGTAGTAGACCTGTGAGACTCCAGGGTTCCGCAATATGGCATTCCAGTTCAGTATTTGAGAACTCTTCCGTCCCTGCCACCCAATCTCTGACATGTCTAAAGACACATGCCAGGTTGTATTTCCTAATGTTAGGGGTGCCTAACCCTCCCATCTCCTTTGGGATCTGCAGTCTGCTCAGCTTGATACGCGGGCGCTTATTATTCCATATGAATCTTGTAAACGCTCTATTCAGAGAAATCACGTCCCTATGCTTCCAAAAGGGCGGAAGGACCTGCATAGGATATAGCAGTCTCCCAAAGCTGATCATTTTTAATAAAGCCGCTCTTCCCGATACCCCCAGCGGAATATTACACCATCCCTGCATTTGGGATATTACCCCTTTAATTAACGGGGATATATTTAAGTCATATAGTGAGCATGGGTCTCTCCCTATCTCTATCCCTAAGTATCTAATTTTTCCCTTTGCAATTTTAAGTCCCAGGCCCTCGAGGTTCCGAACATTGGCTAATTTAGACAAAGGCAGAATCTCACTTTTGGTCATGTTGATCTTAAAGCCTGAGTGTTGTCCTATCTCTTTTATAATGGATAAGGCCCTTGGCAGCTCCGTGGTAGGGTCTGTAAGGAATAGCAGGAGGTCATCAGCAAACAAAGTTTGGATAACTTTTATCTGTCCTATTTGAATACCCCTTAGTTCATCATGCAGTTTCCTGGCTAGCGGCTCCAGAGCAATATTAAAAAGGAGCGGGGATAGGGGACACCCCTGTCTAGTACCACGTTGTAGGCTGAATGGTTGAGATAGGAAACCCGGAGTGCAAATCCTGGCCTGTGGGGATTTATATATTAACGAGAACATGTTCAAGAACGTTCCTGTGAAACCCATTTTTTCCAACACCCTGGCTGTCCATGACCAGTTAACAGCATCAAAAGCTTTTTCCGCGTCAAATGTGACGATGACGCTAGATTGGTATGTTTTAGGATATGCCCTAACCTGTTCCAATACCGATAGCACTTTTCGGATATTAGCCACTGCTGCTCTCCCCTTAATAAAGCCCACCTGCTCTTTATATATTAATTTTGGCATTAGATATGCTAGTCTGTTTGCCATTATCTTTGTCATTATCTTCATATCCTGATTAATTAGGGATACTGGTCTATATGACCCCGGATCATGTGGAGCTTTCCCCTGTTTTAGCAGTAATTTGATGTGAGCTTCATTTCCCG
This sequence comes from Hyperolius riggenbachi, assembly GCF_040937935.1. NCBI lineage: Eukaryota > Metazoa > Chordata > Amphibia > Anura > Hyperoliidae > Hyperolius > Hyperolius riggenbachi. The sequence goes on along the minus strand of NC_090647.1, from coordinate 104,168,372 downwards.
ATGCCAGTAGTGCCTCCCCTTTTAGGGTTTTATTGAATACTTTTGTTAGAGTTGGGGTGACTTCTTTTTGCAAAATTTTATAATATTCCCCCGGCAGGCCATCCGGGCCCGGGGCCTTATGGTTGGCCAGGGACCGGATGGTCTGCTGGACTTCTCCCTCTATTATGGCAGCATTTAATTCTGATAAGTCTTCTTCATTAAGCTTAGGAAGATCAATTCCCTGTAAGATGCTATCTATCTTCCCTATATCCTCCCCCTGTGGTGCTGTATAGAGATCTTTATAAAAATCTGCAAAAATCGCATTTATATCTTTGGGGTGGTGCATTCATTTCCCATCTGGGGTTTTAAGAGCATGGATTGTTGTTGGTGAGAAATGCCCCTTTGCCATCATGGCTAACAGTCTCCCTGCCTTGCTCCCGTGTTTATAAAATTTAAGGTCTTGATATGGTTTAAACACCGCTTCCCTTTCCCGAAACCATCGATCTGACTCTGCCTTTGTCTTTTGCCAAGCCTTTCTCGTTGTCGCGTTCGGGTTGCGTCTTAGTTCTCTATAAGCTGCCCTGACCTTGTTTACCGCCTCTCTATAGAATTGGGCTGTTTGTTTCTTTTTAGTGGCTGTGTACGCCATGATCCTGCCTCGCAGAACTGCCTTTGAGGTATCCCAGAGGAGATGGGAGTTGCCCGCCTGCGCTACGTTGTCCTCTCTGAATTCTAGCCACCATCCTTTCAATAATACATGAAAGTCTTCGTCTTCATACAGATGAGAGGGGAGTCTCCATTGTATATCTTTGAGTATTAACTTTGTCCCGAACATATTAACAACTTTCTTGCTGTGCAAGCATTACTTATCTGATCTGAGGCCTGGCTTCAAGTATCGGCCTCTTGTTGCTCCGCCGTCTGTGCTTCCTCCCGCGGGCTAGGGGCCCTCCGCGGGCTGCGATCTATACCCGGGCGCTTCAGGTATTTTTCAGCATCTTTGGGGTGCTTGTAGATAAAGGTCTCCCCCTCATCTGTGATGCGTAGAGTCGCCGGATACAGTAGTGCAAAGCATATGTTCCTGGAGACTAGTTCCGAGCATACATGGCTGAAGGCTTGGCGCCTTTTTGTTACCTCTATGGAATAGTCATTAAACAGCATGATCTTACGTTCTTCATAGATCAAATCCTCTTTGCGCATTTTAAAAGCAGTAAGTAGCTTCTGCTTGTCTTTATAGTCCAGAAAGCGGGCCATCACCATGCGCGGCGGTCTCTTATCCCCTTCTAGCCTTGCTGGGCCTACTCGATGAGCTCTCTGCACTCTAAATGTGGCGTTCAGGCCTAACAGCTCTGGGAGTGTCTTCTCACAGAAGTCATCTATGTCAGTGGTCCGGTGTGTTTCCGCTAGGCCTATAACCCTCAGGTTGTTACGCCGTGACCTGTTTTCCATCTCTTCCAGCCTGTCATAGAATATAGCGTTGAGCCTGCGAGACTCCTCTAGCTGTTTGGTTGCATCCTCCAGGTCTGCCTCAGCCCGCTGGATGCGGTGTTCCGCTCCCCCCAGCCTGTTTGAGTGCTCCTATGGCTGCTTAGAGATGTGGCCTAAAGACTTTCTCACTGCCGCTTCCACTATGGATTGCAGGTCAGGTGCGATTTGCATAGCCACCTCTCTCGCCAGTGTTCTGAGGTCAGTGCCGCTTATGCCCCTGGATGCTTCCTCCTCCATGCTCTCCGTCTCCCAGGTGTGTGAGGGAGAGGTCTCTGCCTGGCTTTGTGATGCACGAGTTTTGCTCGGCGCCATTTTGGATGTGCGTGGCGGCTTCGGTGTGTCTTGTTCCCTACGAGCCGCTCGTGTCAGGTATCGATCCATTCGCCTCTCGGGATTCAGCTGAGTGCGTGCTGAGTCTTCCTAGTATTTTTGTCGGGTTTTTTCTGAGCTGCCGATGACTTTATGGATGGGTGGCTCGGAGAGCTCGTTCACCTCCGTCCGCTCATACAGGCGCCGGAACCGGAAGTCAAAGGTATATTTTTTTAACTGCTGCTCTCTCCAGTGGGGATCTACTGTTCTAGTGACTACTGTCAGAGGTATGACTGCCGCTTCCTACAGGAATGCTGCTTTTCATATCCTGTGAAGGGTCTAAAAAAAAAAAAGAAAAAATATCTCCCCAAAAAGGACACAGTCATTTAGTAAAAAAACGGATAGATGTTCTAACTCTTTTTCACACTGTAAAAAAAAAGGTTTGGGTTGAGGTTCCACTTTAAGCATCATCATCTGAGTTGTGTCCATTCATAGAGTGGAGCATACAATCAACAATCCTCTAGAAATTCAACAATCTGCCCTCCTTTCCTTCTGGTCTTCTACCACCCTAACAGGTCCCTTGTGTCTACAGGAGAACTCAGCTGTCCCAGAAGGTACTTCAAACTATACTTACCAGTACCTCTTTCATCCACATCCATGCCATCTGTGTCTCCCCTAGCATCACAGCCATCACCTCCTATGCCAGCATCTGCAGCATTAGAAAAAAAAAGGTCACGCCTTAAACGGTTAAAGGAAACCCGAGGTGAAAATAAACTGATGAGATAAGCAATTGTATCTATCCTCCTATTCCTGAAAAAAACTTTTTTATCTATCCCCTGCACTCAGAAGCTGTTCTGTGCCAGGCAAGAGTTTTATAACAGTTATTCCTTATCAGTGATGATTAAGCTATAGTCCACTAGGTCCTGATTGGAGAGAAACTGTCACTTGCATACCTGAATGAATGGTTAACTCTTTCAGGCAAAAAAAGAAGAAAAGGACAACAGCCTAGTTATCTGTATGCTTGGCACTGTACATAGACCTGTCTCGTCATGTCACCTCAGGAACACGTTAAGCATGATGATTTGATTCTGGCACATCTACAGATTGGACTAGACTACATGATCAACAGAAGTATAGATATAAAAGTTCATAGTCTGACCACCCTCCCATGTCTCCTCTATAAGAAGACAATGTTCACAAGCTGCATGGCCTATTTACACTTACCAAACACTTCTCCATCTACTTCTTTGCCTCCACTGGCATCACCAGCACCACTTCCTATGACAGCATCTGTATCAATGAACAAAAGAATATTTATCTTCTTAAACAGTTAAGCATCGCATGTCTCCATTGGAATAATAGCTATCAACTCCTATGCCAGTATCTGCAGCATTTAAAAAATAATTTGTCACATTTTGAATATACAGTAATTGAATCTGGTGCATCTACAGCGTGGTACATCATTGGGTATGACCCTAAGATCAACAAGTCTGATATTCTAACCACCTCCTGTCCTGTTGCTCTTTTTATATCATCTTAAAGTAAACCTGCAGTAGGTCAGTACCTTCCTATCTGGCAGTAGGGTTGTGTACTATGTAGTTTTACAGCCACCATAGCACTGGCTTTTCAACCATATGAGGCTCTATTACTGGTTTAGAAGTTAGAAGCCCAGCCAGGCCCACTCCAGACCCTATCATTTTTATAGCATCTTAAACACTTAAAGAGGAACTGAAGAGAGAGGTATATGGAGGCTGTCATGTTTATTTCCTTTTAGACAATACCAGTTGCCTGGCAGCCCTGCTGATCCTCTGCCTCTAATACTATTAGCCATAGCCCCTGAACAAGCATGCAGCAGATCAGGTGTTTCAGTGGTTCAGACTTATAAGTCTGATCTGACAAGACTAGCTGCATGCTTGTTTCTGGTTTTAATCAGATACTACTGCAGAGAAATAGACCAGCAGGGCTGCCAGGCAACTGGTATTGATTAAAAGGAAATAAACAGGACAGCCTCCATATACCTCTCTCTTCAGTTCCCCTTTAAAGAGGAACGCCAGTGAAAATAATGTAATAAAAAAAGTGCTTCATTTTTACATTAATTATGTATAAATGATTTAGTCAGTGTTTGCCCATTGTAAAATCTTTTAAATCCCTGATTTACATTCTGACATTTATTACATGGTGACATTTTTACTGCTGGCAGGTGATGTAACTGCTGCATGTTTTTTTGGCAGTTGGAAACAGCTGTAAACAGCTATTTCCCACAATGCAGCAAGGTTCACAGACAGGAACCTGCCAAGAGTACGTACTCAGAATTTCTTTGTGGGAGGGGTTTCACCCCAATATCAGCCATACAGCGCCCCCTGATGGTCTGTATGTGAAAAGGAATAGATTTCTCATGTAAAAGGGCGTATCAGCTACTGATTGGGATAAAGTTCAATTCTTGGGCGGCGTTTCTCCTTAAGTACTAGCAGCCGCTGATCCTTTTTTTTTTATAAGATAATTTTTTTTATTAAGTTTTGCACATAAAGGTATACAGAACTTGACACTTACAAATTAAAAAGAACACAAGAACAAAAAAAAAACCATCAGCAGCCATCCAAGTAGTGGCCATAGGCCAGTATATCTTGATAATAGGTAAATCTAGGGAACCATTGAGTGTTGCACAACATTTGACAAATGCGTATATAATAATAGTGAGCGTTCAGGGTATTACCCTATAAAATACTTCTATTGGTTATTCAAGAGATAACCCTCTTTCTTATTTAATGATAGTCTTGAACGGAGGCAGTTATGTCCAGGTTGGGGACCGTGGTATCCAAGGCATCGATCCATTTGTTCCAAATTTTATCAAATTTTTTGAATTGGTTACGTATTTGATACGTTAGTTTAAATAATGGTAGAGCTTGATTAATTGTTTTCTTCCATTCTGTGATTGATGGGGGAGAGGGACGCTTCCAACTCAGTACAATCACCTTTCTGGCGTAAAAAAGCAAGATTCTAACCAAAATTGTTTGACTTTTGGAACATGCCAAGTGGTCCACCATCCCCAGCATGCACAATTTAAAATCCAGTACAATTGGTATAGACAGCTTATCTCTAATAAAATGAGTCACTGATTTCCAGAATCTCTGCACCATTGAGCACATCCACACACAGTGTATAAAGTCTGCGTTTAAGGCCTTACATTTAAAGCATCTTCCGTCTTGTGTGGAGCCCATTTTAGCTAATCTAGCTGGCGACAGGTAAGCTTGGTGTAACCATTTGATATTAATAAGCCTGTCATTGGCTGCTATTACAGTCTTAGGGAAAGTTTCTGCTAATTCGTCCCAATTTTCTTTAGTCAGAGATATGTCAATCTGCTGCCATTTTTGTCTGATTTTTTGTACTTTTGGGCCATTATCCTGTGTCATTAGGAAGGTGTACATAGTGGTTATCTGTTTGGTTTTGTCCTGGTTCAGCAATTGTGTCTCCAACTGTGAGGGGGTCAGTGAAACACCAGAAGTCCCCAATTGCGTCCTAATGGCATGTCTCAGCTGGAAATATCTAAATAAGGCATATCTAGGGAGATTAAATTCAGATCTTAGTGCCTGAAAGTCTTTAAATGAGCCGTCTACAAAAAGTTGGGATAAATATTTCACCCCATGAATGTGCCAGAAGTGTGCATCCGGAATGGATTGTAACTCTGAAAGATTTGGATTCCCCCACAGAGGTGAATTTTGGGAGACATAGTGTATTGGTTCTCCAAGTAATTTCCGAGTCTTTTTATAGATATTAATGGTGGTCTGGGTAATGTTAGTATTTGCTGGGGCATTGGACACTCTATATCGATATATAGCCCCACATAAAGATTCGTAAGATCCAGCGATATCGGCCTCTGCTGCTAAACTGGAGTCCTGTCTGTCCCCACTTAACCAGCTTCGTATAGGTATCAGCTGTGAAGCCAAGAAGTATTTATAGAAGTGTGGGACAGCCAGGCCACCGTAGCTTGTGGGGAGTTGGAGTGTAGAGAGCGCTATGCGTGGTGTTGTGCCTGACCAGATAAATGTAGTCAATATTGAATCTATACGTTTAAAAACAGAGTGGGGAATCCATTCTGGGGACATCTGCAATATATATAGCAACTTAGGAGCAATTATCATTTTTATTATGCACACTCTGCCACAAACATTGAGGGGAAGGGTCACCCATCTTTTTAATTTCAGTTCTATTGCTTCAATGATTGGAAGGACATTGCTGTCTATGAAGGATATCGCAGGTTGTGTTATCTTTATTCCTAAATATTTAAAGTTGTCAACAACTTGCAATTTGGATTGTTTTGTTATGAGTTGATGGTCAAAGGTATCTAGTGGTAGGAGGACCGATTTGGACCAATTTATGGATAATCCCGATATTTTATGAAAGGTGTCATAGATCTCCAATACTCTCATTAGCGAAGGACCTGGATCTGCCAGAAATATCAGCATGTCATCTGCGTATAATGATATACGTTCCTCTACATTGTTTATTTTAAACCCCTGCACCGTTGGATCTAACCGGATAGCTTGGGCTAGAGGCTCAATTGCTATGGCAAACAGTAGGGGTGAGAGCGGACACCCCTGTCGTGTTCCCCTAGAAATTGTAAACATAGATGAGACTATAGAGTTAATTCTAAGTTTTGCTTTGGGCTTATCATATAATATTTGGAACCAGCGTCGAAAAGAGTCCCCAAACCCGAAATATTTCAGAACTGTTGCTACATAAGGCCATTCAATCGAGTCAAATGCTTTGTTTGCATCTAACGATAATATAATTCTTGAGCCAGCATTTTGGTGTGGATAGTGCAGATTTAAGTATAACCTACGCACGTTGAGTCTGGTGGAACGCCCAGGAATAAAGCCTGTTTGATCAGGATGTATTATGGATGTGATGTGTTCATTTAATCTGGTAGCAAGAATTTTAGTGAGTATCTTGGCATCAGTATTGATGAGGGAGATGGGCCGGTATGAGTCACAAGAGGATGGATCTTTGTTTGGTTTCAGTATGAGGATTATAAGGGCTTCATACATAGAATCAGGGAGCGTCTTTGTTTCAAATATGTGGTTAAAAAGGGCCATTAGATGGGGAACTATCAGTGATCTATTTTTTATGTACCATTCTATGGGAATTCCGTCGGGGCCTGGGGCTTTGTTGCGTTTAAAGGTGTTTATCGCATTAATTATTTCAGTTGAGGTGATGGGAGCATCTAATTCAGCGACCGCTTCAGGTGACAGGACCGGCAGATCCAGGTCCCTAAGAAAGTCCATGATTCCCTCAGTTATTGGGCCTGTTTTGGTATTATATAGTTCAGAGTAAAATTCTGTGAAGGCAGACGCTATCTCAGATGAAGTGTGGCAGATAATACCAGAGGGCGACACAATGTGCGGGATGGCAGAGGAGCCATCAGAGGAGCTTAGTAGGTAGGTGAGTAGCTTACTGCATTTATTGCCGAATTCAAATAGTCTCTGGGACTGAATAATGTCTTTCCTTTTCGTCCTTTCCAGGGTTTTAATCTCTAGTTTACGGCGTGCCGATTGCCATATGGCATACTGTTCATCAGAAGGACTTAAAAGTAATTGGGCTTGTGCCTCGGTAGTTTCCTTCTCGAGGTATTTTTGTGAGGCTATCTCATTTTGCCTAATAATAGAGAGAGCTGCTCTAAATGAGCCTCTTGCAACTGCTTTACCTGCATCCCAACACATGTGTCGCCCCACAGTACCCTCATTGATGGACCAATATTCTGTCATTTCTTTTTGACATTGCCTAAGAACCATCTCCTCCTCCAACCAGCATGGATTCATGCGCCATAAAGCTGCTGAGGTACTGCCTCGAAATTGTAGTTGGCATGTCAATGGGGCATGGTCAGAAATTCCGTGGGAGAGATATTCAATAGATTCTACTAGGGGCAATAGGTTCACTGAGCCGAAGCACATGTCTATTCTAGACATCGTCCGGTGAGTATCAGAGAAACAAGAGAACATCTTTGTAGTAGGGAACTTCCATCTCCATATGTCATATAGTGCATATGTTTCTTTCCATCCGAGAAAGGCAGGCGAGGATCTACCCCCCCCTTTAAGTCTATCTAGATTTGGATCAAGGGTGGCGTTAAAGTCGCCCATTAATATAAGGGGCCCGTTTAGCAGTGGGTGCAATTTTTTCATAAGATCGGTCAGTATGTTGACGTTGAAGGGAGGTGGGACATAAACAGATACTATTATTAACGGGTTTCCATCTATCTGACAGCGCAGTATAACATAATTCCCTTTATTGTCTACCCTAATATCCGTAATCACACCTTTGAATGATTTAGTGATTAGGATTGCCGTCCCCCTAGAGTATGAGGAATAGTGAGCAAGGTAGTAATTCGCGATCCAAGGTTTTTTTAAGGTTAGTCCTCTAGCTCCCAGCAAATGTGTTTCTTGTAGGCATATAATTTGTGGTGATATTTTACGTATATGTTCAAACACCAGCTTGCGTTTAATCGCATTATTCATTCCTCGGACGTTCCAGGACAAAAATTTAATTATAGCCATATTAGGACTGTTTTTGTATTGCTAGGTACCCCCGCTCGCCCACCATTCCTCCACTCAATGTATGCAGTTGCATGGCCCCTCATCTGGATAGTCTGCTGAAAAATAAAGAAAAAAAGACAACAACAACATATACAAAACATAGTAATTCCCTCCCCTATAGTCTTCCCCTCCCTACTCTCTGCTTTAAACTTGCAAAGAGTCTCGTTTCCCAAAACTTGAAAACTTAACTAATACAGGGGACTAACTTCGGTCGCCATGTCCGACCTAGTATAGTGTTTCCCCTATGGGTGAAGTATAATTGTTTGCATTAAAGGAGATATATATGGTGTCTCCCCACATATTTAAACAGTGCATATAACAAAATAAGAACATCTTAACCGTAAATAGCTTCATGGATGCATGTGTATAGACTGGCGTAATAGTATTCACTTAAAGATAGACACATACGTCATTAACCTGAGACCTTCATACTGAGTGCCATAGTCACTTAACCAGTTGCCCTATATCCAATATTATCAGCATTACCATAATAACATTATAACCTGGAACTAGTATAGCAAAAGTCCACTGGGTGGCAGTATAAACCTGTATAAGGGAAAAGTTAGTGCTGGTTGCTTTGTCTCCTTTCAGGCCTATGTACTTTTCCCTGTAAGTCTTAAAACATTAAAATGTTATGCATAAGTACTTGAGAGGTCTCAGCTCGTAGGCATCCCAGATTAGGCACTGTGGTGTCTAATTATTTGCAAGTAGGTGAAAACCGGACAGTATCTTAGGACAGTTTAGTCATATAAGTGGTTCATAAAGAAATTGTGTCCAGAGGAAAAAGGGACGGTCGCCCAGTAAATACTTTCATAACTGTCAGCACCTAGTTTTAATCAGGAGATCCTTTCCTCTTTTTGTCTGCTAATACAGGTATGCTGATTCCCTGCTGTTCCATCCAAGTGACAGCCTCATCCGAGGTTGAAAAGAACATAGTCTCATCGTGATATTGCACTCGCAGTTTTGCTGGAAACAACATGGTGTAGAGAATCTGTTTGGCCCTCAGGCCCGCTTTCACTGCCATAAATGATGAACGCTGTCTGCACTTCAGAGGAAAAGTCCTGGTATAAGGATATTTTGGTGCCGTTAAACTCAAGTGGTATATCTCTGGCTTTCCGCAAAATTTCCACCTTGTCTCTATAGTTTAGGAACTTAGCAATCATGGGTCTGGGGGGGTCTCCCAGGTTTCGGAGGGCCCCCAGGAATACGATGTGCACGTTCTATAGAGAAGGTATGTGATAAGTCCATGTTTGGCAGGGCTTGCTTCAGCCATGCTTCTAGAAAAGATTCAGGGGAGTTGCTTTCAGATTTTTCGGGGAAGCCCACAAATCTAAGATTAGAGCGTCTAGATCGATTCTCCAGGTCATCTAACTTCAGGGTGTTTTGCTCTGTAGCTTTTTGGTTTGCTTTTTGAGCTTTTTGCATTGGTTTAACTGTGTCTTCCAAGTCCCCTATGCGCCTGTCAGATTCTGCTGCCCTGTCACGTAGCTTTTTTAGGTCTGCTTTAACCAGGGATAAATCTGACTGTACAGTTTCCAGTCTTGAGGTTAGGCTATTTTGCAGTGCTTTTATGGCCTCTAATAGGTCTGCCCGGGTGGGTTCCCCCTCCTCTGAGTCAGTGTCCTCCGTGGTGGCTGTTTGGGCCTGTGTCTGCCTGGATTTCCCCTGCCTGTGCTGTGATCTGCCCCTCCGTGCCTTAGGACCAGTGTCCTTACTCACTGTGTGCCCCTTTCTGGTTCGGGAGCTGATGGAGTCCACGTCTGTGTCTGGCGCCGGTGAGCTGGGGCTGCAGATCTCAGTTGCTGTCTCGTGGTGCTGGGACGGAGCGGCGCCATCTTGTCCAGCGCCATGCGCGTACTTTGCCAGCTTCTCAGCGGCTTCCGCGGCCTTGTCTGCTCCGCTTTTCGGCATCTTTGCCTGGGGGTGATGTTCCGCTGCGGGTTGGTGTGGGTTGGGAGTGATAAGTTCACCCGGAGGGTGCAGGATGCCTCAGGATTCGTGTGAGGCCGGCGGAGCAAGGCTGAGCTGCGTCCTCACTCTCTCATGGCTAGCCACGCCCCCAGCCGCTGATCCTTTAATGAAATTGGCTCCTGACCAGCTCATGGAGCTCTGTTGTCATAGCGAGTGGGCTTCAGCAACGGCAGAGTGCCGCGATCAGCGGTAGCATGCAGTACGGTGATTGAAATCTATGCCCTGGCAGGGATAGCAGGTCCCAAACAAAGTGTAGATTTCCATTACCAACGTCCAGAAGAGGTTAAAGTAAGCCTGCAGTAGGTCAGAACTTCTTATCTGGCAGTAAGGTTGTATACCACGTAAACAATTGATTATAGTGTTGAGTATCTTAAACAAAATCTGTAACATAAAAAAAACCTACTTAGCCGAGCCTGATCGTATCCGCTCTACGCGCAGCCGCGAGTCCTGCATGCTATTCTAAATTAAATTGTGTGATTAACCAATACAGCAAATCATCTGTTTATAATCCATGATTATTGGCATACAGTTAGTTGTAAATTGGGATAACACTCCCATTTTCCTGGAATCAGGAAAAAAGGCGCACAGAGCAAAGTGAAAAGAAGGGCGCTACCGTAGAATGCAACGATAATGCAGTGATTAGTGGCAGGGGAGCCTCTAGGCATAGGCAGTACAGGCCATTGCCTGGAGTGCCATTGGTCCTAGGGGGCGCCATGTTGCTGGATTAAGCCACACCCCCTGAATGAAGCCATGCCCCCGACTAAGCCTCACCCCCTCGGGTGGTAATATTACTTGTTTTTAATGCATTTGCATTAGCGTAAGCTGCAGGCAGCTGCCACTGTGTTACTCTGTGCCTTGTACATCCTCTCCCTCCCCCTCCCCCTTTGTGCCTCCTTTTGGACCTCCTTCTGTCTCCTTTTGCCTCCTTCAGTCCTTTGTGCCATGTCTGACCTCCTGTTTGTCCTTCTGTATCCCTTTATGCATCCTGTCTCCCCCTTGTGACTCCTTCTGTCTCCATGTGCCTCCTTCAGTCTCCCTGTGCCACCTCTACCTCCTTCTGTCCCCCTGTGTCTCCTTATGTCCCCCTATGCTTTTCTTTGACCCCTGTGCTACCTCTGCCCGCCTATTCCTCCTTCAGTCCCACTCTGCCTCCTTTTGTCTCCATGTGCCTCTTCAGTCCCCATGTGCCACCTCTGTCCCCTGCGCCTTCCTCTGTCCCCGTGCCTCCTTCTGTGCTCCTTTGTGCCTTCTGTCTCCCTGTGGCTCTGTCTGTCCCCCTCTGCCTCCTTCTGTCTCCCTGTGCCTCCTCACATCCCCCTCTGCCTTCTTCTGTCCCCCTTTGTGCATCCTTCTGTTCCCCTTTGATCCTCCTACTGTCTCCCTGTGTCTCCTTCTGCCCCTTTGTGCTTTTTTCTGTCCCCAAACGTGCCTCCTTCAGTCCCCCTGTGCCTCCTTTTGTCCCCCTTTGTGCCTCATTCTGTCCCACTTTGTCCCTCTTTCAGTTCCCCTGTGCCTCCCACTGTCCTTCTGGCCCTCATGCCTTCTTCTGTCCCCCTGTACCACCCGCTGCCCCTCTGTGGACCTCCTTCTGTCATCCTGTGCCTCCTTCTGTCCTCATTTGTGTCTCATTCTGTCCCCCAATGTGCCTCCTTTTGTTGCCCATTGTGCCTCCTTGCGCTCCCCTGTGTGCGTCCTTCTGTTCCCTTGTTCCTCCTTCTGTCCTCCTTTGTGACTTCTTCTGACCCTCATGCCTCCTTCTGTGCCCCTGTGCCTCCCTATGTTGCCCTGTGTGTCTTATTCAGTCCTCCTGTGCCTCCTTCTGTCCCACTTTGTGCCTCATGAAAGTGGAGCCCTGCCTTTGTGTATTTTCTGGTACAATGCTGCCCACATTGTGTATTTTCTGGTGAAACGCTGCCACAATAAGTGTAATTTCTGGTGAAACGCTGCCGCATTATGATTATTTTTTGGTGAAACACTGCCGCATTACGACTATTTTCATGTGGGGGGGGGGGCGGTGTGCCACAATGGGGGGGGGGGGGGGGCAACCACAGGTTTTATTGCCTGGAGTGACAAAATGGCTAGAGGCGCCCCTGATTAGTGGCAATAAAGGGAAATTTGGGTGCAGGGAGGCGCCCAATAAAATGCGGCAATAGATGGAATTTTTGCTGCCTGGAAATTGAGGCTATAAATAGCCAGCGCAAAGTGCATCACCCGCTATTAACCCCCTTGCCAGTCCAATTCCCGCGGCAAGGGGGCAGTACAGCACTTCCCCGCAGCCACTCCGATCGCAAGCAGAAAATCCCGTTCAGAACGGGATTTCCTGCTAGGCTTCCCTGGTCACCATGGCGACGGGGCGGGATGTCACCGACGTCACAGGGAATCCCGATCCACCCCTTAGCGCTGCCTGGAACTGATTGGCCAGGCTGCGCAAGGGGTCTGGAGGGGGGGGGGGGGGGCGGCACGTAGCGGCAAATCGTCGGCGAGCGTCGGCAAACGGAATATGCATGCAGCTAGCAAAGTGCTAGCTGCGTGCAATAAAAAAAATTATGCAAATCGGCCCAGCGGGGCCTGAGAAATCCTCCTGCGCAGGTTACCCTGAGCTAGGCTCGGGATAACCGGCAAGGAGGTTAATAGCCGCAATTTCCAGTCTATGTTGATGCCCTTCTCTCTGCTAAACATGGTTTTGTGGCAGTGAGTGGTGATTAGTGGCAATAGATGGATTCTATCGGTGGCCGCTAACTTCAGTTTAGTGGTGGTGGTGGTGGTTGGGATTTAAGGTTTAGGAGCCACGAGGGAGGTTGTTAGGTTTCGGAAGAACCAGGGGGTTATTATGGTTAGGCACCAGGGGTGGAATTAGGGTTAGGCATCGGTAGAGGGAGGGTTCTGTATGACAGTAGGGTAAGGGCATAGTAAGATACTGATCAGTAAACATTGCCAATATTTTACTATAGAAAGTAGCAGAATATTGGTAAATTTACCGGTATTCTACTAAGCCCTTTTTCCCAGGTGCCTTTACGGAGTGGGTCAAAGGCCATCTTTAAGTTAGAGAATCCTCAATGGGACTCCCACCCTTACTTGTGGTCCCCTTTGCAGCACCTGTGAATAATATCAATTATTTTATTCTTTTTTCTTATTATTTTATATTGATTCATTAGGGACCAGTCTTTTACTATTAATTATATTACCTGTTATATAATTGACTAACAAATGTTTTACCTTCAGAGACAACAGGAATTTCTTGTCCTTCACAGAACAAGTGTGCATTGTGAAAGGTCCCCCAGTGTTGTTGATCAAGTCTGTTAAATGTTTGCTGTTTCTAGATATGTATTGATCTTGTGACCCCTTATGTAAGCTAGAATGCATTGTTTACATGGAACTTTGTTATTGTGTATGTAAAGATAATGACAAACTAGAGTCAGGTAGCCAAACATACTAAAATGTACACCATTGTGTTAAAATTGAAAGCATTGTTATTGTGTATGTACAGTAAATATGACAAACTAGGATCAGTTAGCCAAACATGTATGCCATTCTGTAAAAGCAGATGGTTGGTCTGTAAAACCCTGCAATCACTGACTGTCTATATATACCTTGTTTCAAAATACATAAGTCAGATGCATTTCCACCTATTTGAGTGTTGTGTGGTTGTGCATCTCCCAGCTGGAGACAGAGTATTCACTACAAGGTGGTGGTGGTGTGTGTGTGTGTATGTGTGTGTGTGTGTGTGTGTGTGTGGGGGGGGGGGGGGGGGGGTGATTGAAAACCACTGGGATCTACTAAATCATCGTGTAGCTACCTCTGAGATGGAGATAATAGCACCTTAACAGGTTATTTATCTCCATGGGTCCTTCACAGGCTGTGCTTCCAAATTAGACTTACCATTTACTTCTCTATCTGTGTCTCCACTAGAATCATCAGCACCACCTCCTATGTCATTACCTGTCCAAACAGATACAATAATTGAAAACCACTGGGATCTACTAAATCATCGTGTAGCTACCTCTGAGATGGAGCTAATAGCACCTTAACAGGTTATTTATCTCCATGGGTCCTTCACAGGCTGTGCTTCCAAATTAGACTTACCATTTACGTCTCTATCTGTGTCTCCACTGGAATCATCAGCACCACCTCCTATGTCATTACCTGTCCAAACAGATACAATAATTCACTTAAATTCAAAGCATTATTCCAGCAAAAACAAACAAACATAAAAAATAGGTCTCTGATTATAAAGCAGGCGGGGTAAAGGTATTTTTTTTGTACAGCTGCACTCTCCAGTGAGGGGCTCCTATTCTAGTGACTACTGTCAGAGATATGGCTGCCACTTCCTACAGGAAGGATGCTTTTTATGTCCTGTGAAGCGTCTAGAAAAGGAAGTGAAAAAATATCTCCCCAACAAGGACTCAGACATCCGTAAAAAAAACAGATAGATGTTCTAACTCTTCTTCAAACTCAAAAAAGGAGGTTTCGGTTTAGGGTTCCACTAATCATCAACACCTCAGTTGTGTCCATTCATAGAGTGAAGCATACAGTCAACAATCCTCCAGAAATTCAAGTATCTGCCCTCCTTTCCTTATGGCTCATAACCACCTTGCAATTTTGAGTGCGATTCTTCTGACAACCAGCGATTTTTTGAGTGACGAGCAATTGTTTCCGCAATCTCGCGACATGGGTACGAGTGCACGATTAGGCGGACGGCGCTTAGCAATCTGTATCCCAGGCGTCTCCCGCACAAAGTGCTGCAATCGTGTGAACTCTCGCTCGCGTCCTTCGTGTGCTGTTGCGTTTTCCCGTGGGCATGATGATGGACTGGGGAACACCCGTCATCAGGGGACGTTGCTGTGATCCATCTTCCTGCATTTAAGGTGACATTCAGCTTTATGGTCTTCTACCACCCTAACAGGTCGCTTGTCTCTACAGGAGAACTCAGCTATCCCAGAAGGTACTTCCAAACTATACTTACCAGTAACTCCTTCATCCACATCCACGTCATCTGTGTCTCCATTGGAATCACAGCCATCAACTCGTATGCCAGTATCTGCAAGATTGGAAAAAAATTGTCACCCCTTAAATGGTTAAAGGAAACCCGAGGTGAAAATAAACTGATGAGATAAACAATTGTATCTATCCTCCTACTCCTGAAAATGACTTTTTTTTTCAGGCGCCTTTATTACATGTAAAGCGAAGGATCGCCAGCAGCACCACGTGGAATTAAAAATGCTCTTTTATCGATGGTACATGAATAGAGTAGCTGTTGGCTGCTCTTTTCACGTACCATCAATAAAATAGCATTTTAACTTCCATGTGGTGCTGCCGATGATCCTTCGCTGTGCCTTCAGACTCTGGGGCGCTACAGCGTCACTTCTGGCCTAGCACACGTGTCGCCACTTGGTACTTGTCAATCTGCAGTTCCTTTATTACATGTATGCGGTTTACTACCTCAATAGCACTGGCTTTTATCCCATATAAGGTTCTATTCCAGGTTTGGAAGACCAGCTAGTCCCACTCCAGACCATGTCTCTCTTTCCCCCCGAACACACACAAAAACAACAGCAGATGTAATGTGAGGATGGGGAGATATAACAGTCCCGACTGGTTGGATCCTGATTTCAGTGTGGCGACTCACTGGGGATCAGTAGAGCTCTGCTTGTGAAAGTGGCCAGTGATACTAAGGTAGACCTACTGCCAGACTGGGGACAGTGACTCACTAGAGGGACACTTTAACATATATTTTGAACCCATTAGTTCTCTTAAAGGGAAGGTTCAGGGACTATCTAAAAAAAATAAAAATCCATTTCCACTTACCTGGGGCTTCCTCCAGCCCGTGGCAGGCAGGAGGTGCCCTCGGCGCCGCTCCGCAGGCTCCCGGTGGTCTCCGGTGGCCGACCCGACCTGGCCAGGCCGGCGGCCAGGTCGGGCCTCTTCTGCGCTCCATGGTGCGTTCCACGCCGGCGCGCTGACGTCATCGGACGTCCTCCGGGCTGTACTGCGCAGGCTCAGTAGTTCTGAGCCTGCGCAGTACAACCCGGAGGACGTCCGATGACGTCAGCGCGCCGGCGTGGAACGCACCATGGAGCGCAGAAGAGGCCCGACCTGGCCGCCGGCCTGGCCAGGTCGGGTCGGCCACCGGAGACCACCGGGAGCCTGCGGAGCGGCGCCGAGGGCACCTCCTGCCTGCCACGGGCTGGAGGAAGCCCCAGGTAAGTGGAAATGGATTTTTATTTTTTTTAGATAGTCCCTGAACCTTCCCTTTAAACTTACCATAGACTTCCACTTCCTGTACATCAATACCATCTCTGCCTTCACTACAAACATCAGAAGCAGCTCCTCTGACAGCATCTGCACCAATATTAGAAACAAACATATTATTATGTATTTATAAAGCTCTGATATCTGGCACACCTAACAGAGTACGTAGTCACATTGCTGACTTACCACTGACTTCTACATGAACATTATTTGTGCCGTCAGTCAAACCACCAGTACCGGCTCCTATAACAACATCTGTACCAATATAAGAAAAAAAAATATTATGTAGTGCTGCATCACTTTACAGAGTACATAGTCATGTCACTAAGGTACCACTAACTACGGTTCCATATCTATATATAGTTATCAGGAATCCCCAAGTCCCTCCAAAATGGAGGTGGAGAAACTTTAATTTTGGAATAGACACAATCAACTAAATCACATCTACATTAAAGAGAATCTGTATTGTTAAAATCACACAAAAGTAAACATACCAGTGCGTTAGGGGACATCTCCTATTACCCTCTGTCACAATTTCGCCGCTCCCCGCCGCATTTAAAGTGGTTAAAAACAGTTTTAAAAAGTTTGTTTATAAACAAACAAAATGGCCACCAAAACAGGAAGTAGGTTGATGTACAGTATGTCCACACATAGAAAATACATCCATACACAATCAGGCTGTATACACCCTTCCTTTTGAATCTCAAGAGATCATTTGTGTGTTTCTTTCCCCCTGCAGCTATCTTCCACTGAAGTGTCAGGCTGTTTCTTTCTGCAGAGTGCAGACAGCTCTGCCTGTATGTAATTCCTCAGTGTGTGAAAGCCCAGCCAGCTCAGAGGAGGATTTATCCAGCTTGTAAAAGATAAGAGAGCAGAGAGAAGCTGCCCTAATCTAAATAACACACAGGCAGTGTGCATAGAGGGGCCTGGAGGGGGGAGATGCATCACAGAACCACAACACTGAAGAACTTGGCAGCCTTCCAGACACAGGCTGACAAGTCTGACAAGAGAGAGATAAGTTGATTTATTACAGAGATGGTGATAGTAGAACGTGCTGCAGTAAGCCAGAGCACATTAGAATAGATTTTGGAACTTGTAGGATGGAAGAAAACCGGATGAAATTTTTGTTACGGTGTCTCTTTAAAGGCACAAAACAATTTCGTAACAAAAAAAAAGTCAACAAAAAAGTTCAGCTTCATCAAATTTATTTGGTACATCTACAGTAAAGACCATGTAATAAACACTGCGATAAATAATTGTCCTCCATGCCAATTATCTGCACACATTCTCTTGTTGTCCCTTTAGGCAGTCTAGTAGAGCTCATCCAGCTTGTTTGGCACTGTGCAGATCTCCCTCTTTCTTTATGAGGCTTGAGTGTACCTGAGACGAATTGCAGCTAAGGATTTACACTTAACCGGGGCTTCTTCCAGCCCCCTGTAGCCCATCATCCTCCTCACCACCCTCCTGGTCCCATTGGTTGTGCCCCCTGTCGTTCGTTAGCTCCCTTGCTGCCCTCCTGGTCCCCTCAGATGTCCCGCTGTCAGCTCATTAAAGGCACAGGCTATTGCCGTGTGCAGAACGCATGCGGCCACAGGAGCGCAATCGGGGGGGGGGGGGGGGGCGGTGTGTTTAACATGCACGGTGGCCCGCAATCCGGCTGGAACCCGGGCACCACAACCTAAGTGGACTAGATGGACACCAAGAGAGCTTACGGTCTACAGGTGGTTGGCGGAAACCCCAGGTAAGTAAATGTCCTTTGCTGCGATTCAGCTCAGGTTTACTTTAAGGGTAGCCTCCTGGCAGCATTTCTTAGCTTGCTTCAGATCCTTTCAGGACGTGGAGCTGTAATAGAACCTCAAACCAGCAGAAGCTCAGGAGGTGTGCCACGGACAAGACAAATAACTGGCTCAGTGCAGACATACACAAAGTGCACTGGATGAGGAGTCTGAGCAGCTTCTGAGTCACAGGACACAGCACTGAGATGTGTAAGAAGCTAAATCAGGAGGTATGACTTGTGTTTCATAGTACTGGAACCCTACCAGAGCAGGATCATCCACAAGGCCTAGTGGTTATCAAGGGGCATAGCTGCCACTCTCTCTGACCACTCTACCACCTCAACTTACTGAAAATATTACAGGAGGAAGCAGAGGATAGTACCTTGCCTTGACTCCCATTTCATCTTAATTCTTCTCTGAACCGTACTGCTTTTCATTGGAAGGATTTCAGCTGTGGTTGCTGAAACAGTACATACAATTACTTACCAGCACTGCTTTGTGATTGGCTCCACTTAATTTTCTTTGCAGATTGAACTGTGCTTTGAATCTATAGTAACAAAGATATACAAGTAAGTAATAAAGAATCATATCCCAGGTACACAAGCAAAATAAACCCAAATTGCAAAATAAGCCTTATGTGCCAAAACCATATCTGCTCTCATGCCTACTCTGCATATATATATATATATATATATATATATATATATATATATATATATATATATATATATATATATACATATATATATCACGCAGCACAGGAGGTCCCCAGACTCCATAAGAAATATATAAGTACAGAGGGGCTGCCGCACACAACAGGAAAACAGTGACAGGGGCTCTTGGTTACGCTTTAACGCGCTTAAAGAGGAACTGTAACATAAAAATATCCCCTGGGGGGTACTCACCTCGGGTGGGGGAAGCCTCCGGATCCTAATGAGGCTTCCCACGCCGTCCTCCATCCGTCAGGGGTCTCGCTGCAGCCCTCCGTGGAGTCCGGGCAGCGGTGACGTCATTATTTACCTTCCTGGCTCCTGCGCAGGCGCTCTGACGGCTGTCGGCTCCGAACTACACGGAAATACCCGATCGCCGTCGGGTCCGCTCTACTGCGCAGGCGCAAGTTTCCTGCGCCTGCGCAGTAGAGCGGACCCGAATGAGATCGGGTATTTCCGTGTAGTTCGGAATGGAAAGCCGCCACAGCGCCCCCGCTGGAGCCAGCAAAGGTAAATATTGAAATGACAGTCGGCACAGTCGCCGGCTGTTCGGAGGGCTGCGGAGAGACCCCCGTGGGACAGAGGACGGCGTGGGAAGCCTCATTAGGATCCGGAGGCTTCCCCCACCCGAGGTGAGTACCCCCCAGGGGATGTTTTGAATGTTACAGAGTCTCTTTAAGCTCACCAACTGCGCCAAAGTGTCCCCAATCTGGTGAGTCCTACTCTACCATGCAAAATGCCAGTTTTTATAAGCAGTATAGTGGGAACTAAACCAAAAACCCAGGAGTCAACTAAATGGGAAAAAAAGGAAATTAAAAACACCTTACCTTTCACTAGCTACCAAATGAACTCTCTGAACATGTGCAATGCACTCATTTCTATTATTAACTGTGCTAGAGGTGGGCATGGTCACGCAGGCTCACAGGGGAAAGTTATAAATAAATTACCAAGGGGTGAGCAGCACAAACCAATTTTTTTTATGCAATTCTATGCAAAGCATGCACGCAGCGCTGGAGGTCCCCAGACTCCATAAGAAATATATAAGTTCCCACTAGACTGCTTATAAAAACTGGCATTTTGCATGGTAGAGTAGGACTCACCAGATTGGGGACACTTTGGCGCAGTTGGTGAGCTTAAGCGCGTTAAAGTGTAACCAAGAGCCCCTGTCACTGTTTTCCTGTTGTGTGCTGCAGCCCCTCTGTACTTATATATTTCTTATGGAGTCTGGGGACCTCCTGTGCTGCGTGCATGCTTTGCATAGAATTGCATAAAAAAATTGGTTTGTGCTGCTCACCCCTTGGTAATTTATTTATAACTTTCCCCTGTGAGTCTGCATGACCACGCCCACCTCTAGCACAGTTAAGAATATAAATGAGTGCATTGCACATGTTCAGAGAGTTCGTTTGGTAGCTAGTGAAGGGTGAGGTGTTTTTAATTTCCTTTTTTGCCATCTAGTTGACTTTTGGGTTTTTGGATTAGTTCCCACTAGACTGTTTATAAAAACTGGCATTTTGCATGGTAGAGTAGGACTCACCAGATTGGGGACACTTTGGCGCAGTTGGTGAGCTTAAGCGCGTTAAAGCGTAACCAAGAGCCCCTATCACTGGTTTCCTGTTGTGTGCTGCAGCCCCTCTGTACATATATATATATATATATATATATATATATACATACATACATACATGTACTACTGTCTGCACTTAAAAGATTATTTTTTGTTTTGTTCACTGAACTGTTGGGGTGTCATCTGGACATACAGGGAGGTCACATGACATACCAGGAGCAGCGCCGATAGGTTGTGTGGGAGCCTGAACTCTTATAGGCCGGTTTCACACTTGAACGTTTGTGATGCGATGCAGTGCTAGCACCACATTGCACTGCAGATATGAGGCTTCATATTACCCTGCGCCATGTTGTGGCGACAGGGTCATATGCATAGGCGATAAATGGAAAAACTCCAACCTTTTGTACAAACCGGCAACAATCCGGCCAGCCAGTGACCAGTGTCCTGCAGGCACAACACCTCTGCAAATACAGGACAAAACACAAAAAGGACACGGCACTCATAAGCTGTGCAGCAACAAGCTGTACTGGAGCCACAAGATACACCATATACAAAGGCCCACCCCCCGGCTAGTGACGTCCTCCATGCTGGGCATGCAGTATGTCACTGGGATTCCTGTCGGTCCAGGCATGCACACCACGTTGCAACATGCTCCCTTCATGCACACTTACTGTGTTGCCCACTGACTTGCATTACTGCATATTCCATGTGGTAGGTACGGATCATGCGGTAACGTGCTGCGGCCTTTGCGTCGGTATTGCAGCGATATGAATCCTTCCGGCACACCTCATTGCATTGCGTGAAGTGTGCAAGTCTCCATAGACTTGCATGGCCCTTGTGGCAGGTAAATGGCGGTAAGGGTACCGCAGTGCGATGCAACGTGCAAGGGGCTTCAGGCTCATATATACCTTACAACTCGGGTCTGCAATGCTCTGGTCAGTGGCTACAGTATTCATGGTGATGAGAACCATCTTGAAGATCACTGGTGAAATATTTGTGTTGGTCTTTCCAAGAAGTGAAACTTAATCTTTGGATATGAATTGTATCTATATCTTCTATTGCAAGGATTAATGGCAAATACTTTCTCAGCTTGCTCACTTATATATATATATATATATATATATATATGCATGAAAACATATGCATTTCACTGTGCTTCTAACAGAAATTGGCACAGAGGAATGCCAAAGCTTGCTGCCAGTCAATAGATAAGTCAAGGTGTTAAAAATAGTTAAAATGTCTCTTGACTGTGCAGCTAATTACTCCTACAGCAAGGTGGGAATATTTTATAGCAACTGTACGCTACAGTTTTGCTGCCAATCATGACCAGCCAATCACAGTACAACAAATAAATCATATGCTTCACTATGAAATGTACTTGCAAGGGCACAAACATGGAGTAGACATACCCAGATTGTGATAGTTTGTTCGGAGAAACTGCTTCACTTTGGAAACTAATTTTTCTTGCGCTGCTATTGATAAATCTACCCCAAAGGTGATGTTATTTAGAAAAAATACTAGAAGCTTTTCTATGATGCTAAGCAAAAGCATGCCCATTAAGTGATACTCAGTTTCTTCATAGGCTGACTATAAGTTAATAGATTTGTCCTGTTAAGACTACAATACATACCTGTGGAATCATGGAGCTGAACTTTGTAGAAAAAGCTCCTAAAAATGATATGAATAAAATCAGTAACACAGAGTTACAGAAGAGACAGAAAAGAAGCACACCGGACAATATACGTAAGTTTCACAGTTTCACAAACAGCCCAAAAGTTCTTCTAAGAGGAGAAATTGGCTAAAATTCCACCAAGTTGATTAGGAATGAGCAACAGCTACAGAAATGTTAACTTGGAACTTGTTAACTTGGAAATGTAAACTCCCCCAACAAGGGGGAGGGGTCCCACTAGACTTTTTGCTGCCTGATATTTGCTTCCTGAGATTTGTGCCGTTGCGCCCCCCCCCCCCCATTCGAAATTATAGCACGTCACCTGACAATTTGCACCGCACATTATAGCCGCAGTGCAGCCAAAAAACCTAAACACCCTCAGTATAGGTAGGTAGCCAGGTATAGGTGCCCCCAGTATAGGTAGTCAGGTATAGGTGCACCCGGTATAGGAAGCCAGGCATAGTTGCCCCTAGTATAGGTAGCCAAGCATAGGCTGTGTAGGAAGCCGGGCATAGGTGTCCCCAGTATAGGGTGCCAGGCATAGGTCTAAAGAGTTAGACATGGGTGGGGTTAAGGTTAGCGTGGGTAAGGATAGGGTTAGGCAGCAGTAGGGGGGATCGGTTAGTGTTGGGCATCAATAGTGGGCTCGGTGTGAGAATAGGGTAAGGTTAGGTCAAAGTAAAATATAGGTAAAGATAACACATATTTTAGTATCGTAATTAACTAATAGAATATTGGTAATAGGAAGTGGCTAACTCTGGTGCCCTTTATACCTGGCACTTTTTTACATGTATGCATTGCTAAAACCCTACTTAGTAGAGCAGGTACAACAAATATACAATATGGTGATTCTCTGATCTCTAAAGTCATTCTGCAAACTGGGCAAACTGGGTTTGTAGTGATAAAAAATAAATGCAATGCATTTAGATATGTTTTAATATGCACCAAGAACCATATACTATATGCATTGTTTGTCCACAGTCACACATTTCTGATTGTGTTAGTGCTGTATTTCCTAGTGAACAGAAATGCAGAGAACCACATGGGTATTGCGTTTGAAAATGCACGTCCATTAAGTATAATGGAAGCACAAAATGCAGCATGCAGTGGAAAAAGAAAACGCAATGCGAAAATGTGAATGCTACAAGCCTCTAAAGGAAAACACATTCCACTTTGAATCAAAAAATGTTTTCAAACTGCAAAAACAGACACCAGTGGAAGTAGCCAGGTGGCCACAAACTTTAAGTACTATATACATTTGCATATAAGCCAACCAGTGTATAAGCCGAGGTACCCACTTTTCCCGTAGAAACCAGGAGAAAGTGATTGACTCGCATATAACCCCCCTCCCAGGTATAGCCCCCTCCACAGTAGCCAGATGTGCCCCCAGTACAAGTCGGCACCCCTCACCATAGCCAAATGTGCCACAAGGATGATAGTTGTGTCTCAAGATGCCACTAGATGGGGTCATAGATATGAGACACAGCGATTGCCACACAGGAAAAATCCCCGATCATTGCACCACTGACACGTTGCTTGCACGCTCTGCTCCACAAGCCAGGGGACACAGGTAGTCTTGAACAGCGCACTCTGCACACCATGTTGCAGGGGATTCAGGGCATGGACACAGCAGGGGGACAGCTGGCAAGAGCAGGATCACAAGTGCAAGATCCTTATGCTTCACTGCCAGTAACAAAGCCTGCTCCACCATCCATTCTGCTCAACGGACTCACATATAAACGGTGGGGGTAACTTTTCAGCACATGTTTTGTGCTGAAAAATTAGGCTTATACGTGAGTATTTAAAGTATTTGTCACCCAATATTGATATTTTCAAATCTGGTAAATTTATCTCAGCTATAGCAATTGGAACACTGTGCAGAAAGGTCCTAGAAATAGCAATTAAAAGATTAGAATACTAGATCACTGTTGCTTCCACTGAGATATGGTGCACCTGCCATGCACCTTTCTCTTTTCCAAGGAATGCAAGTTTATGCCCCAATCTTGTAATCTGTGGATATATATGCACAGATATTTCTGATAGCGTCAGAGAGCTGTTAGCAAGCAAGCTCCCTGCCGGCAAACAGTTGGATTATAGCGCAGGAGATTTGGGCACAGCCGGGGCCACCATAGACGTAATAGAAATTATGGCTATAGTGGCGCACAGTGAGTAACTTTGGCGCCGTCAAAAGTCTAAGCTGAAGTTACTTTTAAAATACTGTAATTCGGCCGCCAGCAATAGCTGGAAGCCAAATTACATCATTCCCTACCATCCACATGGACCTGAAGGGGGAACAGTAATTAACGCCACTGGGACTTGTGCGGGAACAGGATAAGCCATATACCGGCAGTATCCTGCGCCAAAGTCTCCCGGCGGCTATTTCTCTCGTATGCCCCTGCTTGGGGCCTTACTGGTAGCCTTCCAGCTTGCCAGGAAATAAACATACAAGTGGAAGTGCAGATGCAGAAGGCTGTGTCAGGGCTCTGTGCTGCCAGGGGTTTCACTGGTGGAGCAGAGAGCAATACTATGTTTTAGAAGTAATACAGATACACTTGAAGCTGTAAATCAAATAAGACATACCTTGCCTGAGCTGATCTGACAATTCCTTTAATTGTGGAGTAAGATAAGGCAAACGTTCTGCTCTCTTTCCAGGCTGTGATGCTACAACATCGCTGACATCAGGGGACGTATAGGAAGTCATAGGAGCTTTTTCACTGGCAGTAGATGAATCTTCCAATTTCTTGGCAAGGGCAGAAACATCGGCTTTAGAAGAGCCAACTGTCTTTGGGGCAAATACCTCCTTGTCAAGAGAATGCCCAATTCTAACTCCAGTAATAGAGTCTACAGAATGTACTTCTGATGTGCCTTGTTTACTGGAAGCCCCTGGTGCCTGTTCTTCAGGGAATGTTAAACATCGTCTTACTGGTGCCCCTCCAGTTAAGGATGACTGTGTTGTCTTTTCATCTGATGTCTTATTAGTACCTGGATAACATTGTTCCTCTGATAACCTGCTTTTAAGTGAAGAGGTCGCAGATTGTTCATTTGATGTCTGGTTAATCCTTAAAAGTTCAACAGGATGTTCATCCGATGAACTGCTCATACTCAAAAAATTCATAGGCGGTTCATTGGGTGGTCTGTCAATGCTAGCTGATTGTGGGATACTAGATGATTGACTCTTGTTAACATTAAAAGAGTTCTTCTGCTGCTCTGTCTCCAAGGAGCTCATCATACAATTAGAATTCATGGGTTCTTCAGTTAATGATACATTAGGATTAGAAGGGGCTGAAGGATGTTCATATAAAGTAACAGCTTGGATATTCCTAGGGTTCATATCTACGGTTTTACTATCACTAATGGCCACAAGTCCTGCGGCCACACTGCTTATTCCACTTCTTAAGCCCTGATACTGTGTAGCTGCTGTTATTTCACCATTGGTGGAGACTAACTTTCGCCCATTAGCAGGCTGCAATGTATCTATGCATTTTCCTGTATCAGATGACGTTTCTTGGTTTATGGGGTTATCAGGTTGTTCGGTTGGAGAAGTCGTCACTGTAGTGCAATCTGCAGGAGGTTGTGAAGTATTTGCATCTCTATGGAGAAGACTGGGGCTGCCAGATTCCGCATCTGAATTCGCTGGTCGCGATGCTGACCCTGCATTTGTAGCTGTACTTTCATTTGATGTATCTTCTACGTTGGGCTGTAGATCCTGGAAGATGAAAACAGCTAAGTGTACTTAACAACACACATTTACAGAAATGAATATTTAATTCCAAGGTACATTCAGACCCTGTTCACAGATTCACAGTCAGTTATGTTGCAGAATGATTCTGCATGTCAACGCACTGCCCATACAATTCTATGGGGCTGTTCCCAATACTGCGTTGTAACCAATCGCGTTATTCTAACTCGCTGCATGCAGGCTTCCACCTCCCCATAAAACAATAGCTTCATCAAAAAAGTTAATTGTGGGCAGCACTAGTCTAAACTCTGCATCTTTTGTATAGTGTATCACTTACAGGGGGAAAGCCTTCCACATCGGTATCTTCACTTTGTCCATCCTGAAATTTAGAGTAAGAAAACAAATCTTTATTACTGATGTTAATGAATTCGTAATACTACACATTTGTGACAACCTTTCTGCTCCCAATAAAAGAGCACCTGTCTAACAGCTGTACAGTGCTGCAGGATCAGCAGGGGGCAGTCCTACTTGGATGGGGGGGGGCTACATGGGAAAAAGGTGCAAGGAAAAATGGGCATCGGTAATACCAATAGTAGAATATTGGTAATTTTACAGATATTCTATCTCCAATACTAGAATATTCATAATCATGCAATTAGTATAATAACCCTCTGTACCATAATTCTCACACTAACCCTCCCCTATTAACTAACCATCCCCACCTACTCTCAACACTAAACCCATTAATTGACCAGCCAACCCAGGCCAGGAATTAAAATGCCCAGAGTTTGGCTATACCTTCATGGGAAGGTGTTTTTCCCACAAAATTTAAAAAAAATGTCTCCTTAATTTTAACAAGGGTTATCTGTTATTATTACTGATTTTATTGGGCTTTTATTTGTTAATAACTAATTTTTTAAAATCAGTAAGATCTGTTCATATTTGCTCTGATATTCTGATATTTTTATGTAGCTCTTAAAGCGGAACTGAAGATTTGATACAAACAAACAGTTCCACTTATCTGGGGCTTCCCCTAGCCCTCTACAGCAATCCTGTCCCGCGCTGGTCCTCTATAATTCTCCGTTCTCCCGCCGCGGTGCAGTTTTGTAACACCGACTTGTAAGTCGACAGCAACTGAACCTACGCAGCCCTGTCCACACGTACCTTCTTCGTGTTACTGTGAAGAAGGATACGCGTGGCCAGGGCTGCACAGGCGCAGTTGCTGTCGACTTACAAGTCGGCGTTAACGGAACTGCACCACGGTGGGAGAACGGAGGATCACGGAGGACCGGCGCGGGACAGGACGGCTGCAGGGGGCTTGAGAAGCCCCAGGTAACTGAAACTATTTGTATCGAATCTTCAGTTCCGCTTTAAAGCGGTATAAAACCCTGACATAATATTCAATAAAAACATGTTTTCCTACTTTTTATATGCCATACAGTTATCATATTTGCATTACAAGTTCCCAAAAGTACAGTTTTTTGCTTTGAGAGCTTGAGAGAAGGAGGTAAATAGGATACAAGGGCGGGCCAGACAGGTGAAAGAGGCCTGTTTTATGGGCACAGCACAATCTATTCTTAAATAATGCTCTGATAAACAGGGAGACGAGGAAAGCTGACCAATCCGCTTAGGGAGAGTTCACCAATCCAACCAGTTATTCACCTGTATACTGTTAAATACTGGGTACCACATACACTACAGCACCAGTAGCACCAGCGCATGATGTTTTTTTAATTTCTATTTGGTGTGTGTTGGAAGAGGGGTAGTCTTATAAGGCGAGTATATCCCAAACTCTATATTTTAACTGGAAAAGTTGGGGGGTCGTCTTATACGCCTAGTCATCTTATACACCGGAATATACAGTAGTTAAGGTTTGCTTAGTTTAAACCAGGGCCGTATCTATTAAGAGGCACCCGTGGGCCGGTGCCATGGGCGGGTCCTCGGGGGGGGCGGCCACCTGTATTTCAATAATTTTTTTTTCTTTTTTTTTATTTTTTTTTTATTCATAATTTTTTTTTTAAATTTTTTTTTATTTACTTGCCCGGGGGGGGGGGGGAGGGGGGGGGCGGTGCGGAGAGCGCACCTACAGACGGAGAGGGGGGCTCTCACCCCCGCCCTCCAGCACAGTGGCAGCGGCCGGACAGGAGTCAGGAAGTCAGGACATGATCCTGAACTCTGCATGCCGCCTCCTGGTCTAGTGACGTCACTAGACCAGGCGGCGGCATACAGAGTTCACGATCATGTCTGCCACTCTGCTGGAGGGCGGGAGCAAGTCGGGAGAAGCGCGAAGGACACGCTGGCAACTGCAGCCCAGCTACCCAGCCAGGAGCCAGCTCGCCCAGCCAGCCAGGTACCCAGCCAGCCCGCTGCCCAGCCAGGTACCCAGCCAGCCTGCTGCCCAGCCAGGTACCCAGCCAGCCCGCTGCCCAGCCAGGTACCCAGCCAGCCCGCTGCCCAGCCAGGTACCCAGCCAGCCCGCTGCCCAGCCAGGTACCCAGCCAGCCCACATGCCCAGCCAGGTACCCAGCCAGCCCGCTGCCCAGCCAGGTACCCAGCCAGCCCGCTGCCCAGCCAGGTACCCAGCCAGCCCGCTGCCCAGCCAGGTACCCAGCCAGCCCGCATGCCCAGCCAGGTACCCAGCCAGCCCGCATGCCCAGCCAGGTACCCAGCCCGCATGCCCAGCCAGGTACCCAGCCAGCATACCCAGCCAGGTACCCAGCCAG
The DNA here is from genome assembly GCF_040937935.1 of Hyperolius riggenbachi. Lineage (NCBI taxonomy): Eukaryota > Metazoa > Chordata > Amphibia > Anura > Hyperoliidae > Hyperolius > Hyperolius riggenbachi. The sequence continues at coordinate 104,139,672 of NC_090647.1, read as the reverse complement.
CCCGCTGCCCAGCCAGGTACCCAGCCAGCCCGCTGCCCAGCCAGGTACCCAGCCAGCCCGCTGCCCAGCCAGGTACCCAGCCAGCCCGCTGCCCAGCCAGGTACCCAGCCAGCCCGCTGCCCAGCCAGGTACCCAGCCAGCCCGCTGCCCAGCCAGGTACCCAGCCAGCCCGCTGCCCAGCCAGGTACCCAGCCCGCATGCCCAGCCAGGTACCCAGCCAGCCCGCTGCCCAGCCTGGTACCCAGCCAGCCCGCTGCCCAGCCAGGTACCCAGCCAGCCCGCTGCCCAGCCAGGTACCCAGCCAGCCTGCTGCCCAGCCAGGTACCCAGCCAGCCTGCATGCCCAGCCAGGTACCCAGCCAGCCCGCTGCCCAGCCAGGTGCCCAGCCAGGTACCCAGCCAGCCCGCTGCCCAGCCAGGTACCCAGCCAGCCCGCTGCCCAGCCAGGTACCCAGCCAGCCCGCTACCCAGCCAGGTACCCAGCCAGCCTGCAAGCCCAGCCAGGTACCCAGCCAGCCCGCTGCCCAGCCAGGTACCCAGCCAGCCTGCAAGCCCAGCCAGGTACCCAGCCAGCCCGCTGCCCAGCCAGGTACCCAGCCAACCCGCATGCCCAGCCAGGTACCCAGCCAACCCGCATGCCCAGCCAGGTACCCAGCCAGCCCGCTGCCCAGCCAGGTACCCAGCCAGCCCGCATGCCCAGCCAGGTACCCAGCCAGCCCGCTGCCCAGCCAGGTACCCAGCCAGCCCGCATGCCCAGCCAGGTACCCAGCCAGCCCGCTGCCCAGCCAGGTACCCAGCCAGCCCGCATGCCCAGCCAGGTACCCAGCCAGCCCGCTGCCCAGCCAGGTACCCAGCCAGCCTGCATGCCCAGCCAGGTACCCAGCCAGCCCGCTGCCCAGCCAGGTACCCAGCCAGCCCGCTGCCCAGCCAGGTACCCAGCCAGCCCGTATGCCCAGCCAGCCCGCATGCCCAGCCAGGTACCCAGCCAGCCTGCATGCCCAGCCAGGTACCCAGCCAGGTTCCCAGCCAGCCTGCATGCCCAGCCAGGTACCCAGCCAGCCCACTGCCCGCTTTCCCAGCCAGCCCACTGCCCGCTTCGCTAGCCAGCCCACTGCCCGCTCGCCCAGCCAGGTACCAAGCCAGTCCACTGCCCGCTCGCCCAGCCAGGTACCCAGCCAACCCACTGCCCGCTCGCCCAGCCACCCAGCCTGCCCGCTCGCCCAGCCTGGTACCCAGCCCACTGCCCGCTCGCTTAGCCAGGCAGTGGCTGGAAGTGTAATGGTTAAGGACTCTGCCTCTGACACAGGAGACCTGGGTTCAAATCTCGGCTCTGCATGTTCAGTAAGCCAGCACCTATTCAGTAAGGAGTTTCTTGGGCAAGTCTCCTTAACATTGCTACTGCCTACTGAGTGCGCTCTAGTGGCTGCCTCGCAAGTGCTTTGAGTCCGACAGGAGAAAGGCGCTATACAAATACTTGAATTAATTACTCAGCCTGCCCACTGCTTGCTCACCCAGCTACCCAGCCAGCCCACTACCCGCTCACCCAGCCAGGTACTCAGCCAGCCCACTGGTGTTATGCTGCCCACTGTGTGATTTACTGCTGAAATGCTGCCCACGTTGTGATTATTTTCTGGTGAAATGTTGCCCACATTGCAATTATTCTCTGCTGAAATGTTGCCCACATTGCGATTATTCTTTGCTGAAATGTTGCCCACATTGGGATTATTTTCTGGTGAAATGTTGCCCACATTGCAATTATTCTCTGCTGAAATGTTGCCCACATTGCGATTATTCTTTGCTGAAATGTTGCACTCATTGCGATTATTTTCTGGTGAAATGTTGCCCACATTGCGAATATTTTTCTGGTGAAATGTTGCCCACATTGCGATTATTCTTTGCTGAAATGTTGCACTCATTGCGATTATTTTCTGGTGAAATGTTGCCCACATTGCGATTATTCTTTGCTGAAATGTTGCACTCATTGCGATTATTTTCTGGTGAAATGTTGCCCACATTGTGATTATTTTCTGGTGAAATGTTGTCCACATTGCAATTATTCTCTGCTGAAATGTTGCACTCATTGCGATTATTTTCTGGTGAAATGCTGCCCACATTGCGATTATTCTTTGCTGAAATGTTACACTTGTGATTATTCTCTGCTGAAATGCTGCACACATTGCGATTATTTTATGGTGAAACACTGCCACATTATGATTATTTGGCACCTATGGGGGGGGGGCCCATCCAAATTCTTGCAAGAGGGCCCAGTGATTTCTAGTTACGCCCCTGACTACTACCTAAACTAGGGATACCTATAGACCTGGATATCTATACTGGGGACACCTATAGTATGTCTACATTTGGACACCTATAGACCTGGCTACTGTACTTATACTAATTATTTATATAGCGCCAACATATTACGCAGCGCTGTACAGAGTATGTATTGTTTTGTCACATAACTGTCCCACAGAGGTGCTCACAATCTAATCCCTACCATAGTCATATGTCTATGTATGTATCGTAGTCTAGGGCCAATTTTTAGGGGAAGCCAATTAACATTATACTTATCTGTATCGTATGTTGTTGGGATGTGGGAGGAAACCAGAGTGTCTTAAGGAAATACACACAGACAAAGGGAGAACATACAAACTCCTTGCAGATGTTGACCTGGCTAGGATTCGAACCAGGAACCCAGCGCTGCAAGGCGAGAGTGCTAACCACTACGCCATCATGCTGCCATACCACTGTACTATATTGTACTTACATCTTCAGCAGTACTTCACGGAGTACGTAGTCATGTCACTGACTATCCTCTGAGGAACTTACAATCTAATTCTCCCATAGTCTAATGTCCTACCATATTATTATGTATTTATATAGCACTGGCATATTCTGCAGCACTTTGCAGAGAACAGTCATGTTACTGACTTTTCTCAGGGGAGCTCACACTCTAATACCTACCACTATTTTGTGCGAGAGAACACTGGCTAATGTGTGGGGTTTTTTTTGGGGGGGGGACATTTCCTACTTGCTTTTTTAAGGTCACTCTACTCATACCCAGGGAGAAACCATGGCCCCACTGACTTTGGGCTGCACTGTTACGAGGATATTTTAATTAGCCACACCCACAGCGTTATGGACACGCCCACTGCATTCTGTGGCCACGCCCACTTTTCGCCGCGGCGCGCTTCGCGCGCCGCCAAGGTTCTCCTAGGGGGCGCCGTAGGTTTGGTGTGCCTAGGGGGGCCCAAACCCTAAATACAGCCCTGGTTTAAACTATACATTTTTTGTAAACAATACAGTAATACAAAGATGAGCAGAATACTTACATTAGAATCACTTACATTACAATCATTGTCTTCAGGCATTTCTTGAGACATGGACAAAGAACCTGAAATGAAATTCAAATATAGCTTTTTGGTAATGCTGACAGTGTGTAAACAAAGAAAAACCTTTAACCGAAAATGATAAGGGCTCCTGTACTGTAGCATATTCTTTTGGTCATTGTTGGGGTGGGGGAAGTGTTAGGAATGGTGGACTGGGTGCTAGGTCAAAAGGCGGTAAAAAAAAAAAAAGTGTTTGTTGAAGGACAACTGTGGTGAGAGGTATTTGGAGGTTGCCATATTTATTTACTTTTAAAGAGACTCTGAAGCGAGAATAAATCTCGCTTCAGAGCTCAAAGTTAGCAGGGGCATGTGTGCCCCTGCTAAACCGCCGCTATCGCGCCGCTAAACGGGGGTCCCTTCACCCCCAAATACCCCCCCCCCCCCCCCGCACGACTTGGTCAGACATTTGGTCGCTCCTGGAGGCAGGGCTAACCTCCGCAGCCCTGCCTCCAGTCGCGTCTATCAGCGGCGCATCGCCGCCTCCCCCCCCGCCCCTCTCAGTGAAGGAAGACTGAGAGGGGCGGGGGAGAGGCGGACATACGCGCTGACAGACGCGCGTGGGGCAGGGCTGCGGAGGTTAGTCCTGCCCCAACCAGGAAGCGCTCCCCCGCTGCACCGAGGGGATTTGTGGGATCAGGGACCCCTGTTAAGCCGCGGGATAGCGGCGTTTTAACAGGGGCACACATGCCCCTGCTATTTATGAGGTCTGAAGCGAGATTTATTCTCGCTTCAGACTCTCTTTAAGTAATACCAGTTCCCTGGCAATCCTGCTAATCTTCTGCCTCTAATACTTTAAGCCATAGACCCTGAACAAGCATGCAGCCGATCAGGTGTTTCTGACATTAATCAGTTTCTGAAATTAATTCAGATCTGACAAGATTAGCTGTATGCTTATTTCTGGTGTGATTCAGACACTACTGCAACCAAATAGACCAGCAGGGCTGCCAGGGAACTCGACCTGGCGAGGCTGGCTGCACCAGCGGAGGACATCAGGAGCAAACGGAGCTGCGGCAAAGACACAGGACGGCTGCCACGGGCTGGAGGAAGCCCCAGGTAAGTGGATCTTTTTTTTTTCTAGCTTAGACAATTGCTTTAAAGTTATGCATCAATTAATTTACTAAGGAGACCCCCCAAGGCTACCCTTCAGACTACTGTGCCTGTCGCTGATCCTTTGCCTGTACCCACCCCACCAAGTCCCTGTCGATATTCGGCCCCAATATACACCGCCCCTCATTGGCACTCGTTGCTCTGTGATACTGGGAACTCCGTCAAAGCATCTTTCAAGCTTCCAATGAGGCTCCCCAGTAGTCCACTGGACCAATGAGAACCCTCCTTGAGGATCACTGCAGAGCGACCGAAAGCAAGGGTGCCAGGATAGCCTATATGTACTTAAAGTTGGTATAGCGCTCAACAACAACAACCTAACTATAATCCTGAAAAAAATTCAGTCCCATATATAATAGAACAGTTCCGTTATATATTTTCATAAAAAGTCCAGGTACATAAGTCCATCATTCATCTGTCATCTTCATTGTGAATGTTAAGAAACTATATACGCTCACCAGATATGTAGGCCAACCCAAAACTGATCGGCATAAGCGCTTGTGACACTAGTCAATTACATCCACACGAACCACTTTGCTCCACTGGCAGCTCCTCCGTGCTCAGGTCATGCAAATAAAACACACAGCCTTAGGGTAATACTGTTTGGCATATATGATTACACCACTCCCTTTTAAGGCTCAATCTCCAGTGGTTCCCTGAGTTTAAATTACACCCAGTGCACCTCCACCAGATTTCAATAAAGCCTCGCACCGTATGTTTGCGCTGACCCAGCACAGACCAGCCAAAGCGCATTATGTAGTTCAATCACACTGTATCTGTAAACCAGTTATTCCCTAGAACTCAAACAGGGCCCAACATAGCGTAATTCCGTTTACTAAAATAAAAAAATATAAAATAGTGCACTCACAAGGTAAAAAAGTTATATGCGCATATCACAAACAGCTAGCGTCTCCTTCGCTCCGTAGGCTCCGCCCTACTAGTTTCGTCACAAGACTCATCAGGGGCATGGCCTATCGGAGCCAGGAGACGTCATTAAATCTAATTGCAAAAGTCACATGGTACACAACAACGCCGCCCACCTCAGTGTCATTAATTCGCCGCTATTCCCCGCTCTTCAAGCCCGCGGCTACTGTGAAGGGAGGACAGTGAGGACTACATCTCCCATAATTCCTAGAGCACTCCATAATATATCCAAAAGGGTGCTCCTCGACATCATCCACTGCGCACCAATCCAATACAAAAACTACACTACCCATAATTCCCCTAGCTGCACGTGACAGTCTCTCCTCTAATAAGCTTCCCGATCCTAGCGCTTACAATAAACTGTACTACAAATCCCATATGACTACGCTCCTAACAGAGTCCCATATACTAAACTAAAACAAAAAATATTAAACAAATATTAAAAAATTAGCAAAAGGGTAAATTTATAAAAAATATATAAATCTATAAGAATATAGATATATAGACAGCGCTACATTCTCATATAGAGGCACTGTCCTTAACTCACTTAAAGTGAATGTTTACCGTTTTTTTTTTTTTAAAAGTCAGATACTCACCTAAGGAGAGGGAAGGCTCGGTCCTAATGAGCCTTCCCGCTCCTCTCCCGGTGCCCGGTCCCGCGCAGGATCCCCCGTGGCAGTATTCGACCAGTTTGGTCAAATACTGCCACTTCCGCATGCTGAAGGGAGCTTTCGGAAGCCTTCGGGAGCACTCGGGCTCCCGAAGACGGGCCGCTCCATACTACGCATGCGCGAGCGCCCTCTATGACGCACTCGCGCGTGCGTAGTATGGAGCGGCCCGTCTTCGGAAGCCCGAGTGCTCCCGAAGACCTCCGAAGTCCCTGCGGCGGCAGACGCGAACGGGGGAGCCAGCGCAGCACCGAGGGCACCGGGAGAAAAGCGGGAAGTCTCATTAGGACCGAGCCTTCCCTCTCCTTAGGTGAGCATCTGACTTTTTTATTTTTAAAACGGTATCCACTTTAAACAGCACAATACTTAAAGGGACAGTACTTAAAGGGGAACCCCACCTATATATAAAAAAACGCAGCTCATGAATGGCACATCAGTTGACACACAAGTTCATAACACCCCCAGATATAATGAGACAATACAACACCCCATTCCCCTCCAATTACATAGTAATTATAATAATACTAATAATAATAATAATTTCAAAGAACAGCAGCCACACGAAAAGGGGAGACTAACATCTAAAAAAATTGACATCTCAAAAATTGCATAACCTCAATACCCACACAAGCAATTTGTCAATATAATCAATATAATTTCATAGTGATTACAATGTTAACACCTGAGAGACCATCATCCCTAAACAGAGCGGAATGACACATCAAGCAGGTACCAACATCAAACCATATAAACAATATATCAGTCCCCAAATTCTCAATCATCAGCAATAAAACAGTTTATGTCCCTAGGGGACAGGATCCTTAATTCATAAATCCATCTTGTTTCTAGCTTAGATATTTCCCTAATCTTATGACACCCCCTCCATCTGGTGGTTAATTTCTGTAGCCCGCAGAACCTAATCACTCCCGCATCCTGCCCATGTTTCTCTGCAAAATGTCTGGAGACACTATGTGCCCTAAAACCATTGGTATTATTAACATGCTCAGCAATACGCTGTTTGAGAGCTCTCTTGGTCCGTCCCACATACTGCAGCCCGCATGGGCACCATATGCAGTATACCACATGCGTGCTGCAGCAGTGGATAAATTCCCTTATCTTATGACTTCTACCTGTTTGGAAAGACACAACTTCCTTTGTTCTGACACCTTGTGCCCGTTCACACCCCACAAACTGGTGACATGGGTAAAAGCCCACATTCCCCCACATATCAGTTTTATTACCAACTGTTGGTCTTTTTTCTACCCTCCTACAAAAAAGTGTCCCTTCCTCCACCCTGATCTGTTCTACCACTTCCTCCAATTGTGCCCAATTATAACCTTTCTCTACAAAACGATCAATCAGCATGTTGGATCAAGCAAAGGAGGATCCGCAGTCACAGCAAAGTGATAAAAGCTCGTATTCTTTATTGAAAAAGCCACAAAAAATGACACAGATAGGACCACAAATTGACTGACGCGTATCGGGCTCAAAGTTTGCCCTTAATCATAGTCATACAGGTTCTGAAAGAGGCGGGGACTTTATAGCAGAAGGAGAGGGGAGGGAGAAAAACTCACATCCACTCAATCTGAAGGAAGCCACAACCTCTTAAAGGGAACAAAGTACATCTTATAATAAACACTTCTTGTTTTAGGAGAAGCCTATAATGGTCACCTCCCCTGATTGGAGAGACAACTCGTTCTACACCCTGATATTTAAAGGAGGTCATATTCCCATTATGACAGTTCTCAAAGTGTTTCGAAACAGCAGATTTTTTGAAAGTGTTTCAGCTAGTCGCGCAGTAGTGTTCACCTATCTTTGCTCGAAGATTGCGGGTGGTGCACCCCACATACTGGATGCGACAGCTGGTACACGAAATTACATAAATTGTATGTTTAGTATCGCAATTAATATACTGCAGAATGGGAAAAGACCTATTTGTTGTGTATGAAAAGATAGAGGTTCCTTTGTAATGACACCTGCAGTAATGACATGTAGTAAAGCCACAGGGATAAGATCCTACTGTGCTTAACCAGGTCGGGGTACGTATAGAGGCCGGAGACCTAAAAAGGCTAGGGGACAAGAGGGACCCTAGAGTGCATGCCTTACGGGAAGAAAAACGGCACCCTGTATCCAGAACCTGTTTCAGTTTGGGATCTGAATGTAAAACTGGGAGGTATTTCTTAATAGTGTCTACAATATTTTTATATTCTAAACTATATTCTGTTACAAACGTAACAGTACTCTTCCCTGTTCGTCTGTGTCTACCCTTGTTACTATCTAAAAGTTCAGTCCTGGATTTTTTGGCCACCTTATTACGACTAGTTTTTAAATGCCTAGCTGTATATCCTCTCTGCCGTAGCCTGTACTCGATCAGACTGCACTCCTTATTAACACCCTCCAAAGTAGAACAGTTGCGAATTGCTCTGACAAATTCGCCTGTCGGTATGGCATCAATGGTGTGTCTGGGATGACAAGAATTGGCTAAAAGAATAGAATTTCCTGATGTCGGTTTCCGGAAAGTGCATGTAGAAATTGTCTGTGACACAGGAGCACCTGTTAGTGTGAGATCTAAATAATCAATCGAAATTGCATGGGTGTTCATTGTAACTATCAAATTTAATTGATTATCATTTAGATAATTCAAAAAGGACTCCAAAGTGTCAGGGGGACCCTCCCACACTAACAACAAATCGTCTATGTACCTGCCATACCATTGTATATGGGAGGCAAAAGGATTATCATCCCCAAAAATGCAGAGCTCCTCCCACCAACCCATATATAGGTTGGCCAGGGAGGGGGAAAAGTTTGCCCCCATAGAAGCTCCGCACCTCTGGAGATAAAACTGGGAATCAAAGACGAAAAAGTTGTGCGTGAGAAGGTACTCAACTGCTATGAGCAAAAAAGACTGTAGTGAAAAATCAGCATGTTGGATTGTACCATAAAATCTACTTCATTAGAACAATTCCTCCATATCTTCCCGATCTGACCCCTAGGGATGTTATCCATCCACTTAGGGTGGTGACAACTAGATTTAGGTATATACGAGTTTCTATCAGTTTTTTTTAAAACGTTTTGGAACCCAACACTCCATCCCTCTTCATTACCACTATGTCCAAAAAATCTATTTTTTTTTTTACTATAGTGAGATCAATCTCTAATGTATTACAATTCAACCACTGAATATTTTGCTGTAACTCATCTTCATTACCCTCCCATATCCAAAATATTCCATTTTGTCACTTTCCCAGGATAGCCTGGCATGCAGCTGAGGACTCCGACTCCAGGTACCCAAAATTGATCCGACTCTTCGACTCCACAGCTCTTGCAGGGCTATGGAGTGGGTACAAAACCATCCAACTTTAGCTCCAACTCCTCAGTTTATGAAACACCCGATTCCACAGCCCTGGTGGCTGCAGCGGTGGATGTCGGGTGGGTGCATGCGCATCTCGCATGGAAGCGAGGCAGTGATAGGCCAATGCAGATCTCGCAGGGAAGCGAGGCAGTGATAGGTACATGCGTATCTCCCAGGGAAGCGAGGCAGTGATAGGTACATGCGTATCTCCCAGGGAAGCGAGGCAGTGATAGGTACATGCGTATCTCCCAGGGAAGGGAGGCAGTGATAGGTGCATGCACATCTCCCAGGGAACCGAGGCAGTGATAGGTACATGCGCATCTCCCAGGGAAGCGAGGCAGTGATAGGTGCATGCGTATCTCCCAGGGAAGCGAGGCAGTGATAGGTGAATGCGCATCTCCCAGGGAAGCGAGGCAGTGATAGGTGAATGCGCATCTCCCAGGGAACCGAGGCAGTGTTAGGTGCATGCGTATCTCCCAGGGAAGCGAGGCAGTGATAGGTGCATGCGCATATCCCAGGGAAGCGAGGCAGTGATAGGTGAATGCGCATCTCCCAGGGAAGCGAGGCAGTGATAGGTGCATGCACATCTCCCGGGGAAGTGAGGCAGCAGTGCCATGGTGCTGAAGGACAGTAACCACAGCACAAAACCTCACTCCCTATTGCCAGACAAACAGGAGCATCTCAGTAATGCTCTTAAAGCTCTGACACTGCTACAGTGACGTCAGCGATTGGATTTGCCAGTAATTCTCATGCAATAGCCAGGTGATAAGTAGCTTGCATGCTGTGAAATATGTATCACTCCAAATTGGATATAGAGTCTCCCAGGGCTGTGGAGTCGGTCCAAAAATCCACCGACTCCGACTCCTCAGTTTAGGATTTCACCGACTCCGACTCCTCGACTCCGACTCCTCTAATTTGCATATTACAATTTGTTGATTAAAAGTATGTAACATGAAATTCGTCTCTTAACTGCCAACGCTTAGGAATTTTACAAGACAACTGAAGTGAGAAGGATATGTAGACTACTATATTTATTCCATTTAGACTAAAACTAGTCCTTGGTAAGAGTACTTGTAAAAGGTACAAACCGGAACAAAGAACATCTATCAGGCCCTAGGCAATGTAAGTGTGGGTACATGTAAGTGTGATGTGCAAGTACTCTGCAGGGGAATGAGGAGATTGTAAACAGACAACACCTCTGTGTTCAATGTGCACAGCATTCTCAGTGGATTCCCTGCAGCTCTGTGGGGAGTGCATATGTAGAGTATAGTACTACTGTGTAACAAAGTAAACCTGAGACTGATGAAATTAAAGTTTTATACATACCTGGGGCTTCCTCCAGCCGCCTTCAGGATAATCCATCCCTCGTTGTACTCCTCCACCACCTGGATCTTCTGCTATGAGTCCAGGTACTTGAGCCAGTCGGGCGTAGTGCGCATGCACACACTCCACCGCCAGGAGCATACTACACCTGTGCAGCACTATTGCGCAGGTGCAGAATGTTCCTGGCTGTGGGAGCGGCATGCGGCCGGACAGCGCTGACTGGCTGAATTACCAGGACTCTTAGCCGAAGATCCGGGTGGTGGAGGACAGCGAGGGACTGATTAGCCTGAAGGGGGCTGGAGGAAGCCCCAGGTATGTATAAAACTTTACTTTTCATCCGTCTCAGGTACCCTTTAATTTGCAGTCACTAAACCAAATTTTAACAACATATCAAATTATTTGATTTCATCAGCAAAGGGAGTGCATACATTTGCATAAATCAGCATCAATGCAGAATTATTTCCATCTCATTGACCATCTCTATTAGTGACACAGCTACACATCAGGCTTTATTCTTACAGCATAGATGTTATTTAGTATATATGAGATTCCTGTGTACACATCATATATACAGTCACAATCAGATATGTATATCTGACCTTAAAAATACGGGGACTGCTTTATTGAAGCAGCACAAGTAACTAATTTTGATTGGTTTATTTCATTTTTGTGGACTAAGCACAGCTATTACTGTATATATACTGTATATATACATTATTTTTAATGACTATTATCTGAGAAATAGAACATTTTATCATATTTTCTATTTTAATTACAGTTACAAATTCATTAGGAGTCGGAGCATTTTTCCCCGACTCCGACTCCAGGCACCCAAAATTGCCCGACTCCACGACTCCGACTCCACGACTCCGACTCCACAGCCCTGGAGTCTCCACCCCACTCTACAATAGATTATAAGCTCGAGGGGCAGGGTCCTCTCCTAGTATTTCCTGCTCTTGCTGTACTTTTTGGCACTACTGGATTCTTTGCATTTGTGTTGCTAGATGTTCTGCATTGTGATGAACTATTCATGTATCTTTGCTCCCTACTACCATCTGTTTTGTTCTCTGTGCGGTGCCATGGAAGATGTTGCCATACAAAAAAAATAGAATTATAATATTAATCCTTTTTACCACCAACTTCATCGTACACCTGAGAATAGGCATTCCTTTCATCCGGGCTCATAGTCGGCAAAGCTGCTTGAAGCTGAAATGATAAAGAAACATTGTTTTAAATTAAAGGTTAATGATAATTATAATAAAAAAAACTCTAGTCACTAAACAGACATTTGGGACCATTCACATCTTTTTAAATGGCTTAGGTTGTTTCTCCTACACAAATGTGGCTGGATGGTGTAATAAATGGTTAAGGGCTCTGCCTCAGTAGACCTGGGTTTGAATCTCGGCTCTGTCTGTTCAGTAAGCCAGCACCTATTCAGTAGGAGACCTTTGGCAAGTCTCCCTAACACTGCTACTGCCTATAGAGCATGTCCTAGTGCAGTGATGGCGAACCTATGGCACACGTGCCCGAGGCGGCACGCGGAGCCGTCTCTGTGGGCACACGTGCGGTATCCGCTACCATCATTAATCCCACTACCCCAGCCACTGAGAACTTCACATGCAGTGATGAGTCGTTCGCAAAGAGCCGGCTCTAAGAGCCGATTCTCTTCAGGGAACGAGAGGAGCCGATGCCTGCCGAGGGAAGAGCCTAAGCTGTGCCCCCACCCCCTCTCCGCTCTGCTCACAGGGGCGCCTGGTCAAACGTCAGCACGTCCTGTCAGCGCGGGACTTTCGGCTGGCTGCAGGAAGGTAATCGTGGAGCTGCGTGCCGCCCCCGGGAGAGGAGACTTCTGTCAGGTGAGTAAATTATTTTTTTTGCAGGTATTTTCCCACATCACGTTATTTTCTGCTGACATGTTGTCCACATTGCGTTACTTTCTGCTGACATGTTGCAACATTGCGTTATTTTCTGCTGACAGGTTGTCCACATTGCGTTATTTTCTGCTGACATGTTGCTCACATTGCGTTATTTTCTGCTGACATGTTGCCCACATTGCGTTATTTTCTGTTGACATGTTGTCCACGTTGCATTATTTTCTGCTGACATGTTGTCCACATTGCGTTATTTTCTGCTGACATGTTGCCACATTGCGTTATTTTCTGCTGACATGTTGTCCACGTTGCATTATTTTCTGCTGACATGTTGCCCACATTGCGTTATTTTCTACTGACATGTTGCCCACATTGCGTTATTTTCTGCTGACATGTTGCCCACATTGCGTTATTTTCTGCTGACATGTTGCCCACATTGCGTTATTTTCTGCTGACATGTTGCCACATTGCGTTATTTTCTGCTGACATGTTGTCCACGTTGCATTATTTTCTGCTGACATGTTGTCCACATTGCGTTATTTTCTGCTGACATGTTGCCCACATTGCGTTATTTTCTGCTGACATGTTGTCCACATTGCGTTATTTTCTGCTGACATGTTGTCCACATTGCACTATTTTCTGCTGACATGTTGCCCACATCATGTTATTTTGTGCTGACATGTTGCCCACATTGCGTTTATTTTCTGGTGCCTGGGGTAACTGTTGCTGCATTTATTATTTAATGGTCATAGTTGGCTATATTTGCTGCTTTGGGGTTACTGTATACTAATAAATAGCATCACACAGTTTCTGCACACCCATGATGCGAATCCTCGTTTCACCACATTATGGTGGAAACACAGCTTTCTTATGCCTCGCTGTTACATCATTACGCTAGCTCCGCCCATACAATGTCATGGCCACGACCATTTTTCAGCAACACCCCCCCCCCCCCCCCCCCATTGGCACTCAGTGATAAATAAGTCGATTTTGGGTCGCAGCTTGGGCACCTGGCCTCTGAAAGGTTCGCCATCACTGTCCTAGTGGCTGCAGCTCTGGTGCTTTGAGTCTGCCAGGAGGAAAGCGTGATATAAATGTGTCTCGTCTCGTATGCAATCCATAGTGAATGGAAGTTGTTTCTTACGCTGACCACACACCTTTCAATCTTGATTTTTCAATAACACATTTCATTCAATAAAATTATCACATCCATGTACAGAAAAAATGAACTGACAAGTTAAAGTGTACCGGAGTGTACTGGAGGCAAACCTCAGGTGCACAAATAAATACTTGCCTAAGAATAGGTAAGCCTCAGAATCCTATAGAGCAGGGGTCTTAAACTCAATTTACCTGGGGGGCCGCAGGAGGCAAAGTCAGGATGAGGCTGGGCCGCATAAGGAATTTCACAATCGCGGCGCATCGCCGCCTCTGCCTGCCCCTCTCACTCTTCCTTCACAGAGAGGGGCGGGGAGAGGCGGCGATCTGTGCGGCGATTGACATCAGGAGGGGCAGAGCTGAAGCTGAAAGCTCTGCCCCTTCCAGGAAATGCTGGTGGATTGCCCCGCGGGCGATTTGGGGGCTCTGCAGCCCTCGTTTAGCGGCGGGGATGCGGCGGATTACTTGGGAGCACTGAAGCGAACTATAAGGAAGCTTTTGCCAGCGAGGGCCACAAAATATTGTACCGAGGGCCGCAAATGGCCCGCGAGCCGCAAGTTTGAGACCCCTGCTATAGAGGCTTTCCACGTCTTCCTCCAGTCCCCCTTCACCAAACCCAGAGCCACAGACAAGGGCTTGTCGGGAATTACACTGGGGCCGCGCTCCTCTTCAGCCGTACTCTATCAGTACAGTCATGTCTGCAAAGTAAGCCGGAGCGGCTTGTGTGCCACGCAGGTGCAACACGGCTATGCTTGTGCCAGAAGTAGAGCACGGCCCAGATGTGCAAGAGGATCCCAGGCAGTGGCGAAGGACAACATGGGAAGCCTCTGTAGGATCCAGAGGCTTCCCTCTCATTAGGTAAGCATTTGCTTTTTAGTGTTTTTAGGCCTCTGGTTCTCTTTTAGAACAATTATTATTATTATTATTATTTAGTATTCATATAGCGCCGACATCTTATGCAGCGCTGTACAGTATTTATTGTCTAGTCACTGACTGTCCCTCACAATCTAGTCCCTACCATAGTCATATGTCTATGTATGTATCGTGTGGTGTATGTATCCTAGTCTAGGGCCAATTTTTACTTATCTGTATGTTTTTTGGGTGTGGGAGGAAACCTGAGTGTCGGGAGGAAACCCATGCAGACACGGGGAGAACATACAAACTCCTTGCAGATGTTGACCTGGCTGGGATTGAACAAGTGAACAGTTGTGAGCTTATTCAATTGAACACAATAATTTTATAAAGAGGGTGTAATGCTAAGGAAAGAATTATTAGTTCAATATACCATAATTGCTAAGGAAAGCCCACACTTGTTGCAAGGAACAGAGGGAGAGCCAGAACATTTTAACTAATTAAATTATTACTTTAAAACACTGAATTGATCATTTTAAAATTTTAAGTAGATTGGAAAAAAATCTCTACGTATGTGGCAGCCATTATTCTTGTATCCACCATGTAACATTATGCAGGGTACTACACTAAACGGAGAGCAGACCCAGTGGTTTTCTGCTGCTCTAAAGGTGGTCACTAACGATACAATTTGCCATACGATCGTTTCTGAACGATTATTTGTATGAACGATCAGAAATGAATGTTTGGGACTACTAACGGACGAAAATCGCCTAACCAATCCGATCATATTGACTGGATTGATTCAAGATTCGGATCGGTTTCATTCATCTGATTAGATTGGTTAGAAGAATTTTGTCTGTTAGTGGTCCCAAACATTCATTTCCGATCGTTTGTATAAATAATTGTTCCTAAACGATCGTTCGGAAAATTGTATTGTTAGTGGCCACCTTAACATTGGCTACTTTCTGGTCTGCTCCAGATAATAATTGGAGATCAGAAAGAAGATGCATCATTTTTCTGTAATCTATTTAAATCACATCTGGAGTGAGAGGGATATGGAGGCTGACATAATCATTTCCTTTTAAAGAAAACCTGTACTAAAAAAAACATCCCCTGGGGGGTACTTACCTCGGGAGGGGGAAGCCTCAGGGTTCCAATGAGGCTTCCCCCATCCCTGTAGTTGCAGGCAATCCAGCGCTGGCTCGCCCGGAGCGTCCAGCAATCCTCTCCCGACAAGGCTTGATATATTTACCTTGCAGGCACAGTAGTGGCTCTTCCTTCGGGTAAGGCGGAAATAGCCGAACCCGATCGGATCCGCTCTACTGCGCAGGCACAAAAAGACTCGTGCCTGCGCAGTAGAGCGGCTCGATCGGGTTTGGCTATTTTTGTCTCACCCGAACGAAAAGCCGCTAGTACGCCTGCGCTGGATCCCGGCAAGGTAAATATTTACATCACCGCACTTTGTGGGACCCGGGCAGGCTGACGGAGGCACGCAGGAGGACGGGGGAAGCTTCTTTAGGATCCAGAGGCTTCTCCCTCCCGAGGTGAATACCCCCAGGGGCATTTTATTTGAATACAGGTTTCCTATAAGCAATGCACACTGCCTGACTGTCGTGCTGATCCACTGCCTCTAATACTTTTAGCCATAGATCCTGAAAAAGCATGCAGATCAGGTGCTCTGAGGGCTCGTTCACACTAGAGGCGCTTTTGACTTTTTTTAAACGCTGATGATTTTTCAAAAGCGCCCTAAAAGCGGCTACACCTGCTTTCCTATGGTGAAGTTCACATTGGGGCGTTCCATGCCCTGTCAGTTGACATAAGCGCTCCATGGACCATGTTTGAGGCGATTTTGCCTCAATGTAAGGTATAGGAAAAACGCAAAACGCTCACAAACTCACTTTGTGCAGCGATTGAGTTCGCGTTTTTAAGAATAAATACATTGTATTTATTCATTTTCGGGGCCAAATGAATCACTTGCTGACTTACGTCGGGAAGTGATTTAAATAATCGCTCTGCTAAAGCACTTAAAAAAAATGCTTAGCAAAAACGGACAACACACGGAAATCACAAAACAAAAACGCGTCAAAAAACGCCCAACGCGAACGGACACGCTATTGGAACGCAAAGGGAACGAGGCCTGACTGAAGCCTGACTGGATTAGTGGCATGCTTGTTTCAGGTGTGTGATTCAGACACTATTGATGCATGAAAGATCAGCAGAACTGCCAGGCAATGTGGATTTTTTCTCAGTACTGGATTGGATATTTGAAATAAACACAGTGAAACGTTGTGGTACATTTGCTTTGGTAACACACCTACACTGTGGGTACACCTGAGGATCATAATATAACACGACAGCTAAATCTCATACCTCTGGATTATCTCTTTTTGTTTTACGTTTCTTATTTCTTTTTGGATATCCACCTACATGAAAAAATTCACAGTGAAGCAACAAATATAAAAAGACTGCGTTTTTGATACTCTGGACAAGACTGAGTGTCTTATATTCCCACCCACACAGCTGCACCCCTCCCAGATACACATATCCTGAACGACAACACTACCATCCGCCCTACCCCTCAAGCCCACTGCCTAGGTGTCTTCCTGGACTTGGCATTCCTTTGCACACCACATCCAAAGTATTACTCGATCCTGCAACTTCCACCTCCACAACATCTGCAGGATCCGCTCCTACCTGTCCCCTGACACCACTAAGCTCCTTATCCATGCCCTTGTCATCTCCCACTTGGACTATTGCTTTTGCAATTCCCTTTTATCGGGCCTCCCCTCAAACCTAATTGCCCCCCTTCAATCAGTAATAAATGCAGCAGCCAGACTGATCAACTACTCTCATCGCAGCACCTCTACAACTCCCCTCTTTAAAGCCCTCCACTGGCTCCCTATCCGCTTCAGGATCAATTTCAAAATTCTGTGCTTAGCCTACAAATCTTAAGCAGCCCATACACTACTCGATTTTCCCTTCTTAGTTCCTTAATATTTTTTCATGCATAGTATTTTATCATTGTAGAATGAACTATCTGTCCCCTGTGTAATCGGGCTAGTGACATTATACTTACTAATTGAAAGAGATCGATGTATGAGTGGTTCACAGGAGCTGCTCTGTGTACTGTTAGAACAAAAATGATATTAAGATCTAAGAACATAATAATCAATAATGTTTAAACTAATTTAATGAAATGTGGGTTTCCTTTCACTGATAGCCATAAGTCTGTAGATTTAGCCAACTCTAGATCCACCCAATGGCATGTAAAATAAAGTGGTTCTCCTTTGCCAGCAATCTGTATCAGGTCTCTGCTCTTCAAAGAAGAATTGAACACTTTTTGTATCATAATGCTCCCTTTTTTAATCTTACTTAAAGAGAATCTGTATTGTTAAAATCGCACAAAAGTAAACATACCAGTGCGTTAGGGGACATCTCCTATTACCCTCTGTCACAATTTCGCCGCTCCTCGCCGCATTAAAAGTGGTTAAAAACAGTTTTAAAAAGTTTGTTTATAAACAAACAAAATGGCCACCAAAACAGGAAGTAGGTTGATGTACAGTATGTCCACACATAGAAAATACATCCATACACAAGCAGGCTGTATACAGCATTCCTTTTGAATCTCAAGAGATCATTTGTGTGTTTCTTTCCCCCTGTTCTCATGCACTGAAGTTTCAGGCTGCTCTTTTATTCCTGCAAACAGCTTTGCCTTTGTCTGTAATTCCTCACTATGTGAAAGCCCAGCCAGCTCAGAGGACGATTTATCCAGCTTGTAAAAGATAAGAGAGAAGAGAGAAGCTGCTCTAATCCTAAATAACACACAGGCAGTGTGCATAGAGAGGCCTGGAAGGGGGAGTTCATAGCAGAACCACAACACTGAAGAACTTGGCAGCCTTCCAGACACAGGCCGACAAGTCTGACAGGGGAAAGATACATTGATTTATTACAGAGATAGTGATAGCAGAAAGTGCTGCAGTTAGCAAGAACACATTAGAATAGCTTTTGGAACTTGTAGGATGATAAAAAACAGGATGCAATTTTTGTTACGGAGTCTCTTTAATAGTTAAAGCATGGCCAATGGGATTGTTCAGTTTCCCGCATCCTCTCCCAGACAGACGGCATATCCAACAACTGTTTTAATAATTATGATGAATCTAACAAGAATCTCTTGAAAGCAAATGCCCTTTTGACCAATGTTTGATAATTTTATACAAAGAACCTTAAAGCATTGCACATCGGCGGGGAAGGGGGACAGTCCCACAGACCCACCTCCCTCACCTCGGGCTCTCCCCTCCGCACTCCCCTCCTGCATCGACTAGCAGCAGCAGCTATAAATACCTCCATTCACCAGGGAGGTCTCCGATCTGTAAGCGCCCGAGGTGAGGGCCCCGCCAATGTGCAATGCTCTCCCCTTATGCTTTGACCCCTCCTGCCCCCCCAAAATGGCCCTGAGCTAGCTCCGGGGGGGGGGGGGGGGGGCACTAAAATTCGATAATTACGCCCCTGATTAAAGTGTACCTGAGATTGCAACTCTCGTTGTATTCATACTTAACTGGAGCTTCCTCCAGCCCCATGAGGTGCGATGGCTCCTTCGCCATCCTCTCCGGCCCCTCCGTTATTTTGTAATCGACACCGGTAATCTTGCTAGTTGTGGCCAGTCATGCTCTCCTGCGCATGCACGGACCAGCCGCGCGCACCCCCACCACTCTCCTGTGGCCGGCAGTGTTCTGCTACGGGAGTCAGCAGGGTCGCGCGGAACAGGGTGGCCAGCCATATTATCAGTGGCGATTACAAGATAACGGAGTGGCCATAGATTTTCCAGTATGTCTGATCGATACATTCAACCAATTGTGGACCAAAATTGGTTGAATCGTCAACCAGGCATGCTCTTGGCGGTACCAATGTTCATCGGATGGCCAACTACCCGCCAAGTTGACAGATGTATAGCCACCTTAAAAGTGTAAAGTTAGGTATATATGGGTCAGTTACAGACTAAATTACCAAACAGATGGATTCCTCTCCAAGTGATTCCTATACCACCAAATCTACCAAGCAATGGTTGAACTGCTAGCCCTGTACTGCTTGATGCAGTGCAATACTATTCAGATGTCTCTCCCCCAATATTCCACCTCTGCTCACTGTCATGGAAATTCTTCAAAATATCAGAAGGCGCTTTTGACTGCAAGCGAATCAATATTTTTTGGTTTCAATAGATGTCTGGCAGGATAGATCACGGTTATCAAATCAGCCAGAAAAATCAATAGAGCGTGGCCAGTTTTCGTTGGACTTTATATTCACCAGCTTAAAACCCTGTTTTCATATTTAACAGGTTTCCACAGATTCAATAATGAAAACAATAGCTCTTTACAACATGAATAAATGTAATCAACCAAACCTATAAAACTAATGTATTTACTGCCTGCCTTCTCAAGTATATATACATTACGGCCAGATCCCGAAGTTGACCACTTCGTGATCTAGCTGGCCAATACTCAAAGTGGCCAACTGATGCAGCCAATACGTGAACAACTTGTTCCTTTCACACTTTGTCCAACCAGAAGTAACCTGACGAGTGCTGGCCAGCCAAGTCTTAAAGAAAGGGGAAAAAGTTAAATGGCGGCATCTGCAATTCCCAGGCTCGTCAACCTGCCCCCAATTTGCCCTGGTGTCCCCTTTGCCTCTCCATGCTGCACCTTCATCCCTCCACTCCCCATGTCCTCTCACTCTGCCAGGAGGAAAATAGACAGTATGACCTCTCTCTTTTATTGCAACCTCTGCATTGCCGCTATTTGTTACCATATAAAAACATTGCCCATACGGCAGCAAAAAAGCGGTCACAGAAGGTCTGCAATAAAAAGTCGGAGAAGCCGAATACAGGCACGCTGCTGGGACGGCTGCTCTGTCTATTTTCCTTCCATCAGAGTGAGAGGACATGGGGTGAGGAGGGACAGAGGTGCAGCATGGAGAGGTGAGAGGATACCGGGGTAAAAAAAGGGCAGGTTGAGGAGACTGGGAATTGCAGTTAACGCTGAACTTTGCTGTTCTGCCTCTGATTTGGCTGGTCAGCTCACATCAGGTCGTGTTCTGGTCAGTTAAAGTCCGATAGCTATAACTTATTTGGAAGTTCTTTGCATATTGGCCGCAGTAGCCGGTCACTTTGCACATTGACTAGCCAATTTCCGCAGTGGTCAGACTGGGATCTGGCAGTAACATATACACCAAAAAAGCATATATTTTTCTAACTAATTAAACATTATTTGTCTGATGTGGTTTTGTGATAGAAAATGCTCTACTCAGAAACCTCACTTATCAGCAAGAGAGACCATGACCTGTACAGTACATGTAACTCTGTTATGCTTACCTTTCATGAGGCGTGGAATGCACCAGGTTCTGCAAATGTAAAATGTAATACTTAAGTTATTCTCACAATAATGCTGCCAGGGCTGTTTTTTATATACTTCTCCATTCAAACAGGAAAAAAACAGAGGTTATTTGCAAATTTGTGGAGACACGAGATCAGCAGCCATAAGCCAAATGCTACCATTATAGGTCTGTGACCTCCAAATGGTTGTCATGGAACAAACACTCAGCTCTTCAAAGCCATTCCACACTGATGTTATGGGGATGTGCCTTTCCATTAGAGCTTCTAATGTCTCAATTAATTTATATGGGAATTCATAGGTAAATAAACCAAGGCCTTGTTCACCCTGGAACGTTTTACTAGCGATTTCAGCAGCACTTTCAATCGCTGGCAATCGCCAGTGGTTTGAAAAGCACTACTGCAATGGAAAGTGTATAGCAGTGTTCACATTTAGCAATCACCATCAATTAGCGATTTGGTCAAATCAATTTTTAGCAATTTTTTGAGTGATTGCAATTCAATGTTAAAGAATCGCAAAACGCAAATGCTCCAAAATCACTTTCCTGTACAGTAAAAAATAGTGGAAAAATCACTTTGCAAAACACTAGTGATGTTGCTAGAGTTCTGCGATTCCCAGTGTGAATGGGGCCAAAAGCTTGCTGTTCAGCTTCACAAGGGAATTGTATAAACACAATCAGATGTGGCAATCCTAAACAAACATTCTCTAATCTGCTCACCAACATGATGGCAGGACTAGATAGGGTGCAAGCCAAATGGGAAGAAGCCCTGATGCTATCCACAAAATGGATTTATTTGCGTTGCAAGATAGCATAAAAATATTTTTCATATAGTGATCATATGGCAGAGTGCATACATACGGTGCTGAATTGGTGAGTGGCTCATGGGGTGGAAGCCACGGCACAGACCAGCACAATGGCCATTTCCCATCCGGGAGGGGCGTTTGTTCGTATGTTAAGTCTGGCCAAGTTAGGGTGTCCACACATCACTCAATTTTGCAGGCCGATGGACCTTTTGTTCCGATAATTTTATCGATACTGCAAAATGGCCACCCGATCGATCTTTTAATCTATTTCCAGACTAACTCGGCCAAAAGGATTGATCGGGAATACTGGTAAATCTCAGTCACATAGGCTCAATTGGGTATATGGTCATAGTTGCGGCGAGTGGAATGCAGAGATGCTTGGTGCACAATAAATACAGACTCTTGCCTTGCAGCGCTGGGTCCCCGGTTCGAATCCAAGCAAGATCAACATCTGCAAGGAGTTTGTATGTTCTCCCCGTGTCTGCTTGGCTTTCCTCCAGGCACTAAGGATTGCTCCCACATCAACATGCAGATAAGTTAATTGGCTTCCCCCTAAATTGGCCCTAGAGTACGATACATACACTACAGGATACATGCATAGACATAGGACTATGGTAGATTGTGTGCTCCTCTGAGGGACAGTTAGTAACAAGACAATATACTCTGTACAGCATCGCAGAAGATGTTGGCGCTATATAAATAATAATAAATGTCATATTAGCAATGCTATACTCTGAATGAGGTGTTCGTGCCATGGACGGTGACAGCACATCCACTGTCACCGTGCATGGTGCGAATCCAGTATCGTGTGATCCAAGCCTAAATATACATTGGGCTTGATTCACAAAAGAGTGCTAACTGTTAGCACGTCCGTTTTCGCGCACATTTTTGCATTGCACGCGATTGCGAATTTTCGCGCGAAACAATAACGTTTTCGCACGCAAATTTTAGCTCGAAAATGATAAAACGTTATCGTTTCGAGCGAAAATTCGCACTCTTGTGAATCAAGCCCATTGTCTGTAATCGTTTCAGTAATTTTACTCACTGCTGATTGTCCAGATGGTGTTCCAGTAACAGATTCATCAGGGGTCCTTTGACTTACTTCATTTTCTGTAACAAGTAAAAGTAACATATTTTGTGTGTCATAAAAGCCCAAACGTTGGAAAATCATACAAGCCCTAAAATGTAAAGAGCCAATGCAAAGCTTTAATCAGCAGATGACAGGGACACGCCTAGTAACAGCACAAAGTTATACTTCACCCTCCTGGATAATTCATAATTAGCAGCACTGGAGGGAGAAGTTTTCCATTACAAATTTCACATTTTGATACAGACTTTGAAAAAAAAGTCCCTTTCGGAATAGTCAGCCATGTGACTAAAGAGTCACTTTAAAAAACAGGCTGCTGTCAGTAAGGTAGGAGTTATTTCTCCAACACACAGAGCAAATCACCTGATGAGTCAGGGAACAGCTTCCCCAGCACAAAGCAGATCACCTGACTCCACCCACCTCCTTCCTCTTTTGCTCAGAGATTAATGCTTGGTGGCCAGCACTAGAGCTACAGTCCAGCATCTTCCTATGCAGAGCTTCCCTGCTCAGTGCATGATAATAATAATAATATGTTTATAGCACTCCCTGGGGACATACAGTTCCAATAGATCCACTATGTACTTGGGAGGGAAAAAGAAGAGAAGTGGAAGACTAGTAAATAAGAACATTGAGGAAGGAAAGAAGGGGGATAGTAAGGCAAGGAGGTAATAGAAAAGTGGAGGGAAAGGGAAAGCGCAGTGGGAAGAATGAAAGGGAATGGGGGAAGGAGATGGGACAGAATAGGGAAGATTGGGAAAAGGAGAGAATCCTCTGAAGAAGAGGTGAGTAACAGTAGAAATCACGTTTCTAAACTAAAAGAAAAAACTCAGGTGTTCTCTCCAAATGTGTGCACATGAACACCGAGAAAAAAAACAATCAAACGTGGAATAAGAGGATGATTAAAATAAGTAAGACCATTTATTATGGGGGAGGCAGAGCTCCTTGGAAGAAGAAACAGTTATTGGATATTATGTTATAGTAAAGTATATCTGCAAATGGTTATTCAGTCATTTCAAAATCATATTGGACAAAATAATAAATATACAATATATAGATATACAGTATTACTACATACTGCATGTTCATCACCAACCCCCAACGTCAGGACTTACTTATATAAACAAGTTGAGATCCATTAAACATTGGGAAATCTTCATCATCACTGTTGATTAGAATACACCTGCAAAAAAGGAATTCAAAAACTAAACATTAAAGAGGAACTATTAGCCATACTATGTCAGGGAAAAAAAACACACATGTAAGTAGATACAGTGGGATGCGAAAGTTTGGGCAACCTTGTTAATCGGTGTGATTTTCCTGTATAAATCGTTGGTTGTCACAAAAAAAAAAATGGCAGTTAATTATATCATATAGGTAGGAGACACACACAGTGATATTTGAGAGGTGAAATGAAGTTTGTTGGATTTACAGAAAGTGTGCAATAATTGTTTAAACAAAATAAGGCAGTGCATACATTTGGGCACCACAAAAAAGAAATGAAATCAATATTTAGTACATGCTACTTTTGCAGAAATTACAGCCTCTAAACGCTTCCTGTAGGTTCCAATGAGAGTCTGCATTCTGGTTGAAGGTATTTTGGACCATTCCTCTTTACAAAACATCTCTAGTTCATTCAGGTTTGATGGTTTCCGAGCATGGACAGATCTCTTTAAAGGGAAGGTTTAAGCAAAATAAAAAAATGAGTTTCACTTACTTGGGGCTTCTACCAGCCCCATGCAGCCATCCTGTGCCCTCGTAGTCACTCACTGCTGCTCCAGTCCCCCGCTGGCAGCTTGCCGACCTCGGAGGTCGGTGGGACGCATTGCGTACATTTTTACGCATTCCCACTAGTGCAGGAACACTAACACATACATTTTTACACATTACTGGTTCAATGCGTAAAAATGTACGCATTGAACCAGTAATGCGTAAAAATGTATGTGTTCCTGCACTAGCGGGAATGCGTAAAAATGTACGCAATGTGTCCCGCCGACCTCCGAGGTCGGCAAGCTGCCAGCGGGGGACTGGAGCAGCAGTGAGTGACTACGAGGGCACAGAATGGCTGCATGGGGCTGGTAGAAGCCCCAGGTAAGTGAAACTCATTTTTTTATTTTGCTTGGACATTCCCTTTAACTCACACCACAGATTTTCAATTATATTCAGGTCTGGGGACTGAGATGACCATTCCAGAACATTGTACTTGCTTCTCTGCATGAATGCCTTGGTGGATTTTGAGCAGTGTTTAGGGTCGTTGTCTTGTTGAAAGATCCAGCCCTCGGGCAGCTTCAGCTTTCTCACTGATTCCTAGACATTGGTCTCCAGAATCTGCTAATACTGAGTGGAATCCATGTGTCCCTCAACGATGGAACCACCACCATATTTTACTGCAGGTAGCAGGTGTTTCTCTTGGAATACTGTGTTCTTTTTCCTCCATGCATAACGCCCCTTGTTATGCCCAAATAACTCAATTTTAGTTTCATCAGTCCACAGCACTTTATTCCAAAATTAAGCTGACTTGTCCAAATTTAGCATACCTCAAGCAGCTATGTTTGTGCTGTGGGCGGAGAAAAGGCTTCCTCTGCATCACTCTTGCATACAGCATGTCCTTGTGTAAAGTGCGCCGAATGGTTGACCGATGCACAGTTACTCCATCTGCAGCAGGATGTAGTTGCAGGTCTTTGGTGCTGGTCTGTGGATTGACTGACTGTTCACACCATTCGTCACTTCTGTCTATCGGAGATTTTTCTTGGTCTGCCACTTCGAGTCTTAACTTGAACTGAGCCTGTGGTCTTTTATTTCCTCAACATGTTCCTAACTGTGGAAACAGACAGCTGAAATCTCTGAGACAACTTTCTGTATCTTTCCCCTAAATCATGATGGTGAACAATCTTTGTCTTCAGGTCATTTGAGAGTTGTTTTGACACCCCCATATTGCTACTCTTCAGAGAAAATTAAAAGAGGAGGGAAACTTACAATTGCCCCCCTTAAATACGCTTTCTCATAATTGGATTCACCTATGTATGTAGGTCAGGGGTCACTGAGCTTACCAAGCCAATTTGAGTTCCAATAAATTCATTGTAAAGGTTTTGGAATCAATAAAATGACAAGTGCCCACATTTATGAACCTGCCTAATCTTATTTAAACAATTATTGCACACTTTCTGTAAATCCAATAAACTTCATTTCACTTTTCAAATATCACTGTGTGTCTCCTGTATGATATATTTAATTGACATTTTTTTTATCGTAATAACCAACGATTTATACAGGAAAAATCATGCCGATTAACAAGGTTGCCCAAACTTTCGCATCCCACTGTAGTTACCTGCTCTACATACATAACATCTGTATTGCACAATCCACGTTTGGATTTCAGTGAAGTTTATATAGTAAATAAAAAGAATTCTGTTCCTGGCAGGGAGCATTTTGGATCCCACAAGCTTGAAGCCAAATCCTGATGTAATTCCTCCCTTACGACACCCCCCCCCCCCACCCTCCGGCAATCCCCCCCCGAATCCCCTCTCCTCCCTGCAGCATTACAGAGCGCAGTGGGGAGGAATAATGTCAGCGCACACAGACTCATCTCCTTATGGTTCCAGGCACTGGTGTACCCCTCTATACTCTGCACTACCACCGGCAGTAATGCAGAGTATAGACAGGAACTCCAGTGCCTGGAACAATAAGGAGATGAGTCAGTGTGCGCTGCGTGGTGCGCGGGCGTGTGCGCACGCATGCACACTGATAAGGGCGGGAGGGGGGGTTGTGAGGGAGGCCTAGGGCCCGTTATTGTAACGGGCTTAAGCCTACTAGTATATATACAGTGGCTTGCAAGAGTATTCGGCCCTCTTGAAGTTTTCCACATTTTGTCACATTACTGCCACAAACATGAATTAATTTTATTGGAATTCCACGTGAAAGACCAATACAAAGTGGTGTACACGTGAGAAGTGGAACAAAAATCATACATGATTCAAAACATTTTTTTACAAATCAATAACTGCAAAGTGGGGTGTGCATAGTTATTAAGCCCCCTGAGTCAATACTTTGTAGAGCCACCTTTTGCTGCAATTATAGCTGCCAGTCTTTTAGGGTATGTCTCTACCAGCTTTGCACATCTAGAGACTGAAATCCTTGCCCATTCTTCTTTGCAAAACAGCTCCAGCTCAGTCAGATTAGATGGACAGCGTTTGTGAACAGCAGTTTTCAGATCTTGCCACAGGTTTTCGATTGGATTTAGATCTGGACTTTGACTGGGCCATTCTAACACATGGATATGTTTTGTTTTAAATCATTCCATTGTTGCCCTGACTTTATATTTAGGGTCGTTGTCTTGCTGGAAGGTGAACCTCCGACCCGTCTTAAGTCTTTTGCAGACTCCAAGAGGTTTTCTTCCAAGATTGCCCTGTATTTGGCTCCATCCATCTTCCCATCAACTCTAACCAGCTTCCCTGTCCCTGCTGACGAGAAGCACCCCCAGAGCATAATACTGCCACCACCATATTTAACAGTGGGGATGGTGTGTTCAGAGTGATGTGCAGTGTTAGTTTTCCGCCACCCATAGCGTTTTGCATTTTGGTCAAAAAGTTCAGTTTTGGTCTCATCTGACCAGAGCACCTTCTTCCACGTGTTTGCTGTGTCCCCCACATGGCTTGTGGCAAACTGCAAACAGGACTTCTTATGCTTTTCTGTTAACAATGGCTTTCTTCTTGCCACTCTTCCATAAAGGCCAATTTTGTGCAGTGCATGACTAATAGTTGTCCTATGGACAGATTTCCCCACCTGAGCTGTAGATCTCTGCAGTTCGTCCAGAGTCACCATGGGCCTCCTGACTGCATTTCTGATCAGCGCTCTCCTTGTTCGGCCTGTGAGTTTAGGTGGACGGCCTTGTCTTGGTAGGTTTACAGTAGTGCCATACTCCTTCCATTTCTGAATAATCGCTTGAACAGTGCTCCGTTGGATGTTCAAGGCTTTGGAAATCTTTTTGTAGCCTAAGCCTGCTTTAAATTTCTCAATAACTTTATCCCTGACCTATCTGGTGTGTTCTTTGGACTTCATGGTGTTGTTGCTCCCAATATTATCTTAGACAACCTTTGAGGTCGTCACAGAGCAGCTGTATATGTACTGACATTAGATTACACACAGGTGCACTCCATTTAGCCATTAGCATTCACCAGGCAATGTCTATGGGCTTCTGACTGCCCTCAGAGCAAAGGGGGCTGAATAATTACGCACACCCCACTTTGCAGTTATTAATTTGTAAAAAATGTTTGGAAACATGTATGATTTTCGTTCCACTTATCACGTGTACACCACTTTGTATTGGTCTTTCACGTGGAATTCCAATAAAATTTGATTCATGTTTGTGGCAGTATAGTGACAAAATGTGGAAAACTTCAAAGGGGCCGAATACTTTTGCAAGCCACTGTGTGTATATATATATATATATATATATATATATATATATATATATATATATATATACATATACGGTATATGATGAAACACGCTGCCATTAACAGAGCGACTTTGCACTATTTCTAATAAAGGTCCATGCAAGGCCAAATACAGACTATAGATCTCTCTGACACAATTTTACCTGATCATTCCATATAACGGTATGTTAGTAGACTCTGTACTGTAGCTATCGGGCAATTAAATCCAACACAACTGACTGCAGTAGGGACATCAGCAAAGATAGTAATGCATGTACTGTACAGACATGACACTGTGACAGAAAACTATCAAGTTTCTATCTGTATGTCATACACCTATGTTGCTATACGGCATGAAAAGCCAGAATACACACTCATAATCATATGTTACGTAGTAGCTGCAAAAATATCATCACTTACGAATCATTGGAATCCTTCTTAGGTGGTACTTCCTAAACACCAATGATAAATAAATAAGTAAATAAGTTATATTTATATGATACATAAGTAAATACATTATATTTAAATACTTAATAATTGCAGAGTTATAGATAGCAAACTTAAAATACATTTAATACAACAAAAAAAGTTAACTAAAGATGACCATACATGGTACAATTTTTTTTCGATAAGAGAAATTCGTTTGGTGACTCCGTTGATCGAATATAAAGATTTTTCCAACATGTTCGATTGGCTTTTTATAGAAAAAATAGGACAATCGTTTTTTTTCTAGATCGAAAAAAAGAGGAGCCAAATACTAGTAAAATACAGGTAGTCCCTGGTTAAAAAATAAGATAGAGACTTCTTTCCGTTTTTATCTTTCATCCGTTCTCTTTTGTCTCCCTCTTTTCTTCATGTGCCTCTTTTGTCTCCCTCTACTCACCTCAGTTTGAGCCTCTTTTGTGTCCCTCTGTGTGACCTCATGTTCCCATCTCATCTTTTTTCTCCCTGTGCCTCTTTTGTCCGCCTCTGTTCCCCTCGTGTGTGAGAATCCGCTCAGCTGCCTGCGCAGGCAGGCAGCCTTTTGACCATTGTTTAGGTTTGCTTGCTGCAGGACTCTGGAAAGGAGACCTTCTGTCAGTTGTGCAGCTTGTGTTGCTGAGGGATTTGCATACATTAGTCATGCAAATCCATTACCTGCCTTCTTTTGATGACTGGCACTATAAAAGCATTCTGCTCCCAGAATGCTTGGCTGGACATTTCCCTTCCATGGTCTGTTCCTGATGGACACTGCTGGAGTGTCAGCCATTGCTATCTAGTATAGTTAATTCCTGGGGGTTGCTTTAGGCTCCCCTTCTAGTCCAGTCAGGTTGTATTATCTGTTTTGCCTGTTCCGTCTGTCTTGTGTTTGGATCGCACAAGCCCTAGCGTTAGCGGCTGTGGATCCTTCTGATTGAGTCTGGAGTGTAGGTTGGAACAGCGGTTGTTTCTGCCTACCTCATCTGTTCTGTCTGCCGTGTGCGCACTCGCCCTAGCGCTGGGGATCCTTCTGTTCTGTCTCCTGGGATCGCGCTAGCCACTTTTCGCTAGCGCTGGGGATCCTTCTGTTCTGTCTTCTGGGATCGCGCTAGCCACTTTTCGCTAGCGCTGGGGATCCTTCTGTTCTGCTACTCTGTCTCCTGGGATCGCGCTAGCTACTTTTTGCTAGCGCTGGGGATCCTTCTGTTCTGTCTTCTGGGATCGCGCTAGCCACTTTTCGCTAGCGCTGGGGATCCTTCTGTCGCTTGTCCCTGTTTTCGTGTGTCTGTCTTGTCTGCTGCGCTTGCTGGAGGCTCGGTGAGGTAACCGTTAAGCAAGCGCTCGCGTCCTCTGTTTCATGTTTGTCTGTTAATGGTTAGTTAGGCGTGCTTGTCTCTATTGTGCTTATCACGTGGAGACCGCGCATAACCGCGCGCACTGTTGCGAATGAGTGCGGTGTTCGCGGTTAGCTAGCTTTTGTTATTTTCCGTATTTCCTTATTGTATTATTTGCTGTGCCTTTGCTACTCTCGTGCTCCGCCTTGCTGTACCTTGTGTCACGTCTGGCGATCGCACCTCTCGCAATCGCGTTCCTGCTTCTTATCTGCTGTGGTGTGTGCACAGTCGCGGGTTGGCGACTAATTTTATGCACACACACACAATCTGTCTCTGTGCTCACTCTCAATCGCTTCTCTTGCGATTGCGTTTCTTCCCTTCGTACAATTCCTGTCTGGCGTGTGTGATAGGGCAGAGGAGCTGTTCCTCTGCACTCCACAGCTCCACCTGCCGACAGGAATTTCCCTCTGCAGGTGCATAGCACCTAGCCTGGGTGTCCTCAATTATACGCTTGTGGAGGAAATCCGCCGCGTCAGCGCACGTCTGGTGCGCTGACCACGGAGACGATTCCGCAATCGTTACACCGTGTCTCTTTTATCCCTGTGTTACCTCTTGTCCCCTTCTTTCTCAGCTCGTCCCCCTGCCCTAGCCAGGTATAGGTGCCCCCAGTATAGGTATCCAGGCATAGGTGCCCCAAGTATAGGTAGCCAGGTATAGGTTCCCCCAGAATAAGTAGCCAGCTATAGCTGGTGCCACAGTGTAGGTAGCCTGGTGTAGATGCCCCCAGTATAGGTAGCCTGGAATAGCTAGTGCCCCAGTATAGTCCAGCAAAATACAGGTGACTCAGTATAGGTATTCTACTATAGGTGGTGCCTCTGTATAGGTAGCCTGGTATAGTTGCCCCCAGTATAGGTTGCCTGGTATGCGTGCTGGACCAGTATAGGTTAGCCAGGTACAGGTGCCCCCAGTATAGGTAGCAAGCTATAGGCGCCCCAGTATAAGTAGCCAAGTATAGGTGGTGCCCCAGTATAGCTAACCAGGTACAGGTGGTGCCCTCAGTAAAGGTAGCCAAGTATAGGTGGTGCCACAGTATAGGTAGCTAGGTATAGGTGGTTCCCCAGTATAGGTAGCTAGGTATAGGTTGTTCCAGCCCCAGTATAGGTAGCCTGTAGCCAGATACAGGTGGGTGCCCCAGTATAGAAAGTCCGCTGTAGCGGGCCCACTCATCTGCTCCCCATGTTCAAGCGCTGATGTCAATCTTCGCTCCGTGCTGGTGCGCGGTGCGCTGATTAGTGAGTAACAGGCCCGCAGCCAGCACATGCAGCCCTTCCAGCCCTGGACCCCTCACTGCAGTGTCAGTTCTCCCCCCTGATGGCTGCCCTGGCTGAGACAGTGCTAAGTCACAGTGTTGGAGCATGCTGTCTTATTTGTGCACTTCCTTGATCGCGCTCCCAAGCATCTGTGCATGGGAGCTATGGCCATGAATATTTTGTGCATGCGCAGTTAGGAAAGAATTGTAACTGCACATGCACAGATTGCTCCTGCACATGCAAAGCCACTAGGGAGCGCGATTGAGGTGGAGCACAGACAGGACAGAGCAAGCGCCATAGCTGTGACTGAGCCCAAATGCAGTTTTTAAAGTGGAGTAACAGCAGCATGACGGAGGGGAGGCCAAAGAAGCTAAGGAGCCAGGAAGATTTTGGGGGGTTGGAAAAAGCCCCAGGTATAGCTAAATCATGTTTTGTTTTTTTGTTCAGGTGTTTGCATAAGTTACTCATATGCGGTTTTGTGTATTTGCATTTTTTACCACTAAGTATGCTGGCTTTCATTATTTTACATATTTTGAGTACAGCTGTTTATAGAATCCTTTCTCTGAGGCCAATTGTATTGAGCTGCTTGCACAATACAATTGGCTCCAAACCTGACCCCACTTAACAGAATCCACAGTTATCCATTAGACATAGCATTACTGACCATATTGCCATCATTGTCATTCCTCTGGTCATCCAACAACTGATCTGATGGCCTCTGGCCACTGTCTGAGTCTCCTATGTCTGAATCCTGTGCACTCTCTGAAAAACAGAAGAGAGGGAAGCGAGTTATGTACATTGGCTAGCCAGTGTCCCCAGCACCAAAAGCAATCAGGGTGTGAACCCTGGCTAAGACAACTAACAATGAGTTTGAGGATCATTAAAGGGGGCTTCCGCATTCCACTATGTGCCTTTCCCATATCCATGGGGTCTACCATTACATGCTACAGGCGCTAGTTACCCCCACAAACTTCTCCAGGGCATCATAGATAGGGATGAGCATACCCTTGGACAAGGGTGCTCTGCAGAAACTGTCCCTCCTCTGCCCACCAGCCTTATTGACCCTGTGGGTTCGCATTTCTGATGGGGCAGGGAACCATTGCGGGGAGTCTCCATGGGGGACAAGGTGTCAGTGCTTGGGAATGGGAACCCTACTCTATTACTCTATATGTTTTTGTTTTTTACATCATTTTAAATGTGCACTGTCATTTTAAAGAGACACTGAAGCGAAAAAAAAATTATGATATTATGATTTGTATGTGTAGTACAGCTAAGAAATAAAACATTAAGATCAGATACATCAGTCTAATTGTTTCCAGTACAAGAAGAGTTGAGAAACTCCAGTTGTTATCTCTATGCAAACAAGCCATTAAGCTCTCCGACTAAGTTAGTCGTGGAGAGGGCTGTTATCTGACTTTTAGTATCTCAACTGTAAGTGTACTGTTTTCTTTTTCTCTGCCAGAAGAGAGGTCATTACTTCACAGACTGCTCTGAAAGACTCATTTTGAATGCTGAGTGTTGTGTAATCTGCACATATTATAGAATAATGCAATGTTAGAAAAAACACTATATACCCGAAAATAAAAGTATGAGAATATTTTCTTTGCTGCTAATCTTCTAGTAATTATTCATAGTACACAACCAATTCATTATATCATATTTTTTTTTCCGCTTCAGTGTCTCTTTAAATGTTAAAAGTTTCATAGATTGAAGCATTGGGAAGTTAATGAGAGCAAAAGTGCTGAAATCTGATGCTCCTCCCCTTTACAAAACAAAATGTTTTCTTGACAAAAGTTAAAAAATTCCCACAAGATACCCTGACACACGTAACACATTTGGTAATGATAGCTGGTTTGGGAACGTTTCAATTAACTTAGAAAACTAGAAACCCGGTACTGCATTTTCAGTACTGAAAGTACCGATCCTGCGCAGATGCACAAGCGGCTCTTCTTTCGGGTTAAGGCAGAACTAGCCTAACCCGATTGGATCCGCTCTACTGCGCAGGCGTAAAGGACTTGCTCCTGCGCAGTAGAGCGGATCCGAAGGGGTTCGGCTATTTCCGCCTTAACCAGACTGAAAAGCCGCTTGTGGGCCTGTGCAGGATAGCGGTGGGTAAATATTTACTTTGCCGCTGTTCTGGGGGTCGCATCGCTGGATTTCTGAGACACCGGAGGACGGAGGAAGCCTTGTTAGGATCCAGAGCCTTCCCCCTCCTGAGGTAAATATCCCCCAGAGGGTTTTTTTTCATTACAGGTTTTCTTTAAGACTATGGGGAGGAGGTGCCCTTCAAAAATATAATGCAATTAAAAACAGTTTAAAGTGGCACCGTAGAGACATATATTAGATTATAATAAATTATTCAGGGTTCACTGTGTATAATCATTCAAACTGTCCAACAAACACAATCAGGAAACAGCTATACTGTACAGTACACAGGCAAAGTCAGTTATTCAGTACACCGAATTAAAACATTGCAGAAAAAGTTAAACTAATCCACAAGAACTCAGTGATGTATACGTACCTCTTTGAACAATAGAGCTATTTGAATCTGATGATTCTGTATCAGTTGCTGAAATAATTCTAAGATATACTCTGCAAAAAGGAATTTAGAAGATAATATCAGTTCAATTATAATTGCAAAAGAATTCATGTTTTGTACGTGATTAATGCCTCCATTCATTGCAGTGTGTCCAGATGCTAAAATCTTAAATGGAAATTCCACTTTTGTAGAGGAAAAGTACAGGGTGTCGCATGTAAGACCGGCTCGGCTGCCTTTCATGAGTAGGGATGATCAAAGATATGCAATTTATTCCAATGTGATGCACATTTGTATGCAAATATATGCAGCTTGAAAATGGACCAATCAATTTAAACCTAGGTTTGTATAAAAATATGAATAATTTCGGAAGAATTTGCATCTCATTGATCATCCCTAGTTATGAGCAGGAGTATACAGGCAGACGCTGGCGGGTCCCCCATCTGCCTCTAACTTGATTCCTGCTGTGTCACCTGCACTGGCTGCTGTATGAGTAATTCTTTCAGGGTTCAACCAAGCTGGGAGGACACACAAAGCAGGGATAGCGTTAGGACCCTTTTCCACTAGCAATCGCAATCACATTCACTAAATGCTAGCAATTTGTCACTATTTCTTTACACGATTGCGATTTTGCATACGCAATGCACTTTACATTGCAAAATCGCAGTCGAAATCGCTCCTGAACGTTAGCGCGCTTGGGTCAGAATCGAATAATGGAAAATACCTACCGCGATTCCTATGTTAACTGCAAACCTAGTAATTAAAAAATTGCAAGTGTTTTGCTATTTAGCTGAATCGCAGTGCAGTGGAAAAGGGCCCTAAGAGGCACATAGGGAGCGTCCAGCCTCTGTCTTTATACTCGCTCTGGTGACACGCTGCCGGGCCGATCTTCCGTTCACCACTTCAGTTCTTCAGTTCATAAGAACTGTCAGGCTACTTTCACACTTACCACGTTTCGTAGTGTTGCGGTACTCTCTTCCACCGCAGCTAGTCGTGACGGCAATGTAAGTCTATGGACATTTACACACTTTTGTGACGCAGTGAAACGGATGTATGGAATTCAATGCAAGCCTACCGTAAACTCTGCAGTGCATTGCCGCATAATCTGTGCCTACTGCACTGATTATGCAGCAATGCAAGTCTATGGTGACGCAGTAAGTGTGCACAAGCAATCGTCCTAGCGGCGCAGAATGCATGGGCGGGACGAAGGTGTGCACAAAGAAGCTAGCTGTCGCTCAGATAAGTTGATCCACCAGGTAGGACAGTAGCCGGGGGCCTTTGTACACACGTCTGAGCATCAGCTGAGGCGGTCGTTATCGGCCACCTCAACCAACTTAAAGAGGAACTCCAGTGAAAATAATGTAATAAAAAAAGTCCTTCATTTTTACAATAATTATGTATAAATGATTTAGTCTGTATTTGCCCATTGTAAAATCTTATAAATCCCTGATTTACATTCTGACATTTATTACATGGTGACATTTTTACTGTTGGCAGGTGATGTAGCTGCTGCATGTTTTTTTGGCGGTTGGAAACAGCTGTAAACAGCTATTTCCCACAATGCAACAAGGTTCACAGACAGGAAACTGCCAAGAGTACGTTCTCAGAATTTCTTTGTGGGAGGGGTTTCACCACAATATCAGTCATATGGTCCGTTTGTGAAAAGGAATACATTTCTCATGTAAAAGCTACTGATTGGGATAAAGTTCAATTCTTGGTTGGAGTTTCTTTTTAAGTCATGCCTGTGAAAGAAGCTTAATACTTTCAGCCATATAACTGACACTGGGAGAAGTAATGTTGGTTATCTTACAGTGCTGCCCATAATTATTCATACCCCTGGCAAATTTTTTACTTAACCTATCTACGTCCAGGAACCATGCGCGCTCCCGCGGCCAATCACGCGCGTGCACGCGCGCTCCCGGCCCACGGTTCGTTAGCCAGGCAATCAGTGAATCGGGCTATGGAGCCCGATCACTGATTCCTCTCCCCCGCTGAAAAAGCGACAGCTTCTCTCGGAAGCTGCGCCTTTTCTGGCTGTTACCTCCCCCATGCGTCGCTCTAAGCGTATGTTACCCTTAGAGTGACGTCATGTAAACAAACTCATGGCCGCCATCTTGTGGCCAAAAAGTAATACAACTAAAAGTTAAAAAAAAAAAAAAATCAACACACATTTACATTATAAACCTATTGTTTACATCCCGCCCTCCCAAAACTACCCAAATAAAATGTTTAATATATAAAAAAAGAAAAACCATTACAATAAAAAAAAAAAAACACGTAAATATTTACCTAAGGGTCTAAACTTTTTAAATATCAATGTAAAGATGATATATTTCTATATTTTTTTTATTTTAAACTTGTAAATAGTGATAGATGCAAAACGGAAAAAATGCACCTTTATTTCCAAATAAAATATTGTCGCCATACATTGTGATAGGGACATAATTTTAACGGTGTAATAACCGGGACATATGGGCAAATACAATACGTGAGTTTTAATTATGGAGGAATGTATTATTTTAAAACTATAATGGCTGAAAACTGAGAAATAATGATTTTTTTTGTTTTTTACTTATTCTTCCTGTTAAAATGCATTTACAGTAAAGTGGCTCTTAGCAAAATGTACCCCCCAAAGAAAGCCTAATTGGTGGTGGAAAAAACAAGATATAGATCAGTTCATTGTGATA
Source organism: Hyperolius riggenbachi (assembly GCF_040937935.1). Lineage (NCBI taxonomy): Eukaryota > Metazoa > Chordata > Amphibia > Anura > Hyperoliidae > Hyperolius > Hyperolius riggenbachi. Next base: position 104,103,003 of record NC_090647.1, on the reverse strand, counting down.
AGTAGTGATAAAGTTATAGGCTAATGAATGGGAGGTGAACATTTCTCAAGTGAAAACGACGGAACGCGAATGGGTTAAAGTTACGTTTATACAACCAGCAAGTCATTTTTTGATGGGAAATGACATGTGAGCAGCCACAATGCGCAGTCGCAGGTCCTCATTGAGCTCCTTTGTCTTTGCCATGACTGTCCACAAACCAACTGCAGAGAGCTGCTGTTTTTCACCTGTTGAGTTGATTCAAACAGCTGTTCCCAATTAATCCGGGGAATTAGGATGCTTTAGAACAGCTTGGACTATTTGGAATGGTATAGAACATTGGATTTTCCCAGAAACTGTGACACATTGTGAAGGGTATGAATAATTTTGAACTAGACACATTTTGCTCAAATGTAAATAAAAGCCGAGAAATGTTTTTTTCCCACAATAATGCCTCTTGTACATCATCTTATTTTTTGAGAGACACCTACTCTATGTCATTTCCCATCAAAAATTGAGTTGCTGGTTGAATAAAAGTAATGTCAACATTCAAAATTTGCCAGGGGTATGAATAATTATGGGCAGCACTGTATATTGTATAGGAGTTATCAAAGGCACACTGATCCTGAGCAATAGACATTTTGTTTTCTTTCATGCACAGATTCCTCTGAGCAGGAATTGAGATGTTATATCTCATGCCATTATGAAAATCATAACATATGGTACACATATACAATGCTAACATTCTGTATTACTTTGTTGTTGAAAAAATATCACTTACTGATGATAGTTATTTGACATTCCAGATGGACCAGGTCTCTCCTAAACATCAGAGATATTAGTTACTTTATTTAGTTTAGTTTATTTTCTAGAGTTATTGTAGGTATATACTACACAATATTTAAAAGAGTAGACTATAGATTCAGTACAAACATAAAACCTATTCACCGCTAAGGCCTCAAAGCATCAGTAGAGATTGAGAGCCTGAAAGAGACATTGATCTACCCAATTCTTTCACATATGGGTGATGCATGGTATGAACGTTGGATCATGGCCTTAGATGTATGGTCGCATGCCAGGTATGGGCACCATGGCATAAGTTTTCATGCCAGGGTGTTAGAAGCGCCCAATTGCAGATAAACGACTGCAATGTTCAAATATTTAAGAAAACAACTTGGGTCCTACCTTCATAGCACTTTGAACTTCAACAATAACTGCCTGGCTATGTGCATTGTTACAGAACCTCTGATGGTCTGACCATTTCTCCTTCAATTAGCACCCACTCTGTTGCTGCTATCATGCTCATCTACCCATCTGCTTCTGTGCTGAACCCCTGCCTGGCTAGCAACAAGCTGTTCTTTTGCCAGCCCGGCTCATTACTCAATTTGTTGTCCACAATTCCCAGTTCAACCTTCACAGATTCTGGAATGTGACCTGCAGGAGAATCTGTAGTTCTCAAAGGAGTCTGCAAATCACAGAGAAGTGACAGTGCCCATCACACCTGCAATTATGTTACTCTATGTCAGTGGTACCATGCACCAGCTGACTTATACATCTGTATGGAGACAGTACAAAGCAACTCTTTGGAAAACAAGCCACTTGATCTTGCTGGCGGGTGTCTTGGGTGTCCACACATAATAACAGTGTTGTTATTATTATGCATTTTTACAGTGCCAACACTTTTTTGAATGTTGAATATTACTAATGGTAACACAGAGGAGCTCAAAATCTAATTTCCCTACCCTAGACAGTTGGCTACCCTCTTGGGCATTTAGAGTGTTATGCTGGGAATACACCATGAGAATTTTTGGTAGATAGATGGTTCGATAGATGATTGCCGACAGGTCCAATCCGATTGAAAAATCGATCGGACAGTAAACTTGATAAAAAAAACTCACTGTGTATTCCCAGCATTAGGCATACTTGACCAAGAACTCCTTAATGGCTATGCACTGGCTCAAGCCAGGATTTGAACTTGGTGTGCTATGTCAGAAGGGTACTCTTAGCTATTAAACTATCATAGTACTGACCCCGTCTTCTACAACTTGCAGCTGGTGTGATGGAGTATGGTTACTCGCCAAGTTTCCTCTCCTTTCTGTATTCTGCTGAGTTCCTGAAAAACAGCATTAAATATTATGGAGTAGCAGAGCATGATCGGCTTCATTCTACTAGGTATGCACAGATTCTGCGGGTCATCCAGAGGCTTCTGTCTACTGAGGTAAGTATTTAACGCCTACCATCAGAGGTTTGCTTTAAAGGGATATGGGCGAATGATAATGTAAAACTATACATGTAACAACATTACATAATATCCTGAACTCCTGCCCTGCGGTTTGATACTGGGCGTGCATGTGTTGAGCAAGCAGGTAAAAAAAAACACAAGCAGCAGTGATGGAATCCTTATTTGCTCAACAATAATTGTTTCCTTAATCTGAGCTCTCTTTCTACATGACATCAATGCTCTTTTACACAATAACTCACCAGAAGGCGATCCTTCATCAAATCTTATTTTTTTCCTAAAAAAACAAAAACACAATAATATTACATAGGTAAAGCAACATAAAGATGTCTCTTTCTTTATTGTCTTCCTGAATCTATCAAAAGATCTAATTAGGGATAAAAAAATGAACAAAGAAAAGTCATCCCTGGGATCAATATGACCAAGATTCTCAAAGGTGGGTACACACCTTTGATGGATGTCAGCTGTCGGGGATTAGGACCCGATCCTCTTGTGCGACATTGCTGGGCTGGGCTGTGCTGCACAGAAGCGAGTCAGTTGTGTAGCTGACAGCACATACTGTTGCTATGCCAAGAGGCGGAGGGATAAGTGAGCGTTGCGTACGTGCGTGACGTCATGCAGCAGGTGGGGAAGTGGCATTCACAATGGAATCCGCTGCTGCGGGGGGGGGGGGGGGGATATTGAGTTGATCCGTTGGGTCGATCAATTGTGCATCGCAGGTCGGGGATATGAAGCATCTGTACACATGCCCGATTGTCTAATTGTACTACTGCGCATGCGCGGAAAGCATTAAGAGGGCATAAAGCGGCTTTAAGGGGGCATAAAGAACAAGTGACACCCATGCTAACCTATAAATAAAAAACACATATATAAGTAGATAAATACTAGTTCTACTTACATAACAGATGTATTGCCCTGTCCACGTTATGATCCCTGTGAATTTTATAAAGGAAAAGTAGAGAATCCTATTCTAGACAGTTTCCATCTTGGTTACCTTTGACCTCCTGATATTTCCTCCCTCACTCTTTTTTCCTCCTCTTGCTAATTGTGTATTCATTACCCGCCCTCCTCCCAGAGTCTTCAGACACTCCCACTGAGGTCTATATTAGGAAGTGCACTGTCTTATGTCACTAGAAGGAGGGGGAAACGAAGGGAAGAGGAGATATATATATGCGCTTCTCATCTCAGGTACACTTTTACGACCTGATATGAATTTATTGAAAATTGTCTTTTAATTGTCAGAGGTTTGCATACCCCTTCAGAGCAATATTAAACTATATAAAACACTTTCCTACCAAAGCTACAGTATTTGCATTGTGTTTGCATAGGGATAGAATTGACTCTAGGTAAAAGACGATACTGCTCGACCTTGTCTATGGATCCTATGCTTGCTCCAGTGGTGCAGAAAAAGAGCAGGCTTCTTATCCTATGGACAATACAATCAGTTGAGGAGGGTGTGACAAACATGGCCTAATCCCTGTCCTTAATCATAGTGTATGCTTAGGAAATTGGGTTAGGCATATGCAAGCCACTTGTTTGTTGACACGGATATCTATACAAAGAAGACTGGAATGCGTTATGTATTATGAATTTCTCTAGGTGACAGAGCTTTTATTTTTACAGCCTAAGCTCCAATAACTACTAATATGTGTCCACTGATCAAAAAATAATATAGATCTGAACAAAGTCCAGCACACACCTGCAGGTATGGTCACCTGGAACAGTTGTTCATAAGCATTTAGGGTTATTTCTGGCCATACAAATGGTAACCCTGCAAGTTAAGACTTTGCAGTCTGCCTATTCTTCATGCAGAAAGACACTCAGTGCATCAAAAATAGCGCTCAGCACAAAGCCGCATATAAGAAATACGCCGCCTGTTATAGCTGATTGTGCGACCTGCAGCATGTGGAGGTGGAGGTTGGGAAACAGTGCAGGTTGGCAATAATGGTACAAAATTCTCCTCAGATGCGATCATTCGATCAGATTTTTGCAATTGCGATTTCATTGTACAGGAAACCACATAGTATGTAGAGAAAATTGACATGAAATGATTCTTTGGTCGACTGGAATATAGAATTTTGTTGATTGGAATGTTGGATTTTATAATCATATTTGAAGAGAGAAAACGCCCTAGTCAACTAAATTTTCATTTCCTAATTATCGATCGAACGATCATATCTGAGGAAAATATTGTACCATTAATGGGTATCTTGAAGGTGGTATCATTACGTCTTCCAGTACAGCAGTTTAACCTGTGTGCATTTTAACCACTTCACCACTGAGAGGTCTTTCCACTTAAGCATCAGAGCAGTTTTCACCTTTCAGCGCTCCTTCCATTCATTCCCCAATACCTTTATCACTACTTGTCACAACAAAATAATCTATATCTTGTTTTTTTTACCACAAATTAGGCTTTCTTTGGGTGGTAAATTATGCTAAGAATTATTTTATTTTAAATGCATTTTACCGGGAATAATATGAAAAAAATGTCATTATTTCTCTGTTTTCGGTCATTATAGTTTTAAAATAAAACGTCCCACTGTTGATAATACCCACACATTTTATTTGCCATTTTTTCCTGGTTATTGCAACATATAAAATATTTCCCTAGGACAATGTAAGGCGCCAATATTTTATTTGGAAATAAAGCGTCCATCACTAATTAAAATCCCTTATTTTAAAAAATAACAGTAATATACCCTCGACATACATATTAAAAAAAAGTTCAGTCCCTAAGGTAACTATTTATATATCTTTTTATTTGTTTGTTTTTTAATACAAAAATATTTTATTTGGGTAATTGAGGGAGAGGTGTGCGAGTTTAGAAGTAAATTAAAACAATATTTGTAAATCTTTTTATTAAAGTAAATATGTGTAGGTGTAATTTTACTATTTGGCCACAAGATGTCCTCAGTCATTTTTTAACTAAGCTCCTGTAAGCGTACTATTACACTAACAGGAAGTAAAGCGTGGACGTGTAGCTTGCTTATTTTTACACAATGATCGCGGCTTCTCATTGAAGCTGGCGATCATTCATACGGCGGCTTAGATCAATGACTGATCTCCGAGCTAACGGGCGGCGACATGGACGAGCACGGGAGCACGCACACAAGAGAGTGGGAGCCGTGGACAGTGGCGGCCGTGGCGGAGGTGCATGTATCTACGCCCCGGGCGCTGAAATGAAGTCTGCAGGGGCGTAGATATACTGTACCAGGGCGCACAAGTAGTTAAAGGGACCCTGAGCAGTGCCATAAAAAGGAAATCTGGACTTACCTGGAGCTTCCTCCAGCCCCCCATAGCCCATGAGGTTCCCCGGCATCCTCTTCATCCCTTCCCTGGTCCCACTAGTGGCCCTGGTAATCTGGCGACTTCGGCTGAAGTTGCACATGCACCACTCTGGGGAGTCACCACTCCAGTTGCCATAAGTGTCCTGGACATGTGCGGTTCAGTCTTTCGAGAACCATGCATGTGCAGGATGCTTATGGCGATGGGCACGTGATCGAGTCAGGTGCATGGATGAGCCGTGCATGTGCAGTTGAGCACAGCTCCACCCACGGTCGCCGCGCTAACGGGGCCACCAGTGACACCACAGAGGGGACCCAGAGGGACCTCGTGGTCTACGGGGGGCTGGAGAAAGCCCCAGGTAAGTTCAGATTTGCTTTTAATAGGTCTGTTCTGGGTCCCTTTAAACAATACCAGTTGCCTGGCAGTCCTCCTGATCCTGTGTCTCTAATTCTTTTAGCCATAGACCATGAAAAAGCATGCAGCAGCTCAGGTACTTTGACTCAGCAGACTCAGGTTTTTACTGGATTAGCTACATGCTTGTTCCATGGTTTTGACTCAGACACTACTTATGCCAGAAGATCAGCAGGGCTGCCAGGCAACTGGTATTGTTCACAAGGAAATAAATATGGCAGTCTCCATATCCCTCCCACCTCAGGTTCCCTTCAACATTTACTACTGCATAACTTCAAAAACAACATCCCAGCTATCCAGAGATGATATCACAGCAGAACCCAGGCTCATTAGTACAAAATAAGTAGTTGACAGTGTTGCAAGTGTGAACACACATTTTCCCATTCATGCCTTTCGTGGCTGTGCCTTTTATTTATTATTTATTTATTTTTAAAAAATGAAGAACTGCAGAAATGCCTGTTATGCCCTGTTCACACCTAAGCGGCTGCAAACTGCTAGCGGTTTTTAAAACCGCTAGTCCTATTCTAGCCTATGGCAGTGTTCTCACTGCCGCGACTGCAGGCGTTCTGCGATTATCGCTAATCGCAGATGCATTACTTGCAGCGGTTTGCCGGCGATTCTGGAACGGTCGCAATTAGCATGTATAAAATCGCTAATCGTGATTGCTCCCAAAACGCTTATTTGTCCAGTGATTTCACCAAAATCACCAGCGGAAACGCTAACGCAAATCACTGGCGTTTAGCATTTTAGATGTGAATGGGGCCTCAATGTTTCAAGATTCTTGCTCCACTGCACTTAGCAGAACTTTTTTCTAAAGAGTGAAAAAAGACATTTTAGAATAAAAAATAATACCTAACTGAAGGTATCAAAAAAGCAAAGATACCAACTCTGATTAGTTAACCTCCTTAGCGGTAACCCCGTGTGTGACACGGGGTAAGCCGCCGGAGGGTGCCGCTCAGGCCCTGCTGGGTCGATTTACATAATTTTTTTTTTGCTGGACGCATCTAGCACTTTGCTAGCTGCGCCAGCACCCCGATCGCCGCCGCCGCGCGCGCCCGATCGCCGCTATCCGGTGCGCGCGCGCGCCCCCCAGACCCCGAGCGCTGCCTGGCCAATCAGTGCCAGGCAGCGCCGAGGGGTGGATCGGGACTCCCAATGACGTCCCGACATCGCTGACGTCGGTGACGTCATCCCGCCCCGTCGCCATGGCGACGGGGGAAGCCCTCCAGGAAATCCCGTTCTTTGAACGGGATTTCCTGATCGTAGATCGCCGAAGGCGATCGAAGAGGGCGGGGGGATGCCGCTGAGCAGCTCGCTACATGATTAAAAAAAAAAAAAATTAAAAAAAAACTGCTGCGCTTCCCCCTGGCGGTATTTTTCATACCGCCAAGGGGGTTAATAATGGAAGTGAAATTATTTATTCCTATTATATAAAGCTATACCATCACTGTAAACCTATTACTTGCAGTCTCAAATGCTTACCTTACTGATTTTAGATCTTTACGGATCCTTTTCCTCTTTTTCTTTAAAAAATAAAAATACAATAGATTATAGAGCACACATAGAAAGGTCTCTATATGGAATTTACAAGGGTACATTACGTATATTTATAGGGAAGAGACTACATACAGTAAGTGTAAGTAAACACATCTTTACAATTTCTAGGAAGTCCAGAGAGGCTTCCCCGATCTCCTCAATCGGGCCGTTCCAGCACTGCGTTCCCAAAAGACCATAAAAAGACTTTGTCAACGGCTCACACATTGCACACTCTGCCTTTTGCGACGTGTCCCAAGCGGGTTTATGCTACTGTGCATGTGAGCCATATGCGCCTACATAGTAGCAATGACCCAATTGGGCTTGGCTTTTTCTGCTGAAGCCCAAGCGGGTCTGTGCTACTAAGTAGGCGCAGTGTGGCCACGCCAATAAGCTTGGGGTAGGAGGTCTCAGTGCTAGAATGGACTGGTGAAAGAGGAAGGGGAAGCCTCTTAAAGATGGCTAGGTAAGTATCAAAATTGTTAATTTGCAAGCCTCATGGGTTTGCTATAACGGACTTGCTTGAGAAAGGGTCCCAGGGATCTAAAAAACGACAGTTTCCATTGCAAACTTGACTTATGCTGGCAATACACTGTTCGTTTTTAAGCTGATAAGATGGTTCGATAGATAATTTCCGTCATGTCCAATCTCACTTTCGATTTTTTGGCCGCTCGTTTTCTGATAGAAGTGAATGGATAAAGATAAGAAAAAAGACCGGAAGACACCTTTGGGATGCTGTCTTTCTTTGGTACCGAGATATGTACTGCTGTGAACTGATTGCATCTCCTGATACAGCTTTACTTTCCTTATTGCCTGGTTCTATTAAATCAGCCAAAAAGGATCTCCTCCGCCATTTGCTTACAGCTGTGCCTTACCTCATTGCCAAATACTGGAAATCTACAACTTCTCCTAATCAGTTGGAATTGATTAAAACTATTAATGACATTATGAAAATGGAGGAAATGGTGTTGTCCGCTCAAGATAAAAGAGAACAATTTACAATATAATGGTCTGTCTGGATTGCCTACAGGGAAGATAAACTTACTCCACCTGTCTCTATTTTATACTTGATGTCGTATGCCTTTCATATTTATGTGCTTCAAATGCCTTTTTTTTTTATCCAGCACTCTACATATACCACCCTGACCTAACCGCTTACTAACTCTCTACCCTCGCATTTTGGTTAAATTCTGTATTTTGACCTTTGAACCAATAAAAACTGATCCCCCCCCCCCCCCCCCCCCCCAAAAAGAGAGGAAAATAAGAGAATTGAAAGCTGAATAAAGTGGCAAAAACGATCGAGAGCGGAAACGCACGCAGAAAGGAACCATGTATTCCCAGCATTACTTGTGGTTAATATCCACACCGGTCTGAGGATCTTGGCATAGTGTTTCATAACCTTTTCCCTGCCCCCTTTAATACACTGAAGCACAGAGGCGTATCTAGGCAATATAGCGCCCATGGCAAACATTGAGATTGCGCCCCCCCCCCCAAGTAGTCACATGCCTCCAGATAATCAAGTAGTCACTGCCTCCAATTACATTTTTAATTAGTAGTTTTTATTAAGAAGTTACACACCTCCAGATGCAATAATTCAGTAACCAGGTGCCTCACAATAAGCATTACAGTCAGGGGCATCAAGATCAAATAATTAGGTAGCCAAGTGCGGCAAAAGTTAGATTGTAAGCTCCTCTTGCACAGCCAGCCCGATCCCCTCCTCCCCACACAAGGTATACCTGCACCCCTGTAACAGAATTAGCAAATGCATTGCAGAGGACAAATGATTCCGATGATAAATCACAACTAAATGATATCCCTGTGATGGTAAATTAGATGAGACAACAGAGTCTAACAGCATCTAATTCTGGATATCCTGCTACTGTAACATCATCACTTCACTAATGCCAAACATTGCTTCATACAAGAGTCCCAGAAATCAGCCTCCTGTGATGTAAAGAAAACCAGCCTATATTGAGCAGAATAATAAAACGTGATTCTGTAATATTATACATTGTTATTACACCACCAAAAGTGTGGATGGAATCACATAAGCAAATTACAATGATAGCAAGAGGCCCTGTAGTGACATGTAACAGAGTGCAGTAAAGAGGCCCTGTAGTGACATATAGCAGAATGCAGTAAAGAGGCCCTGTAGTGACATATAGCAGAATGCAGTAAATAGGCCCTGTAGTGACATGTAACAGAGTGCAGTAAAGAGGCCCTGTAGTGACATATAGCAGAATGCAGTAAAGAGGCCCTGTAGTGACATATAGCAGAATGCTGTAAAGAGGCCCTATAGTGACATGTAGCAGAGTGCAGTAAAGAGACCCTGTGGTGACAAATAGCAGAATGCAGTAAAGAGGCCCTGTGGTGACATATAGCAGAGTGCAGTAAAAAAGGCCCTGTAGTGACATATAGCAGAATGCAGTAAATAGGCCCTGTAGTGACATATAGCAGAATGCAGTAAAGAGGCCCTGTAGTGACATATAGCAGAATGCAGTAAAGAGGCCCTGTAGTGACATATAGCAGAATGCAGTAAAGAGGCCCTGTAGTGACATGTAGCAGAGTGCAGTAAAGAGGCCCTGTAGTGACATATAGCAGAATGCAGTAAAGAGGCCCTGTAGTGACATATAGCAGAGTGCAGTAAAGAGACCCTGTAGTGACATGTAGCAGAGTGCAGTAAAGAGGCCCTGTAGTGACATATAGCAGAATGTAGTAAAGATGCCCTGTAGTGACATATAGCAGAAAGCAGTAAAAAGGGCCCTGTAGTGACATATAGCAGAATGCAGTAAAGAGGCCCTGTAGTGACATATAGGAGAATGCAGTAAAGAGGCCCTGTAGTGACATGTAGCAGAGTGCAGTAAAGAGGCCCTGTAGTGACATATAGCAGAAAGCAGTAAAAAGGGCCCTGTAGTGACATATAGCAGAAAGCAGTAAAAAGGGCCCTGTAGTGACATATAGCAGAATGCAGTAAAGAGGCCCTGTAGTGACATGTAGCAGAATGCAGTAAATAGGCCCTGTAGTGACATATAGGAGAATGCAGTAAAGAGGCCCTGTAGTGACATGTAGCAGAGTGCAGTAAAGAGGCCCTGTAGTGACATATAGCAAAAAGCAGTAAAAAGGGCCCTGTAGTGACATATAGGAGAATGCAGTAAAGAGGCCCTGTAGTGACATGTAGCAGAGTGCAGTAAAGAGGCCCTGTAGTGACATATAGCAGAAAGCAGTAAAAAGGGCCCTGTAGTGACATATAGCAGAAAGCAGTAAAAAGGGCCCTGTAGTGACATATAGCAGAATGCAGTAAAGAGGTCCTGTGGTGACATATAGCAGAATGCAGTAAAGAGGCCCTGTAGTGACATATAGTAGAATGCAGTAAAGAGGCCCTGTAGTGACATATAGTAGAATGCAGTAAAGAGGTCCTGTAGTGACATATAGTAGAATGCAGTAAAGATGTCCTGTGGTGACATATAGCAGAGTGCAGTAAAGAGGTCCTGTGGTGACATATAGCAGAATGCAGTAAAGAGGTCCTGTGGTGACATATAGCAGAATGCAGTAAAGAGGTCCTGTGGTGACATATAGCAGAATGCAGTAAAGAGGTCCTGTAGTGACATATAGCAGAATGCAGTAAAGAGGTCCTGTGGTGACATATAGCAGAATGCAGTAAAGAGGCACTGTAGTGACATATAGCAGAATGCAGTAAAGAGGCCCTGTAGTGACATGTAGCACAATGCAGTAAAGAGGCCCTTGTAGTGACATATAGCAGAATGCAGTAAAGAGGTCCTGTGGTGACATATAGCAGAATGCAGTAAAGAGGCCCTGTATTGACATATAGCAGAATGCAGTAAAGAGGCCTTGTGGTGACATATAGCAGAAAGAAGTAAAGAGGCCCTGAGACTTGCAAAAGGAGGAGGGATGAAGTGCTCACCTCTACCACATTCCCGGCTCTCTGTTCCTGGACCGGAGTTAGATTTTCGCCACCTCCGCATCTTGTGCCTCCCTCCCATGGTAGATGCCTCCGGTCTTCCGCGCCCCCGCCCGCCGGCTCTCTGTCCCTGCTGTCAGTCAGACTTTAGTTTAGTAGCAAGAGGCGAGACAGAGAGGGCGCACACTTCCCGCCCGGTGCGCTTCAAATGCAGGAAGTAGTTGATGACGTCACTTCCGCATGTGACGCGACGGGTGTATGGAGTGCGCCCTCTCTGTCTCGCCTCTTGCCGCTAAACTAAAGTCTGAAAGCAGGGACAGAGAGCCGGCGGGTGGGGGCGCGGGAGACCGGAGGGATCTAGCATGGATGGGAGGGAGGGCTGGGAAGCACAAGATGCGAAAGTGGCGAATAGCATATCCCCCATGGAAAGGAACGAGGGGGGGGCAGGGGGCGCGGGGGACCGGAGGCATAGTGATAGTGGAAAGAGCGGCAAGGATGCGTAGGTGGCAGGCAGCATGGGGGCAGGCATGGCGCCCATGGTGTGCTGGCGCCCATGGCACTAGCCATGCCTGCACCCCTCTAGATCCGCCACTGCTGAAGCAACACAGACGTTTTTGCCCCCCAGCTATATGCAGAATGGTGCAGGGAGTGCTTTGATAGTTACCTTTCTGGGCACTGAATGAGGTCTATTCTTTTACCACCGAAAAGCTCGGTATGCGGAAATCCTCTTTCGGGTCCCAACCACATGAAACTGGGTTGAGGATCTTGGCATAGTGTTTTTTTAATTATCTTTATACGGATCAAGAAAATTTCCATTTGCATATCAGATCCCGAGGTGTATAATTTTTTTTTTTATTTTCTTGTGTCAAGAAGAGAAGCAAAAATGCCACAATAATAAAATGAAGTACAAACTGACATTCTGTTCAAAATACTAAGTTTGGAAAGCAGTACACAGGTGTAAAGTTGTTTTCTCTGATGAATCCTCTCTCCAACCCTTTTGGACTTGTGGAAAATTGATTGTCCAGAGAAGGAAAGGAGATCACTATCACTAGTCCTGTGTGGTGCCAACAGTAAAGCATCCTCCAATTATATCAAAATGTCCTGCAAGAGTAACTTCTCCCAACAATTTAGGTGCAATTTGGTGATGGACTGTATATGATGAGGCAAAAGTGATAATGAGCGATAATCTTAATTCCACTGAGAACCTGCAATCAATTCTGAAATCGTGGGTGGGCAAGAATAAGACCACAAAGTGTGATCAACTCCAAAAACAAGGCAAGAATGGATCACCATCAGTCAGAAACTGGCCCATGAACTGATATCCAGCGTAACACAGTGAATGGCAGAGATTAGGAAGAAGACGGATCAACCCTGTAAATATTGATGTATTTGCCAAATAAAAAGCCTTCGAAGCTTATAAAATGTTTATAAACGTTCTTCAGTATACCATAGAAACATGTAAAAAAAAATTAATAAAAATGCTGAAGGAGCAAAGTTTACAAAGCAACATACCTGTGTCACAGCTAAAAGTTTTGGCCATGAGCATACTGATACTGATAAACATACTTAAAGGAGTTCTGTGGACTGTTTACATAAACAAAAACCGACACTTACCTGGGGCTTCTATTGGCCTCTACAGCTAAAATGTCCCGCGCCGATCCTCCGTTCCCTGCAGCCGGTCCGGTCTAGTCAGCCGTCTGATTAGACTGTGGCCGCGCGCCTGCTTTCTCCCGAGCGCGTCATCGGAGCAGTACAAGAAAACTTCGTACTGCGCCTGGGCAGCAAGCTCACGATGACGTGCGCGGGGGCAAGCATTATTCGTCTTCTTAGACGAATATTACCACGGGACCGGTGGCAGGCAACGGAGCATCGGAGGAGGAAGGCGCGGGACATTTCATCTGCAGGGGGCAGATAGAAGCCCCAGGTAAGTGGCGGTTTTTGTTTATGTAAACAGTCCACAGAATCCTTTAATGTTAAAAGAAATGAGGCAGGACAAATCATTTTGTTTTCTGTGCACTTTGCTATCAAAAGTTTGAGACACTGAAGAGAAAAAGAAAGAAAGAAAGAAAAAAAGAAAGAAAGAAAAAATAAAGAAAGAAAGAAAAACTAATAGAATACACGAACATCAACAGATCAACCTCGCTGGTACGAACAATAGGATATTTCAGTCTGGTAATTCAGCACATTTCTGCAGGTACTAAGTGCTTGTTTGGGTCTTAATAATGGCTCTAGGCCGCCTCCGAATGGCCTCCGATCAGAGATGCGCTGAGCCCCCCCAGAGACTGCAAACGCACCTTGAACCCAAACAAAGGCTCTGCATATACACCAAAAGCAAAGCTGTTAAGTGGGAGCGGCTGACCAAAAATGAATTAAGTTAGTACATAGCAAGGAAATGTACTAATTTAATTCATTTTTGGTCAGCCGCACCCACTTAACAGCTTTGCTTTTGGTGTATATGCAGAGCCTCTGTTTGGGTTCAAGGTGCGTTTGCAGTTTCTGGGGGGCTCAGCGCATCTCTGATCGGAGGCCATTCGGAGGCGGCCTGGTGATGCGCTGATCCCACTTTTTGTGCAATTTTCAATTTTACTTGGTAGCGCGCCCAGGCTATGCATATGCATAGGTAGGATTTAGTTAGTGTTAGGTCCCCTCCCATGGAGGATTGACTTCTTCGCAGTGGGAGGGACGAGTACTTAAAAAGTTGCATGCAAGCTGTTACAGGAAACCAACATCCTCCAGTGGTAGACAGGTCATGTGTATGCTCAGTGTGTATTTTATCCCATAAGTGGGGCTTGCACTCTTTTGCAGGTAGGCACTCATCTGTTTTTAAGTAGCGCTGTTCATTTCCTTGCTATGTACTAATTTAATTCATTTTTGGTCAGCCGCTCCCACTTAACAGCTTTGCTTTTGGTGTATATGCAGAGCCTCTGTTTGGGTTCAAGGTGCGTTTGCAGTCTCTGGGGGGCTCAGCGCATCTCTGATCGGAGGCCATTCGGAGGCGGCCTGGTAATGCGCTGATCCCACTTTTTGCGCAATTTTCAATTTTACTTGGTTGATACCCCCTTTTACATGAGAAATCTATTCCTTTTCACAAACAGACCATCAGGGGGTGCTGTATGGCTGATATTGTGGTGAAACCCCTCCCACAAGAAACGCAGAGGACCGTGGTACTCCTGGCAGTTTCCTGTCTGTGAACCTTGTTGCATTGTGGGAAATAGATGTTTACAGCTGTTTCCAACTGCCAAAAAAGCATGCAGCAGCTACATCACCTGCCAACAGTAAAAATGTCCATGTAATAAATGTCAGAATGTAAATCAGGGATTTAAAAGATTTTACAATTGGCAAACACTGACTAAATCATTTATACATAATTATTGTAAAAATGAAGCACTTTTTTATTACATTATTTTCACTGGAGTTCCTATTTAACCCAGAACTAGAATGCTACGCCACCCATCCACACCCAACTAGTTATACAGCTACAGACCCAGATGGCAGAGGTAGCCTCTAGCCTCCAGGTTATAGCAAGGCTTCCTGCTTTTTTGGTTAGGTTGCAGGGAATTTTTACTGTTCCATAGCTGAGGAACAGCTAAGAATGCTAACAGACTACTAGGGCAGTTTTTGAGACCGTTCAGAGTCCCCAGACATGTTTATTTGCAAAGCTATTATCCCACTTCAGTATTTTTTTCAGGCTATAAGCTGGTGAACATGGATCAACCAGGTATAATAAGTAACATTGCACAAGGCATTTACTGTATGAAACAGTATCATTGAATGGTATATAATTATGAAATAAAAATAATCAGGCATGCAAAGTTAAAATGTAACTTACCGCTGTTTTATTCCCATTTGATTTAGATAAAGGGTGTGACGGTCCAGGAGATTTAGATTTTTCAGAGACTCGAGATTTAGATTTTTCAGAGACTCCATTGTGAGCAGATTCTGTTAGGATGCACATTAAATGAAAATGAAAAAGACATAGAATCCAGGTTCATCTACCAAATGTGCATCCTTAAAGCGGATCTGAGATAAACTTTTACTCACTGCATAATTGTGTTCCTTTTATATAGTTTATAGGGCATTCCTCAAGCCAAATACTTTTTTTGTTTTGTTTTAATACTCTTATTTCCTATAAACTAAACAAGCCTTGCCCACAGCTCCTTTTGTGCCTTGGCACTGTAGCAAGGGCTTATGGGAGCTCAGTCTGGGCAGGAGGAGGTTACTAGCCATTGATTTCAGAGGCAGAGGGGAGGAGGAGAGGGGACAACATTTGCATACAGACAAGATGATAACATCTCCAGCCCTCAGCCTGTGACAATGTGACAAACAGAACATGGCTGCCCTCATTGTATCACAGGAAATAAAAATAATCATAAACCTTTGAAGCTGTTTGCAGCTAGATATGCTGTGTAAACTATCTAAACTTTATATAAGATATATAGACAAGTTACTTTTTATAGTTAGTTTTTCATCTTGGATCTGCTTTAAAGGAACACTTAAAGTGTACCATAGCTGTAAAATGACAAAGATTCTATACATACCTGGGGCTTCCTCCAGCCCCATCAGCTCCAAATGCTCCCATGCAGCCGTCCTCTGCTGCCCGCTGCTCCTGTGTAGACTGGCTGCGACTGACGTCAGTGACGGGACCCGGTTCCTGAAGCTGAAGGTAGCGGAGGACGGTGCCGTGGGAGCGATCGGAATTGATGGGGCTGGAGAAAGCCCCAGGTATGTATAAAACCTTTGTCATTTTACAGCTCTGAGTCCCTTTAAGGCAACCTAAAAAAAAAATAGTTTTACTCACTCTACCAGCCCCCTGCAGCTGTCCGGTGTCCATTCAGTCTTGCTCGGATCCTCCTGGCCCCACCAGCAGCCAATTCCGTTTTCGGCGACAGGCCTGGGAATGCTAGTGATTCTTCACGTTCCTGGCCGCAATAACGCCCTCTATACTGCTATTGCGGCCAGGAACGCGAAGAATCACTCACGTTCCCAGGCCTGTCCCGAAAATGGAAGTGGCTACTGGCAGGGGACAGGAGCATCGGAGAAAGACTGCGTGGACACGGGACAGCTGCAGGGGGCTGGTAGAAGCCCCAGGTGAGTAAAACTCACTTTTTTTGGTTGCCTTAAGTGTCCCTTTAAGTAAGATAAACTGGAAATGCAAAAGGGGTGTGTGGCTAAACAGCAAAGTCAAGTAACACGTTGCTCTCACACAAATACTCATTGCAGACCAGCCATTTAAACACATTGGGCCATATGCAATTCACTTTTTCTCCTAAGAGATACTTTTTAATCTTCAGTTTAAAATAACTTTTGCATTCTGCAATTTAAAAAGTACCAAAAAGTAGGCTAAAAAGTTCAGTCAGATTATTCTGAGTATTTTCTTGCTTGCTGGTGGCCTAAAATACATTTTATTTAGAATGTGAAAATATCACCTAGGAGAAAACTTAGCTGAAAAAGTGAATTGAGCCCAAAGTTTTCAGGAATCACTACTACCCTTGCAACTTACGGTATTAAAAGGCAGAGGTTTTAATTAGCAAAAAAAAGAAATGCATTATTTAGTCACGGTTAAATTCAATGCTCTCTCTCTCGGGCCCATATGCAATTCACTTTTTCACCTGAGTTTTCTCCTAGGGGATATTTTTAAACTTGTCAATAAAATGCCTTTTAAGCCACTAGAAAGCAAGAAAATCCTCAAAATAATTTTGATAGGAGATACCGGAAGCTTCAAAACTAAAGCTTGGCAGCGCCGCAATAGGGGGCTTGGTTGTTCCGTAATTAACATGGCTTTTCCCCGAGCTGCCGTTTGAAAAGCCATCAGAAAACGTCTGCCTGGGCTTCGTCTTGATCGCAGCGTGCACTTGCTGATTTATTTAAGCTGCATGATGTTTCTTCAGAGACTCGACAAAAGGCAGTTGAGGACAGACGTTCAGTGATAAAACCAGCACATATCAGAGCTGTAGCAAAGATGGTTGTGAACAAATCAAGAGGCTGAAAATGAAGAAATATACTGTACATATGACTTTTGCATGATACTCATCTTGAAAAGGTTTTTGCATACTAGCTACCTGCTTTTTAAAGTTTTTATGGTTTAAACTTTTAAAGTGAACAAAATAGTAAAATTGGTATGCTAATTAAGCAATCCAAAACTTACTCTGTTTTTGCACATGATATTTTGTTTTATTTTAATTGTTAAGAATTTTGCAAAATTGCTACTTAAAGGAGTTGTCAGGCCAAATTAAATAAAATAAAACGCTACTTACCGGGGGCTTCCTCCAGCCCCAAGCTCCCAGGACCTCCCTCGCCGCAGCTCTGCCTGCACGCGTTTGCCGGAGCTCCGTCCCGGTCCCTGGCGATGACGTCAGAGCGACCTGGAGGTCAATCACCGCCACGTCCGCCGGGGCGGAATGCGCAGCCTCAGTACAGAGCGACCTCCAAGTAGCGTTTATTTTATTTAATTTGGCCTGACAACTCCTTTAAGTAGCAATTGTGCAAAAAAGAAGAGAATAGAAAAAAAATAATTTTGATAGTACCTTTTTACCTACTTTTCTGTTTCTTTTCAGTTGAAAAGTGCTGGAAAGTTATTTTAAAAAGAAGATGAAAAATTATCTTCTAGGAGAAAACTTGGGTGAAAAAGTTAATTGCATATGGGTCTCAGTCCTGTAACCATTGTTGTTGTGCGTATATGAAGTGCCCTTGTGAGGTCAGATGTGCTTCCTATCATTTAATAGGTAGATGTATGCATGCACATTGCATTAGGCATCGTATAGGGCCAGAGTTAGGACACATACTGACCCAGAGGGGCCTCTATGCAGGGTATGTGACTACACAAAATAATAAAAAATAATTGCAAACTAAAACCTCTGTCTTTTAATCAGCTGTAGGGATAGTAGTGGTTCCTTCAGTGATTTACTTTGCCAGTACTCAAGATGTCTGCATCATTGATACATGTTAGAATGTGAATTTAAGAATGTAAATCAGGGTGAGGTAAGATTTTCCTGTGGCCAAACAGTGATTAAATCATTTATAAATGAATATTGTGCAAAAAAATAAGCAACTTTATTCATTAAATTATATTCAGTAAACTTCCTGTTTAACATTTGATGTATACCTCTTTATCTGTCTTGATTAATGATTTATCCCTTGCTGCCACTTATTAGTTTCCCTTTTTTAAGTTTCCCCTAGGTGATAGTTTATTTTAATGAGGCATGAGGAAACAGAAGGAGGCACAGAGGGGATGGAAGGAGACACAGGGGAAATGGAAGGAGACAAAGGAGGGATTGGAAGGAGGCACAGGGGCATGGATGGAGACACAGAAGGAGACATTGGGTGATGGAAGGAGGCACAGAAAGAGGCACATGGACATGGATGGAGGCACAGGGAACATGGATGGAGGCACAGTGGGAATGGACAAGGCACAGGTGTAGAGATGGCCCGAACGGTTCGCCAGCTAACTTATTTGTGCGAACTCGGGGGTTCGCGTTCACGGCGAACCGCGAACTTTATGGCGGTTCGACCCACCCCCTAAACTACATCATTGGGCTAAACTTTGACCCTCTACATCACAGTCAGCAGACACATGGCAGCCAATCAGGCTGCACTCCCTCCTGCAGCCCCCCCCCCCCCTCCCCTTATATAAGGCAGCAGTGTTGGCCATGTTCTCCCTCTATGTGCTGCAGTTATTAGTGAGAGAAGGGAGAAACAATGGAGAGATAGGGAAAGCCAAAGTCAGGAGGTCTGTTAGCTTGCTCCTTGCTGATATTTGTTGCTGGAAAAGCACCACCAAAACAGCTCTTTTGAGAGCTAATGTTCTTGTGATGTGGCTGTTTTTTTTTGTGTGTGTGGCCCACTGACACTGCATATACAGCCCTGTCTGTCGCAGCTGGCCCTTGTTAACTGCTATACTGTGCTAGGGCCAGCACATTCAGTGCCTAGTGTGACTGCTGCACGCTGTTTTATATACCAGTCTGTGCATACCTTTCACTGCACCTGTGTGTGTGACAGCTGCACATTGTATTGTAATACCAGTCACTGTATACCATTTACTGCACCTGTGTGTGACAGCATGCAGTTTTATATACCAGTCACTGCATACCTGTTCACTGCACCTCTGTGTGAGCACACGCTGTTTTATATACCAATCTGTGCATACCTGTTAACTGCACCTGTGTGACAGCTGCACATTGTATTGTAATACCAGTCACTGTATACCTTTCACTGCACCTGTGTGTGACTACACACTGTTTTATATCCCAGTAAGTGCATAACTTTCACTGCATCTGTGACTGCACATTGTATTATACCAGTCACTGTATACCTTTCACTGCATCTGTGACTGCACATTGTATTATACCAGTCACTGCATACCTTTCACTGCATCTGTGTTACTGCACATTGTATTATACCAGTCAGTGCATACCTTTCACTTGAATGGGTGGCAGACTTGCCCTCCATAACAGATTGTCATTAAAGGATTTAAAGTTTATTCGTCTCATATACAGCAGGGCCTCGAAAGAGTCCTCCTGTATTGTTATTTTTCGTCACTACCTCCCTGAGTCGGGACTTGTATGCTGTGTGGTAGCCGTTCCTGCTCCTTTGCCTACAGCAGCAGCCAGGTGTCCGTTAAGGAAATCTTAGAGTGGAAGAAACCAATGTCTGCCGGTCACCCCTCTGCCCGGCGTCTGACAGCTGGCTTAGTAGAACTGTTAGCTCGCCAGCTGTTACCATACCAGGTAGTGGACTCTGAGGCCTTCCGAAAATGTGTGGCGATTGGGACACCGCAGTGGGAGATACCAGGCAACAATTATTTTTCTAAAAAGGCGATACCCAAACTGTACCGTGATGTTGAAAGGCAAGTGGTGTCATTCTCTGTAACACAGCGTTGGGTCAAGGGTCCATCTGACCACAGATGCCTGGTCTGCAAAGCACGATCAGGACAGATACATTACTTATACAGCACATTTGGGTCCTTCCTTGGATGTGTGGTGGTAGCCGTTTCTCAGGCTCCCACTCCGGACCGGAATCGAACCCTGATTCCCCGGTCATTACCCGTGGTCACCATGATATTGAGGAAGTAATATGGAAAGTTTATCACACAGTTGAATGAATGGCAGACTTGCCCTCCATAACAGATTGTCGTTGAAGGTACTGAACAGACAGCAAAAAAAGTAATTTAAAAAAATAGATGTAAGCTTTAACAATGGTAGAGAAAGGACCATCAAAAGTTGCTAAGGCAGTCAGACATTACCTGACATCACTGAGGAAGAGCAATCTCGCCATGGTGCACACCAGTCCAGCACGGCCATCACTACACAAACAGCTGTTTGCGGTGCGTTACGCAGTGAGTTTGGTCTGTCAGTGTGAAGCAGTACACTACTTACACTACCTGCTGATACATGTATATACACGCAAGATGTTTTCAAGCACTTTAGGCCTCCAAATTAGGAATGCAATGTGATTTCTGCCTTTTAGGGATTATAACCCTGCTGTGTGTCAAATCCGTATTTTTCTCAGGGACTTTTGGCGTGTATCCCACTCCGCCATGCCCCCCTCCAGGTGTTAGACACCTTGAAACATCTTTTCTATCACTTTTGTGGCCAGAAACAGTGTTTGTAGTTTTGAAAGTTCGCCTGCCCATTGAAGTCTATGTCGGTTTGCGAAGTTCGCCGATTCACAAACCTTTCGGAATAAAAATCGGAGGTTCACGACATCTCTACACAGGTAGCATGGATGGAGGCACAAAGGGGGCAGAAAGAGACACAGGAGTATAAATCAAGGCACAGGGATCATGTATGGAGGCACAGAGAGCATGGATGGAGGCACGGGGGGACAAAAGGAGACCAAGGGGCATGGATGGAGGCACAGGAGATGCAAAGAGACACAGAGGGGGACAGGGGAACTGAAAGATGAACATATGAGGCACATATGAGGCACATGAAGACAAGAGGAAGCACAGAGGGGCAAAGGAGTATGAAAGTAGGCACAGAGTTGTCACAGGGGGACAAGAGGAGGCTCTTGGGGGCACAGGAGGCATAAAAGAGGCACAGAAAAATAGGAGGTGGCATAAAGAGGGCAGCAGGGGGACATTGGAGGCCAAGGAGTACAGAGGAGGCACAGAGAGGGACACAGTGAGGCACAGGAGGACAGAGATGACACAGAGGGAGACACAGAAAAGGACCAGGGGACAGAGGTAGCACAGTGTTTCGATTTAAAGGAGTTGGCAGGCATATTTTAATAAAGTAAACGCTACTTACCGGGGGCTTCCTCCAGCCCCAAGCTCCCAGGACCTCCCTCGCCGCAGCTCTGCCCGCAGCCGTTTGCCGGAGCTCCGACCCGGTCCCCGGCGATGACGTCAGAGCGACCTGGAGGTCGCTCTGTACTGCGCCTGCGCGATCGGCGCTGTCAATCATCGCCACGTGGGCCGGAGCGGACTGCGCAGGCGCAGAACTATTGCGCCTGCGCAGTCCGCTCCGGCCCACGTGGCGGTGATTGACAGCGCCGATCGCGCAGGCGCAGTACCTCCAGGTCGCTCTGATGTCATCGCCAGGGACCGGGTCGGAGCTCCGGTGTAATGTCAGAATGGGCAGCCCCGCACGTTGGGCAGCCCCGCATGCGCAGTAGGAGCTTGCGTCCCATTTAATTGTGCAGCCACGTTAAACATCCTAAATATCTCGGTTTCCGCAGCACGTAGACTCCCAAAATTTTCAGGGTAGAGAGGGGACCCCCCGATCTAGCTCTGTGCCGAATTGCAGCCCCCGAGCTCCCCTGATTCCCGAGACTGATTACAGCAAACCTATCTCGGGAATCAGGGGAGCTCGGGGGCTGCAATTCGGCACAGAGCTAGATCGGGGGGTCCCCTCCCTACCCTGAAAATTTCGGGAGTCTACGTGCTGCGGAAGCAGAGATAATTCAGGAAAATAATCTCTAATTTCCCACTGAGCATGCGTGATACTCAGTGCGTAAGGGAGCTTCCAGGCTGCCCATTCTGACATTACACCGGCAAACGGCTGCAGGAAGAGCTGCGGCGAGGGAGGTCCTGGGAGCTTGGGGCTGGAGGAAGCCCCCCGGTAAGTAGCGTTTATTTTATTAAAATATGCCTGACAACTCCTTTAAAGCTAATGTAACCCCATGTAAAAAAAAAAAGTCAGATACTCACCTAAGGAGAGGGAAGGCTCTGAGTCCTAATGAGCCTACCCTCTCCTCTCCGTGCAAATCCGCCGCCACGGGGACTTCGGAAGTCTTCGGGAGCGCTCGGGTGCACGCGAGTGTGTGTCAGAGACACGCGCAAGTGCATCATAGAGGGCACTGGCGCATGCGTAGTATGCAGCGGCCCGTCTTCAGGAGCCCGAGTGCTCCCGAAGACTTCCGAAACCATTCGGCGGCGGAAGTGCCTGTATTTGACTGAAACGGTGTACTGCTACGGGGGCTCCTGCGCAGGACCGGGCACCGGGAGAGGAGAGGGAAGGCTCATTAGGACCGAGCCTTCCCTCTCCTTAGGTGAGTATCTAACTTTTTTTTTTATATCGGGTTCCCATTAGCTTTAAAGGGAACCTGAAACAAGAAGTATATGTAGGCTGCCATACGTATTTCCTTTTAAACAATACCAGTTGCTTGGCAGCCCTGCTGATCTATTAGGCTGCAATAGTGGCTTAATCACACCAGAAACAAGCATGCAGCTAATCTTTTCAGATTTTACAAAAATGCTAGTTCAGGGTTCTATGGCTAAAAATATTAAAGATAGAGGATCAGCAGGATAGCCAGGCAACCGGTATTGCTTAAAAGAAAATAAATATGGCAGCCTCCATGTAGCTCTTGCCTCAGGTTCCCTTTAAATACAAGTTCAGTTTAAAAATGAGCCTACAGTCCATACCTTTTTCATTAATAGGGGACAACCTGTACGTCATTTTTATTACTATATTGCATTAAATCAATATTAAACTGTAGACATTTGAGTGTTTTTTCTTTTTTTGTATTTGTTGTACTTATTTGTATTAAGGATGCATTAAGTTGGATTTATGATAATATGAATTAATTTTTTTAAAAAGACAAATAAAAAAAAACAAAAAAACAACATCGTTTGATGGCTGCTTACTGCAACTTCTCAACTTAACTAACATAAACATTTACCCAACTGTGCAAATGAAGACATAAACTTACTTTGTTGCGTACACATACTCTTTCTATACTTGTGTTGATAACAATAGACACTGTAAAATAAAAAACAAAGAAACAACATATATAAAATGAACTTTAGAACAAATTTATTTTTCAGTGAAGACATTCAGTAACCAATCACATAAAATAACTGAATGTCTAGAACCCGGGTTCTCTAAATGTAGTAAAAATACCCCAGGGGTACCTAAGCTTGTCTTAAGGTGCCCATGCATCTTGCAATGTATGGGCAGATCGACTACGAGACAGATCTCTCTCTGATCAAATTTGATCGAAAAGAGATTTATTGGCTGCCCCTACCCCTACATACAGGTCAATTCCTGATTGCTTTCAGCATGAAATCTCTCGGGAATCGGCCTTGTGACTACCCCAAATATGAATGTGCCGCTGTGCCCCCAAATGTGACTACCGGTTGCTCTGGCGAGCGATCAATTGGGGTAGCGATCAGACCCCACCAACAGAAATCTCTGTTGGTGGGGAGAAAAATCACTTGTGTGCTGACTTGTACGGCCCTGAAGCGAGCCATTAAAGGTGCAGTGGCTCAATTAGTACAAAATGGCCTGGTCACTAGGGGGATTTAACATCGTGGTTCCCAAGTGGTTAAAGGACTGATCCGAGGAAAAACAAAAACAAAAATAAGATCTACTTACCTGGGGCTTTCTCCAGCGTCTGCCAGCCAATCTGTCCCACGCCGCAGCTCCGCTCCCAGCAGGTGTCCGGGGGTCCCCTCCGTTGCAGATGCCGACCTCGCCAGGTCGGCATCTCCTGTGCCTGCGTGAGCGTGCGGCCCCGCAGCCGTAATCATGTGGCCTGGAGTGCTCTACGCAGGTACAGAAGATGCCGATTTGGCGAGGTCGGCATCTGCAACGGAGAGGACACCGGAGCTGCGGCAAGGGACAGATCAGCAGGCAGGGGCTGGAGGAAGCCCCAAATAAGTAGATCTTGTTTTTTGTTTTTCCTTGCATCAGTCCTTTAAAGTGACACTGAAGTGAAATAAACGTATGATATAATGAATTGTATGTGTATTACGGATAATTAGTAGAACATTAGTAGCAAATAAAAGAGTCTCATTTTTTTATTTTCAGGGTTTTTTTTTATAACATTGCATCATTCTTTAATATTTGCAGTTTACACACTACACTCAGCATTTTAAACTATGAAACAGAGTAGAACTAATGACCCTCTGAACTTCCCTGTAGTACAATCTTATCTGAAGTTGTATTTCATTGTTTCTTTGATGTATGAGTGCTTCAGAAAATAGCATTGCTCTCTGACTAAATTAGTTGGGAGAGCTCAGAGAAGCTCTTTTGCATAGATAACAGCTGAAGTTTCTTAACTCTTCTTGTACTGGAAACAATATGTGACTCTGTTCTTTGCTACTAATGTTCTATTTCTTAGCTGCACTACACACACAGTTCATTATATCATAAGTTCATTTTCACTTCAGATTCCCTTTAACTACTTAAAGCTAATGGGAACAGGGTTTAGGAAAAAAAAGTCAGATACTCACCTAAGGAGAGGGAAGCTCTGGGTCCCATAGAGCACTCCCTCTCCTCTCCCGGTCCCCGCTGTTCCGCTGGCTCCCCCGTAGCGGTATTCGACCGTTTTGGTCAAATACCGCTGACTCCCAGCCGAAGGGAGGCTTCGGAGATGCTTCGGGCTCCTCTATGACGCGTTTGCGTGTCCACCGCCTGTCTTCGGGAGGACTCGGCTCCCGAAGACTTCCGAAGTCCCCTCGGCGTGGGACGAGAACGGAGGAGCCAGCGCAGCACCTGGGCCACCGGGAGAGGAGAGGGATGGCTTCCCTCTCCTTAGGTGAGTATCTGACTTTTTTTTTTTAGATCCCGGGTTACATTAGCTTTAAGGACCGAGCTAATTGAAATCTACGCCCTGTTTTGGTGGTCACCTGGCTGGCATGGCGTAGATTTAAATTAGCCGCCGATGCGCGCATCCGCCGTTTTCGCCGCTTCCACCGATCTCGCTGCTTAATACCTGCCGTCTCTCACCGCAGCTCACTGGCGCTGCCTGTCTCTATGACAGCAGAGCCCTGTGAGCGGGTCAGGAGCCGATTTCATTGGCTCCTGGCCCTGTCTTTCAATGTAAGCAACTCCCATTGGCTTGCATTGAAAGACAGGGTCAGGAGCCAATGAAAGTGGCTCCTGACCGGCTCACAGGAACTCTGCCGTCATTGAGACGTGGCCCAGGTTCCCGACGTGCGGCAGTGACGGCGGGCATGTGTGGCGATTCGTCTTTATCCGTCAGGATTCTGCCGTTTCTGTACCTGCGGTCTCTGGTCCTTAATGGAGTTGTCAGGGGAAATAAAGTAAAATGAATGGTACTTACCGGGGGGCTTCCTCCAGCCCCAGGCTCCCAGGACCTCCCTCGCCGCAGCTCTGCCCGCAGCCGTTTGCCGGAGCTCTGACCCGGTCCCCGGCGATGACGTCAGAGCGAACTGGAGGTCGCCGGAGCGGACTGCGCAGGCGCAGTAGTTCATTTTACTTTATTTCCCCTGACAACTCCTTTAAGGGGCAGAGACCGCTGGTGTGTAAAGTGGTTAAACTGAACAAAAAATCAATTCTTTGTTATATTTACCTTTAGTAAAATGCATAAAATCATTCATCTTATAAGTTTATTTTCACTTCAGGTTTGCATTAAAGGAGCACTATGGCAAAATTCATGAAAACTAAAACACAATCAGATATATAGTATCTAAATATAGGTACATTTAATTCATTTCTTGCTGACATGCACAGTATGCATAGCATTGATATACAGTATGTTGACACAGATAGCCTGAAGGCTGTACCGAGGAACTCAGGACAGAGCATGCATTGGGCACACAGCGGGCAGCGGCATGGGGGGGGGTTGTTAACCTTCCTGGCGGTAAGCCCGAGCTGAGCTCGGGCTATGCCGCCGGAAGGCACTGCTCAGGCCCGCTGGGCCGATTTGCATAATTTTTTTTTGCTACACGCAGCTAGCACTTTGCTAGCTGCGTGTGCAATCCGATCGCCACCGCTCCCCGCCGATCCGCCGCTATCCATCGCGCCGCAGCCGCCCACCCCCCCAGACCCTGTGCGTTGCCTGGCCAATCAGTGCGAGGCAGCGCTGAGGGGTGGATCGGAGTCCCCTTTGACGTCACGAAGTCGATGACGACATCCCGCCCGTCGCCATGGCGACGGGGGAAGCCCTCCAGGAGATCCCGTTCTTTGAACGGGATCTCCTGATCTCCGATTGCCAGAAGCGATCAGAGGGGCTGGGGGGATGCCGCTGAGCAGCGGCTATCATGTCTCGCTACATGATATAAAAAAAAAAAAAAAAAAAAAAACAAACAGCTGTGCTGCCCCCTGGCGGATTTTAATAAACCGCCAGGAGGGTTAAGTCACCCTTGAAACCACCTCTGTGTGCGGCCCTCTATGGTGTGTTCCAGCTCACAATACTTAAAAAGTGGAATACAATGCTAAGCAGGAAGTAGCTGGCAAGAGGGAACGTACCATTGAAGGCATTGTCAAGGGGTGAGTTAACCCCCCATGCTGCGGTCCAAGTTGTACGGAACAGCGTTTCTATGCAGTGCACTCATCCCTAGATCTCACAGACGTGTAAGACATGCCGAAATTCCTCAGGTTTTGGAGCTATTAAAAAACATTTTTGTAGAATGCCACACAAAAACACCAAATCATTGCCCAACTATAATGTAACCTTCCTGATCACTAACCTACACACTAATGCCATAAATCCCCATCTGATCATTAACCTAGAAACTATCACACTTTTTGTGTTATAAGTAAATTTCCTTGTGATTTGAATTATCTGCCTTTTGTTGATAATACTTTCAATAATTCTCCATGGCATCGTAATGTCTGCATATTGTTGGTATTCTCTACATGTCTGCATTACCTTGCGTGGTTTATTTTGTATGAAAGGGGGGCATGATTTGTGGGTGTGGCCTGTGCTGAGGGGTGTGGCTTAGGGAAACAAAACCTTTCTGCCTATAGGAGCCTGAGCTGTAAATCCGGCCCTGGTCCAAATGATCAGAAACTGATCCCTGATCAATGGACAAGCTAATCATGCTGATTGGACTGTTTATTCAGGAGTGAATATTGCACTATGTGAACAGGTCCAAAGCGAGAAAGAAAATCATATGATAGCTGGAGAGTAGAGAAAGTCGAGGGCTGTTCAGTGAATCGCACTGTTGGAATGTGTAAACCTAACCTCACGGGCCTTTAGAGAAGTTCACAATAAACTTTATCATAGTGTAAGGGCATTTTTTGGAGTGAAACCAATTAACCTCTTAACGTACGCTTCATGCCGATTGGCGTAAATGCGCGGACAGCCCCAGGACTGGGGCGGGGTTTTGCAAAAGATTGCGCGCTCCGCTCTGTCATCAGTCTCGCAGCGGCGATCTACAGCAGCACTGTACTGGGGACTGCCGTGTCACTCGGCTGTCCCCTGGGGAGGCATAAGAGCGATCGGCTCTCATAGGCTAATGCCTATGAGAGCTGATCGTTGTGATTGGCTGGAGGGGGGGGGGGGGGTAAAGCCTGTGGTCCTTAAGTGGTCAATGTAACAATGTTTTTATGGTGAGGAAGGAAACTGGAGTACTCAAAGGAACATACAGAGCTCATGCAGATCCCATCCTGACCGATATTTGAACCTGCTAGAGAGCACTGCAGGGCCGGAGTAGTAGCCAGCATCAGAATCAGAATCAAGTTTATTTCATTAAACTTCCTTCCTCTTTTCATCCCAGTATAGCTCTGTTGAGTTGCATGGAACCTGACAGCTTAAGACATGCAAATAAACTAGTAACCCCTGCAGCAATTGTGGCCAGGAAACTTATAGCAAAATCCTGGAAGAACCCCGAAGCTCCCAGTATGGAAGAGTGGATATGGATGATGTCAGATTTTCTGCAAGGTGGCGAGGGCTGTGTGGAAGATGCTGGCACCAACAAACAAATGGAGGAATGGAAAATTGCATGGGAAAAAATAAGTAACATATAATATGAAGTTAAGTATTTGAAGTGGGAGGGATGAGGAGAAAGGAACCAAATAACCACTATATTACCAACTGAAATTGTAAGGATAAATGGATGGATGAATGTGCAGGTGCATGGATATATGTTGAAGTATAGAAGGCTCTTATATGAATGTGTATGAAAGTTGAAATAAGAGTAATTGCTTTGCTTCTCAGTTTAGATATGTGACCTGTTTGTGCATGCGGCCTGTCCCCCCCCCCCCCCCCCCGCTGGGCTCGGTCCGGCCCTGTTGGCTCATGCATGGAGGGCATGCACATAAAATAAGGGGGTAGTCGGAAAGGGATATTTAACCACTTAACATTAAGATGGGTAGGTGGAGGTTTTTTTTGTTGGTATTTGTATTTTGTTCTGTTTTTTCTCTTCCTTTCTTTCTTTCTTTCTTTCTTTTTTACTATAATTAATTTGATCTGAGCCACTGGGGAAATATTTGATATGTTGTGGTGATGATGGGGTAGGGGAAGGGGGGAGGAGAGGAAAGAAAATCAAACTATGATGCAGACCTGAGACCCACGTATGATGGCTTCACAGCTGTCACATGGTCATATCTGGGTCACATACCGGCTGAGTTTGAAAAGAAAAAAAAAAAAAAAAAGAATCAAGTTTATTGGCCAAGTGCAGGGGTTGCACCTGGAATTATTTTTGGCACAGGCAGGCTCGAGTCATACACAAGACAAATAATACAGATATACAGATATACATTTACCATAAACAGATATACAATTTTACAGTATTAGTACAGGAGGGCAGTAGCGTAGTTGAATAGCTCTAGGATAGTTAAGGGGATGTACCATGGGCGGGCTACTTCCCGGGTGTAAGCGCTGGAGCTAGGGAGTGCGCTTGGGGGGGACCGTTGAGGAGGTCGATGGCTTGTGGAAAGAAGGTGTTTCTGTGTCTAGTGGTCCTGGTGGGTAAGGACCTGTAGCGGCGGCCTAAGGGGAGGAGACTGAAATAGCGGTTGCCAGGGTGGGTGGGGTCACTTGCTATCCTAGCGGCCCTTGAGCGTAGTCTGGATGAGTAGAGAATGTTGAGTGGTGGGAGGGGAGTACCGATGATCCTTTCGGCAGACTTTATGACTCTTTGTAGCCTGTACCTGTCGCTCACAGAGGCCCCTGCATACCACACGATGATGGAAGAGCCAATTATTGACTCAATGGCAGCAGTGTAGAAGCAGGTCATAATGTCTTGCGACATTCCAAACTTTTTCAGCTGTCGTAGGAAAAACAACCGTTGTTGCGCTTTCTTCTGTACCATTGTGACGTTTGCCTCCCACCTTAGATTGCTGGATATGGTGGTGCCTAGGAAACGTGCGTGCGGGACCGTGGCCACCTCCGTGCCTTCAATGAGGACCGGGGGGAGTTCGGGACGGCCTTTTCTGAAATCAATGATCAGTTCTGCGGTTTTAGCTGTGTTCAGTACAAGCTTGTTTGCCTTGCACCAGTTGCAGATATCCGCAATCTGTTGGCGATAGGCTCGTTCATCGCTCCCCTCTATAAGACCAAGGATGGTGGTATCATCTGCAAACTTGATGACCTGGACCGAGCTGTTTGTTGAGATGCAGAAGTTTGTGTACAGCGAGAACAGCATAGGGGACAGGACGCAGCCCTGGGGGGCACCCGTGTTGGTGACTCGCATCTGCGAGGAGAAGGTGCCCAGCTTGACTGTCTGAGTCCTGTTTGAGAGAAAGTCCTTCAGCATGCCGCACTGTATGTACAGTGGTAGGACTTTCTATGCTTCCTAATGTCTTTGAAACCCAATTCCAGTCAAGAAACTTTTTTTATAGGTTTTGGACATAACTCAGAAGGGTTTAAACCTTTGTCATCTTGTTTCTATAGTGGGTCACCAAGAGATATAGGCCTCGATTCATAAAGAGCAGTGCGATAAACAAAATCTTGTCGGGAAAATACCACACGGGGGCGTGGCCAGCAGCCGAGTCGGATGGACGCGTGGTAGCTCAGCTCTGCACCCTCCGGCTGCATTTGCCCCATATATGCGAGTCACAGTACTACCGAAAGGAACCCAACAGCATAACGAAGACCCCCACCGCATACAGCACTTAGATGGGTGGCCGCCGAACCGACAAACCACCGAAGAGCGAGACACATAAACAGGTCCAGGCTCCCAGCGGCAAGACCAAGATGGCGCACGAACATCCGAGAGAGGCCTCTCCAGCCCCATCTACGGAAGAGGGCAGCCTCACCTCGCAGCCACAGTCACAGCCCGCGGAACACAAGCAGAGGCGACAGGCTCAAGCTAAAAACAAGACACCCGGGAGCAAGGCCCAGCAGCCTACCTCTTCCTCCATTAAGACATCTAAGATGGCGCCTGATCCCTCGCGGGCAGAGTCCCCAGGCCGAACATCTGAAGCGAACAGTTCGGCTTCCATATCACTCTCAGCACAGGAGTGGCAGCAACCTGCGATCACTACACAAGGTACTGGGGACGTAGCAGATCGGGACAGGGTACTACTAGAGCAGTTTGAACTGATCCTGCAGCGTAAACTGGACGAGGCCTCGGCCCGTATAACACAGCAGCTTAAAAGGGAGATAAGGGATCTTGGGGCTCGAACCAATGCTCTAGAGCAAAGAATGGATAATGCCACGGTGGTCCTGGACGCCCATGAAAAAGACATTGAGTCAGTGCAGTCAGATACGCTAGCGAACCAGCTTAAGCTTGAGGACTTTGAGAACAGGGCCAGGCGGGTCAACCTCAGAATCCGCGGGATCCCTGAATCAATAACTGACCTAACCTCAACCATCACAGCCCTGTTCCAGGAACTAGACCCGGCCATCCCGATAGAAAGACTGGAGGTCGATCGAATTCATAGAGCCCTCACACAGCTAAAACCTAATGGCCCACCCATATTAGTAAAACCTACTTACTACAACACAAAAGAAACCCTACTGCGTGCAGCAAGAGACAAAGGGAACTTAACTTTTCAAGGTCACTCTTATCAGATCTTCACTGACCTGGCTCCGGCCACAATTCAGAGGAGGCGAGCAATGAAGCCTATCTTACAGATCCTGATGGCACACAAAATCAAGTACAAATGGGGCTTCCCCTTCAAGTTGATTTTCACATATCACAACAAGCAAGTGTCGGTCTCGTCCCCTGAGGAGGCCCAACATCAGCTAGAAACATTGCACCTAAGCCTACCTGCAGGATCCCCTACTCACAGCTCAACCTCCGCACGCTCTGCACCACTATGGGAAACAGTCAAAGCACGCCGCACCACTTCGCGACGACGAGCACCTTCTTGCTCTCCTTCGAGAATGTCAGACCCGGGGTGAAAAGAAAGGATAATGTCTCAACCTGGGTTTGTTAACCACCACGGTCAGGATTTTCTGGTTTGTGTTACTAGGTCCTGATACTTCAGTACTTTATCTATTACTATACCAATTGCTAACTGGTTCTGGATGCGGAACTCTGTTTATTAGATAGGCAAAATCTGTTTCTGTTCTTAGTTTTTCTTTAACGAGGTTCATCTTTTATGTCGCCTTTTTACCAAGACACCCCTGCTTCAAGAACTTTCTTTAGATTTTGCGTTGCAGAAGCTCATTTAAAGTTGCGGAACCTCTATTGTTCAAAATGTTGTTAATTATGCTGTTTTGTTAATTGTGTTACAAGCATTCTATTACTACCCTTACTTGTTAAAGTTTTTGAATTAAGCTGTGCAGCCGGAGGGGCCACCAGATCCCCCGCCGAAAGTCTGGCGAATTCCCCGATACAACAGGGAATGACCTTGGCTCTCCCTGTGTTCTCCGAACGCAGCGACAGCCAATCATACAAAATGTTACGCTTCCCTCTGTTTGGACTCCTTCCAGAGGGACGCGCCTTTATGTTGTTTCTTCTTTTTTTCCTCTTTATACCCCTTTCCTCCCCCTTTTTCCTTCCTTTGCCCCTGTATGTATCTATTGTCGTTCCTAGGTCGCTTGCTCCACCTGTAGGAGAATTATGTAGAGCTCTATCTGTTAAAAACACTCACCATGGCTTCTTCTAATGCCTTACAGAGTCTCACAATAATATCGCACAACGTACAAGGTTTTAACGCCCCACAGAAAAGAACTAAGGCTTTTAATTACTATAAATCCTGTAAAGCAGACATCGTTTGCCTACAGGAAACAAGGTTCTCAGTTTCCTCCCACCCCTCCTTCCTCAGTTATCATTTCCCGTTAACCTATAGTTCTTGGGCACGTGAGAAAGTGAGGGGGGTGACAATAGCATTCCGTAGGGGCCTGCCATTTAAATGCGCAAAATATATATCCGATCCAACTGGGAGATACGTACTTCTGGTGGGTTCGCTGGGAGATGAAAGTCTCACATTGGTCTCCTATTATGCCCCCAATACCTTCCAGGAGCGATTTCTCTCTCACCTAGTGCAAGTGATAAATCAGCATAGTGTAGGCACACTTATACTTTGTGGGGACACTAATGCAGTACTAGACGAAGCCCTGGACAGGTCTAAACCCACTAGTCAACCAGCCCAGCCCAAACCTATTGGAGCACCATGTCCCTCAGCCATTAATGCTCTCTTTCGCGCTCAGAATCTCTTTGACGCTTGGAGAGAGTTTAACCCCACAACCAAAGATTTCACATTCTACTCCAACCCCCATAACAGTTTTTGCAGAATAGATCACTTTTTCCTGCACCAGCAACTCCTTTCCAATATAATCAGGGCTAAAATTCTCACAGTCACTTGGTCAGACCATAGTCCCCTCCTAATACAATGATCATCGTTGACCCCCAGGAAGCCCACCTACAGATGGCGCATGAATGACTCACTGCTCACAGATCCAGAATCACTTGATAAAATTCGAGCTTACTTAGTAGAATATATGGAGGAGAATGGCGAATCCGTCACATCTCCCATTACCCTTTGGGAGGCCCTTAAAGTGACTGTGAGAGGACGAATTATAGGCCTAGCCTCATATAAGAAGAAACAAAGACAGAAAGAGGTGCTGGATCTAACTGCTAAGCTAGAAAAAGCTGAGGCAATGTGGAAAAATAATCCCTCCTCATCCTTAAAGAGAGACAGAGACCTTTTACGCACCCAACTGGATCTCAGACTCACTGACAATGCGGAAAAACAAT